>NC_092325.1:1855178-2473571 GCF_036785885.1 Coffea arabica | reverse complement strand
AAATATAATAAAGTTGGCATTTAAATCGTTAGAGAATCTTGGCTATAGTCTGTAGATGCGTATGTCTTTTTAAACAATAATGAGCAAGAATAATGGATTCCTTGGACTTTCTTTAATTTTAATTTCTCCTTTTATAGTACTTAATACAGAAATTTTACTATTTTAAATTCTCCTTTTATAGTACTTAATACAGAAATTTTACTGTTTAAGCTGACCGTTCAATAAATTTTGAATGGGAATAACATTTGCATTTTATTGACAATATTAGATAAACAACGTACAAGTACATTTTTCTTTTATCTGCCTTTCAACTCTTTAACTTTATTTTGGCTTTTTGATTCAAATTATGAAGTAAAAGTTTTATCTATCCACAGGAAAAAGGTAAAGTTGCAAGGCAGAAAATGTTCAAGAGCACCACATAGTACTGCCTATGTTCAAAAAAGGTAATTTTTTTAAAATCATTTCTTGATTTTTTAATCATGCAGGTTTTCATCTTATCTGATCTTATTGTTCAAATAACCATCATTTTCTCGCAATCTTATCTTTTTGGATTTGAATTATGGAAGATTTTGTCCCAAAGATAACTACGTTAATAATAGATTAAGAGCATGAGTATTCAGCTAATTACTCAATTAGCCTAGTGGGTAGATGAGTGATTACATAGAAGATAAGGGTTCGTAGCATTATAACAAAGAAAAAAAGATCAGACTGTGTGATCTCAGTAAGTTGTGGTATTTAAACAAAACATCTTTTCCCTCTTTTTTTTAATATGCAATTTAACATATTACTACAAAATTAATAGCTAGATGTTGTTGGCACTCCTTAAAAAGTTTCTAACACTTCATCTTTCCTGTATGCTTTTAAAAGGAAGATATACTGTTCCCCCCCGAAATATTGATAAAAATTTTCACTTTGCCCTCCCTCTAATTGTTATAAAAAAAATTTCTAAGTAAAAAATTTTTTATTATATTGTTTTGCCCCCCCCAAATATTGATAAAAATTTCACTTTGCCCCCCTCTCAAGAACCCAAACAATAATGTTTGAAAATTATTTGAACTTGGTCCAAATAACAGAGACTCGCCCCCCCTAATTGCAATTCCTAACTCCGCCACTGGATAGAGGCTTTTTAAGAAGTGTTAATATCATTTTCTAATTAAAAAGGCATGCATCTATATATGTTTCATAAGATCCTTTTTTTTTTTGGGTTTTCTTTAAGGGCACCTGATAAAAAGTAGGTTCCATTCCTTTTTTTTTCTTTCTTTTCTCATGAGAGGGTATTTTTTTTTCCAAAAAAGTGTACGCAATTATATTTAGGGATGATATCTAATGATTTTGGATTTTAATCTAGTTGATCAGATATGGGTTTGCCTAAATTTATTTAATTAGAGTGTATATATATATATATATATATATATATATATAGACATATGTGTGTGTGTGCAGTTTTTGAGGTATGATACATCTACTTCGAATTAGTTGGGCGAATTCAAAACAATCAAAACTCCCAACAAATCTTAATAACTACGAAAAAGTTATAATGCTCCTGGAGGAGTAGTTCATGAAGACTACTCAGAGTGGAGTGGATGTTGTTGAGGGACGAGGGTTGAGTAGGTGAGCTTGGGGTCCAGTGCATTTTCCATGAGAAAATTAGAAGAATTCTTGATATATACGTGTTGACTATTACTACAACGTATATTTTGTTACGTGCCGTCGAGGACCGGCAATGCAACTACCACTGATGCTGATTATCCATGTCTTCACAGCCCTACCTTTCTGCTTTTCTTTTAGTTCCTTTCAAACGCAAAAATTATCTTCTTCATTTGATGTTGTTTTGTTTTACTTTAATGCATCCACATCTGATTGACTTGGCATTGACCAATTCGGCTTTTCCATACGGGCGTTTGGACTGTTTGATTGTATTTTTTATTCGTTCGCTGTAACACTTTATAATAGCACGGTTTTACGTGAGATAAAAGGTGATTGAAAAAGTGATCAATCAGTCAATCAGTCTGTTTATCCTGCTAATTACTTTTTTGTGTCATGATTCCTTCCTGCATTTGATAATTTTTACCCTTTTTAATTTTTTTCTCCATAGTAGTAGCTTTATACCTCTTATATCTGTGCTTGTTGGATGTACGGCTTAGTGGTTGCTTAGGAGTTTTCTCGAGTCATTTTCTTTTTGTGTTGACATCCTTCCATGATTAGTTCGAATATCTTATTCTTTGGAAGACACACAGGAATTCTCTGGCATTAGTTAAGCATAAGAAAGTAGTTGAATGTTGATGAAATTGTGGGATGGGATGGATTACCTAGTAAAGATTTTGTGGAGTCATTTAGAATCATCATTAAGTGTAAGGTCAACTACCTAATCCCTCATCCATTTTCATTAGTACTCCTTCTTGTTTCTTTAAAATTTGAAACACTGTTGAGTTTCTCTAACTTGGCCTTTTTTTTCAAACTGAGCACAAGAAAGAAGAATATGCAGCTACGATGGAAAATTCAAGATATTAGGAAGCTACTTCTTGATTGTCAATCAAACTCATTGCCTTGCCCAGAAGGAATTTTGACTTCTTGAATTCTTTGATGGCATAGAAGATTTTTGAAAATCTATCATAAAGACTTTTCTTGCCCTGAAAAATACGTCTAGAGTAAAGCATCTGATTCTTTCTCAATCCCACCCTCCCTTGAAAAGCAAAAAAGTGGTAAAATACTGAAAATACCAAAGACGAAATTTGAAAGGGAATTAGCGCAACCATATGCACTTACCGGTTAGTTTTACAAAAAGAGAAATCTTTGAGAGAGGGAGTCTCCCTCCATTTTTGATTCAAAATCGCCAAAAAAAAAAAAAAAGAAGGGAAGAAGAGGAAAAGAAGGTGCTAGGCTGCTAGCATCCATGGCGGCTCATATCAAGGCCATTGATGCCAACTTTTCATGTCTAATAATTGAGAACTTCTAGTTTCTTCCAAAATTTTTTTTTTCTTTTTTGAAGCCACGTCTCAATCACTTTGAAATAAAGAACATTGAATTTCTTGTTGGAACAATTCGAGAACCTATAACATGTCGCCCTCCAAGTCTCCAAAAGAAAGTGTATTTTATGCAAAAGTCTTTCCTTAGCATTCACTATACACTAAGTTTTAAATTCATATTGCTTCTAGAGTGTGTCTAACGTTTACGACAATTGAGAACCCTTTTTTTTTAAATCAACAACTAGATATACCTCAACTAATTGAAAGTTGAAACACGCAAAGTAAGTGGTAATTAGTTTCTTAATTGTCTTTGTCATTCACAAGCCTCATCTAATTAGTCCCATTTTTTCCTATGAGTAGCAGCCCTTAATACAATATTAATCTGCCTTAGCAAGATTTAAGTGATATTTTGTTTATATACTACTGATCATGTGCTAATAAACAAATAAAAGCTCAAAAGTTTGTGATCGATTAAGGGTTTCTTTTTTCTTCTTTCTTTGTGTATGTATACATGCAAGGACAAGCTTCACCTAAGGTTTTTGGAGCTAAAAGTTGTCAATGTCCAATATGAATGAAACCCTTGTGAATTTTTCAATTAACAAAAGACAAATGCCTTCAAGAACCTAACTAGTTTCTAGAGGATAAGAACCTAGTTTAAAAAATGGTTTTGCATCTTAGCCAATTAACTACTACACGCCTTCAAGAAGATAATAAGACACAAATATTAGTTAGTTGTCTACAATTGTGAAAATCGCACCTAACTTGTATCCTATGTTGATTTACTTATTCTGCTGACAATATAGTTCCATTATCCTTAGAGAGCTTCCAAATGCGCAACTGTTTGGATGTTTGTTTTGTAAGGCGTTTATAGATACCTTTTACTGTAGTGCCTTTATTAATTGATAGACCTGTTTGTGAATAAAAAAAGGGGTTAAGAAACATGTTTGAATTTTTTTTTTTAAAATATGTTTTCGAAAAATAGTGAGTAATTAACAAACAAAGCTATAGCTTGAAATTATGTTGTTAATTGTTAAAGCAGGTCATTATTTGTATATGCAAATGTGTAATGAACTCTTTTGACCCTTTTTTTGCCTGGAAGAATGTGAGGGTCTTGGGTAGTTTACGAAACTTGTAAAAGCAGATGGTCAAGGGATGATTTGATCTATCCTTTTCCTTTGCTTGTATCCATGGAAAAGTACCTGAGGACGATTTTCTTGTCACGGCCCTCTGCCATGAGCTATCAGTGTTCATCACAGTACTAAAATGGCGTGTCCAGCGAAAGACTTTCTCTTTTTCTTTCTTTTTTGGATCAGCAGAATGGCCCAGAGAAAAGCTTTTGTTTTGATTCCTTTATTCAGAAAATATATCTCTGTTCACTCAGAGCCCGTTTAGATTGCATTTTTTTTTGGAGCGTTTTCGGGGAAAAAAAATTACTGCAACACTTTTTAAAGATATAATATACGCGAGATGAAGAGATGATTAAAAATTACATAGAAAGGATATTCATGAAAAACGAAAAAATTTTTCTCCAACAAATCACAATCCAAAGAAAGTCTGGTTCTAGTGTACAAAATGACAAGAAGACTCGCTAGCTAACTGTAATTCAACTAAAAAGAAAAAAGGAAAAAAAAGCACAAATCAATGGTCTTTACATGTTTACTAACAAAACAACTTATTTGGGTGGCCACTGAACTTTTGGAATCGGTGGGTTTTAGTTACTGAATTATCTAAAATTTTGATTACGGGTCATTTCGTCAGATTTTATCGCTAACTATGCCCTTTTATTTTGTCTCGTGAATCGTGTGAATATTCAGATCTGTCATATTTAATGATGGAATCTAACAAAATGGTCTGAAATCTAAATTTTAGATGATTCAATGATCAAAATCAAACATTTAATAGTTCAATAATCAAAACACGACGATTCCAAAAGTTTGGTGGCCATCGAAATAATTTGCTCGTACTGACACTAGGTAAACCGTGTCTTTGTTTCTTTTGTAGATTTTTTTCTAATGAGTGGGTTCTAGCAGTCTTAGGTAATGCTTGGACCATTGATTGATGAATATCCGTTGAACAAATCCACAAAAAAATGACAGGGAAGGAAGTCATGTGACATGATTTTATATTTGACTTTATGGTCTTTAAGAAGGATTTAAAACTAGGTTAAGGACACACACAGTAGGAAAGATTGCGGTGCCTCAGGAAAATAAAATTTCATGCATGAGAAAAGTATATGATGTCCTTCTTCTGTATGAATCATCTTGGGCAAAAATAATGATTGGATGGCCATGGGCTCCTAGCATTTTAGTACCAATTGTTGAGCTTTGAAGAAGAAGAAGTCCAGAGTATAAGCATTACCAAGACATGAGAGAACAGCGTTAGAAAGTAAAGCAGTATCTATTCCTATTATGTCCAAAAGCCCATTGAGCCAAGAGTCACAGCCAGGCTTCCTGACCCAAGAGTGAAATTGAGAACACATAGAAATTCTTAACATAAGGGTGATAACAAATTTTACAATATTTTATGAAACTAAACAGTATGGATGACAGAGAATTTTTCAACGTTCTATGAAAATGAATAGTACCAAATAAGATTATCTGCGTCAGAGTTAATTTTGCATATACCAACGATGTGTATACATTAACAAATTCAGAGGCAAGCAATTGAAATTTGAAAAGAATCTTGAATGATGAATCATCTCATATTACACATTTTCATTATAAAATGTGTCTCTAATGTTGTTTAATTGCAGTGGATTGCATTTTTCTGGACTTTTTTATAAAAAAATTATTGTAACGATTTGATATATATGAAGTAAAAAAACGATTAAAAAATATGTCGGCGAAAAAAGTAGCAAATTTTCTTTGGAAAATTGCAATCCAAACATAGCTTTAATTTTCCAGCTCTACATCTTTATTTGGAGTGTGCTATATATTGAGAGTTGAGACAAAAAAGTTCAAGATGTACCATGACAAAAATTGTTGTCTAAAAGCTTATGCAATTAAATCAGTAAGCTAATGATTGTGAGCATTTACATGTCAAACCGGAGAAACAGGAAAAAGGAAGCAAAAAAAAAAAAAAAAAGGGCACGCTTTACCCTACTCATTCCATGACCCAAAATCTTAAGATATTTGGTTTAGCAAGTCGATCTTCTTAAAGGAAAAAAAAAAAAAAAGAAGTGCATTGTGGTAGAAAAAATGCTAATCAAAAGGCTAAACAGATGCAAACAAAGTTTAGCTCTTTGGGGGTCAAGAAACTAGTGGAGAGACAAGCCACCTGGGTTTAAGAGCAAATTTCACCACCAAAGTAGCTTTATCTTAGTCAGCACAAAAAATTGATTTGCAGTTTTTCAATTAGAGATAAGCTAAGGATTAGCATGTTTCCTGTACAGTTATCGCACACGTATCTTGATGGCACAAAATTTGACACTGCCGACTACATCTCACTCAAAATTGACCAGCTCGAATGTCTCTGTCTAGGCGCTCAGCATTAAGGGTCCCCGGAAGTTCCCTGAAATCTTCATTGAAGATAGAATATGCACTGCAGAAGTGAAGGATATTAGAGACTAAAAACCCTGTACAACTCCAAACCTGTATGATTTGATGATAAAGGGAAATCATAAAAGCAAAAGACTACTTGAACACACAAAGATGCGAGAAGATATAGAATCTCTCAGCATACATGAAGAGAAAGGGAAGCAAAGGAAAGGACACAATAACTTTGCCAAGGGGCCAATTCCCAAAGTTGATACATTTGAGCTGTTGATTGATGATTGATTGGTTTGAAACCTATCTAATTGCTGAAACATAGAGGATCAACAGAAAATCAAATGTTGGGTGGCCTTAGTACACCCACTTCCACCAAATAAAAATTTAAAGAAAAAAGGTAATAGCCACAGCAGAAATTGCAAATCAGGGCATAGATGAGAAAATTTAAGGGCATATGCATGAATTGCAACCTCATGAATGTTTTTATTTGCTTCAGGTTTTAAAATAGATTTTTTTTTTGGGTTGTGGGGGTGGGCGGGGACATCTATGTCGCGAGAGAATAATGTCTGCTACCATCAAGGATGAACAACATTTGAAATAATAGAACACACACCCTGCATAAAAGTAGAAACTTCTTTGATACAACTCTGAGGATTAATCCAATTTTCTTAAGCTATTGCTCAATCTACCTACAGTTGCTTTTCCTTGATATGGATTTTCTTAATTCCTTATTTTACTTGATTTCCCACGTCATTATTCAAAATATCCAATCTGTCTACAGAAACATAGGAGCTTCTAACGGATCCGAAAATAGCTAATGCAATGATACTCAAAGTTTACATTCCAACAAAGTTGAGATTGCAGTTGACACATTGCGCAAGCTTTGTTTCACTTTGCTGTTCCAAGTAGAATATTTACCTCATTTTAAGTAAGATACATACAAAAATTTTATGCACCAGGAAAATATCAGAACAACTAATAATAGTCAATGTTTCAAGCACATACCTGACATCACCAGGTTGTCGCTGTCCAAGATTGTAGAAGATAATAGCAAACCCTGTTGCAAGTACCTAAAATATAACAACAATAGGTAAGGTAAAATATGATTATAAACTCTTTTCAAAAAAGATTACATGGAGCAAGTGCTTTATCCAATTTGGTTCACATGACGAGACATTTGTGAAAACTTACCAACAATGTGCTTCCACAGGAGTAAGTTTCAGAAAAGAAAGTACCAAAAGAGCCCTCTATGCAGATTTGGTTTATCTACTACCCCATTAGGTATTTTAACCAAACCAAAATCTAACTAGTCTTGTTGCCAGGATAATTATGGCTATCTTGACTATAACTTTAATCTTTTGACCTTCAGATGCCGACAAATTCATCATTTTCATGAAACAGGAATGCCATGCACATGACTAGTTCTTCATACAGGTTATCACAGTCACAGTAAACTTCGATCTTATAGGATATAAAAGAAACCAGAAATCTAAAACAAATGAAGAGAGAAGCAGAGAACAACACTTACATATAAAGGGCCAAGATCCAATTTTTGGGCAACAGGTGCCAGAATAAACCATAAAACAATTAGAATCCACATCTTTACACTAAGCGAGACCATTGCCATCAAAAGGATATCTACATAGGTTAAAGCAGAATCAGAACAGATGATCAGGACTTTGCCATCTTACTCCCTATAAAAAAAAAGACTGTAAAATCAAATGCTCACCGGGTAACTTCAACTTCTCACGTAATGCAATGAAAAGTCTCCTTTTCCACCCAGTGACTGATTGTGGAAGTTGAAACCTCTAAAATGTAGAAATAAGAAGAAATGAGATGAAACAGAGCACAATGAAACTGAGAACAACAGTGCAAACACCCCACAGACAAATAAAGAAAAAAGCAAGACAAATTGAAAAATAGAAGGAAAAAATATGCCTGTATATATTAGTAAAAGATTTATACCAACCAGTTCATGATCATCGTCATCATCCAAACCATCATCTGCATGCTTTGGAGGTGGTTTTGGTTTAGTAGCAACTATTAAGGAATCTGAAAAGTGAAGAATGCCACTTGTAATAAGCAGAGTGAGACGTGTCCGAAAAGAAAATCCCAGACAACCTCAACTACGAAACCAAAGTTATCACGCTAGAAAAAAACATGACAAAAGAGAAATTGAATATTTGAAACGAACATCATTCTTCATGGCCTAACTTCTATTGTCCACATCTTTGTTAGGAGTATCCAGAATAACATCCATTTTCCCCAAATGAAACACATGGACTCTAGATGTTACAACTCTTTGATTACTTTAGACAAACTGATTTATAATATTATTCATGGTAGGATAAAAGATTAGAAAATGTAGCATTTCTTTATATTTTATCATTTTTCCAAATTGGAAAAAGATCCTTTTCCAAAGTAGACAAACAGATTTAACATTAAGAACTTTTATCCTTTACTATTTTTCTTTGTTGGTTTTTGCATGCTAGACATTGAGCTTTTTCCTTTACTTTTAAGAGAGCTCCACTAGCACAAATCAAAATTGTGCTACTAGGAATATTTACATCCACCAAAGTTGAGTTCTATTTGGGGTAAGCAAACTTTAAACAAATTTTTTTAGATGGGCAAATCCTAATTTGAGGGTAGCAAACTGGTTTAACCCTTTATTCCTGAAATTCCAACAGTTTAAAAGGATCCTCATGTTCCAAAGATCAAACTAATATAAACATTACCTACAAGCCTACTCATCTACTCGAAGCTGTATTCAAAATCTCCAAAACCGTACAATTGCACAAAAAAAATGTTTTCTCTGAGGTTCATAGCAGTGTAACAAAGGATTCAGAAATGACAAACATCCCAAATAAAACAAACAGAAATGAAATAAGAGCTATTCACGCCACCATGTTAATTGCGTATCTGCACAATTGTGAAGAAAATTTCCTGCCATTTCAGGTGAATTTATGATCTAATAATTGATTTATTGGAAAGAGACAAAATAAAAAAAAAGAAAGGCTGTTAAATGACTGTACAAAATCACCTAAGTTCCTTAAGCACCAGCTGACCATGGATTCCATCATACACTTCGTCTATAGGCTTGACCAGCGGATCAGCAGATAGCATTGCAGTATTATGTAACATGTTCGTATCAACATATCAACAATAAATAGCCAAGTTTTAAGATGCCACTCCTTCACGATGCATTTGTCAGAACTTACAATGTCTCCGTTATATCAATAATTCAAGGTATCTAAATATACGCCCTACACAAAATCCCTAGTGTGAAAAGTTTATGCTTAACGGATTTCAGCAAAAGAAAAAGATGCAGAAAGGTACTATTTGGCTAAAACAACAGAGAAGCTGAATTGAGAAGTGGACCTCCGTTCTTTAGTTGAATTATTACATCATTGCCATTTTTGTTGTCATGCAACACATTTCCTCGCCAAATAAGCGTCAGATTTTCGCTAGGCAAATCTCCATTTTGAGCAATCAATTTTCTCAAGTCATGCACCTATGTTGCAGCATAGAGAACACAAGCATAACATGTTAAAATACCCTCCTTTAGTTCTCAAGAGTTAGATACTTGAAACCAAAATTGCTCTAAATAATTAAAAGGAAAAGAAATAACAGAAAGTGCATTCCTTTAGTACGTTAAGACATATTAAATACAAAAGATGGAAGCGAAAAAAAAAACTCCTCTCACAAATTTAGTTACAGAAAGACACCAAGCATAACATTTGGAACCAGCTAACGACTCAAATTCCAGGCAAAGGTATAAAAGTGGGCAATGGAACAAATTCCTAAACTTCAGAACACAATTAAATTTCATTACCAGAGAGAAATATGACACACTCATAGAAGAATTACAACACAAGTACAAAATGTATGCATCACTGCCAAGGATAACAATACCTGCAAAAGCTGAAATTCCTTAATGATACATGTTTTAACTCGTCATTTTTTCAAAGTATTATGGACCTAAACTCATGAAATACTAAAAAAAAAAAGACCCATGAAATGCTAATATCATACTTTTGCCACTGCAGAAGGTGATAATATCTTAATAATAACTTGAGGCATCTATAAAGCTCTTTACATACGCACTAATTATGCTTTTTGGTCTTATGCCCTGAAGCACCATCTTTACAGAGGCAAGAGAAGGGATTCGATTTTTGGCTGTCTAATTACCTATAAATGGGTTGCTCAAGATGGCAAAGCAAGAGAGGGAAGCCCCAAGTTAGTCAAGCCCAAATCTATCACCATTCACTTTGCTTATAAAACTCTTCTCATGTCCACAAAGCATGTTTGCCTTATGACCTCAAGCACTATCTTTAAAAAGGAAAAAGAAGAGATCCTCTCTTCAGCTCGCTAATTATCTAATGCAATGGGTTCAAGATGACAAAGCAAGAGAGGGAAGCAGCAAGTTAATCAAGCCCAAAACTATCACCATTTACTTTCCTATAACAAGCTGAGAACTATCTTCTTTGACACCATTCTGAAGTCTGACAGCAATCCTTAAAATCAGAAGGCCAAGGGCGCCCTGGATCTTAGGTACTCAGAGGAAAAATGCAGCCAAAAATCGGACATCCTTAAACCAATTATAGGGAGAGAAAGTCATATCACATCTTACGTTGTCTGTCCAGTAGTTAAGGCTGCAAACTACATCATAGTCAAATAGTAGTGGGAAGAACTTGATGGAAAACCAGATATCTTGGACCCAACAATCAGACAAAGAAAATCTATCACATTTCTTTCACCTGTTCAGAACTTGTAGTTCTGCTTATATAGTAGATATTATTGCTAATCAAGTATGAAAAGAAAGAGCTATATCTGACCCCTAAACTTGATAATTTTCTTTCTGTATTTCTTCTGTGCCATTTCCTTACAATACAATGAAACGCCTAAATGATCTAATCCACGCATTAGAACTAAGAGTGCCCATCCACAACTTCGTCACAACCTCTAAAGGACGGCCTTCACATTTCATGAAAAATATCTATGTACTTTGCAGATGTACAACTACAATCACAACACTTCACCAAACTGGATTCAAAGATCAGTCAAAATGCGACACCAAATTGGATTCAAAGATCAGTCAAAATGCGATAAATCAGCTCCCCATGAGTTAAACCTTCCTGCTTTTGACTATAAAGTGTTTAATTCCACTTCAAACAAGTTCACAGGCTACATTGCCCAACCATTGCTCATTCTTTTCTCCTATTCCTTTCTGTTACACTCTTTCTTAGTATTGATCTTTTGAAGCATTATATCAAAGCCTCATCGGTAAATTTCGTAAAATTTATTCACGAACACCAAATTTCAAAAGCAAGCTGCAAAAATTTCACACAACGCCCCTCATAATTTCCCCTAAAGCCTTCATCTTTTCCACAAAAAAAATCGAGCACAAAGTTTACGATTTACACCATAACGAACAAGGAAAATTCAAAGAAATGATATATAACATCAAACAGAAGCTCACAGAAAAGAAAGCACAAATAATTCCACAAATCTATCGAAATAGAACAGATAAAAGAAATCCCAATTACTTTGATTGAAGACGGAACAATTAAACGAGAGGGAGGCGAAGGACCAATTTTTTTGAGAGTAATTTCCGCAGTCGAATTGCTTCTGCTCTCTTCAATTTCATTTCCACGGTGACCGTCCTGTTCAATCTCAGCCATCGTCCGATCAGTTCATCAAACTTCGAAAGGAATCCGACAGCCAATTCGGGGAACAAAAATCTTTAATATGGCTGAAGCTCAAGTTGAAACAAAGGGGGAAAATGGCAGGAAATCAAGAGCAGGCAATTTGCAATTTGTACCCTCAATTTTTGTCGTGGTGACAAAATTACCACCAATCAATAATACTAAAACTATTGGTTAATTAGTTTAAACTCCCCAAGATTTAGTGTTTTATTCACTTTAGCTTTGACATTATTCTAGTAACTAAGGATGGCAATGGCATGGCCACCCGCCCCGCGGGGGCTAATGGGGAGGGGGAGTGAACCTCCGTCCCGCCACTCGCTTTAAAAAAATAAATATATAAAATATGTATATATATAATTATATATAATATATAATTTAATTAGTTACAAACTTATGAAAATGATGTTATTAGTTATATGTATTATATAATGTATATTAGTATATGTAATATAATTGATATTATCAATTATACTAATAACTATATATGTGTGCTAATACAAATTATTAATTGGTCATAATAAATTTATTAATACATTTATACTAAATCCCTAATTACACTTAATATAATAACATTTTTTTCTCAAAAAAAAAAGCATAAACACAATAATGAATTAGTGATTGTATTTGTGCCAAAAGTGAAAACTTGACTACTTTAGTTGTATTTATTTCATCATGTTGAATTGTATTCAAATAACTTTTGTTTGATTGTTTTTATAAGTTTCAATTGTGAAATTACAATGAATAATAATTTGGTGATGTGTTGATATTTTAGTACTTGATTATTTGTTAAAATTTAACTATAATAAAATTATATAATAAATTTTTATTAACCCCGCGGGAAAAACGGGGCAGGGCGGGACGGGGCAGGACGGGAATGGGGGCGGGGGGAATTTGTAGGCAGCGGGGCGAGAGACGGGAGGCCTTACTAGTAACACTTGATCTCCTCTTAATTTGGCTGTTCAAAACAACTATTAAAAGACTTCCAATGGTTAAATTGTCCAATACAAGGTTAAGATGTTAGTTAATAAAAGCACAATTTGTCTATTAACATTTGACTGTTCACATATGTGACAAGGAGATCAAATTAAAAAAAAAAAATATTACTTTGGATATAAATGTGGAGCAACTTGCTCTTGAGTTATTGAAGCCTATCACCTAATGTTTAATTTGTTGTTTGATTTATGTTAGAACATAGAACTTAATTTTAGAGTGATATTCTGCTACAAACTATATCTATATGGATCATTTCATATAAAAGTGTGAGGATCACAGATCGGTTCGTATGTATCTACTCTTTTGTAAAATGTGATACGTGTAGATTAATCCTTGTGTATATTATCAAAATCCATTGATGAAGTTTGGATGTATATATATTGAAATAATGAATGTCCTTGACTTTAATCCCAGGACATTTATAGGGCAGTTGTGGATAAGCATCTATCTATTTAGAAGAAAAATCAACAAAAGATCATTTACCGTAATAGAATATATATAGTACAAGTGAATTTAAATATAGCACACTTGGTCTCAGAATTTAGTCCCAAGGATGAGGCTTTCATTTTGCACCATTCATAGGAGATAATAAAAACAAGAACTATATAGTAACAACTCCACTTTTTCATTGACACGACCAAATCCAAGCTGCCTGCACAGAGCACGTAAAGAAGATAACATGGCAATGAGGATGTGGGCTTCTTCTACAGCCAATGCACTAAAACTCTCCACTGCCATCAGACCTCACTTCTCTCCTGCTTTCTCTCTCTCCAGATGCTTTTCTACTGGTATCTATATATATATATATATAGATAGTCTTATTTGTAAGTTTAATGTTTGTTTAGGAGCTATGAATCCTATTAGACACTAAAAATTGATACACATTTCTAAATCTTGCAGTTCTGGAAGGCTTTAAGTATGCAAACTCGCATGAATGGGTAAAGCATGAAGGCCCGGTGGCTGCAGTTGGTATCACTGACCATGCTCAGGTAAAGAGTTATACTCTGTTGCTCCTCTTTGTTCATCAAACAAAGTCAGTAATCTTTTCACCTTCAATTAGCATTACTTTCTAGTTTCCGCTTGATTTGTACAGGTTGATGATTGATAAAAAGGTATATAGCTCTAGCGAAAATGCAGAATTAGCACTCGAAACTTACTTGAAAGCTAGAAATTTATAGATGATGGGCTAATCATTGTTCCCTTCATTGGATATATAAAGAGTGAAAGAAGGTTGAATTTGGGCATGATTTTTTCAGGATCATCTTGGAGAAGTGGTTTTCGTGGAGCTGCCGGATGCTGGTTCTGTTGTTAGCCAAGGCAAAAGTTTTGGAAATGTTGAAAGTGTAAAAGCCACCAGCGATGTTAATTCTCCAATCTCTGGTGAGGTTGTTGAGGTTAACTCCAAGCTCAGCGAGACCCCTGGTTTGGTAAGTAATCCTCACACTTCCATCCCTACTCCATCACCAGGTTATTTATTCATTTGCATCATTCCCTTGAGCTTATTTAGAAAGAAAATGATTCGTTTTTGTATTGAATTTTGGCTATGTATGAAGATCAACTCAAGTCCATATGAAGATGGATGGATGATTAAGGTAAAGCCCAGCAACCCATCAGAACTGGAATCCTTAATGGGTTCAAAAGAATATACAAAGTTCTGTGAAGAAGAAGGAGGCCATTGAAACTTGTATTGCTACATATTTACCTTCCCTGGACTAACTGGTTGAAATCAATACCATTCTGAGAACTTCATGTGAACGAACCATCATCTCGACGCAAAGATAACTACTTGAAGTTGCTTTTATGGCTTCTTAATTTCTTCCCTTTCCACATAATGCATGCATTCTCCCCATGTAATCAAGACCATTTCTTTGTCTTTGTTGCTGCAATTTACAAATTTGTTTTTTTTTTTTGTTGCAATATCTATCTTTTGTAGTGCATTATTCATTATATATGTGGGGATAAGTTAGAGTATAAGATAAATTCTACATGTGTAAAAAAAGAAATTTAAATTTAAATTTTAAAGTGACGTGACATGCACCGTATGTATAAGTGTAAAATAATTTACAAATGCATCCCTTTAAGCAATAAAATATTTTCTTAAATAAGTAGGTTTAGATAAATTCTACATGTGTAAAAAAAAAGAAATTGAAATTAAAGTGACCGCATGTGTAAAATAATTTACAAATGGTCTGCAAGAAAGACTGATCTAGATGTGGTTGACATCTTAGGAAGTCATGCAACTTTTGGATGGCTTCGAAGCCTGGCCTTATAATGAAATGGAAGAAATTGAAGATCAAGATTTCTAGCCAACTAGTTCTTTGGTGGCCCATTCTAGTCGCTGACTGATTGAAAAATACTAAGGGCTCGTTTGAAATTGCGGTACTTTTGATAAAAAAGAATTTTTATATGTTAAAAGTATTTTTAAAGCGTTTGATGAATATCATTCTATAAAACTAGGAATTAAGTTTTTGGTGTTAAAAGTACTTTTGGTAAAAGCTCTTATTTGGTATTTTTGTGATTTAGATAAAATTTGAGACTCACAACAATTACTTTTGATTTGAGATAAAATGATATTAGCACAAAATTTACTCAAATCACAAAGTTACTTTTGGCAGAGATAAAATGATACTAGCACTTCTTAAAAAGTTTCTAACACTTCATTCTCCTTTTAAAAGCATAAACGGAAGATTGAGTGTTAGAGACTTTTTAAGGAGTGCCAAGAACATCTCGCTATTAATTTTGTAGTAATATTTTAACTTGCATATGAAAAAAAAATGAAAAAAAATGAAAATGTAAGTAAAAGGTTCTGAATTCGAAAGAATGTAAGTGAGAGGTTCTAAATTCGAATCCTTTCATTCAAATTTAAAAAAAATGAAAAAAAAAGACTCTCTTTTGCTGTTATTATTTTACCTGATAAATACACACCACACGGGTCTTAAATTTTGACAGCATACACAGAACCATTTACAGACCAATGTGGATGCTTTGAATATACAATCACCAAAGATGAAAAGAAGCATATTTTCAATTTATATATATCTAGATACAGATATTTATATATCACTATAACAAGCCGGTAGCTGGTCAACATCTTTGTAGCGTACTACTAATTCATGCATATGACTTTGTCAACTTCTTGATTCTAGCCAGGCACTTGTCAGCCGGCCTAGTAATTGGTAGGTATTGCACCCTGCTTCCTGGATTAATGCGTTCAAGCCTGCCAAAAATAATTTTGATATATAAAAACTACAATGCAAAAGAAAAGGACTTCTCAAACAGGGAGAAAAAGTAATGCAAATCTCGAATTTTTACCTGTAGTTTAGAAGGAAATAGTGTAAAAAGACAGAAATTTCAAGCTTGGCCAAATCTGCACCGGGGCACAACCGACTACCAGCTCCAAAGGGAACCAGAGTCCCTATTTTGATTGCGGGATCCTGAGATTTTTTTTCAAACAGACAAAATTGAGGATTCTTTATATTTTTCCTTCTTCTAGTCTTTAGCCAACAAAAAAATTTATTCTACAGATACAATTTGTCAAAACAAATACCAAATTAAAGCTTTCACGTACCTCCCATCTTGAGGGGTTGAAATCTTTTGGGCTCTTGTAGTTTTGAGGATCAAAATGAACGTTCCTGATCCATGGTAAAACTCTCCATCCTTTGGGTATCGTATAACCTAAGAGACCTCGCTTTTATTAAAAGTCACAACCAAATAAAATTGATACAAGGAGAGAAAGGTAAGGTAATAACAAACCGTTTATGTCTACGTCACTTTTTGCTTCTCGAAAGAGTGCAAATGAGAGGTTTACTACTCGCAGTGTTTCATCAATTACCTATGCAAAACAATACCAACAACTGTGATAGGTTAATATATGCTCTAATTTATTCAATTATCTTAATAACACAAAACCATCAATTATAACGAATCCTAATACCAATTATCTAAGCATCTTTAAGAAAATAAAAGTTGCCAAATTCTAATTATGGACCAATTTTGATTTTACACTCCCCCAAGAAGAATGTACAAAGTAGTAATATATATGCAGCTCGTCCAAGAGTACATAAGAGCCCTCGTTAATCAACTCGGAATGTATACTATGTTTTCAGAACCGGACCGGATAGTGACTCGGCCGAGGTCAGGGATCAGGGGTCAATGGGTTCGACCGGGGGTCGATAGGGGTCGAACCGGATGACGTCATAAATAAAAATTATTTAAAAATTAAAATATTATATATATAATATCTAATAATATATTGATATTAATAAAGGTATATTCATATATATTTGATGTTTCAAATATATTTAACAAGAAAATACAAAGAAATTAGAACAATCAAGTAGCAATTTATATTATTTAATAAATATTAACAAGTTTAGAATTAAAATTATGAATTTAATTGAAAAATAACATCAAATTTTAGGACAATATTTATAAAGTATCAAATATTTGAGGTATATCAATAAGTTTTAACAATTTAGGGGGTCAAAACATAATATTAAAAGGTTGAATTTTTTTTTAAAAAATTACTGTTGAACCAGAAAAATCGATTTTTTCCCGGTCAAACACGGTTTTTGACCGGGTTTTAAATTTCCGATTTTTTAATATAACTCGGACCGACTACCTGGCCGGTTCCTGGTTCGACCGGTTCGACCGGCCGGTCCAGTTCGAGTTTTAAAACAGAGAATGTATATGCTAAAGCAAAATTACTTAAGCCATGAACTTCAAAGTATGTATGAATTTGTGATCAAATGAAAAGTTTGCGATCGACTAGTGTCACACTAGAATGAGTACCCTAGAATTAAAGCTCACCTTAACAACGCAAGCTACTTGTATCTAACATAAATATTGTACATTTGCATGTATATTAGGAAAGCTATCGCCTCGTAAGTAAATCAGGGTAATCCTCCTAATTGGCAGATTTGGGGTAGGAAGGTAATAGGGGAGTGGGAAGGTTGGAAAAAAAAAAAAAGGGAATGGTGTCATAGTCAAAATTCGATTTTATTGAGTACGATGAAAATTAAATGTAATTCTGAATAAGTAACAGATCCTGCTCTAATGCATGTATTTTACGTATGCTTACCTTCTGAAGATACTTCATTTGTCTAATTTCCCTGAAGTTTAGCCCTGTATCTGAAAATGCTCTTCTCTTCACAATGTCCTCTTGTTCCTCCTAAAATGTATAAATTTAAGTCCCTACAAAGTTATATTGCCCGAACATATATACCAGCAATTATTACTCTCAAAGTCTTACTCAGACGAATATGTACCTACCTTTGCCTTCTGTAAGGTCTGAGGATGCTCGTGAAGGAGTATAATGGCCCATGTTACAGCATGACCGGAAGATTCATGCCCAGCTAACAAGAATATGATTACCAAATCCACAATCTGCTCGTCGTTCAATTTGTTTCCCGCATCGTCTTGGATTTCCATCATCAAAGTTAACAAGTCCTTTTTAGTCCTTGATTCAACATTATTACTTTTGGACAGCATCCTCCTTTTGCACACAATTGCTGCAAATGTCTTCACTAAGCTCTTCCTTGCCTAACACCCGCGTCAAAACAGGCAAACATTTCTAGATTAGATCTTGAAAAGAACTTCAAATATACACTTAGTTCTTGTATAAGCAAAAATGGAGGTTGGATTGATGATCTTGAGGCATGACAATGTTATTCTTAAGGTGTTATTTGCCTCCGTTACGCAAATTATTTACTACAGGGTTAAGATAAATTACCCCTAAGAGATTGAGACACAAAGAAATAGCATTTTATTAAGGTTAGGAATCCTCACCTTGAGTGCCCGGTGGTACGCAAAACCAGGGAGGTTTACGGCCATTGACTTGAGTCCATTAGAAAGTACAGTATATTCATGTTCCATGTGATCCAATGATTTTTCATCATTAATTTCGTTACCCATAATAATGTTCATCATCACCTTAAAAGCAGTTTTCCTCATCTCAGTTAACAGCTGAATTGGTTCATCCTTACTTGCCCATGTATCAAACGTAGTTCTAGCGATATCCTCAATATAGCCAATAAACAGTGATAATGCTTCCTGACCGGCAACTGGAGCTGCTATTAGCTGCCGGAGACGCTTATGTTCTTGATTCGATACGCCGTGGAGTCCTCTCTTTCCTACCAAATCTGAGACTGATCTAGGCCAACCGGGTCCAAAACGCTCATCTGTCAAAACTTTTCTGCATGCTTCAGCTGTTGTAACAATTATGCTTGGCTTTCCAAACAGTAGTGTCCGGTACATTGGCGCCTGCCCATATCTATATCCAGAAAGTTTATGCCCAAAAGAAAAAAAGCTTTAAACATGAGCAAGTGGAATGCCAATAATGATACCTGAAAAAAGAAAAGGGAGGGAGAGATAGAGAGGAGACCTGGTAGTGAAGGAGGAGATGAATGAATCAGGATTACCAAACTTGAAAGCTCTGAAGAAAGAAAACATATTGCCAATCAAAGGGAAGCCCAAGTCACCAGGGGGTAGTGTTTTTTGCAGTCCACCCAAAGGGCTCACGTATATCCAGTCGTTTGTTTTCCTTAGCAAACTATAGACTATGGAGACCATGACCATTATCAAAGCCGTGAAAAAGCATACTTGGTCATATTCCATGATTAGCTACCTAGCTAGACAACGTTGATTATTAGAGATCTTTGCTAAGATTGATCACAAACTGTCTTTTGGTTGTTGTCAATCTTATAATCCGGCCTAGCGTATTTATAGTTGTAATCTGGGATTAGGTCGATGAGGCACTAACACGAATTAAAGAGCTAATTGCCCGTATAACCGATCTTTGTTTAGGCTGAAATTTTAGCTAGTCAAGAAAATTGAGATCTCTTCTACGTTTAGACATAATTGTGTCTCAAAAATTGAATAGTGAAAGGCAAAATGTTCAATGCTTCTTCCAATTTTTTACTGTTGCAAATTGATATATTACATGAAATGAAACTCCAAATCCAAACGAGTGTCTGGTACAATCATTTGATCCGACAGTAGTTCAGTTCTCGTCGGTTCTTTCATAGGTCCAATTGAATCCTCCTAAAATAAGTTAGAATAAGAATAGGAGTAGGTCTAAAATAGACTGTTATCGACTATCGAAAAAAAATGAAATGAAAGGATAGCACGGAGAGGTGTTCAAAAAGCATGGACTTGGTTCAAGAAGTGACACTTTTCTATATTGTCGTCCGTTAACTTATCATGCTATATTTTTCTTCACATGGCTTTCGAAGTACAACTATTAGCAAGTGCTGATGGTTGATAGAATTTAAAGAAGAAAACCTACATTATTCAGAAAAAAACATGCATCCCCAACAATTTGACAACAAATTCTTTAATTCTCAAGTGATCAGCACAAATGTTTATTAACTCTGTTTTGCTCAAAGGGGGTAGGGGGAAAAGATGAGTTGGGCGATATAGGAGAAATCAGCGTAAATGAGAGGTTCGGATTCGGGACCTTCCATTTACACTATTAAAAAAAAAAAAAAAAAGAAACTATGTTACGATTCAATCGAATGTGGCCAAATTAGAATCGTTTTACCTAGTTTTGGTTCTTAATAATTAAGGAAATGATTAGAATCGTTTTACCTATTTTTGGTTCTTAATAATTAGGGACATGATTGGAATCGTTTTACCTAATTTTGGTTCTTGATAATTAGGGAAATGATTAGAATCGTTTTTTGGTTCTTAATTAAAGAAATGACAAGGACAGAAATATTAAGTAATGTGAGGAGAAAACAATTTCATTAAAAAAAAAGTAAGGAGAGAAACTAACGAATTGAGTGGTCTTTTTTATGGCAAATTTGGCAAAGTAAATAAATTATTTGAAGCTTCTTATTTTGACTTCATTTCTCTCCACTTTGGTAGAGGATACTAAACTATCCAGTAGTCTCATGTTTCTCCCTCATGGCCTCATTTCCTTTTCTTGCCACAGAACTTCGAAAGAAGACAAAACCAACCACAATTGTCTATCCCGAGTAATCAATTGAATTCATTTCGTTCCCACTCCAATCAGCAATATAATTCTGCCGCCGTTGTATTTGGTTTTGGGTCCGATCAAAATTTAAATGCTTTCAGCAATACCTACGAGAATTTTTTCTCTACCAAATACCAATAACATTAAAAAAAAAAAAAATGTCTTGACGTGTATCACTAGTGAATTTGTTCGAACAGCGGATTATTTGTATAAATTTATTTACTTGTATTGTAAATTTATTTTTTAATTATCTTTTTTATTTCACACACATTATATCAAAAAAGTATTATCCCAAAAATATTACTATTTTTGGTCCACTCCCGTACGTTAAAACCTTGAATACCAACTAGCATGAGGCTGATTATCTCTTTTTTTCTTTCATTTTCTTTATTTAAAGTTTCAAACTTCAATTTGTTCCTGACAGAGATCGGTAACCACCGGCTGGGATTTATTGATTCAGTGAGTATGGTTGAACCGAATATTTCATAGCGATTAAGACAGGATGCCAAGAATGAGTTCGCCATGTTTCTACCATTTTGGCCGAAAAGCAATTGAAATAAATGGACCATTATCTAATCTGTCTACTCGTTGAATTGTCAGCCAATTTCTGGTGATTGATGGGTCCTATCCTAGAGTTTTGGGTACTGCATTTCATTAATTTTTCCTTTTAATGCCTGCTAAGGCAGATAAAAAATGGGGCACATGCCCTTAATTGACTGCTAAAAAATCGAGCATGCAAGAATATATTTATATATATATATATATATATATATATATCAGTAAATAAATGTATATCACATGAAAAATGGTAGGTTTCTTAATGATAACTGGAGCTCTTACATTGGTCGATGACCAACTATTGGACTTGTTTGCCAACAATAGAATAGAATATATATACTCCCTCCGTCCCATTTTGACAGTCCTGTTTTCCTTTTTCGTCTGTTCCAAATTATGATCCACTTTCCAATTGAAAAATGTAGTTATATTTTAATTTTTCTAAAATACCCTTATTCAGTGTAAGTTGTTGTTACTATAAACCTATCCCATTTAATGAGAGTTGATTTTTTTTTTTTACCATCAATTCAACTTCCCATAAAGTTGTACTCTAATTAATGTGAGGGCATTTTAGGAAAATAGTTACTTAAATTGATTGTTCCAACAAAGTTAACTATTTTTTCTTAAACTGTGTGAAAAAAAACCAAGACTATCAAAGTGGGACGAAGAGAGTATATATATATATAGCAAGAAAAAACTCAAAAGTTATAGCCTACAATTTTTTTTTTTGGGTATTCGAAAATATTGAGACTAATTGAGTTGCTTTAACTAACAAACCTGTGTAACTTGGTCATAACCCTTATATATACTTCTATCTTTAAGGTTCCCACCAAAGTAAATTTGGCATTGAAATGGCAAGCGTAAAGCCTCAAATGATCTCAAAGGTTCTCATCAAGCCCTCCCTTCCTACCTCAGAACACTTGAAGACTTACAATCTCTCTGTGTTAGATCAGCTTTCCCCACATTTCTACCTCCCTATAGTTCTCTTCTACCCACCACCTGATTCTGATAATTCATCCAACAACACTACCGTATCTTCTCATCTCAAGAAATCTCTATCAGAAACCCTGACTCATTACTACCCTTTTGCTGGAAGACTAGCCCCTAACAAGGACTCGATTGATTGTAATGATGAAGGACTCGATTTCTACGAAGCCCGTATAGAATGCAAAATCTCTGATGTCCTGAAGAACCCTGACCCGGAGACCATGGATTTGTTCTCTCCACCTGGAATGCTGTTCAATGAATCTTTCCAGGGAAGTCCCTTTATTGTGCAAGTAACCTATTTCAGCTGTGGAGGAACAGCAATCAGCGTGTCCATGCTACACAAGGTTACTGATGCCTGTGCTTTGCTTGGATTCATCAATGATTGGGCTGCTCTAGCTAGTGGTTCTATGGTCTCTCCCATGTTCCTTACACAACAAGTGATCTCACCGTATAAGGGTGAAATCACTGTCCCCGGAATTAACCTTGACAAGAACATTAATGTTGTCACGAGGAGGTTTTCTTTTAATCCTTCCAAGCTCTCTGACCTCAAGACTATGGTATCCGATGATTTGGGAAAAATTCATAGTCCTAGTAGGGTTGAAGTTGTGGCTGCACTGATTTACAAGTGTGCTATGGCTGCATCAGAGGCAAAATCAGGCATGTCAAGGCCATCAATGTTAATGCAGGCTGCAAATATGCGCCCCCGAGTTGTCCCACCATTGCCAGATAATTGTGCTGGAAATTTTTCTTGGTTTTTCTCAATCATGACAATTGATGAAAAAGACAAGAATATGACAACAATTATCTCTGCACTGAAGAAAGCAGCTCAAGGGTTTTCTGAGAAGTTTGGGAGTGGATTAAGTGCTGATAATTGCTACTCACTTATATGTGAGTCCATTGAAGGGGCAAGAAAAGTGATGAGGCAAAATCAGGGCGAAATTGAGGTCTACAGATGTAGCAGCTTGTGTAGATATCCGTTTAATCTAGTCAACTTTGGTTGGGGAAGACCAATATGGGTGGGAACTAGCACTAGTCAGATGAAAAATACCTTTCATTTGCTGGATAACCCGAAATCAGGAGGCATAGAAGCTCTAGTGACACTGGAGGAATCAAATATGTCCATATTTGAGAAGGATGAAGAGCTGCTAAAGTTTGCTGCCCTAAATTCAACTGCTATCGATAATTGATGATTGAGTGCTAAAATTAAGCCAGGAGTTTGAAGGTCTTAATGTCGTTGCTTTTGTCTTGTTCCGTGTTTTGCTATTGTACAATTTGGGTGAATGTTTGTTGGGAAGATTCATCAAAGCCACTACAACAGGTTATTTGGAAATAGCAGTCACCCCTTGTTACTTAAACAGATATCAAATGATGTTAGGCTATTTCTTAAATTGACTAATAGGCCTATGTCCAAAAAAAGAAACAAAATACCAAAAATTCTGCAAAAAATGCAATGCATAAAATCCAAATTCAAGAAAGAGAGGGAAAAAATTATAAGAAAAGCAGAATGACCATACTCCAGAGCGGTCAACAGTATTAGGCTATTGCCTCAACAACACCTCTAGCAGTGAAGTTCGATATTTCACCTAAATCCTTTTGTTAGAACAAAGAAAAATAAAAGAAAAAATATTCAAAAAAAAAAAATCACAGCACAAATGGAGCTCTTTAGTGTTTTTTTTCTACTACGTACCCTTATGTGCACTATATTAATTTTCGTAGTTCGATCAAATAACTAATCGTTTTTTCGTGCTCTTTGAAATCACAATTTACAGCTAATGTGCTTTGAATTTCTGAACTTTATAACCCTTTCAAGTTCTTTTTCATGTTTAGTTATCATTCTATTGATTAGATGTTATATAGTCAGTTGGCATTTTATCATTTTTAATAAATATTGAATATTTCTAGCATCTTATTAATTCTTGAATTATTGAGAATTGCAATTCGTGGGGCTTAAGCCCCCAGCTCGAGGCTTTTACCATGAACAGAACAACTAACAATGCCCCCCAACACCTCCACCTTATGAACACTGACAGCCACATCCGATTTGGGAGAGGAGAGGAAGAGGAAGGAGAAGAAAGAAGGAGGAAGGAGGAAGGAGGAAGAAGGGAAAGAAAAAGGAAAAAGAAAGGAGAGAGGAGGAGGAAGGGGGGCCAGGAGGGACAGTGGCGATAATGGAAGAGGGAGGAGGTGAAGCCTGGCGGCGGTTGTGTATGGTGAAATATTCAATAAATTTTCAAAAATATCTCAATAAAATTTAAAATTTTTAAAAAACACGCTAAAACACATCCACATTAACAAGTTTTTGACCTATAATTCTATAATGTAATATTTCAAAAAACACCTCTAAAAACACATATAATAATTCGTAGGGGTCCTATGTTTTGGAACTAATCATTCATGGCCGACAATCTGAGTTACGAATATGACTGATTGAAGGTGATCTCTACGGACTCGAGGCACGGACGGTTGCACCTGCAACCGTCCCAGGCGGTTTTGGTCATTATCAACTGCGCGTAACTTTCTTTGTACATCGTGTAACTTTTTTTACACATCGCGTAACTTTAGAGCAAATTTTTGTGGGGCCCACACATGGCGTGAAAATCGAGTTACAACTTGTAATCTCAGCCGCACAAATTTTTGAGGCCAAATCATGGCCATCAACCGCTCAGGTGCAACCGTCGCTGCCCCATTTCCATCTCTACTCCCTTAGCTACGTTGTCAAAACTCAACCAAGTGATCAAACGGAGGAATGCGACAGTGACTTATATTTGGAAAAGTTGGGATCAATTATATTTGGAGGCAATAGCGTAGCAAAGGACATTGTATAGCGATAGACACAACCTTTCACCTATTAATAAATGAAATCTGGGTGGGACTCATGGGATAAGCTCCTAATGAAAATGATCCTTATTTAACTAACCGTATTGGGATGGTCTTGGCATCAATTTAATGCTGGGTTTGTGGATGAACCATTAATGGGCAATTATGTTTATCTTGTTGAGGGATTAGGTAGGTACAATACAATTGCTTTTGGTGCAATTGGTACTAGGTTGTTGTCATACATTGAATTAGAGAATGCGTCAAAAGAAAAGGATTAATCTTATATACACTGTGAATGTTTACACTATCACCATTAGACATATGTCACAAGCTCATGTTTTATCTATTCAATCGTAACAGTGTATACACTGACAGCGTATATAAAATTTACTCTGAAAAAAATATCATACATACGAGTACAACAAAGCTTATGAGTATATATCATATCATATAAGAAATATAACGACTACACACTCGTACAAAAATCTCAACCTCACCTGTCCCAAATCCATTTCGTTGATAAAAGGATTTTTCTTTTGTCTTTCTTTGGCAGTGTACTTGTTCGTGTAACGAGGTCTCATGTCATAGGATGCACGTGTAGCGGCTTGGAAGAAACTAAAGTGATGTTCCAACTGTATCTTAAAATCTATATCAAGTTGTCATTCTGGTGGTACTAGTTTGCTTCATTTTAGAAGTGATGGACGAAAAAAACGTTAGGAACTAAAGATGTCATTTTCCCAAAGTTTTTAGCAAGCCTGAAGAAGAAGAAGAAGAAGAAGAGACGGGGTACATTGCAATGCATTTGGACTATATTGAAAGAAGAAACTAAAAAGTGCTTTGACTTTATCAACATGACAAGCATAATACAGAGAGGAAGGGGTGAAGTGGTGCGGGAAGAAGGAGCGTAAATTAGAGGTATTTCACATGAAAAAAAAGGGATATAGAAGATAGCAAACAAATTATTTCAGATTAACAGGTACTCGAAAAATGAAAGAAACAGGATGAAAAGGGAAAAAGAAATAATTCCTTGATACTTTAGTACGCCAAACAACCGCAGGAATGCAATACCGCAATGAGTATACTGTTGATACATTACATACTACATGATGGATATCTCATATCAGCATGAATCGTAATACGCAAAGCTAATTAAGTATTATAACTGAACAATATTAGGTGCTAAATTTGAATTTGGCACTGGAATTTATTAGCACTAATAGCTAATATAATGACTATACACTGAACAACATGTCCCTTAGACATGAATTCTTAGGGGCTTTCATCTTATCTTCAGTTCTCTGCCTTTTGGTTGGTGATGCTGTCCTGTTTTCTTTTTGGGAGCTGCCATTGACAAGAAATATCAATTCGTGTTCCAGTGGATGGACTGGTGGGATACACAGAGAGTGAAAGGGGAAACAGAAGCAGAAAGGAGATAAAAGTTTCTGACAGTTTGTAACATGTTACTACACAAGGATGCAACCAGAACATGCTTAGAATCAGAAACTTCCTACGAAACTAGGATAGCTTTTTTGATGTTAGAAATCATATTGGCAAAAAGAAAATACAATAAGTCAGCTCTGGTATGATTAATTTTGTTTACTTAAAAACAAGAGCATGTTATCCTTCTCCCTCAACCCACCAGAAAAAAAAAATGAAAAAGAACATTGGTCCAAAGTTACTCTGGTTTTTCGCTGATGTCCCAAATCTATGTTTGAACAGGATTCCTAACATCATACCATAGTTGTTTTATCCTGCCAAACCCATTGAAGTTTCAGTCTTCTTTTGTTTGTTAAACCTTAAACAATGCAGTAAGAAGACTGTTCAAGTACAAGATCTGCTAAGGAAGGCACATTCATTTGTTTGTTAAACGTTACAAAGTGCAGAAATAGCATGGTTCCAATGCAAGATCTCACAAGAACCCAAACTCTAAGGAGATTCTTCATGCGTATGGGACAAAGCTCTACTAATAAGTAGATCTTAGCTTGTAGCCATCATGATTAGCCACTTCCTTCTTCCTAATTGTATCCGTTCACTCATAAAAAGTTTAGAACTGAAGATAAACCTTCCATAATGTCCTACATTTTCTTACGTGGGACTTTGCTTTGAAAGGAAACTCAGTCCTAGTGAAAACTGAAATTTGTTTCCATACTTCTTCAATACAGCAGACATACGACTAGTAACACTCTCATAATAACCTTAACTTTCATATGAACAAATTAGAAGAATGAGTAACTTGTGCAGGAAGAATTTTTCAGGAGAAGAAGGAATATCTAAGAAAGAAGAATTTCTGCCTAACTGCGAATATTGACAATTGTACTCTCAGAATAGGCAGAGAAAAGTAGCAAGCAACTAATAAACTCTTTTGTTATCTTTCACGTGATTCTATTGTACTATCCACAAGTTAGCCATAGCTACCAATGTTCATAATTTTTCCGATTAAAAAAGCACCTCCACTTGCAGGGAGGATTTAGTTTCAACATGTCACTCTACATGATGTTAATACTTGTATATATGCAATTAATAATTCAATTTAGTACAGAAAAAATTTTCTATCCCCCACAAGATTTTACCTCCATCTAAATCTCACACACACACGCTGCACAGAAAATGTAATAGGTTACAGCTCAAAAAATAAAGAATAAAAAGTTTCTAGTTAAGTTCATAAGGAAAATGCCACTAATAACCATAAAATTAGAAACAAAAGCTTAAACAAGTTAATAAATTTCCAGAATAGTAAGGCAAAATTTTGAATTTATTTGGGTATAGTCAAAACACATTCAAAAGTAATAAAACTTTAACCCTCATGTGACAAACATGTAAGATTTACTTATGCTATCCTTGAGAACTGGGGGAAAAAATTCAGAACTCACTATGTTTAATGATCAAGATGCTCCAAAAGATGGTCAAGTGCTACGCAAATCATACATATTAGCAAAATCCAAACACAATTGCCGGTCCCTTGTATCACCCCAGCCTCCCCAGCCCCGAAAGCCAGCTTGATACCCTGCTTGTTTCCAATATATATGTACTCCCCAGTCTGTTTTAATGTTGGGAACTTTGTCAATGTTTTCCACTTGAATATTCGAAAAGCCATGATCAACGCAAGCCTGTTTCTCACCCTGACCTTGATGTAAACCACATTTTCCAAAGTGAATAGCACTAGTCCGAGGTCCTCGTAAAGAGTAAACAGGAGCCCCAAATGAAGGGTAAACTGTTGCCCACATTGTTATATCCCAATTATAATCATCAAAGGCACAAAACTCTTTTGCCTTCCTATGTATTTTTTTCCATACAGTCCGATTAAATGCGTAACCAATGTTGCCCATCCTCTCTGCAATCAGACTTTCCCAACCCTCTCCCTTTGCTTTCACATCACATGGCGCGAGATTCGCAGCATAACAATCAGGACATTTCACAGGCTTCAACTCTGTTAGTAGCTGAAGATTACGATAGGCATTAGGATAAATGAAATGGTCTTCCTCTATGAAAAGAATATGGCCTAGATGCTGACGAGTCTCCTTTAACCCATCCCACACAGTGTTCATCATCCACCACCAGTGATGCTTCAATGACACAATCTTCGGGGACCGGTGGTTTCCATACTGATCAGGCGTTCCTTCACATTTCTTCTTAACAGGATCATCTTTGTCCTTACAATCATTTGGGGAGACACCAGGGAAGCTATTCTCAAAGATGTGAGGAGAATAAGGGGCAAAAATCTGTTTCACTTGACAAAACTTGATCCCTTCGATAATCCTATTTATCTCTTCAAAATATCCATCATGACTAACAATAAGTAAAGTCTCACTGATCCCCTCTACTCTTGAGAGGCTATCAACAACCACTTTGAGATATTGGGGCCGGTTATGAACATACAAAACTATCACTATATTATCCTTAGCTAGCTTAGGATATAAATTCAAGTTCCTAGGAGGTAACTCATTTTGCTTCTGAAGTCGAATTGACAATTCATTCTGCTTAGGAAGATTCACATTTTCTGTTCTCTGACTATAATTAAAAGTCACTTGCAAACTCTCAGCACTTTCATATGCATCCCTGATTACAGAATCAGAAACAGGGCTGTACCTATGAAGAAATATTATCAAAATGGCTCCGAACAACGTGATCACAGCTACAGACAAGAAACGGCGAAAAGCCGCGTCCTTGATTCTTAATTTCCCATGAGCGGCCATTCTTTCAATCAAACAGAATTGACTATCAAGATCCCTTCACCATACTTACCAGACAAAGTACCAATCTTTTCCTAGTAAACGTAAACAACAGCATCTTATCACTAGCAATAAAGGTTCAAACTTGATGAATTTCCAGAACTAAAGATCAAAAGTGGCAACTACCCAGTAAAAATGAGATCAAAATACTAAAAGGGTCAGCATCAATAACCTCCAAAATGGTCTTCAACGGGAAAACTGAAGCATCAAAAACTTCCAAAAATCAGCACTTTCTGCGGCTGAATATCAAAGAATTAGCTAGCAGCATCCAAAATCGAAAACCCACCAGGAAAATCCACTAAAGCATACCATTCTTGATTAATTGGCAGTGTAAAGATTGAGATCAAAGATCAGTGAAATCCAACAAAAATGACAAGTAGAAACTTAGGATTCTCAGAAGGGTTAGAAGGGAAAAAAATATAATCAGAACTTTGAAAAGTGGAATCGTTGACGACTTGTTAAGACTTGAGACTGCTAAATAAAAAATAGTGCGGGAAAGTCCAAAGACTCGGGAGTTCGGAGAAAATGGAGGAGCCAAAGAGGGAGATTGAGAAGAGGGACGACTTACATTTTCTCCATCGAAAAAGGAAAGGGCAAAAAATGAAAAACGAAAGTAAACATGAGAAGACTTCGGTTTGATAAAATGTCCACTTTGTACAGGACTACCCTTCTAAGAAATTCGGGAGTTATTTTTATTCATTTTTTACTTAAAGCCAGGATGAGAAAACTGTTAAAAATATTTACTGTTATTAGTTAATCATGTTTGTTTGTTTTGTTCTAACTAATTAATGGGCCAGTAGAGTTAGTGGGATAGTTAGTATAATTGTTTTGAACTCCATAAATAGAGCAATTTCATGTTATGAATTAAATATTAGTTTTACAAAGAAATAAAGTTTAGTTCTTTGCTTCTCTTATTATTTTTCTCAGTCATTGTAACAGTAACATCAAAGCTAGTTTCTTGAGTAAAACAAAAGTGAGTTGTAAAAATTTTGTTGGTAAGTCATGATTGCTACCAACAACTTTGTGCAACCAGCAATTCCTCGCTTTGAAGGTCACTATGATCATTAGAACATACTAATGGAGAACTTCTTAAAATCCAAAGAGCATTGACAAGTTGTCGGATTTGGAATAACAGAACAAAAAATGGGAGTAGTATTGTCAAAGGTGTAGAAAATAGAGTTGGAACTTGGAAGCATTGAAACTGAAGGATCTTAAATTCAAGAATTACCTTTTAAACTATTGATCGAGCCATCTTGAAAATAATTTTTAGTAAAGATATCTTCAAATAGATTTGAGATTCCATAAAAAAGAAATATCAAGAAAATGCGAAAGCAAAACTAGTGCAGATTCAAACTCTTCAGACCAAATTTGAGATTTTACGCAAGAAGTCAAGTGAGTCGATCACAAATTATTTCGCAAAAATGATGGCAATCGCGAACAAGATGAGGATCCATGGAGAGAATTTGGAGGACGTCACCATTATTGAGAAGATCCTTCGATCGATGACAATAAAATTTAATTTTGTTGTATAATCTATAGAGGAATTGAAAGACATTGATGCACTTTCAATTGATGAGTTGTAGAGCTTTCCGTTGGTCTATGAGCAAAAAATTAACCAGCAAGAAAAAGAGGAACAAGCATTGAAGAGTTCAACAAAAAGTCACCCAACATGGAGAGGAGGCAGAGGCAGAAACAATGATCGTAGTAACCAATAACAACAATACCATCACTAAGAAAATCAATTTCAAAAAAGAAGAAGAGGACAAGGAGGCCATCCATCAATAATTCAAAACCAAAGTCAGTAGATAAGTCTAATGTTGAATGCTACAAATATCATAGGTATGACCATTATTAGTCAGAATGTCAAACTAATTTACATAGACAAAATGGAGAAAGAACTAATTTTGCAAAAAAAAAAAAAAAAAAAAAAAAGAAGTATCTTTTGATAATGTGTCACATGAGTGAAGAAACTTAACAAGACATGTAGTATTTAGACAACGATTGTAGTAACCATATATGTAGAGATAAGAATGCATTTTCTAAATTGGACAAATTATTCCGTAATACTGTCAAATTTGGTGATAACTCTACAATTTTTATAATGAAAAAAGGAAAGGTAACTATTCAAACTAAAAAAAATTCTAGTCACACTATCACTGATGTTCTTTTTGTTTCAAACTTAAAGACAAACTTACTTTGTGTGAGCCAATTGCTAGAAGAGGGATACGAGAATTCTATCAAACATGGAATATGTCAGGTTCAAAATGCAAAATTGAGTTTAATTGCTCAAATTAAGATGATGGCAAATCGTATGTTCTTATTCTATTTGCAGAACTCAACTCATTCATATTTCTCAGCAAAATCGAAAGATGTGGCATTGTTATGGCATTTTTGTTATGGACACCTAAATTTTAGTAGATTAAAGACTTTGCAACAGAAAAATATGGTGGCTCGTCTACCTCAAATTACAATTCTTTCAGAAGTTTGTGAAAAGTGTGTCGTTAGCAAATAATATCGGGATAGCTTTTCAAAAGGAAAATCGTGGACAGTTAAGAACGTATTAGAGTTGGTTCACTCTAATTTATACAGACCCATAAATCCGTCATCTAATGGTGAAAAACGTTATTTTATGACGTTTATTGATAATTATAGTGTTTTTATGATATTTATTGATGACCATAGTAAAAAAATATGGGTCTAGTTTTTCCAGAAAAAATCTGAACCATTTTCAATTTTTAAAAATTTATGACTCTTGTCAAAAAAGAAGCAAGCAAATTCATAAAGATTCTTTGCAATGATCGTAGTGGAGAATTTAACTCACAAGAATTTGTAAATTGATGTACGGAGTATGAAATTCAGAAGTAATTTACAGCAGCTTATACGACATAGTAGAATTGTGTTTCAGAAAGGAAGAATCATATAATCTTGAACATGGTAAAAACCATTTTGAAAAGAAGTGTTGTTCTAAAATTATTTTGACCTGAAACTATTAATTGGAGCATTCATATACTGAATAGAAGTTTCACACTTGCTATGAAAAATGTGATGCCTGAAGAAGTATGCAATGCATAGAAACCAATAGTGGATTAATCAGAATTTTTGTATGCATTACCTATACTCATATTCCAGAACAAAAGAGGATAAAACTAAATAATAAGGAAAAGAAATGCATTTTTCTTAGTGTTAGTGATCAATCAAAGGTTTATAAGTTTTATAATTCTATTACAAAGAAAATTGTCATCAATCGGGATGTAATTTTTTTTATATATATAAAAGAATTTTACCATGGAATAGCAATGTTATTAAACAACAAATACCTACTGATTTTGATGGAATTGATGAAGAGAACAGACAACAATTGACAGAATAAATTCCATTAGATGTTCAGATAATATTCCAAGTTCCCAGACAGTAGCAGAGGATAAAGGACGGCTTCAACATATTAGAAAAAGACCTGCATGAATGATCGATTATGAAGTAACTGGAATTGACCAATTTGAGAACTCACTTACATACTTTGCTATATTTTTTTATTCTGATCCTACAGGTTTTGAAGTGGCTATCAAAGATTCAAAGTAACAAAAGGCAATGGATGAAGAAATTGCAACTATTGAATGAAACAACACATGAGAGTTAACTGATCTTTCAGAAGGATAAAAGTCAATTGGTGTCAAGTGGGTGTATAAAACGAAATTAAAGAAGAATAAAGAAATTGACAAATACAAATCATGTTTTGTAGCTAAAGGCTATAAGCAAGAATTTGGAATGGATTATGGAGAAGTTTTTGCTCTAGTAACAAGGCATGACACGATCAGAATAGTGATAGTACTGGAAGCAAAACATCCATGGCCTATCTTTCAATTGAACGTGAAATCAGTATTTTTATTTGGTGATCTACAGAAACAGGTATTTATTAATCAACCTCCTGATTAGATGATGGTTTGAAGTGAACATAAGGTTTATACAAACTCAAAAAGGCATTGTATGAATTAAAACAAGCCCCACATGCTTGGTATATTCGTATAAATGTTTTTTTTTAAGGAGAGATTTAAAAAGTATCCATATAATTATACACTTTATATAAAGATTGAAGATGGAGGTAAATTACTCATTATTTGATTATATGTTGACGATTTTATTTTAACTGAAAATGATAGTGCCATATTTGAGAAATTTAAAAAATTTATGATGGGTGAATTTGATATGTCTGACCTTGAAAAGATGCATTATTTTTTTAACATTGAAGTGTTGCAATCTGTTGCTGAAATTTTTGTCTCTCAAAGAAAATATGTATAAGAAATTTTGAACAGGTTTCAAATGAATAATTATAATTTTGTTAATATGCCAGTTAAAATGGATTTAAAACTCATCAAAGAATCTAAAGAAAAGAGGGTTGATAGCACCCTTTAAAATCAAATTGTAGGAAGTCTCATGTATTTGACAGCCACAATGCCGGATATTATGCATGCAGTAAGTCTTATTAGTAAATACATGAAAAATCCAAGGGAGATATATCTTCTAACTACCAAAAGGATTCTTCGATACTTGCAGGGAACCATTGAATATGGATTGTTCTACAAGAATGATGAAAAATCAAATTTATTTGGTTTTATTGATAATGACTATGCAGACAATCTTGATGATAGAAAAAGTATGTTTGGCATATATTTATGATGAGTTCAGTTACGATTTCATGGTGTTAAAAAAACAACTAATTATTTCTTTATCAACAATTGAAACAGAGTACGTAATTGTAATGGTTTGTACCTATCAAGCAATTTGGTTAAAGAATATCCTTCAAGAATTGCATTTTCAGCAAGAATGATCTACTATAATTTATTGTAACAATAGTTCTGTCATCAAACTCTCTAAAAATTCAGTTTTATATAGAAAAACTATGCACCTAGTCATGAAGTTTCACTTTCTAACGGAGCTCACAAGAGGTAGAATAATTGATTTTCTTTACTGCAAAAGTGAATATCAGATTGCTGACATAATGACTAAGCCATTGAAGTTATCCACGTTTCAAAAATTAAGGAAAGCTACTTGGAATCTATGCAATTGATAAGTCCTATTAAACTGACTGTTTGAAGAACTTTCAGTTTAAGAGAGAGATTGTTAGAAATATTTACTATTGTTAGTTAATCATGTTTGTTTGTTTTGTTCTACCTAATTGGTAGAGTTAGTGGAATAACTAGTAAAATTAGTGGAATAGCTAGTGGAGTTAGTGAAGTTAGTGGGATAGATAGTGGGGTTGTTTTGAACTCTATAAATAGAGCAATTTCATGTTGTGAGTTAAATATCAGCTTTACAAAGAAATAAACTCTAGTCCTTTACTTCTCTTATTATTTTTCTCAGTCATTGTAACAAAAACTAGAGAGGTAATCCAAAATCGAACTAATAGATTGGGAACAAAGATCATTAATCACTCCAATTACATTTAAATCCTTATATTGTTCCCTAATCATGGGTTATGCGGGTTAAGTTTGAGCATCAGTTTGCTTCAATTAATGAATTACTCAAAGTGGACATCCTTAATTATTGGTTCATAGGACATCCTCAACTATTGTTCTATGTTAGGCTATCAAGCTTGGATATTTAAACTGGAGGGGAAAAAAAAAGTTACAGAGGTCTACTAGCTGGTGTTGATTAACTATCATCGGACCAATTGTCAATTGTGGAATCTTCAATGAATTTTTAGGGAGATTTGGCTTTTAAGTTTAGAAAAAAAAAAAGAATTGAAAAAAATTGTTTAATGTATAAACCCTATCATATATAGAGTGCTGGCGAATCAAGCTACTTGCGAGCTGTTCGGTCAAACGCTCCGCTCAGGCTCAGTTTGACCAAGTTCGAGTAATTCAATACAAAAATTAAATCGAGTTCGAGCTTGTCTCGGTGCTATTTGAGTGCTTGTCGAGTAGCTCGATTAATTTTATTATTTATATAATATATTTATTTTGATTATGAAATGACCAATACAGGTTTATGTTTTAAATAATTTACATGAAGTTTTGTATTTCGAGTTTTCAAGTATTCGAGTTTAATAAGGGTTGAAAACAGTATTAAACTTATCAAATCGAGTTCGAGCTTTAATTGCTCTTTGCTCAAGTCGAGTTGAGCTACATAAGTTTTTGCTCATTCAAATCGAGTTCGAGTTTGAATAGACTTGCTTATCATCAAATTCGAAATTGAATATAGCATTACCTGAGCTTGACTCGACTCATTATCACCCCTAGTCATACATACTCATACTGTACAAAAATGGAAAAACTTATTTACAATTGTATAATGTTTGATGGTAAGTAGTTAAGCTTGGTATCCTTAGTTATGATTAGAGGCATCCCATTCCTCATCATTAGACATGTTAGTGATTAGGGTTTGGTTTAGATTACTTATTTAGATTTACACTCACTAAATTTATTCATATTCAAACTCTGATCCAAATCCTCACAATAGATAGAAAAAAGAACTAGATCGAAACTATCGTGAGCATGAATACTCAATGCCTATCCATACTACAATTTGATTAGTATGTTCAAATAATAAAATTAATATTCGACAATGTGCATTAAAAAAGTATGACTAATAATATGAAATCATGTCAACCAATTATATTTTCTTGGATTATATGTTTCTTGACTTTATCTAGACTCACGAATCAATTTTGATAGAATCTAATTTGAACTTTAGAAGTAGGATGGTGATTTCACAGATGAATTCAAGGAACTGCTCCTCTCTCTTTATTTGAGAAAAATGTAGTTCTGGTACCCAAATTTTGACACATGAGTAGTTTTAATCCCCCAACTTTGGATAAAATAAATCTGATTCTCAAACTTTCAATATTTGAGCACATTTAGTACCCTTGACAATTTTTTTTCCAAAATACTATTGAAAAGGGTCACATGATAGTAGCATATCCAACAACTATTGCATAAAAAAAATGCCAAAGAAACGTAAAATATTTTTCTGACACTAAGTACCAAGAAAGATATTTTAAAAACTTTAATCATTTACCCAACTCTAGTCATTTTATTCCTTTTCTCCTTCTTTTGCTGTATTTCATCTTCACCTTAGTGTCAGAAAAATATTTGACGTTGTTGTGGCATTTTTTATACAATATTTGCCGAACATATGACTATCACGTGAAAATAATTTGGAAAAAAACCACTAAGGTTACTAATTGTGCTCAAATATTGAAAGTTTGGATACCAAATTTATTTTTGTCCAAAATTTGGGGATTAAAACTGCTCGTGTCAAAATTTGAGTATCAAAACTATATTTTTCTCCAGGGCTGGCGAACCAATTGTCTTCACCAATGCCAAGGCTGTTGGTTCCATGCAAGGGAACTACAAGGCATACTCGCATCTCGAAAACACCAGGGAACTACAAGGCATACTCGCATCTCGAAAACACCCACAAAGCACAAGACAGCGGTACCATTGTCACCTCTTTACCAAGAACAGGCACAATTTGGCTGAAACCATCAGCATATGCAATCGTAAACCATAAAAATCTCGTGGGCATCGATTGCCAGAATCTCATCTCATCAGATCCTCATGCACTTGTACCTATCTTTGAGTACAAGGTAAACGGAACCAGCCAGCTTCCTGACTTCTCTGGTCTTCCATCTCCTCGACCTTTTACCACTCATGTTCCATATTCACTGTTGCCAGAATCCATCAAGAGCAGCAAGTGTCGAGTTCTCTATATTTGCCATAACCCAGGAGTTAATTTTGTCTCCTTGTGGCGAATGCAAGTAAAACTAGGCCTAAATTGCTTGAAGACGCATTTGACATGTATTGCAAAGGAGTCAGGGCATGTGGTCCATACTGGAAGCATGTGTTGGGATACCGGAAACAAAGCTTAGAGAATCCAGAAAAGGTAATGTTTATGAAGACATGAAAGAAAACATTATACCCCAATTGAAAAGACTAGCAGACTTCTAGGCTTTGCCATTTAGCTGGGAAGAGGAGAAAGCAGGTGTAATAGAAGAAATATCAAAGATCTGCAGTTCGATAACTTGGAGGAGTTTAAAGTGAGTGTAACGGACAATAAAAGCATAGAAAGGGTCGCTTATCTCAGAAATGGAAAGGTCGGTGATTGGATAAATCATCTCACACCATCCATGGTGAAGCAACTATCTAGAATAACTGAAGAGAAGCTAAGTGGAACAGGTCTGCCATTTAAGTTTAACCTCCAGGACAAGAGTGTAAAGGGTGACAACCTGAGTCCAAATTAACCCAGTAATTGATTGAATTGATCCTGAAAGATGATAATCTTTGCAAAGAAAAAAAAATCGTTTGAAAAGGATCAGCTAATCTGCTCTAATAGCATGTTGATTCACTATTATTTCGATGCCTAAGTGTAAAAACTCTGTCTGCTAAAGACACATATTGTCTCACTGATAGCTTTTGCAAATATTTACGTACTTTATGACCTGAGATGGGAATGTATTAGAAATGAAGCATGGCCAAATCATCAACATTTTATTCATTAATAATTCAGCAATATACCTCCTATATTTAGAAATCAAGAGAAAATTTTCATGTCTTACTTTCACAAAGAAGGAAAGGTTTCTGCCAGAGGAATCTGAAAGCATAACTTCGCAAAGAGTTTACACTCTGTACATTTCACACTGCAGAAGCATAGACCACACCACACACTATTTTGATAGGGCACACAAAGCAAAGCAAACTAAATAAGTTGTTTTAAACTATCAACCATGTCTCACATATGATCACAGCTAATCTCATGATGCCCATTGCATCTGATAATTCCAATATCTGGAGACCGGAGGTCAGAAATGGAGATCAGTTTGGACCTGAATTTGTCAGCTCCGTCACTGTTAGTTGCCACCACTTGGTGTCCAGTGTTCAAAGTTTCCACTACAACTGAACTGAGAATTGTATCTGGAACAGAGTACGAGATGGCAATAAGCGATTCACGTGCGACCTCCAAAGAAGCCTCCTTTTCCAGGGCACTGGGATCCATAAAAAGCAAATCTCCTGACAATGAAAGGTCCTCAGTAAAAAATGCCAAAAGTCAAAACCACAAGATTTCCAAATAGTTGTCAATTATCTTCTCCAACACCCCCCTCCCCCCCCAAAAAAAAAAGAAAATGTACAAAAATAAATTCTAGGAAAATTGGCTAACATATGACAGACAGGCATCATTAGAGAAAATATGCTTAGATAACAAAAATAAGTACCAGAAAGCAAATTGATAAACAGGGAACTTATCATTTAGTACATAGTCATGCAGTCAGACATCCTTGAGACATGTATCTCAGAAGTTCAGAAAAACTAAACTCACATTTACTGCTCTAGTCAAGTCCCATCTGACAGGCAAATTAGAAAGCCAATACATATCGACAACAACTAATTTTCTCTTGCCAGAATTGACTTGATGTAATTACAGAGATGTAAGACTAACAAACAAGTGGGATCCAACATGAAAAAACTTTCCGCAAAAGTCACATAAGTAAAAATAGGAATAATAAAGCCAGCACATGCTAAAAGAAAAGGAAAGAAATGAAAATTATAACCAATCTCTACTCAGGCACATAAAGTTGTTCCAACTGAGATATGATTCTTGTACGAATCAACTCTCCACCTTTTACTCTCTTCAGCATCTATGATGCGCCCTTGACTTCATTTGAAGTGTCACATAAAAATCCAGTACCAAAAACAGAGCCGTTTCATGTCTGCAAATCATACAGCTAAGGAGAGACAAGTCCAAGTAACATAGGTATGATCAAACTGGGTACTGGACGCAATTAGCGCGTGGTAGAATGGCAGTATCCATTATGAAAGATAAATCAATCACCTCAATACATATATCTAACTGTGCTATCTCTACCAAATATTGGAAGCAATCAAAATTTTTTGCCTTATAGGATGATTTTCACAAATTGGAAAACAACATTCTCTACTCCTAAGAAACTTGGAACCGAACTTCAATTGAGCAAATCTTGCTACTAATATTTGTCAAAAGCAATTGATTATTGGGCTGATCATCATCATCGTATAAACTAAGTTTGCAAGTAAAAAGAGTTACAGGATCCAGAAGGTAAGGATAACGCATTAGCTACAGAAGATTTCAGCTCATCAGGACAAAGTCTGAAATCCTAAGTCAGAAGTATATGACTTCAACAGTATACTAGCAAGCAAAATTACATCCTTTTATCTCACAGAAAGAAGCCAAAGATACGATTGTGTTGAATGAAGATCTTGAAATACTTATTTATGAAAGAAAATACTGTTTAACTCTTATGGTTTCGATCGTTATCTCCCTTACAACTTATAACTTCTAGTCTTGCCCTACCACTCAACTCCGTCCTTATTTTTCCCAAACAGCTTCTGCATCGCAATTCCTCCTACTCTCACACTCATCATAGCTAACAGAAGGAAATGTTCCTGAAATCCTGCTAAAACATATCACCTGCACCTTCCATTACTCTTTAGAATTAAACAATATCCATTATTAATTTTATCTACACATGTTCCAATAAATTACAGGACAACAAGCACTCACTAAACTTGTTGATTTTCCCTAAACTAAATAAGTCAACTTTTTAATGATCTAATTAACAACTTAGATTTCAGCTAAGGCCGCTACAACAAATATCTCTATTAACAGCTAGTATTACACAAGCTGCCCTCTTACTCTGCTTAAGACTTCTTCTTTATCATAATCTGTTCTGCAATTCACTGCAGTTTCAAGCATCTTGACCCACGCGTGTAAAAAATCCTTCGTCTGACAAACGGTGACGATTTATACAAGATTAATCCGTAAACAAAAAACTCTTTATATCAATCTAAAAAAACACTAACCTTCAAGAATCCTACACAACCTGCAAATTTTTCCTGATTCGTTTCCTTATATTTTTCCAATAAATAATAACCCGCAACTGCTCAGCTGAAAAACAATCAACCACAAAACCCAATTTACAAGTTTTTAAGTTTCTGAATTTCCATCCACAGATTATCCATCTTATCAATATATCCATAAACAATTCTACAAACAAACCAAATATTGGTATCAAATTAAACAAATAAGCTCCAACATAGATCAGAAATCAAAATTCAAGCAAATTGAAACATAAATTTTTGTTCAATTCACAACAAAAACCCCGAGATTTGGGATAGGAAGTGGGAGACAGAGAGAACAGACCTTGTTGGAATTTGTTGCGGCCGTTCAAGAATTCTGAATTCTGAATCTGACGTGGCAATTTAGACGCTTATGTAGGAGTTGGAAGTCAAGACTCGACAGCATTAAAACCCAACCCGAACCGTCAACCGGCCGGTTTTCTGGTCTGGATTAGCTTCAAAAACCTAATAGCATCAATTTTACATTAAATTAGTTGAATCGTCCGATTCAACTACTAAACCATTGAACCGAAATGGTTTTGTGAGGTTTGGTTCAATATCCAACCTTAATTAAGTCGACAATTTTGAATTTGATCAACCAATCTCATTAATGATATTTCAAATTTAATATCTTACTAATTACCCATTCATAATTATCTCTAACTAATTAGACAATAACAATTATAGTCTTATTCTACTCATTTCTCTTGACTCCTCCATAATTACATACTAACTCTTGTCTAACATTTATAACATAGGGTCTTTATAATGGGTGCCCACTGGATGCTCGTTAAAATATATTTCGGGTGCTACATTTTTAGAAATGTAAGATTAATTAGAAAAAAATAAATACAAGAGAAGGTAAGTAAAATTAAATAAGAAAAATACATAAATGCAATGATAATAATTATTAGTATATATATATATATACATGATAAGTTAGGTGAATTTTAAATGTGTTAACAAGTGCCTAATAGACACCCGTGAAAAAAATTTTATAACATATACAACTGTATTATTTTTTCTTTAATCTTGAATGCATTTCATTTATTTGTTAATGCCTTTTATATTTTTAATTTTTATCATATAAACTAGTGCTCATATAATTTAGGAAAATTACAAATACATGAAATAATATGATTTAAACCTCTAACTTATAAAGGCTATTTTTGAGTTTCAAATAAATAATACTATTTAGAAAAATAGAATGAGAATTGAAGTGATTATCTTTAATGATATGACTTAAGTTTCTACAAATATTAATTTTTTTTAGATATTTAATATTTATTAATAATATTTATAATGTAATTATGACATCACAAGTTAATAATGATTAGTCCGACGGTTGATCCAATGACCGTTGACCCATTCATTTTTGGGTTAATGAGTGGTCTGGGTTTTAGAACCTTGCTCAAGAGTCCAAGTTCCAACCGCTTCTGACCCTTCCCTCTCACATAATCAGAACTCATTGATGACGTATAGGATGATGAAATGGTACTTTGGAAAATAACGGGTCTGTTTGAATTCCTTGTTTTTGAATCTGTTTTTGAAAAATTATTTTTCACATTTCAAATGTTACAATAAATATGTATTTAAAAAACAACTCCAAAAACATCATATCCAAACAATATATCAAAAATAACTCCAAATACATACTCCCTCCGTCCCACTTTGATAGTCTTGTTTTCCTTTTTCATCTGTGCCAAATTGTAGTCCACTTTCCCATTAAGAAATGTAGTAATCTTTCAAATTGTCTAAAATACCCTTATTAAATATCTTGTTATTAATACATTATTGTTATTAAATACTAACCCACTACATTGAATACGTTGGGTTTTTCCAATACTAACCCATTAGCTGTAACTGATATTAATTGGCACTTTTCGTGATTAGTATAAGGGTATTTTAGAAAATTATTAATCTAAATTTATGTTTCCAACTAAATTAATTACACTTTCTTAATCTGTGTGAAGAAAAAATCAAAACTAACAAAACGGGACGGAGGGAGTATTACCGAAATGGTTTGGTCTTGGAGATGGCAGACAGTGCTGTCTCCCAGTGGACGTCAAACCCCATTTGCGCGATCAAATCTACTGCTAGCCAACCAGTACTAGTGGTCTAGTACTATCAATTTCTGATATTTATGGCCAATGCTACTAAATTCAGTCCCTCCTCCTACTCCTCTACTGCTACTAGTACTACTGTTGCTGCCGCTATGTGTAGGGGTGGCAATTCGGGTTCAAATCAGATTGGCGGGTCGGGTTCGGGTCAATCCGTCAGAAAATCTGTTGATCTGAACCCGACCCGCCAATCCGTGACGGGTCAGGTATACTGATCCGAACCCGAAAATTTCAGGTTGACGGATTGACGAGTCGACCTGAAATGATCTGAAACTTAATTTTAATTTATTAATTTATCACTGTAATTTCTAATAAAATCAATTTCTTACAAAACTAATTACATAATCAAGTAATAAAAATTTAAATAAATAATTCCAAACCAAATCTAAAATAAATTAAACACCGTAAAAGTGTTTTATCCCAAACAAAATATAAAATAAATTAAAACAGTATAAAAGTAAAAAATAATATAATATATTATTTGTCCAAATATAATAATTTCAACTTCACACAAATTAAATAAATTCATTTAGGATTAAGTAATTAATGCCTTTGAAAAAAAGAATAACTTAGTTTAGTTAGATAAAATTATTTTTATGTTTATTAAATTATTTTTAATTCGTAAACGGGTCATATCGGGTCATATCAGGTCACAACGGATTGACCCGAAATCGAACTGTTTTCTTTTCGGGTTCATCGGGTCCAACCCGATTCTGACCCGAATTCCCGAAATCTCAACTCAAACCCATTAATTTCGTGTTAAGTTCGTGTCGTGTTTTCAGGTCGTGTCGAAAATTACCACCCCTAGCTATGTGATTAGCCCCGCCTGGCTGCGTTTTCGGTATTAAAATTTCTCAATTTGCATTGGCCTCCTCATCCTATATGGTTATTGAAACATTGAGGACTCCCAAAGTTTCAATGTGAGCAAAAATTGGTCCTAATAGCACACTCGAGGTCTGTTACATGACAAAATTTTACTAGTAATACTTGTAGTATTAGTAGTTACTTGAAGGAATAATAATGTTAGTAATTAATAGTCATATTAGTAGTTAGTAACAGTATTAATAGCTAATGGTAACATCATTAGTCACTAGAAATATTGAAATTACTAACAACATTTAGTATTACAAGGGTTGATTTGGCTAGAAATTGACTAAAAAAATCAAAATTAGTTAAATTTTAGATATTTAATAAATTGAAATTTTGGGAAATCAATTTCAATTGAATCAATGGTTCCTAATGAATATGATATTTAGTGGGCCAAATTCAATCGAAACTAAGAATTTGTACTAAAATTTCACTTTTTCAAAATCAATTCAATTAAAATGTAAGAGTCTCTCTCTCTCTCTCTCTATATATATATATATATATATATATGAAAGTTCCTAATTTGATTACCTATTTCTCTCTCTCCTAGGTGGCATGCCTAATTAGAGAGAATTGATGAGTAATTTGAATACTTGGATTTTACCCACATTTGTATCCAACTATTCTTAAACTAATTCTTTTTGTAATTTCTCTATCTTTGAACAACTTAATCATTTTTAATAAAATTTAATTATATTTTGTTATTGGTTTCTTCTCTCTTCTAACAAACTTTTATTTTTATTTATATATATTTAATTTATTTTATCCATACATATCATTTTTATTTGCTGTTTATTAAAGTTGCTAGAAACTTAATATTTGTTTATGGAGAAAATATGTTTTTTGCATCTTTGGTTTTAGTTGAATACACACATATAGTTTTAGGTTTTTAATCATATTAAAATTTAATGATTGATTCAAAAATTAATATGGTACTTGAACACTTAGATACATTAATTTGCTAAAACAAATATTCATGAATATGTAAGAATATTATTTTATTTTTAAAATTTATATAAATTCATAACTAATTCTAATATAAAAAGAAACCATGCTAATGCATGGATTAAAATGCTTGTTTAAATTGAATGTGGCTTTTTGGAAATCAAAATCAGTTAAACCTAAGAGTTTCTATAGTGTTAATTTCATGAAATTTAATTTAGTTAAATTTAAGAGTCTGCACTAAATTCAACTTTCAACAAAAGAAATGTGGCTTTGGGAGTTTGATAGGATCTTATGGTTGACATTAATACTAGTAGCTAGTACTAGTTATATTAAAAACAGTCCCAATTACTTGTAATATAGGTAATATTTATAATTACTAGTAAAATTATCAATATGCAGTTGCTTGTAATGTTAATAATAGTAGTAATTAAAAGTAATATTCGTTTTTACTCGAAATATTAGCAGTATTAGTAGTGACTAGTAGCATTGGCAATTACTAATATATATTAGTAGTTAATACTAAAATGAGTTATTACTAGTAACATTAGGAATTATAAGGTTTGTTAGTAAATTACTAGTAACATTAGTCGTGTTCACTTAATTGACTTTTACAAAATCAAAGTTATATTAAACTTAAGAGGTTGTAAAGAATTTTCAGCAAAATATAGAAGTTTTTTACTGGTTATGATTTTTAGCAAATCAAATTTAGTTAAACTCAAGAGGTGGTACTCAATTTGACCTTAAGGAAATCAACCTTAACTAAACTTAGAGATCCTAGAATAAGGACGTGGCCTTTATGAGTTCGATAGTGTCTTAATATGAGTAGTTGCCATTACTACTAGTGTGATTACTAGTTATATTAGCAATAATAGTAAGTACTAGTCCAATGGCCATCACGCAATTTGGTAGTCACAATAAAATTGTCTTGAAATGTTTGGGCTTTGGCAGCCAACGACCCACATATTTGAGCAGCTGAAAAACAATATCCAATGGCCCCAAGTTGGATAGTGTCACTTGAAATGTTCAATCATTCTTTCTAGATCACTGATTTTTTTGTTTTTATTTTTTTGTCGCAATGATAACATTTGTATAACCTATTCTAACCTAATTTAAGGGGAAGGAGAGCCAACGGGAAATCCCGTCGGAGGAAGCCACTTGAAAGTGACAGTCACAATTAAGTGGCAAGGTGGGAGACAAGGTTGAACACTTAACCTCTCACCCCATCAAGACTTGGTGGTACAACAGCCCAAAAGGTTGTTGGCAGATCATTAGTTTAATTAATGTTAAAATCTTTTAGGTTCAAAAGAAAACTTTAACCCTTTTTTTTTTGTAGTATAAGTGAACCGAGACCCCTCACTTCCCGCATATCACCTAACCCATCCCTTCTCGAAAACAAAACTTTAGAAACATAATGCTGAATGCAAAAGCTAGTGATTTTCCACTACCTTCAATTTTATGCATATTCAAAAGAAAAGTTATGTTGTACATCTGAGGAATGCGTATCTAGGAACTTAGGATTTATCTCTATCAATAATGTTTAGAGCTCCAACTTAGGGAGGTAACAACTTAACTCACGAAAGCATTTAGAAAATTTTTTTTTTTTTTGACCAAACCATTAAGAAAAGTAATATCCAATGGCCCCAAGTTCAATAGTGTCACTTGAAATGTTTAATCGATTCTTTTTAGATCACTGATTTTTTTTTTGTCACAACGATAACATTTGTATAACCTACTCTACCATAGTTTAAGGGGAAAGGGAGCCAACGGGATTTTCCAATGGAGGAAGCCACTTGAAAGTGGCAGTTACAATTAAGTGACAAGGTGGAAGACAAGGATTGAACGCTTAACCTCTCACCCCATCAAGACTTGGTAGTACAACAGCCCAAGAGGTTGTTGGCAGATCATTGGTTTAATTAATGTTAAAATCTTTTACGTTCAAAAGAGAACTTTAACCCCTTTTTTTTTTGTAGTATAAGTGAACCGAGACTCCTCACTTCCCGCATATCACCTAACCCATCCCTTCCCAAAAACAAACTTTAGAAACATAATGTTGAATGCAAAAGCTAGTGATTTTCCACTACCTTCAAATTTATGCATATTCAAAAGAAAAGTTATGTTGTACATATGAGGAATGCGTATCTAGGAACTTAGGATTTATCTCTAACAATAATGTTTAGAGCTCCAACTGAGGGAGGTAACAACTTAACTCACGAAAGCATTTAGAAAAAAAAAAAAATTGACCAAACCATTAAGCAAAGTAATATCCAATGGCCCCAAGTTCGATAGTGCAACTTGAAATGTTCAATCGATTCTTTCTAGATTACTGATTTTTTTTTTTTTTTTTTTTGCAACGAGAACATTTGTATAACCTATTCTAGCCTAGTTTAAGGGAAAGGGGAGCCGACGGGAAATCCCGTCGGAAGAATCCACTTGAAAGTGACAGTCACAATTAAGTGGCAAGGTAGGAGACAAGGGTTGAACGCTTAACTCTCACCCCCATTAAGACATAGTGGTACAACAGCCCAAGAGGTTGTTGACAGATCACAGGTTTAATTAATGTTAAAATCTTTTAGGTTCAAAAGAAAATTTTAACCCTTTTTTTTTTTTTTAGGATAAGTGAACCGAGACCCCTCACTTCCTGCATATCACCTAACCCATCGTTCCCGAAAACAAAACTTTAGAAACATAATGCTGAATGCAAAAGCTAGTGATTTTCCACTACCTTCAAATTTATGCATATTCAAAAGAAAAGTTATGTTGTACACATCTGAGGAATGCGTATCTAGGAACTTAGGTTTTATCTCTAACAATAATGTTTAGAGTTCCAACTTAGGGAGGTAACAACTTAACTCGCGAAAGCATTTAGAAAAAAAAAAAAAAAATGACCAAACCATTAAGAAAAGTTGGTCTTCTTGGGATTCAGCCCAACAAAATTTCCCTCCGATTAGAATGCTTCATATAGATACTAATGTAATCTCGCAGATGGACGACAGATCAATCTTTTTCTTTATTGTGCAATTTTTTTCGTTTGTTTTCTCTTCTATTGAAAGTGTATAATTAGTGGAGTATTCTTATCCTGAAATTTTATATACTGTGGAAACAGTCTTAACATACCTGACCTAAAGCATTATCTGCTCCTTGCGAATGACAAAAGAACATTCGGGTGCATATATCAATCAAGAACCCTGATAGATCATCCTTTTAATGTCCTAAAAACATTTAAAAAGAAGCACGGGATATTCGTAAAACTACTAATAAAGAAGCAAATGACTTGATTTGACTTATTAGTGAACCAAATTTGAACGATTATTATCAAGTCATACTCGACTCAAGTATCAAATAATTTAATTTATCTTTTAGTAACATTAAAAGTAACAAGACCTTTTTGACATGTAGAATGCAAACAAGAATTTCGGATGAACAATGTAGTATATATTTACGCAAAACGCAGGGGGTAGAGTCTACCCCTCTACCCTGTTGAATAGTTATAGATGTTTCCCGCTTTTATGTATGACCAATATTGTTAAATTTCAAATTTTCATTATTACATTTTTCGTTTCATGTTTTTGCAATTGGCTAGTGATGTGAGATAGCTGGCCCTACGCCCTAGAAATACTCTTGCAAAACCTCACTGGCAAGCAAGAGGAACTCTAAATATCAGGGAGCTAAAGGAACTGTCAACTAGAGGTGGCAATATGGATAAATGGTTCATAATTAGTTTTGACTTAATGGATGGTGGATGAAATTTATCCAATCCATTTAGATCCATTTAATAAATGGATCTAAATGGATGGATCTAAATGGATTATATAAAAACCAATTATCCATTTATAATCCATTATATATTTTGGTTAATTTTTTTTTTTTTTTGGTATTATCAAGTAACTATACCCATTCCTGATCCTACCAAGTAAGAATTTCATGAGAATATTAAAGTATTTCCATGTAACTGTCATCTTATATAATCCCAGACAAAGAGAACAATCAAATGAACAATATTGCTGGTTGAACGAAGTAATGTACAAGACTTATGCAGCAAGAGCCATTGTCCTTGAAGATTTCCATGCAAGCTCTAGCTTGAACAGCATCCTATCTCTTCCAAGAAGATCCCTCATCTTTGATATTGATTGTCTCTCCTTTAGGAGGAACAGACGAAGGAGCACCTTCATCACTGGCCTCGACTGCCTTCCTACTCACAATGCGGTATATTTGTGTCAGGACTTCAGCAAATGCATTTTCCACAGAAAGGATGAATTTAGTTAAGTAGCTATTAGAACAGAGGGGAATGGGAGGTGACGGCGGTGGCGGCGAAGGAGGGACTGAAACCGGTGAAAAAGAGGGAGCACGGGGACGGCTCTTTCACATTCCAACGTTCAATTTTAGGATAGCTCCTTTTTTAGTCATTTGCTGTCTGTTTCTTTTATTTGGTTTTTAAGTAAATGGATATATGTGGTTTTTGTGGATAATCCATATAAATCCATTTAATTTAATGGTTTTATTTTGATCAACCATTTAAAACCAACATTATAAATGGATAATCCAAATCCATTTAATTATGGATTATATGGATGGATAAATGGATTTCAATCCAAATTGCCACCTCTACTGTCAACCAAGCGAACATACGTTATTGCCTCCAGTCCAGGCACTATAATCACTTTTTCTTGTAGTATATTAAAATAGCTAATTTCTGTTGACATATGGAATTTATGTCTTACTTAATTGATCTATTTTATATTGATTACCGAGAATTTAATCTATTATATATATATGTATATGTCAAGAAAGATTTTAAATTTGTACCATGCACAATCCTAATATTTAGAGAATTTAAAATGGATTCAAATAATTTTGTGCTTGAGCTTCATCTGTTTTACTGCATAGACAGGAGATTACATCCTTGTCTGAATTGGAGCTTATTTGAAGAAACAATGCGCAAAACAAAGGAAACAGAAGTTTAACTTTCATTTGTTTTCCATTTTTGGTGCCTTCCCATTGATTTCTTTGCATTCTCGTATACGTAGTTGGGCTTAGATACTAGCAAGAAACCGACGTGCTCCTTTGTTTTAGATCAAATCATACTTACTCGTGATCAAATCATATATATATGTATAGTTAATAATTGAACAAAACACAAATCAAATTAAGTGGTAATCATCTTCCAAATATATCCTTTTGTAAATGCTTCCATATCACTGTTCCACAGATTCACTGTTGCTTCAATAAATTAACGGATTCATAGTTCAAATTTCAGTTTTCGGATTTTAATTTTACCAAGTGCACCTTATGTCCCAAAATACTAGAGCTATTAGTGAAAATGAAAATTTTTTTCTTTTGAGAGGTGATTGCTGACTTGCTGTTATAAAATTAAAAGTTAACTACAATAGGTCGTTTAAAAGCTTGAGAACTTCAAATGTTATATGGTAGGCGTAGATTATATATCCAACTGTGAAAGTTCAAAACAAAATGTTGGTCAAATTCCCATGTCATGATGGCTTTCTTAATTCTTGTTCGATCTAGCCCGCAATTAGAATTATCCCACCAATTATATGTTTTTTGGAGTGAGTCTGAAGATAACTTTACTTGTCTCTCAGATTCTAAAATAGAAAATAGAAGTAACAAACTTAATAATTTGCTGATAAATATAAAACTGGATTTTTTTTTCTCAAAGGGAAATATATTAGACTGTCAAAAAGAAACAAGCTTGAGGAGGGCTTTGGCCTAGCCTCAGAGAGTGACAAGAATCTAAAGTGAGGAATATTATTCCCTTACATTATAGACCCTATTAGAAGGTACTTGCAAAGCATCCAGAGTCATGGTAACTTTTGCAGAAGGTGGGAGCACAGACATGGAATGGAAGACCGTATCCGTAGAAAGATCAAGCGCGGCTAGTCTGTCAGCGACGGAATTTGCCTCACAGAAAATATGGGCAAGAGATGCCTTGGCCAAAGCCAAGAATCGCCTCACCTGACCCAGAATGTTACATAAGGGCCACGAAGCCGTGGCATTGGAGTTTACCAGTTGGACCAGAGCCTACGAATCCCTTTTCACCTGAAAAGATACCACATTTCTCCGGAGACGCAGCTGTAGTCCATGAAGCAAAGGTAGGCACTCGGCCATAAGGCATAAGCACCCCTTCCTTCCCGAGCACCTTAAAGAACTTAGAGTGCAAAACCGTGTTCCATTAAAGCAAATTCAGGCATCAAATTAGGGCTAGCTATTTCATCTAACCAGTAACTCAGCAGCTTAACAGTAGGGGTGCAAACGAGTCGAGTCAAATTAAATTTTGGTCTAATTGAATCGAATCTCAACTTAATTTTATGAAACTTGAGATTAAAATAATAAAAATAATAATTATTTTATTTTTAAAAAATTTTAAAAATAATTATATTATTTTTTAAAAAATAAATAAAATAATAATTTTCTCCATAAATAATAAAATATTAGGGATATATATAATTTTACTATTAAAATAAAAAATTAATATATATATATATATATATATAATTAAGATCGCGAGTTAACGAGTTTAGTATTTTTATAAGATCGCGAGTTAACAAGTTTAGTATTTTTGAATTCGAGTTCGAATTAGATATTGGCCGAACTCGAATCAAGCTCGTACTCAAGCCGCTCGCGATCGGTTCAATTCGTTTGCAGCTCTACTTACCAGTTACCACTACAAAGAAGAAGTCAAAGATTTATGATTTTTTTGTTTATTGGAAAACCTCATCATAAATCCACCTTCCAAGCTATTATCGTATTTTTCCCATACTGACATAACATCCTCAAACTACATAATATATATTTAGTCTTGTTTTAGTAATTTCGAATGTAAGAGTTTCTTGCTCAAAGGGCTGCAAAAGCAGTATTACTATGCTAATCATATTAGTAGGAATAATAAGAAGAGGAATGAGGAGAAGTACGTTTCATTGCCAAATAAAATTTTTGAGGGATTTGCTTTCAGATATTGTAACCCTGAAGGACTAATTATTGACACTTATTAGTCTTTGACAAATTCCGTCATTTCTCCAAATTATATTAAAGTCATTAGATAGTAACATTAAAACCTTCTTTAAAACAAATCTTTTCAATAAGAAAGGAATAGGATTTAAAAAGCGGAAAGGAGGCACAGATATTTGAACTAACGTTAAAACCTTCTCTATGAGTTTTGGATGAAACTTGGATGTCAAACAACAATTGATCTCATGAGCAAGCAAAAATATATGGCAAAAGTTGTAGAATTAAAACATGCAGTTCTTCAATCAAGATGAATGTTGAGGAGGCATGATGTTTGGAGTACAGGATAGTCTAAATGTGGATTTCTGAAAATTCACGTTGAAATAATTTCCTCTCTTGGAGAAGTCGGAATTTTAGAAATTAGGAAAAATAAAGCCAATTGCCAATAGGGAGTTTAACTGGCATATTTGGACATTTTATCAATGAATTTTTGCCCAAAAAGATAAAGTATTATATGTATAATAGCTTTTCATATCAGTAAAAGTTTTAATTGTCCTACAAAAAAGAGGAAAGAAAAAGGTCTGAGCACCTATTTTAAAGTGGTTTTGTATCGTCATAACAAATTAAGAATTAAGAATATTGATACTCTAATGTCCACCCTGGCAATTGTCGCATCATGACCTAAATTTGTGTAATCATTGGACTCATCCGTGGACTTTGAACTTCTAACATTGATTACTTTGACAAAACATGTGGATGCTGAAAATTTTCTTTATTTTTCTTTCTTTTATTCCTTCTAATATATTTTGCATCACGCTAGACCCTTATAGTAAAAAGTTCTAACTCCTTGTAGATTACAAAATTAATGTTATCCTTAGCTGAACTTGCAAAAAGAATTTGAGAGCTTGCTGATCACTCTTGAACTTCATGACCTAACTCATGAAATGCCAAAATCCATGGAAAAATGTGTTGAGGACTTCATCCAACAAAGTTGGCTGGAGATTTTTATGTAATATAGAGAGAAAGAAGACAGAGAAAAATGCTAAAGAACAAAGGGGACGTGGTCACTTTGCTTCTTTTATGGAAGTACAAAAGCAAGTATGCTGATTTATCAAAGGCGTGCGCAGTCTATTTAGCACTAAATCCACTACTAAACTAGCTTCAAGCAATACATTTTACACATGGAGGGATGTTATTTAGTCAAGTAGCTCCTACTAAAATGGCAATTACACACTAGTGGTCCTCAATTAATTGCTGAAAATAAGATCAAATGGTAATGGAGTGGGATACTGTTTATAGTGGCTCACACGACACCAGCGATCCCCACAATCACGTCTTATGATACATAAGATGAAATCTTTTCATTCCCTCACCATGATAACTACTTGCATGACATAATGAACCATTAATGCGAAAAAGGAAGATGATAATTTGCTTTTGGACTTTTATTAACCGATTCATAAATCCTACTGTTTCCATCATTATAACCGGACTGAAATCTTATAGTCAAATTAGTGTATCTAATAGATCACCACCATAGCCAAAATTTGAGGGTTTTGATAGCACATTCTAGTAGTTGGACGTGTGTTTTATGTTCGTGATAAGTTGCTGGGAATATTTAGATGGTTTATAGCATGCAAGAAAATGGAGAATGGAACATTCCTTGAGGTTAAAAGTTGAAACAGGACAAATGACCTAACTTATTCAAACAGACAGACAGAAAATGTAACTTTGGATGGCTCCACCATCAAGAAACGAAACAGCCAATGAGCCCTTGCCAGTGTGCTCGTGAATATGGAAGAAAATTGGTCATTGTCTGCCTGGGTCAGGTGAATGACAAATCAAGTTGGGATGAATCGAATTGCTTAATACTTTCAATGCAACAAACTGATGCTGACAATTTTTGTAAATAGAAACAGAAGTGGGATCTGACTCGTGAGTGCAAAGGTGAAATTCATTGTATAAAACTTGCTTGTAGACATGCGCAGGTGCTAAGAGGGGTCCTTAGGATACATACCAAATCATTTATGTTTCAATTTTTGGTATTGTATCTTTTTAGTAGCTTATCATTATTTAACTCCTGCTTGGTGTATTATGAGTAAGTAAATCCAATTGGGTTCCCATTCAATTCACTATAGATGATAAGTTAGCGCACGGGACTCAATACGAGCAATTGCATTTCAGAGTCACGATTAGGTGAGTTTTAAGGGAAAAAAGTGAGTGGGGAATGCAGCTTCCTAACTCAATTACGTCCTTTTGTTTCTAGACAGCCCAAGAAAATTGAAATCTAAACCCCCTCCTCCCCCACGTTCCTCCCAACCCACCCAAACAGCCCTACATTTATATTGAAGGGAAGTACAGAACATGACATGTGATCATGTTATAGATTTGTATCCTTTTTGGGGTTAAGCCCCAAATGACCTAATTAGAAATCCAACCTGCATACATGAACCCTCAGGGGATAACTAAAAAAACTACAAGCATCAAATATTCAAAAAATAAAAATAAAAAGCTGCTCAAATTAAGAAAATTTCTCCATACGGCCACTAGGCCACGCCCTAGAGCAAGATTGCTGGTAGATGATGTTTACACGTTAATTTGATTACTCTTGGCTTGTCTGCATCTCCGTGTAATGGGGGGTGACGACCCTGGCCACACACGAGTGGTACTAGTCTCTCTTTTCTCTTTCATCCAATGTCTCCTCTCTAATTTCTGTCTGTCTTTCTTTCTAGGGCATATGCTGGTCCATACGAAAAAACACACTAGTCCAGTTCCTGGTAACAAACAATTTCTGTGGAGCTTTCAAGGAAATAAAGTGTCCAATAGTCTTCAATTTAAGGTTAAATAGTGGTATATAAAGAAAGTGATGAAGGAGGATAGTATGGTCAAATTTTTAGTGATCATGAGAAGCAGATCTCACCATCACAATATGCAATAATTTCCTCTAGAAGAGGACAAATTTGGTGACATTTGGTTGGTTGATCAAGTGAAAATGACCGCACCGATCCACCAAATGCTCCTGTAGGAGCCAAATCTTGAATGCATACACGAATTTGTTTTGTCAAAGAGGGGATGTATCCTCAGGGAGTAAGACCAAGCTGCAGAAACCGAGTTGGTTTGTAATTGGTATAAAAAGGGATTGAAAGAAATCCCATCCCATCTTTAAATACAAAAAAAAAAAAAAAAAACCCCAAAAAGAAGTGGAATTGCTTGCTTGCTGCAGAATTTCAAACTAACTATGACTTGCTATTTAATTCTGTCCAATACTGTTAATAGTTGTGAAGTCCATATGCCAAATGGCATACCTTATCCAACGTTAAATAGTTGTGAAGTGCCACATGTAGAATGGCATACCATTTGGAGAAATCTAGGTCACTGCAAATAGTAATTTTAGAAGAACACTCAACCAGTAAATAAATTAGATCACAAATTTAGGAGCCAAAAAAAAAAAATTCTCAGGTACTCCTTCCCTACCAAAGGTTTGTTTCTTTTCCTTGTGAACTGATTATAGCTAGGTTTACTGTTTTGATTTTCATCTTTGCAATATTGGGTGGTCAAAATTTAAAAATGGTTGAACGAATCATAGCTAGGTTTAGTGTTTCAAATTTTTTGATTACACCATTCAGAAACTGTTGAATTGGTAGCTGTTACCATCCACTCCCTCATACTGATGTGTCTTACTGCTTCAATCTATAAATTTTTCCTCCCTTTTCTATGCTGTACAATCAGGATAGACATGCACCAGAAAATGCTGCTAACTGTTATTGCACAGAAAAGACGAATTCCAAAACTAAAACAGTGCAGTTCATCCCGAGTTGGAAAAGTGTCGCCTCCAAAACCAGTATAGCCCAAGCAGACTCTTCAATTATTAGTTTCTTTGGAATTGGATTGTTAATTTAACACTCAACATCTTGGATCTATGGTCAATTTGGTTAATAGTAATAATGGTATTTCCATTTAATTTGCATGCCATTGGCCTTGTCTTCATTACTTCTTTAGCTAAGATGAAGACCTATATTGATTTGAAGCTCAATTTACCTTGCAGGCTAGGCAATCCATCCAAGTGTTCCCAAAAATGTGCTCTCATTTATTTCTATCTAGTGTACTTTTCCTCTTTTTGCTTTATGTTTCAATATTTTTTAGGGTCTCTATCCAAAATTTAAAAAACCAAAGGGAATTTGTTAAGGTCATCAAAACATCCATTTTAGTGGCTGAATGACGTTTAGAATATATGCTAATTGTGATTCCAACCATTTGATGATTCCTTTTCCATATTACTATGATTTTGCACAACAAAACTGATACTACAGCTATTTCACAGTAAAAATTCATTTATTAATCAACTTCCTATTTATATTTTATATAGTTCTTGATAATGAGGTTTCAAAGGAAATCAATAAAAATTAAAACTCGTTATCTTTATTTTCCCAATATATCATACAAGCAACTAAATTAAATTGCATCAAGCTGCGATGATATTTTATTCCTTATCATCCAGGAAAATAAATTGTGGTGAGGCATCAAGCAGTGTGACTTGTACCAAGATTCTTGCATATGCTTACACAGGGTTTCTAAATTTCTAGACTGATAGGAGAATCAATGAAAATATTCAAGTCGAATATCCACAAATAATGACTGGTATTGATATATGATTTTTTTTTCTTTTTTTGTAGGACGGGAGGAGAGAATCAGGTCTGCATCTTCGAAAAAAAGCATAAAAAGTCACTTATGGTAGATAGCAATAAAAAGGAACATGAAAATGCACGTCTAAGATGGATGAAACTAACACATATTACTCTGTCAAGGAAAACATGAGGTAAACCTAATTTACTATAGCATATTTTATAGAGGATACAATATATATGTATGTAACATTAGTTTTCTTGCATCATCATATATCACTCACTGCTTTTTTTTTTCAATATCATTATGTATTTTCATGACCATGTGATTCTTAAATATATTAAACAGTGGATATTTAAGTTGAGTGTACATGCATATTTTGAATAGAATCCACTAGCAGAAAGCGATCGAAAATTATGATATTCTTAAACGATAAATAAAAATGTGGGAATCCTTAAAATCAAGAAAATGGATAATTTTTTAGCTTATTTCTATCATTTAAATCGTACGCCATTTACTATAGAATTTTCCTTTTGAATGTGGCTAATCAAAGACGTACTATTTCGATGTGTTTTCGTTTCTTCCAACTGATTAATTATGTTTTTTAATGCAACAAAATGCAGTAAATCTTATATAAACCTTACAAATACCTGAGTCATGCGTCCTTTATTAATTAATCACCCGAGAAATTTCTCTTTCTTTCAAATTTCTTTGCTCCTAGTTTGAAGAGTAAAATTGAAGTTTTAGATAGGTCATAGGTACAAGACATGCATAATCAGCGCCAGCATCATGTATTCGAAAATGTGGGATTTGGATTAATGCTAAGCATGGAATTAGGACATGTTCTTTTAGGATTGTCCTGCAGATAACTTCAAATTCGGCAAATAATTATGTGATGCTTTATGCTTCTCCCAAGCCTAATACTCGCACACGCAAAGAACACCTTAAATGGGACTGGACGTTTCACGCTCGGAAAAAAAAGAAAAACAAAAAAGTGAGGGGATATATATTGTTTCGAAAATTAACTATATTGAATCGAATCAAGACTGATTCAGCTATAACAACTATGCTACCTTTTTTCCCCTGAATGCTCTTTCTTTTGAGGAAAAAAGATATATATATATATATATATATATATATATATATATATATATATATATATATATATACTAGTACCTTTCTCAGTATAAAGAATGACAATCACAAATAAGGGAAAAAATTTACTTATCATGTTTGTCATGAACTAGTTATGTATGCAGTGCATTTTAGTATCAAAACCAAATTAACAAAGAAAACTATCTTCACTAAATGATATACGACACAAGGATTAAAGGTTTCCAGATGACTTGTATTTTGCTGCTAGAAATAGGAAATGTAGAGCATATAGTGTCAGAATATGCGGGAGACAAAATATTTTGGTAAAATAGGTATAAAACCCTGAAAGATTGTGCTCTTCGTTTACTCTTGTCAACATTCATTTACTCTCATCTTTAGTTTCAGATGCTTGTTTCCACCCAGGGAGTAAAAGATACTCTAATTTTCAAGAAATGAAACCTACAAATCCAGGAATTTTTGGTACCTTCTCTGTTCTTTTTCTTTTCTTCCCCCCCCCCCCTTTGATGAAACGAGAGTTTGTGGCATCTTTAGTTGTGCTAAATGCTCCTATTATTAGCCGACTGGTTCAAAAATGTCAAACAAAAGTGTTCTAGAGCATAGAAGGTGATGATAATAGATGCATTTATTCCATTAGATAACTTCAATAATGAATAGCTAGAATCACTTCTTATTCTACCATGAGATGAGATTATGGACAGTTTTTGTTACAATCATGAATACCTTTTTTCTAGTTGTTGATATCCAAATGGGCATGCATATGAGCAGGTATATATCTTGCTTGCCGTCATGGACTGATCATCTTTGGAATCCCATCTTATTACTAGTTTGATCTTTTGTTATCTTTGGCAAATAAGAAATGGTTTGAGAAAAGCAGAAATAATCTTCTGCAATTTGAGTAAACCTTTGCTCCAAAAGGTCAAACTTGGGTAAATCTTTGGTCATCTCACGTATTTCCTATTCAAAAAATATCAATATGCATAGCCCTAATAATCAAACTTGGGAATTTGTGGTTACTTATTAAGTCACAGTAAGTATAGGGACGAAAGAAAGTAATGGCTTATGTAAATTAAGGAGCACAAGTATGATCTCATCATTGTGGTTACAAAGAGAATAATAAAAAAATGCACAAAACTTTTATCATCTTTCTTTGAATTTAACCTCAGCCTCAAAATGGCTAAAGGGACCTCCAAAATGTCAAGTCACAAATCTCACTTTTCTACCAACACCTCTCAAAAGCCTCAGCCAAGATTTAATAGGGATTGTCCAATGTCAAAATCCATTTTAGCCAAATGTGAGACAGCACAAATATTTCGAAGGAACCCATTTGAGAAAAAAAAAAAAAAAACTCCCATCATTTTCAATATTCAAACAAGTAGTACATAATTGTAACATGTTTTGGAATTCTGGCAATCTGGTTGTCTTCCCATTTTTCATCATCTAATCTCGACCGTCCATATCTTTCCTCATTTTCTATATATAACCCACTCCCCTACATCTTCCTTTTAATCCCAACCTTTCCTGTATTCATTTTGTTCATCTTCCAATACCAACTAATTTCTCTCTTCCATCAACTTAGATTGTAGCTACCAAAATTTCCTCCCTCCTCATCAATGGCTTCTTTTCAAGTTTCTAAAGAGGTCAGTCATGATCTTCACTGCTGCACCTTCTATGTTCCTCCCCATTTTGAAGAGAAATCTAGATCACAAAGACACAAATTTCCATTCTCACACACACACTGTCACGACACAAGCGCACACACACACACATAAATATTTCTTAGCATGTCTCAGTTTCTCTGTGGATCCTCATTTAAGTGATGGAGCCTCATTCGAGCCATGGATAAGTTTATCCATGGAGCCTTATTTAAGCCTTACTTTTGCTTCACATGCAAGAAGCAAAATACAGAAAAATGACATGCATGGACTAATTTTTGCAGGAGAAGCTGAAAGAAAATCAAGAAGAAAGGTACACTCTTGATGGTACTGTTGATATGCATGGCAGGCCAGCAATCCGGGGCAAGACTGGAAGATGGTTTGCTGGAATTATCATTCTCTGTAAGCATAGAAAAGCCCTGCAATCCAATTCTTTCTTCTTTTTGGAAAAATAAAATAAAGATATGTTTGTGATATTGTACACTCCTTATCTGTTTTTTTAGTAATATGATATGCTATTGTGTTTATCCCTATCTGTAAACAAATATGTGAACATTGTCTTTTCCGTCCACCTCTCTAGTTTGCAGTGCTGTTGTATTTTAGGAGTATAATATTTGTATGGTATGCAATTTTAGATTTTCTTTTGAAATGGGTTTTTGGGAATTCTAAAGTTTTTGACGTCTGACAAAGTGACCGCCGCCTCAGAATCAGTACAGAGGTCATGATACCAAAAACTCACCATTTTCAAGAATGCCCAACTATTGTCCACCCACACACTAGAAGAAATTAATTATTGTTAATTACTTCTCAATCCGTATTTAATTTACCCTTTTTTATATAATCAAACAAAACATTTGAATTGTGCATCCTTTTCTTGATCAGACCTCAAAACCTTTAAATCATCACATTGATAACATCCCATTTCTTTTTGGTTTAGTACCTACACATCCCTCAAAAATTGAAGACAGTGTTTCTACCTATAAAGCCAAAGAGAAAAAATAATTAAGGAAAGGGAAGAAGAAGAGGAGGAGGAAAGGATAGTTTCCATCTGAGCAAGAAGTTAATTTCCTTTTTATTGTGTGGAAAACCTTTTTTTTAATATATCTTGAGCACGGGGAGTTTGGAGGTGGAGAAATGGAGATATCCCTCACTATCTTCGAAAATGACAAAGAAGGTTAACAGAGGAACGTGTAACTTTTCCCTAGTGAAAGAAACAGCCAAAATCCAAGTGTCAAGGGCGTCTTGTAATCTATTGGGATCCTTTGAGATATCCAGCTATGGTAGACGCAAAAGCAGTAAAAGGAACCGATGAAAATTAATTCTTCCTGGAAATTGGAGCTGCCAAAATCATCTGCTACATGACATACACAAAAAATGGGGAGAGAGAGAGAGACAGAGATGCGTATTGTGGGGTGTGGAAACGCATCCAGAAATTGTAGTTGATGACACTGTAACTTAAGACTTTGCTGACACGTTGTCACTGAAACTCCCTGCATGAATTGGGCGGCCTTCCAGGTGTCACTGCTGTAGAATTTGCTTGTAGGTTGGGTCCTCTTGATGCTGATCTGGGATTTTCTTTAGTTCAGTATTGATTGATGATGCTGATGTTATTTGATTACGCCATCTCTCTTTTTCTTTTCTTTTCTTTAAATTACCAATCTTCAGTTTTTGTAGTTCTTGAACAATAAGTCCAGCCATACTAAGGGGAAGGGAAGAAAAAAAAAACTAACATTAAAAAAAACATTAAAAGGAAAGGAGGGCTCAAGCCGGAAGTTCTTGTAGATGTGAGCAGGTCCGAGGCCGAATCTGTAAAGTAATCAATGAATTAGGAAATGGAAATATAATATACCCTTTTGTCATCTCAATTTTATGTGGGATAGTTGTTGATGACAGCTTTCGAGTCATTTGCATGTACGAAAAACACCTCAGACTTGATGGCTAACTTGTCCAAACTTCTTTGGTAAACATACCTCAGTCAATAGTTATGGGTTCAATCACGAGAATTGCATTATGAACAACTATTGCATCTGCCTCTCGTTCTTTCTTCATCCATAAGATATTAGCAGCATTATTAAGACCTGTATCTAGGGTAACCGGTGTGGTTGAGACTGCCAACTGAACAAACAAGGTTTTGAGGCAAAGTAGGATTACATTACTATCATGTCTGGCTTTACAGAGACATTGAACATCTAGAATGACAAGATACTAGTGAAGAAATTAAACAGAGTGAACATTTTTAAAACAAAACTATCCAAATCGCGGAACCAGATGGTGAATTCCTAAGCTTGACTTCTAGTTGTGAAGACGGCATTTTTCTGGTTCTCCATTTCTGCTACTTTAGGAGCAAGCTGCTAATGGCTTCTCAATTTGCAAATGAAAGTTTATGCTGCACATGAAACTTTAATGACATGGATATTTCTTGTCTATCATTGTAATAGGCATATTAGACAATCATAAACCACCATTTGAACCATCATGCATGTGCACATGCTCTAATTATTCCCCATCAAAACCATGCTGAGCCACTGGATAAGTTTCATTAAACAGTAGTACCCCTTTCTGTTCAGCGTTTAACCTCTCAATCAGTCTCTGAAGTTTCTCTATAGCAGGTATATAGTTGCAAGGTTGCTGACCATTGTTTCTTATTTGAGTAGTGGATTGCTATCTATACACGTACGGTACTTGAAAAGAAAATGTAGATTCATATCTCAGATGTCTTCCTAACTGGACTTCTCCATTTTCCCAAAAAGATCTTACTACTAAATTCAGAAGTGTGTGTCAATAATATGTTATCTAATGTAGCAATTACTGTCTGCCCAAAACTTGCTAGGAAAAGCAGCTGTTGAAAAGTAAGGATAGATAATGAATGTAGAATCTAGCTTGATTGATAATATATATTATGTTCTCATTTTCAGCATTAACAACAAAAGAAATGTTTACTTAGCACATCTATTATAACATCTGGAATATTTAGCAAAATCATGACAATGTGCATGTTGTTATGCTACATGTATATCTAATCTTTCTCTTAGACCTCACAGCATATCAAGTCTCTAACCCTTCTACATTTTTGTTTTGCTGACTCACTTTCATAGTAAACCAAGGTCTGGCTACTCTAGCATTCTTTGGTGTTGGGGTCAACTTGGTTCTCTTCCTTACAAGAGTCCTGCAACAAAACAATGCTGATGCTGCCAACAGTGTCAGCAAATGGACTGGAACTGTTTACATCTTCTCTCTCGTTGGAGCTTTCCTCAGCGACTCTTACTGGGGAAGATACAGAACCTGTGCCATCTTCCAGGTTATCTTTGTCATTGTAAGTATTCTCACATCTTGCTTCTAAAATGTACAAGGCTTTTACTTCCTAGAGCACTCTAATGGCATCTACTCTACTATGTTTCAGGGTTTGGCAGCTCTATCACTATCATCACACCTTTTCTTGATGAAACCTAAAGGGTGTGGAAATGAGACAACCGCTTGTGCACAACACTCAAGCTGGGAGATTGGTCTATTTTACATCTCCATCTACCTGGTCGCCTTAGGAAATGGAGGGTACCAACCGAACATTGCTACCTTTGGTGCTGACCAATTTGATGAAGAGGATCCAAAAGAAGGGCATTCCAAAGTTGCCTTCTTCAGCTATTTCTACCTGGCTTTAAACCTTGGCTCACTCTTCTCAAACACCATTTTGGGCTACTATGAGAATTCAGGAATGTGGGCAATAGGGTTTTGGGCATCTACTGCATCTGCCTTGGCAGCATTGGTACTCTTCCTCGCTGGCACCACAAGATATAGGCATTTCAGACCCTGTGGAAATCCTATTTCCAGGTTTACCCAAGTAATAGTAGCAGCAATAAGGAACTGGAGAGTGGAGGGGCCACAAAGTGATTATGAATTATTTGAAGTTGAAGGAAAGGAAAGCTCTGTAACTGGTTCGAGAAAGATGCTCCACACCCATGGTTTCAAGTAAGTTCTAAAAGCTTTTGATGCCCAATAGAAGCCAATCTAACTACAAGTCTGCTCCTAGCTTTATAGAATTTGTTTGATCAAATCCTAAGTCAGGATTGCCTTGTGTACCACAGGTTCTTGGATAGAGCTGCATTCATTGCTTCAAGAGATTTCAACGAGAAACAGGGATATTATAACCGGTGGCATCTATGCCCTATTTCTCAAGTTGAAGAAGTTAAGTGCATATTGAGACTACTGCCAATTTGGCTATGCACTATAATTTATTCAGTGGTATTTACTCAGATGGCATCCATATTTGTTGAGCAAGGTGCAGCCATGAAGACAAAGGTGTGGAACTTCGAGATCCCTCCTGCGAGCATGTCTAGCTTTGACATACTGAGCGTGGCAGTTGTCATATTTTTCTACAGGAGAGTCCTCGATCCAATAGTAAGCAGGATTAAGAAGAGTGGTGCTAAAGACCTCACTGAGACTAAAGATTCCAAAGGGCTCACAGAGCTTCAAAGGATGGGGATTGGATTCGTAATAGCAGTAATGGCAATGCTTTCGGCAGGAATTGTGGAGAATTATAGGCGAAAATATGCTAGAATAGATTGCACAAACTGTGAAGGCTCAAGCTCATTGAGCATTGTCTGGCAGGTGCCTCAATATGCTTTAATAGGTGCTTCAGAAGTTTTCATGTACGTAGGCCAACTGGAGTTCTTTAACGATCAAGCTCCTGATGGACTTAAAAGCTTTGGCAGTGCACTTTGCATGACCTCAATTTCCCTGGGAAACTATGTTAGCAGCTTGATAGTGAGCATGGTCATGCGAATATCTGCCAGAGATGACATGCCTGGTTGGATCCCAATAAACCTTAACAACGGTCATTTAGACAGGTTTTACTTCCTCTTGGCTGGTCTAACCATAATAGATTTGGCAGTCTACATGGCCTGTGCTAAGTGGTACAAGAGTGCCAAGATTGAAGGGAAGTATGTGGAAGACACCGAGAAAGAGGACTGTGGAGTTTGATACCAGTGACAAATATAATGCCTTACAGGCATCCAATGGTAAAATTATCTAAATAAGACTGGGAAATTGTGGTCGCAACAGAAGTTTTGTACAGCTTTTGTCATCCATTAGGACTCAGACCCCGAATGGCCTTCTCACCATTGCCCTCACAGCACCCAGGCTATTTGATTCTTGAAAGCCTAGCTCATTGAAGTTTTAGTTAGCCCATAGAGCATCCAGGGAGATTATTTATGTGCTAGTTAGGGGCCTTTCAGAGAGTCACATGAAAAATATCTGTATTTCTTGTCCTATTTTACTGGTCTCCTAAAGACCATAAATCTTGAGTCCAACCTGAGTCAGTCGGTCTACGGTTCAGAGAAACATTTATGTACTATGTTGAAGACAATTAGTCTATGGATGCCAGTACAGAAATGTTTCTTTCACATCTCTTATGCCAGGTGATAATCAAGCAGCTAAGTCTGCACCATGTAAAGTAGAAATGGAGAAGAAATGAACAATACACTTGACTGCCAAGAGGTCAAAACAAACAGGAAGTTGTAGTACAATATTCTCTTAGAACTAAATGGCTAAAATATCTTCTACCAATAGTTTTACATAGCATGCGTAAAAGAGTAGACGGTCATCACTCAAAGTATAGTCAGGTACACACAATTTGTTGCTACTTAGTTTTCTCAGTTTACTGGTGAATCTGTTAATGGTGGTCATATACATAAATAGCAGATGTGATCACACAATTACTGTCAGATTTTTAGGCTAAAATGCTCAAAACTAAGAAGCAGTTTAAAGTGGTGGAGGCTTAGCACTACCATCAGATTTTTTATGCTGCTTGAGAACAAACCAAGAAAAGTAGCATTATCAATTAAAAGCATTCCATTCTAAGTAAATCCACGAAATCTACCTGGAAGATATACATGCCCTTTGCATTAAGGCTAACTTGACCTATTTTGCAGCATCACCTTATGCAGGGCAATCCAAAATTTGGATAAGGCAATTAAAACCATGTTCAGCATGAAGGGATAAAAACTGAGAAATGTAAAATCTCAAAATAAAAATAAAGAATGTGAAATACACAGACATAGAAGGGCAGGACAATATGTTGAAAAGGGAAGCAAGAGGAAACGCATGGAAGAAACGACAACAGTGCAATATAAATTGTTGGAGAAGAGAAGACGAAGGAAACAAAAGAAGAAAGTGCTCTATTTATTTCTCAAGGAAATGGTGCAAATCATTTTAATTGATGCCACATTTAAGCTATTACTTTTTACATTTTGATGCACCTATGAGCAATCGAGAATAACTTAAAGAGTGTGTGCATTGTAGGCAAGAAAATGAGAGGATGAGATCTCACACTGGAAAGAAAAGAACGGAAAGTATCACCCATAAAGGGCAGAAGAGGAAGGCTATATTAGTTATGTGGAAAGATAAAGAGAAATGAAAGCAAAACAAAAATTCAACGCCACATTTTTTTTGTACAAAGGACAAGGTTAATGTTGCTAATTTATGAAATCCATTAGTTAGCTCCTTTCCTTTCTTTTGCGTCCATTACCTACTCTTCTTTACTCTCTTCCTCTCAGATGCAATAGTGCAAACATGAATTGATCTTGTAATACATCAAAGTTTAATGATGGATGCAAATGTAAGAAGAAAGTGAGCAGGTGCATATAAAAGGGTTTGGTAGTTTTGATGAAGATCTAGAAGGATGAGCATGAGTAACTTAGCTCCATTTTCCATGTTAAACATCTCCACAGACTGCAGACGTCCTCATCTTTTACCTTTTTTATTCTTAGGATCATATATTGCCACGATCATGAAGCTCGGAATAACTAGATGTAAAAGATTTGGCAACATCACAAGGAACTGGTCCACGTGATTCCAAGCAGTTGATGTGTGAAAAGCATTGCATTTAGCTCAGAAACTTCAATCAATATGCATGGTATAAGAAATATAATGAACAACCCCAGATAAACTCCGTATGCCCTAAATCTAGAAAATTGTTAGACTTTTCTCATTGAGGAAACTACTCATGAACCATCAGATTACCTCTCTCTAAACTACTCATAAAAATTGATCCCCATTTACCTATGCATGATATGCTCAGAAAAAATATTGACCCTCTCTCTCTCTCTCTCTCTCTCTCTCTCTCTCTCGGGAGGAACTGGTCCTTCACTTCCTGCAACGGAATGGTACATGGCTCATCTCATGACTCATTGAGGATGGAAGCTGGGCGAGATTACGTGAAGGTCCCCAGTAATGAACATCTAAATAAGAAGACAAAGTCTACCATTTGGTGCTGAAGTTCTACAGAACTATGGTAAAGCAGTGTTCTTGAAGGAAATTTTCAACATGAAAAGACGGATTTAGACAATAAAAACCAAAAGAACAAAACCCATTTAAAGGTTCCAGAATCATATAACTATTGCAAATGATAGGACAATGAATTTGTAAACCAGCACATATAAGAGCAACAAAACTCTGTTTCTTTTAGAAGCTTAGAAGCTTCACTAATTTTACAGTAGCAAGAAAAACTCATATGACAAAAGCCACAAAGAAAGAAACAGAAAACTGCAATCTCGATGTTTAACTATCCAATATACTCTCTATTCAACAAATTGAAAAATACATGAATTAACCTTGGACTTTACGAACTTGAATATGATGAGTAGATTCCCGACGCCAGATTGGCTGCGCTCCACTTTGGACAAGAGTAACAAATTCTCCCTCCTTCATCAGGTTCTTAATCTAAAATAGGGAATCAAATGAAGTTAGTGATAGTCAAGCAGATTTGAATTCATAAATAGGGAGAAAAGTAACAAACCAATAGAAGTTTCAATGCTCGAGAAAAGGTCTCTTCTGCATCATCTGTAAATTCCATATCTATGGGCATCACACCTTGATAAAGACCCAGCCGTTGCTTCACCCTCTCACTGACCAGAAGAAAGAATGCGTCGACAATCAGTATAAAACTGTTTACCATACCTAAAGAGAAGGACCAAAATAGCTAGGAAAAAAGTCATCCAATGATAATTTACAGCTTATGCAATGATTGATTAAAAACCAACTCAGTGCTTGATTAGATCGGCTTAATACTAGCTCAAAGATTGCACATATTGGTTTCTCTCCTTTCCAAATATTTGAGTTTTGAAAGAACAAAGGAACTACAACTCCAGCAAAATAACCAGAATCTGATTCTAGCATTAGCATAACAAGGAACGGCAAGAAGATAGAAATTTGGTTTTGAATTATTCAATATCATCCCTCCTACAAGACTTTCTCTCACTTGGTAACCCCCCCCCCCCCGGGTCTCCTTCTACTTGGGTATGAGGAATGCTAGGTGGATGCATCTTAAGTAGAAGAGTTGTTTCTTCAACATGGACTACTGACATCGCATGTCACAAACATAACGCTGTTACTATGCCAGAGCAATACCAGCTGACTGTGCAGTATCAGCATAATATTCTATGTGATTAAAAGAGTTAGCTTTTCTAATTACTTTGAACATATAGAAAGACTTGCTTATTAGGTATTAGACACACACAGAAAGAGAGAGAAGAGAGAGGAGAGACGGGCATTTTCCCTACAAGCTTATAAGCTTATGATAACATATATCACACATTTCTGACCATCCTCAAGAAGTGCAAACAATAAACCAGAAATGACAAATTCCTGTGAAAACAATCCTTTTGACTATTCACCTCTACTGTGCTTTTGACAGAAAAAATCCTAAGCACTTCTTCTCTGTGCTGTTTCTGGCTTTTCCTTCTTTCAGTTATGCATGATAACACTCTGTAATCTTGTAATAATCAAGAGTACTGAACACAGACTGGAGATGTTTATCAAATAAATGAAGTGCATTGCAACTTACTTATTTGTGAAAGCAAATATTATTGAGGAAGGCCGATAATGACTTAAAAGAATAGCCATGGACCCTGTTCTTGTAAAAACAATGATTGGGGTAGCAAGTGTATTAGCCATTGTGGTTGCATGAAAAGCAAACATTTCTCCCATATGGCCCTGCAAAAAGATGTTCATGCAGTGCTCAAGTTAGTAAATAAACCATATAGCTGGACTGCAATTCTCTAACCAATTCATCTTTTTTCAATTTTCCCAAGATGCAATCCTGCGTAGAAAAACGATTGCTCATGGGCCTCACAAGTTCCATTTCAGTCCAATTGCGGGTAAAATGGTAATTTTATTCACCACAATCTTACTCATTTATACCCAGTCTATATTCATTTACACCATGCCTCCATTTATTAACACCTCAAGGGCAAACTAGTTTGAACTGGAGCTTGTGAGGCCCCTGATACAAAAACCACAGCATAACAACAGTCACCATCTTAGAATGCCTATCGCAGAGGGAGAATGCGAGCAAGGGAATGAACAAGTGGGTGATAACAACAGTTTCCAAAAAGTACTTTAGTCAACAGCAAGCCTACAAAGGGAAAAAACAAGTTATACATCTAAATTAGGTTTCATTTACAGGATTTGTTCTAACTACAAGAATCGATGTCTAAACATAGATGATAAAGATGCTAACAATAATGTCTAAAAATAGATGATAAACACGCTTACATTATCCAAGCACAAATCTGTATGTACCAATGTATGAAGAAGGAGCAGTATATAAAAGAGAAGTTGAAAAGAGGATAAAACTAGCATGAAGTAGCTATATATTAGTCACATATTGCTTGCAAAATGTTTCTTAATCCTAGTTAGACCCATCTTATATGGTCTCGGATATTTTCTTTGTTCTTTCCAAACATCAGGCTTCAAAATTAGGCAGACTGAAGCTGTATATGAGTTCTTGTAGCATCAGAGATGTGCTACAAATATCTTCACAAAACTTTGTACAAGATGGTAAAAGTCTCATTACTTTTGAAGTAACTCTTAACCATCCAATTAATGCCATAAGCTCTATTTTGACAAACTTACATATCCTACCTAGCACTTAACTTAGTAATCCTTCATGAAATGACTTATTTGCAGAACCATATTACAAAGGACTAATTATCAAAAAGAATGCCAAAAGTCAAATAGCACAGGCTACAAAGTCTAAAGACTGGCAAATTAAACACGAACAGATTTGTAGCTTTAAAGCTCTTGGTGAAATCCATGCTTGACTTCATCCATATTTGAAAAGGTAGTACTATATTCAATACCCAGACAAAACTCAAGGAACATAAGATCAAATCATAATCCTCACGCACCTTGTATGCAGAAGATTGACTTGGAGGAGCTATACTGGTTAGTAGGCTTGACTCAGTCCTTAGTGCCACAGTATGCATTACTTTAACAGCCTTCAATGGATATCTTGAAAGTTTTGGATTGAAAAACCAAGTATCAATACGTGAACTTAAATCATACTTATATATGATCTGCTAAAAAGAAAATTAGCACAACCATGCACAGAATAGAACTTCTAAGCACTTCAATTCATCACCAAGATTGAAAATCAGTTAGACCAGATTAACAACACTACATATAGGAATGGGGTTACTTTTAGTATATGTCAAAATGTCCCCATAAACTTACAGGATATACTCCATTTTGGAGACAGTCTACTATAATCAATGTCAGGAAAACTATTTCTCAAGTAAAAACACTTTTTGTCCATACTTGTTAGCTAAACTAATTTCAATAGACACGAAGTGAACAGGAGGTGAATTCTAGAAACACTGAACTTCTTAGCTCTACACTTGCAACCAGTGGAACTGCATAATTATTGCAACCAACTGAAAATAACATATAATGATGGTAAGGCTCAAAATATTAAAACTGACACATTCCGACATGTAACCACTTTTTCTGGCACCAAACGTGCAGCTACTTTTAGTATGTAACTATCGACCTAAGTCTTCCTTCAAAATACAGCTCTCTAGCAGCTCATTTGCAAATGCTTTACCTTCAAGTGAGATACTGATATTTTCACAAAGAAAGTGAGAAAATTCTCTTGGCACATACTTGTAATAACAAAGACTCATCCTAATAAAGAAAACCCTTAATGAATTGATAAAAACAATTTCCTTCCAAATGTGTAGAAAGAAAGACAATGGAAGTCTTGCTCAATAGCATGTTAAAGAATAGGATTGCATCAAATTGACCAACACAGCAGATATCATTGATGATGAAATGGTTAAACAGGCATTTTCCATAAATTTGTCCCTCTATATTTAGAACTTAAACATGAACTACGAGCCAACATAATTATAATAAGTTGTCGCCAGCATTCACAGGCAAAACCTTGGGGGAGAATACAAAACCACCTAAGTCAACATTGATTGGACCCACCCTATGTCTTAATACCAATTGTAAGTTGCAAGCCAAATGAAAAGACAGAAAAAACTTCTAGGCCAATATTCAAATGATGGTAGTTCCCAATCACAAGTGAGTAGGCGAATAAGTAGAACATACTTTCCATGAGCAGTTTCTCCTGAAAGCATTACTGCATCAGCACCCCCTTTCACTGCAATGGCTATATCTGAAACTTCAGCCCTTGTTGGGGTTGGGTGATCAATCATGCTTTCCAGCATATTAGTTGCTACAATCACCGGTTTCTGCATGCTGCGACACCTTTTAATAATGTCCTCCTATTACAAAACAGCATAGCAAGGAGATTATTTTAGTAGTGGTCGCCCTAAAAGGTAATGGACAGCCATAGTTTCTGGTAATACCAATTTGTCAATACAAAAGGCATCAAGTGATTTTTCTGGTAATACCATTTTGTCAATACAAAAGGTATCAAGTGATTTTTTTTGGGGGGGGTGGGGGGGGGGAGGTTGGTTAATCGGCAAATACAACCAAATGTAAACACAATTCAGACACATCTTGGCCTCATTCCTTGTACTTGTTAAATTACCATTAGCCTACCACCATGTCTAATTTTTATTAGTGGAAAAGAATAGATAATAAGACTTCCAGTATGGCTCAGCAATATATATATTTTAATTTTACATGAGTAACAGAAAAAGCCTGGAACAAAAAGCAAGACAGGTACCTGCAACAGAGGGACTTCCTCAATTGGAAGTTCAGCTCCAAGGTCGCCACGGGCCACCATTGCCTATCATTGATCATAGAATTGTTTGATAATTGCTGTAACTAGAGTTTAACAACTTATTTGTACAACTGCAAGGGATTTTATCAGTCTTAACAACTTCTACAAACCTGTGCACATTGCACAAATCATCCAGCACTACACAATGACAACATGCATATGTGTGTGTGTGTATTTATACATAGGTGTCCACAAAGAGGGGGGGGGGGGGAAGAGAATAGGCAGCATTTGTTAACCAAAAAGTTATATGGGCCTATTCACAAGATATTTCTACAATGAGGAAGATCTTTTCACAGGATGCATGGCTTCTTAGGATTTTTATAGGGTGTCATAGGCTTGACAAATTAAAACCACCTACACCATTGCAAGGTTAAGGCACCGTAGTAAGTGCAGGAGCCCCATCAGTTCCATAGGCCATTTTGACAGAAGAAAAACCATAACAGAAAAGAATATCACCAGTTGATCTTTTTACCCATACAAAAAAAGCATCTTTTAAAAGTGGTCTCAGCCTCTTTGGTATGTCAACTTTTGAAATTAGAATCAAATGGCTATCAAAGGTATGTTATTCTTATTCTTTCTTCGTGAAAAGTTTCACACTCATTACTGCATGCATGAAACACTGGACATTGAAGCAAGGGGTAAAACAGAAAAGGTTAGGATGCAGTTTTTGGAGGAGGGACTATTAACAAGAAGACGAAAGAGCTGAAAAGAATTTGTGGTAATATCTACAGATAGGTAGACATTTCAATCCTTTAAAATTGATTGAATGTTAAGAGGGAAGTTAAAAGCTAGTCTATCTGGTTAATACAAACTCTAGTTTCAAGTTGCCATGCAAGACAATCAACAGTGACTGCGCCAAATGATTGAGCCAACCACAAGTCCCTTTTCCGTCCAAAAGAGTAATTAATGGAGTTCAAGATAGAAACAGTTTTGAGTGAAGGTAATAGACTAGCACTCAATAGATTAAAGATACATCCATTCTCCAATCATAACATTCATAAGCAACCCCCCTTCAAGCCATTTAAATTAATTAATTCATATTGGGCTCATCTATTGTTATATAGCTGACATCCATGAAATAAGCACATCAAAAAACAAGAAGAGAGAAAAATTGAATGTAGCTATCACAAACTCTCTTTTGAGAGATTGTGCATGTTTTCTTTCCTAAATGAAGCTATAAGTTTCCATACTTAAAACCTTCCTTGATTTATCTTACTCTGAATTCTTCATTTATTAGACATATAAAGCCATTAATACATATGACTCCAGGGCCAACACACAAAACATGAAAAGCAATAAGAACGAACTAGGCATATCCTTTTATAGTTGTTAAGGAAGTAAACAGTAAATAAAGAAAAGAAAGAAAATTAGAGAACCACACATCAGAAGTATAAATGAATTAGTTAAGAAATTTAAATTACCCCATCAGATGCAGTAAGGATAGAATGAAGATTCGGTATAGAGTCGGCACTTTCAATCTTCACAATGACATGAATATCAGCATTGCAGCCTGCAAAAAGATTTTTCAATGGTCAGATGAACCCAAGAAAAAATGAAAATTATATTTAATGAACTTCAATCATATAATAGAATGAGACCAAGAGACACCTTACTTTTAAGATAATCTTTCAATTCATGGACCACCTTTGCATCCTTCACAAAAGAAACAGCATAGAAATCAACTTGGTTATCCACACCAAACTTGATATCTTCCCAGTCTTTGTCTACACAGATTACAGTGTGAGGGAGTCATTGAGAAGCAACCTTTTCAGATAATGGAAGCATGATAAAAGAATTTTTTTCATAGGTGGAATGTAGTATAGAAGACATGAAACCTGTTATTGAAGGTAGAGTTGCACTTTTCCCACGCACATTTAAATGTCTTCTTGATTTCAGCTCTCCACCATCGACTACTTCACATTTTACTAAATCCTTTGTCTTTGATTTCACTGCTAATGACATCATTCCCCCTGAAAAAGATGAATGCTTGTCAACATTTACCATGCAAATAAAATTAACTGCCAAAACGGAGTAAGCATATACAACAAATCCTAGGGGTGAGCACAGTGAATTGTACAGTATTATTCGTAAGCATAAATGAGAAAAGCAACAGCAATTGACTAAAAGAGGGAGATAGTTACCATCAACTAGTAGTATATCCCCAACCTCCACATCATTTATAAAGTCATCATAGTTAACACTAACAGTATTTTCCATTGAAACTCCTCTTTTAATGGTGAAATTAAACTCTTGTCCCTCTTTGAGGAGGATTGGCTGTGGCACATCTCCGCTTCTGACCTCAGGTCCCTATGTAAAAATAACAACAAAAATAAAATATGCTTCAGTAAACACACTACAAAGAATATAGAGGAGAGAGAAGTTGCCAGTCAGTAAATAGATGGATCAAACAGAACTTTTAAAGAACATTCGGATGTTAGCTTAAACAAGTAGGTGGTCCAAAAAATACCTGAGAATTCATGAGCTGTCCCTTGTAATTTCATTTTCTGTGCTCTTGAATTCTTATAAACAAACAACAAAGCTTCTATATGGAAGACTAAATTTGGTACTATAAAGGAAACGTCATTGCAAGGAGCAGCAGAGAGGTAAGTGACAAAATACCAGCAATGCATTCTTAGAAACAAATAACTTTGCAGATAAAATGAATGTTTAAGTGATTGATTAAGATACTACTTATTTTTGTGCAAAACCTGGCAAAATGAAGAGGTACTATGACTCATGATAATGACAATCACACTTGGGAGATGGCACAAAGAAATGGCTCTCAGCTTCCTACTGACTTCATCGAGCAATCAGGATTCAACTATAATGTCTTTGACACATACAACACCTGAGCAGACAGGAGAATCCTAAACGTACAAATTTAATTGCCAAGAAAAGCATGCCTTCTAGTTTCAGTCCTGGTCAATTGGAAGATGGTGATTATGATAATGCTTATTTTCATGCAAAACCTGGCAATACAAAGAGTACTAGGACTCATAATAATGACAATCACATTTGGAAGATGATGCAAAAAAAAAGGCTCTCAGCTTCCTACTGAATTCATCCACCAATCAGGATTCAACTATAGCACATTTGACACAAAGACCAAACAGTAGAATCCTAAATACAAATTTAATTGCCAAGAAAAGCATGCCTTCTATCTTCAGTGCTGGTCAATTGAGCTATCTGGTTGAAAAAGTCAAAATAAGGATGCACTTTTGTGGAGGATAGATTAGAAATAAAGACTACAAAGAGGTCTTCGCAAAAAGTGTCCGCTCCATGCTTAACAGTTGGTTTTAGTGATTCCTGTACATTAAAGTTTAAACATCACCAAATTATTAGACATGAATTTTCCACATAACACGCATAGGTAATGATCATGTTAGTTAAAGCCAGACAATAAACATAGTCAAGCCAGCTTTGTTCGTTGCAATTATCCTTGTTTATGTTCACAATCACATATGCAGAACAGCCAATGACTTTAGATAGCTCAAATGCACCAACAGGACAAACAGTCCCATATGTGCTTTTGGTAGGAGTATAAAGTCCACAACAAAGTAAAAAGAAGGAATCTAATGAAGTAAACAAAGAAGTAACCACCAACTAAAAGTGCTGGTCAACATAATCACAACTTGAATTGATGATTAAGAGAATATCAGGCCAATTTTCCGTACTTCTGATTCTCTTGAAATAAGATCCCATCAATGAACCAAAATCATTTAGGTCAAAACTTATTCAGCATCATGGCAAAAACCAATGCCAACTATACAAGTCATACAGAAAACTACAAAACCATATGAATGCATATGCATCTAAACAAGGAACTACATTCAGATTCTTTCACAACATCTAGAGAATATATAGGAGATATTCATTGAATGTGATGTTGTGAACAAAACAATTCCTCTAGTATTTAAATTCTTGTAAACATAAAGAGACATACCTTGGTGTCCAGCATAATTGATATAACCTTGCTATCAAACTGAGCATTGTACTCCTTAACCAGATCAATTGTTTTTTGGTGAGATGCATGGTCTCCATGCGACATATTTAAACGGGCTACGTTCATTCCTGTTTCTGCCAGTTTCCAGATCATTTCACGAGAACTTGTTGAAGGACCAATCGTGCATACTATCTTTGTTTTTCTCCAAGGATTGGCATCCATTGTTGTCTGGTCCAAAGCAAAATCCCTAGACTGAAAAGAACTTCAACTCACTCAAAGCGAAGAATGTAATGTCGTTCAGAATTACACATGTAGTAACATGCAAACTTCGATGATAAACAGAGACAATTTCTAGCACTTTGCAGGAGATTTGCCCAAGCAAGAACAAGTAAAAGAACCACATAAGGTAGTCTGATAATAGAAGCCCTGTTTCCAGCAAAATTTTGCACAGGAATCTAAAACAGTTTGCCAGCAAATGTTTTTCTTTTTCCATAAATTTTAAAAATTACTGCAACTTTGTACCGTTTCCTCACATACATTTCTTCTACTGCATACACTGAAATCAACCTCCAACTCATGATAATCAATATATGGAGGTCACTGTGTACCTATAAAAACTCTCAGTCCAGATTTGTAGTAACATGGTTTGTTTTAGATGCAAAATTACCAGATGAACACTCCTACCTAGTTCCACAATAAATGAACACAACATTTTTAAATCTTACCAACCTATATGTCAATGACTGCTAAGTGGCAACCTGAGATTTTTACAAAATCACCATAATGTTAATGCAGACAAACTTCTATAGTGCCAACATCAAAACTCACTATATTGACACTAAGCTGTCCGCACAAATCCTCTTTCCATACTTCCACAATAAAGGCCCATATTTCTTTGTTAAGTCAAAAGGTACCATATCTCTTTCAGGTATTTTGTAGCATCCCACCATGTCCATTCATTCCACCACATATGAGTGATAATTACTGATATCACTCTCTGTAACAAAATGAATGCTCGCTGATAATTAGTGACATCACTCTTTCTGACAAAATGAATTCTGACCAAGCCCAATCTAAAAACATCTCGCATATTTCTTCAAATCTCATAAATATGCCTTCTTTATGAAAACAAAATCTTCTATAAATGCTACCTTTACATGTGATGCACAGATAATACAAATTTACTACTTCCACTCACTAAAAGATCTTATTTTCATCTATCAGAAAACAAAAAACGAACATGAAGTAAAAACATCCATTTACTGCAATTCCTCCAAAACAAAAACAGCAACAATAACCAAACATACAGAGATATACTTGTAAATAAAATAAAAAGAGGAGCTTTAATGAGGGGCTACTTACCAGTGTGGTTGCAGGGCCATTTAAAGAGGGGAAGTTGTTGTTACTAGTACCACTACTATTGCTTTTATTAGCAGACTGAATCCGCTCCGAGGATTTAACAGCAAGAATCTTTGTTCGAGCAAGTATTTTTCTTCCACCTTTTAGTCCAGAAGAGCTGAAGAACAAGTCATTAACGTTCTTGACCGACGCAAAACGGTCTGATACAGCCCGAGTTGTATCGGATTTCAACCAAGACATCCCATTTCCACCACTTGGTAACGGAATCGTCGCCATTAATTACCTAAAACTAACCACCTCTAGCCAAAACTAAAAACACTTTCGAGATAATAAAAAACAAGAACAGCCCACGAAAAGAAACAGAGCAAAGAGCTTCTTGATTGCGTTTTCAACTCAAATGGAGCCAATACACAGTTACTGAAGAAGGAAGTGTGTGTTGTGTGTATTTTTGTAAATGTTGAGAAAAAAGTAGCCTTGTGTGTTGTGTGGTTAATTACGCCCGAAAAGGAAGGGGGAAAAGGCAAGGGGACGGGGGACACGAGGAGGAGAGCGAGTTTCGTTGAGCGAAAAAAAACAAAATAACAGAGCCTGGGCAGTTGGACTTGGACATGCCTGCTTTTTTTTTTTTTTTTTTTTTTAATGTTTGGCTGCAGAAGAGAAGATCACCCCCACTCGTGGCGTCATGCGCGTGGTCGTCCAACTTTTGGTCTTTTCTTGCCTTGCTTGTAGTAGTATTAGCTAGGGTAATACTAGTGACAATTTTGTGGCCACCAAAACCTTTTTTGGCCACCAAAAACTTTTTTTTGTCAAACCGAAAATTCGAACTCTACCTGTAGTAACAAATATTCAAAAGACATGTCAAAACACCCTTTATCTAGTCATACATGTAAATTCTATTAGCCCATTGTCGGAAAACAAATATTAATGACAATTTAAGAATGTGACCGAGTTGTAAAAGGGTTAATTCCACTTTGTACCCTTCAATTATATCCAAATCTGACTTTAGCGTCTAACCTTTAGAGTGAGACAGTTTAATGATCCTTGAAATATAGAATTTGTCTCGCTTTATGTAAAATCTTCAACAAAAAGGAGAAGAATTTTATTCTTATGTGAGACAAAATTTTATATTTTAGGAACTAATGTGAAATAAATTTTAATTTTAGGGATTAAAAGAGGATAGATTTTATACTTTAGAAACTAAAACATTTCTCTTTAAAGTTTAAGCACCAAAGTGAAGTTTCGAATATAGTTGAAGGGTGCAAAATGGCATTAACCCTTGAAAAAACATATTATCAAAAGAGTGGTGACAAAAAAGCATATAAATATTTAGATTGCGAGTTTTTCAATAAAAAATTAAAAATATTTTCTTGACATATTTTTAATTATTTTTTCTCTCACATATATCGTATCGCTAGTATATTTGCTAAAAAATATTACCAAAAACTCAAATACAAACCAAAAAAGTTTCTAAAAGAATGAAATGCATACCTTTTACAATTTTAAGTATGGTTTCATTCTTGATTAACTAGCTTCGAAATTGTATATGCATTGACTTAATTATTACTTAAGCCCAAGCTCGAAAGCACTTCTACACATTGAGTTTGTGTAGGATTTCAGTCATTTAGGAAAGGTTTGCACATCTATTAACCCACGGTTGAATAAACAATTGAGGTTTAGATTTTGCACCTAGCAAACCATGTAGGACTCGGTTTTATAAAGCTAAAGGATGATAGTATTCATCCAAATTTGATTTGACTAATTGAGAAACTAATTTGGACTAGTCATGACAAGTTTAAGTTGATCATGAACCTATTTAGTCAACTATTAAGATACCATGCTTTTCAAGAAAAGTCCGCTAATGAAATCTTATATAATGCAACGTGATGCTTGTGAAGAGAATTACATCAAGTCACAGGGTAAATATGTAAAGAATTCTAAGTGGTTGGTCCCTGAACTAAAAATTGACCTTTTTGCGTCACTTGGAAGTTTATGAGGTAATGTCAACCTAATGAGGGGCAACATTTTCGATAATTTATGCAGTGTTTGATTGGATCATTAGGGTTCCAATTTACATGAACTGTAAATAACTTGAACTATATGGAAGGGAGGATTGGATTGGATGATAATTAATAAATTGAAGGAATTGTAAGTAGTAGGTCTTAAACAAATATTAAAATAAAGAAAAGTATCAATCACGATGGATTAATAAACAAGCACTAAGATAAAAAAAAATACCAACTATGATGAATTATTTAACACACATCTCATATATGCAATCATATTGTCTTTTCCATTAAAGAACTAAAAGAATAAAAAGAGAAGAAAAAAGTCGAAATCTAAAATAAAAATTAACAATTATACTTTCACCATAAAGGGAAAAAAAAGAAAAGAGTCTCATAATCATCATAGCACATACTTTCGTGATTATAAAGGTCGCAATTAGCCATAAAAATCACGTCTAAACCGTAGACTCAACTCAAATTTGTCAATTTCACTTTTTTTTATGAGTGTTCGTGCAGTAATTCTTTCTTATTCATGTTTGGGTAGACTCGATTTTTAAAAATTCAATAATCCAGATTGTGTCACGTTATCTTATCAAATATTGTGTAGCTCAAGATTATTGAATTTTTTAAAATCGGATCTACCAAATTTTGATCACTCTTTTATTTGTACAATCAAAAATCAGAAAATATTCGTGTACAATAATTTGAATGAGAGAAAAACAAGTCACACAACACAACAAAAGGCAAAGCAGGTAGCGCACGAGGCATTTGTAAGCCACGACCTGAGTTTTGAATATCAAAGCGACTGCCTCCCTCCTGAATTTATATCAGCTGAACATGTCTGGCTGCTGATATATTGTATTGTATTAGCAATCAACAATGTCCCACAAGTGACATTTTGGACTATGATATGATGGATGTTGACTACTGCTATTATTTAATTAATTTGTCCCCTGCTAGCCACATCTAATAAGTCCAGTCACTAGTACTAAAGAACAGAAGCCAAGAATGGATAGGGACAAAGTCCATCTGGCAAATATCTCAAGGGTTCATAGTTTTGTGTTCTTTTTTTTTTTTTTTAACAAAATATTTGAATGAACCAGAACATGTTTTGAATCATAGTTTGTTTTCAGGATTTTATCAATCATTTATCAATACGATCTTCACATTAACAACGAAATTCGATCTTTTCATGAAAAAGTGATTCATTCTTTTATCAATTGAGCTAATTTATGTCGATGTTTTCTATGCATTTATTATAATCTACTGTAAGGATTTTATCAATCATTTATCAATATAATCTTCGCATCAAAAACAAAATTCGACATATTCATGAAAAAGTGGTCCATCCTTTCACCGACTGAGCCAATTTGTATTGATGCTTCCAATGTATTTGCTACGATCTGCTATGGCTTCATTTGAATAGAATAACAATAAAATACTACTCCCTCCGTCCCACTTTAATAGTTTTGTTTTCTTTTTTCGTCTGTCCCAAATTGTAGTCCACTTTCCAATTGAAAAATGTAGTTGTATTTTAATTTTCTTAAAATACCCTTATTCAATGTAAGTTGTTGTTACTATAAACCTACCCCATTTAATGAGAGTTGATTCTTTTTTACCATCAATTCAAGTTCCCATAAAGTTGTACTCTAATTAATGTGAGAACATTTTAAAAAAATAGCTATCTAAATTGATTGTTTCAATATAATTAACTATTTTTTTTAAATTATGTAAAAAAAAAATTAGGACTATCAAAGTGGGACGGATGGAATACTGATTAAGTAAATAATGGCAATCGCTGGCATGCCAATTTTGGCAGGCATGGGATCCATTGGTATATTACTAATTTAAGTTAGTTGATTCTTTCTGTCGCTGGGATATCCTCTCAAACAGTGCACGTGCTTTGCTTCAACTGGATACCTGTGGCTGGTTTCACTTTGACAGATTAGGTTAAACTGAAGTTTGACATGTTGAAAATTTCGGTACGGAGTAAAAATGTTGGACAGCCGAAAGTTGAATTTGTCTAAAAAGGATGTTCAATATTGGAGGGCCTCTCCATTGTAGAAAAGCAAAGTTCTTGTAATGAGAAATCAACGCAATTTGTACATTTGTCCTTGTTTTGAATATGCGTACGTGTGCTGAATAAGGCTTTGTTTGGAGCGTATTTTTCTGGACTTTTTGTAAAAAAAAAATTATTGTAATGATTTGATATATATGAAGTAAAAAAAGTGATTGAAAAATGTGTTCACAGAAAACGTAACAATTTCTTTGAAAATTTGCAATCCAAATGCAAAATTTTTTTAGACATTGTTGCAAAAAACCTCTAATAAACAACTCAATGTCGTGAAATTAATGCTAATCTATATTTGATTGGCAGTGATGTGTAGTAATTGTATATTGAATTATAAACAAATAGAACAATATTAAAAATAGAAAAAAAAAAATAGAGAGAAATTTATACTTTTATTCACTAGTTTATTCAGAGTTTTCAAGGTTACAAGTGAAATTAAAGATGAACCCTATTTATACGTAATACAAGACCAAAAATACATGTACCCACGTTAATATGGATTCATAAATTTATTACTTCAAACACATAAATTGAAAGAAATTCTATCAATTTATTATTGAACCTTATAGGAGGATGAATATTTCAATGCATGTGTTAAAAAGACTTCAATAATATCATGAGATGCAAACTTAGATGCATTGCATTAACATGTCATTAGAAAACACAAAACTAATCAAAGATTTCGCTTTGAATTTCCACTATTCATTTATGTGCATGCATGCATGCATGGTGAGGTTTGACTGCCGTGCACCTTTTAAGACACGTAAGTAAGTGGAACCCTAATTTTTTTAAATTTTCAAAATAAATAAATAAATAAAGCTGTAGAAGGGGATGAATAAATGTGCATGAATGCATTAAAAAAATGAAAAGTGTGTGCATTGAGCTTTATAAAATCAAATTTAAAGCACACGGGAAGGAGATTTTTGTGTCTTATTTTTTATGCATTTTGATTTATTTGAGGTCGTTAAATTTTGTGTATCACTCAATTAATAGTTATCAAATTTTAAGAAAACAAAAAATATATTTATGAAAAAATAGTAATATAATAAAAAGTGGAAAAGAAAATCCGTTGCACAAAAATGACTTGATGACTACCAATTTGCTTCATCAACTTTCATTTCTTCCAGACTTAATTATACATAAATTTTTTAAAACAATATGCATGAAGTAGCCATCAACAGCATTATACATGCGCTTAAATGTAAATTTAAGAAGATCCAAGACCTCGTTTGAATTGGAGTTTTTCAAAAAAAAAAAATTTACATTTTATTATAAGAACATTTTTTTATTCCACATATTTCGCATACTAATAGAACAGAAATTAAAGCCTCTCTTTTAATGAACTAGTAGTCCATCGAGCCCAAAACATGAAATTCAAGAAAAGCCCATAGGCATGCTGCAGTATTCATCTTTGATCCGCTCTCCGAATCTCTGTTGTCATTGAAGAAGTCCTCGTATGGATGTGGACCTCAAATCTGTTTGGATCCAAGAAAGTTTTCTTTATCTTCTTCCTTTTTTTTTGGTGGCTTGCTAGCTCCACCCATTCCACCGTGAGGCGCCCAATACCCCCAAGAACACTCAGACAAAAGGCAACCTGCATGTGGCAGTAGACTAAGCAAACTGATCAGAGATGAAGTTTTCTCTTAAGCTCCAAGATACTCAGCACCAGCAACAGCCGCAACAACCACAGCAGAGCAACCAAATCCACTCACTTCTTTTCAGGGCTAAAATCCCTGTAACCATTTTCAATCTTCCTTTTCTCTCTGGATTCTCTACAACCACTCATCACCCTTCTGACCTTTCCCTTTCACTTTCCACCCACTTTCCATCTGGCCCCACTCTCAAACTCTCCTACTCCACCACCAGCAGCACCACCGCCACCACTGCCTCGACGGCTGCCAACACTTCAACCACCACCCCACCACCACCTCTTACTCTTACTCTTAAATCAGGCATAGGCCAATATGGCTCCCCAAAAGAATCCCCCCTTATTATCTCTGCTAACTTCTCTTTCTCCCCTAACAATCCCACTTCTAATCCTACCTTTTCTATTCTATTCAAACCTCGACTGGGCTCTTTCAGTTTGAGAAAATCCACCTTCTCCAGCACACCTGGTAGCCCAAGTGGGAAGATTAATGGGGAAGCTAGTTCATTTGGGTTTGTTCCGTTGGAGAGGCCAGTAAATTTGAAGGATTTTTCTCTGGAAAATAATGGTAAAGATTCAATCTTTAAGGGAATTTCAATGATGGCAAGGACAGAAATGCCATTGGCTAAAAGGGTTTTGATGACTCTCAGGTGGGGTGTGAATTTTCCTGATGATTTGAGTAATCAATTGCCTTATATGGCTGTCAATAAGATTGGGATTGAGAGGGTTGATCAGGTTAAAGAAGTGGAAGGAGGGAAACAGAAGAGAAGTGAGGGAAATATTGGTGGTGATTCGGAATTGTTGAAAGGAATGTGCCTTTGGATGAAGAGGGAATTGGATATGCTGCAGAGGGAGAATAGAGAAATGAAGCACAAGTTGGAAGAAATGAGATTGGGGCCCTTCGGGAGGAATGGTGGTAGTAGTGGTGCTCTGGGTGAGACTAACAGGAAGAAAACGATTCCTGTGGTTGAAGAATCAAGTGGTTTTGAGCAGTGGAGAAGCAAGAAGCATGGCGGGGAAGAGAATTCAAAGAAAGAGGTTAAGAAGAATGGTAATAGGTTGAGTGATGTGGAGAGTGAATTGGAGAGAGCTATTAAAGCTGCCTCCTCTTCTTGAGGTTCGAGTTGATGCAAGTTGTTGACTTGTGTTCTTTTTGGGTTTTTTTAGCTTTCGATGTATATTAAGTCTGAAGCTGTTGAAGCTTGATGCAAATTGGCCTCTAATATCTCTGCACTGGTATAAAGTAGTATGCTTGATAATTCTTGGTCGCTCAAAGTTTCTTGATGAATTTCTTTTGCCTATTTCAATATTTGAAGAACTCTGCATTTGTTTAGTTATTTGCTTTTTGTGCGCCTTCATTATGATCGAATTTTCATCGAGCAATGTGATAGAGTGGAGTTATGCATGCTTTGTCAACTTCTTTACCTATTCATTCACAAAGTCACTGCTTTGGTGGAGGGTGTCACTTGGTATCCTGGTAGGGTGGTTGAAGTAGTTGGTGTTATGGAGATTGTGACCTATCTGAACTTGACATAGATGACTTATGAAGGGACGATTACCTATACAACACAAAGAAGACAGTTATTGTTTATTGATAATCATACCATGCCATGAGTAAAGCCTTCCTAAACATACTTTAGCAGTTCTATCTAGTGTAGATTTAACTTGTTTATTGTCCCTATTTTGATACTTTCTCTGTTTCTTGTAAAATGGAATGTAAATTTGATAACTTAATTGGAGTATTTTGAAATTAGTTCTATGTCGATGTCTTGTGTGATGAGCTATCATTAACACAAGTATTAGGTGGAGGCTACTGTAACTGGCATGTAAACTATTTTCTCTAGATAATGGGCAGGAGTATATATTTCCAGTGCCTTATGGTTTTAGATTATCTATATTCAGATTTATGTCAAACTCATCTCTAGATTATGCGTACCAATCTAAATTGTTTTAAGGGGAAAAGGAATTATGCAGTTGTGGAAGTCAAAAGAGAAACCAAGAAATTTAGTGCCAGAGTGAGTGCCAGAAAGCAATGCTATTATGCACCCAATGAGAAGTAATTTTTTTTTGTTCCAAATTATGAAATGGACTCGATTTGATGCGCATGTATTTTCAGGTTTCTGTTTGTTTATGAATATAAACTGATGAATTCCTTAGATAGCAAAAGATTTCATCAAGGGTTGATTTTGCTTTCTTCTATGATTTCTCTTGTTTTTCGTAAACTCAATCTCTTAATTTGCTCTCTCTTGATACAAACTGTTTCGACCTTTGCCCTTGTGGTGTACTTTTGAAGTACGAAACAAGACCATCTTGTTTTGTAACTATTAACTACCGAGTGGTTCATCATCTTAGATTTTCCAGCATATTTCTCGCTTATGTGGATGCTGTGCTGATAATAGCTGTAAATACTTTGTCTTTTCTAATGGGAACAACTGCACATTCCCCCCCCCCCCCCCCCCCCCCCCCCCCCCTCCACACACACACAAAAAAAACCAAAAAAAACTCCAAATTCACGTTCTGTGTGTCTTTATGCCCCAGGCAACTTTCCGTAAACATCAGAAATTTCTTTCTTCAAGCCTGCACATATCTCTTTTGGATATTTATGTCCATACTCACAAGTCTCTGTTAGGTTTGTGTACAGGCTGACAGGAAATTGATTTTGGTGTTTGGATCATCCCCCGAAACATTCACGAAATATATAATACCATTGTATAACATTTCCTGTTAGTTGCATCTACTTGGCCAGTAGCTCTGATAGAATATGCGTTTTGCACTCCTGATTGCTTTCATGGGTGTGTATGCCACTCACATCTTGATCATCCTCCTCTAGAAATATTGGGTTCATCCTGTCAGCTTAACAGCTAAATTCACTTGATGGCTGCTGGGCTCCTCGTATGCACTCAATATTGACACAAAGGCATCCCCTAACGAGGGTTTTCTCTTGCTGTATCCAGGCATCAGCATTGTTTTTCGTTTACAGCCTTGTTATGCTAGCGATACTGAACCCCGCTTCCCCCTTCTTCTGTGTGTTTAGGCAAGCTTTTATCTCTGCTTTGCTTGACTCTGACCTTGGGCATATAAAAGTTTGTCATTAAGTAGCACAGGCATTTGCAGATCTTTTCTTGTTGAAGGGCTTCAGGATGTGATGTGGCTCTGGCAAATCAGAAAATTCTGAGCATTTTATGCTTTGGAGGCACTCTAATAATTAAATAAATCAATTCAACAGGATTCAATTTTGCTGCGTTGAATCAGATGAGCTTGATGTTGTAAGACCCTGAGCATTTTATGCTTTGAGGTGTGCACACACTGATAATTAAATCAATTCAAGAGGATGCAGTGTTGCTGCATTGAATCAGATGTGCTTGATATTCAGCATTGTAATGAATTAGCATCAGAGTTTCGAGAATGCTATACTGATAAAGAGCTACTGCTCACAACTGCTCACAAGGCTTCAACTTCATGATATATCGCAGTTCTTGAATTCTGAATCAATTCAAGAATGCTACTTATGTTGATTAAGAGCTACTTATAAGGCTTATATTTCATGACATATGACCATTCTGCTATCTCGATATTTCCATTGTCTGGACTCCAAGAAGAATACCTTTAACTTTTCCAGCCACAAAATCTGCAATTTTGAGAATGGCACAAAGTGTCGTCCAAATCATAATGCCCGAGTGCAACTGTTCATTTTTCTTGGGGTAAAATACCAAAACCTTTCTGTGGTTTGTTAAATGTTTGTTAAATATTAAATGTTGATATTTCACTTACAATCGCTGGATCAGATGCTTTCTGTTCAATTTTTAATTTAGTTGAAGCATAGGGAGTTTTAATATTTAACACCAAAACCCCAATTTAGCCAACAAATTGAAAAAAATAAAAACACACACACACACACACACAGAGAGAATTAAGATTTAACTTGACAGTTTTGGCCCTTACTGTAGCTTTTAACGAACCAAAACGAGAATATATTTGGTTATGCTTTTCCATTCTTGCATGGATGGTGGATTTTGTGAAGAAACTACAAATCAAACATAGAAAATCTTCATGGTAGTTCTCTTTTTCAAATTTTTTTTCTTTTGGTATTCGACAGTATGGATTCCCCCCCCCCCCCCCCCCCCCTCCCTTCTTGTTTCCAGATATTGAACTCTACCAATCTCTTCCTCAAAAAAAAAAAAAAAATCTACAAATCAAACAATTCGTTTAAATACTACTGGTTTCTTCGTCTTTACACAATTTTACATACCAGATTGCCAACAGGGTTGAAGAAGCAGAGTACAGGAGAATCCCCATATCAACCTCAATATCATCATCAAAGTCCAAGAAGAAGATGGCCACATCAACATCTACTGCAGCTTCTTCTGGGACTAGCAATGGCAGCAGCAGTAGCTGCAGCAGAGAAGGGTCAGCAAAATCCATAGCGGCTGATCAAATTTCCCAGGCCATTCAATCCACATCCAATCTCCTCCACCTCATGCTTCAGTCTTCCCCTGCTCAGGCACCTCTCTCTCTCTCTTTCTCCCCCACTCTTTTCTTTTTCAGGTCTGTCTGCAACGTTTATTTTTTTGAATGATTACATAGCATATATGTAACATTCCGGAAGGTTTTGCATAATCTGTTATTGTGCGTCTCTGAACTTATTGCACTTTTTTTGTGGAATTATACAGTGTCTTTGCAAATATAAACGGATTGTGGATTAGGATGATTAGGTTATCTTCCTTTATTCAATTTGGGATTTTTTTTAGGCTTTTAGAATTGTTATATGTCAAGAGTATTTGAATTACTGTTTTATTCAATAGATTGTTAGGGTAATTTTTAAAAGATGCTCAAATATTAGTAAGATGATGGTCTTAGTTAGGATTGTCCAAGGCGTTTGTACTTTAAATTCGAGTTCTCTCACTTTTCCTTACATAGAAGTTAAATGTTATTAAAAATGGCAACTTTAGCAATATTAGTGCAAAAGTTTATGTAGTGTAAGGTTATAGACGTTTATCCGATGCTGTTCACATTTATATGAGGAGTGTTCTATGCATAAAAAGATGGGAATTTTTTGCTCTTTCATTTCGAGTGTCAAACATTGATTTTAGTACGTGTTAATACAAACATGTACACACTCTCTCTTCCTCGTCAGGTCACTGGGATTTCCTTGTGGTAAAGGAGTGTTGCATGATATAGATCTCATATATTTACAGGTGGAAGTAGTAGGTTTAGCCTGATGAAAATATTAATCTGCAGTTGTTGTGTTGGTACTACAAACTTATATATTGGTCACACTTCTCAGTTTAGAGTACACATCATTTATTTACGTTTCTGAATACTATCTCATGACATCATACAAGAGGACATATTTCTCTGCATAAATTTCAGTTGTCTTTCTTAAGGATAATTACAAGACTAGTGTATTGAATTCAAGTACCAACCTTTGGTATGCCTTGAAACTCTAAGTGGAGGGAGATATAAATGGTGTATATGCAGGCTGAGTTACTGAAGCTTCCAAGAAGCCTTTTGGCGAAGACACCTACTATAAAAAACACAGAGTTGGTATGCATGCCTCCTGCAATTGTGGATTCTCAGTAAGAAGACTCTGGAAAAGCTGGTATACTGAGCTATTGTTGTCTACTTCTTGCAGGTATTGGAACAGATGCCTCATATAATTTCATCATTGGATGCACATGTGGATAATTCTTTACAGAGGTTGGGTTCCTGCCTCTATTTTCTAAGAGATCCTTTATTTTTTGCACAACATTGTGCTTATCCTGTGTCTTGTCTTTGCACTGTACTTTTTATTAGCTGTTTTTAGCCTCAGTTGCGGCTATTTATTCTAGATTAGTTTTGTAGCTTACTCTGAGTTGAGATGTTGCTATTATGTCAGTTATTTATATTCTCCAAAAGCATCTCTAAGTTCAAAGATTGGTTCAAATAGAAATCCAAGTCCACTTACTGTTGCCTTGGATGTGAGACAAATACATTTTTTGTGCCAACCCACAAAAGACTCGAGGTGTTAGTAAGAATTAACATTTCCTGAGGCATATGGCCTTGGAAGTGAGACAAATATCAGGTATTGAAAATGGAAGTTTCTTGTGTTCTGTGGTTTGAGGCACAGGATGAATGGAATTTAATATATGGGATTTTAATTATCTATTAAGTTAGCTAATAAGTGCCTAGACACACATAAAACAATAAGACCACTGCTTGTGTCTGATTAAAAATGCATAGGTAAAGATTATTACATGTAAATAACATGTTATTTTTTTGAATGAGGGATCCCAGTAGACTGTGTATTTCGTACCTTAGTATGTTTTTATATATTTATTCTTACCTTATAGTCGTTAAGATTTTTCTCCTGTTCTTTCTGCTGAGATGAGCCACATATCTGTAGAGCTCCTTGTTTTGAGTTGCATTGCTCCATTAAGGATGAAATACCTTGCCATGCAGCTTTATTTGCGATGCTTGGTAGTTTTTTAAACTTGTCCTAAGTTGTGCTATCCAGTAATATGAAGTGTAATGTGCAATGAGTGCTTGGTGTGATCTTCCCTGCAAATTTGTTGAGTATTAAGGTGGCCGGCCATTCCAAAATTGTGTTAATTGGGGTCCCTCAATTCAGGAATTCAAATGGAAAACCCTTCTGTAGTTTAAGGGGAATCTTGGGGATATCTACATCTTCTGCAGTTTCAAAGGAACCCCTATTCTAAGAGGTCATTGCTCCTAGAATTGTACCTCCCTAAATGCCTTTTCTATGGTATTCAGTTTGTTTACTATGGGACATATTGACGACAACCTGACATAGATTACTCTAGAACATGAATATTTCAAGCTTTTCGATGTCAGTGGTCAAGGACATAAAAAACCAGTGACAGAACTTTTTTACTGCTAGAATTTGTTTGCATTTTGTAGCTTTTTCTTCTTTACGAATGTCTTGCCTCATTTGGAAGTCACATTTTGCAGTGTTCCACATCTGAAAACTGTTATCCAGTTACTTTCAAATATTGAAAGCTGCCAGCTTAAATCTTTTTCCAAGGTTCAACCGGAACAAGAGGTACTTGAACCTAGTCTCACTCTCCCTCTGTGTATGTGTATGTGTCTGTGCATGTGTCTGTGCATGTCTATGCGCGTGCGCACACATATTTGTCTGTCTCTCCATGTTTGGCATGCATCTGTTGGCATATCTCATTTATATTGCTGAGCTGACAGCAATAACCACTATAAAATCGGAAATTCCTCTTCTACATCTTGTTGATTGTATGTGGATATTTATGTTCTTTCACTTCCTTTTGACTTCTAATTATGCTTTGCAAATATTGGCATATGCTATACGTTTCATTTCATACAATTATATGGTTTCAGTCATGTATGATTCGTGCATAGAGATTGAAAAGATGCTCTAATCGGAGATATCTTTGAGTAATAAATTGAGAATGTTATGTGTTGACCCCCTGTCTAAACATCAGTGTTGATTCAGAAGTTTAGCAGTTATTCACCTGACAAAGATATGAATTAAGTTTGCAGATTGCAGTCATTCCCATTTGAGTTGAATGGAACAGTTATCTGGAGTTAATATGCACATGCAATATCTTTCACTTCATGGAACCCCTTTGTTGCATTACTCATTTTGTCGATTTACGTGATGGCAATTTCTTGAGAATTGCTCCCTAAAATTGCTCCAATTTATTGCTACTTTATAGAGTAAGGGTTCCTTGTACAGAACTAACAGAATGAAATTTGTTCTAGAATGAATATGAGTTGGCATTTTGGTATAATATAATCACTACAATGGGGTAGTCAGTTAGGGGAGATCCAATACGCTCGTACTTTAAGTTTGAACTAAAGGAGTCTCTCAACCCTAACATGTTCTTGTCATGCATGTAGATTAAATTATACTAGTATTTTTTATTTTTTTTGCCGGCTGTTGTTTCTATCCCCTTGTTTATGTGTTTCTGTTATGGCCTTTGTATGTTATGCTCTGTTTGTTCAAATTTCCAGGGATGGTAGGTGGTTGAAACCTTCTGATTCCAGCTTCCTTCGAGAGCACTTGTGAATTTGCACTAGATGAAGATAAGACTTTTAGTTCTTTGAAAAGCTCTGCACCCTCACTGACTTTGTGCCCCATTGTTTTCTCAGAAAATTGAAACATCAGAGCAACCTCAAGAATCAGGCTAAAGTAACCATGAAAGTCGCTGAAGCGGCCAACAATGGTACATAGCAAGTCAATGCTACAAGGTTGAGGCATCAAGAACCACCCCAATTTTCCGAGTCAAAGACTATAAGCTTGGGCCATCATGAACCGTCCAACATTCAAATTCACACTAGTTTTTGGCACACAAGCAATCTTGTCTTCAAATTCACACTGTTTCTTATGTAAAATGGCATAACCCTGTAAAGTTGCATTGCTTACTATTCCAAGTTCCGTTCTGAGGCACTGTGTAGCTGCCTGCATCCCTTGTACTCTGAGGGTGATCAACGAGAAAGAATTTTATTTGGATTTTTTCAAACAAGGAGAATTATTTCCAAACAAGGCCTAAAGGAGAAATGTTTCAGATTTTTCAAAGATTTGAATTGATAAAGAAGAAGTGTAAAGTACAAAATATTATTTGAAATAATTACTGTAATACTTTTCTTGATTTTTTGTATATAAGATAAAAAAAATTGTTTGAAGGATAAAAAAATTAATTGAAAATTGCAATTGTGATGCAAGCAAATTACTCAACGCCTTGAATTCCTTTTAACTGAACTTTGGGAAAACTTGAATTCCTTTTTTCTTTTTTGATTGGCTGGAGAGGGCTGTGATAAAAAATACAAGGTGGGAGAATGAAAATTTGAACCTAAACTCTCTAATTTTTAAAATCTTAATTTTAGCTATTAGATCGAAGCTTCTTCGGTAATTTGAGTCCATTTCAACCATGTGAAAGAAATTAGTCATTCTATCTTTCAATTTCTTCCAAATTCTAAGCCCACAACCATGTGGACAACACTGAGAATTAAATCAACGCGCGACGGCATTATTGCACCCTAATGTCGACATGAATTCTTGCAGCGTCGTCCACGTTTTGTTGCCTTCTATCATTGGTTCAAATGTTCAATGCATGCAAGCTGGGGTGGGGCATATTTTGCTTTGATTCCACGACTCGAGTAATTTCGTGGAAAGGAAACCAAAATTTTTCTACCTTCTTTAACTTCTTCTTCCTCTTAGTCTTCTTCTTCTTCTTCTTCTTTTCTTCGCCTTCTTGTCTCATATACATCACCGCCCACCGCCTTCTTGTCTTTAGTGTGGAATTTTTAGTAGACACTAATGTGACAGAAAGGACTTTGTTTGGTGACTGCTAATGTGATTCACATCAATGAATGAGGAAAACAAAAAGAATAGATTTAACATTTGCAGTATATACAGTTCAGAGAAATGCAATTTCTAAAAAAGAAAATAAAATACCAACACATGTTTCTCACCTTCTATGTGTTTATTGGTTAAAACATGATTTTTCTAATTTCTAATACAATTAAGAAATTAGATTTTATGAGTTTACCTAGAATTATTTCTTAATTAGAGAAATAGTTATCAGACGTACTTTAACTATTGAGACGTGCCTTAACTACCGTTACTGTCTACTACTTAGATGTTATTCCACGTCTGGTAGGACTTTTAAAGCAATGACCTATAGGGACTTTTACCATAGGTTAAATGGTAAAAGGGTTTGAGATGTTATGGCCTTAGGGGTGCAAACGAACCGAGTCGAGTCGAGATTTGGGGTAATCGAGTCGAGTATCGACTAAATTTTATCAACCTTGAATTCGAGTTTGAGCTCGACGAGCCGGCAATTTAAAACTCGAGCTCGACTCGCGAGCTAAGGAACTTAATATTTTGAGCTCGAATTCGAATTCGATTTCGACTTTCGTCGCTCGCGAGCGGCGACTCGTTTGCAGCCCTATGTGGCCTATAGTCTGGCCTCACCTTTCACATATTTGGATTCTAGTGATATATTGTTTTGAGATATCCAGCAAGTTATTCAATACAATTAGTGCATCGGTCAAGGGTTTAAGATGATTTGCTATGTTTACCAATCCCGAAACTTTTCATACATAGGCACAATCCAGTAATGTGCACTTTCTTGAATTTGTGTCAGTTTGGATTGCTATTTTTAAGAGTTTTTATAGAAAAAACGTACTATTATAATTTAATAGATGTAAAATAAAAAATAATTAAAAATATATTCTTGAAAAATGTAAAAAAAAAATTCTGAAAAATTATATTCTGAACAAGCGATTTTGTCATGCAATGGCTGGAGAATAGTATAATGTAAAAACCCAAAAAGGAATTCCTCCAGATCCTTTGGGCCACATCAACGATTCCCTGCTTTTTTTGTCTTGCATGAAGGCTCTCCTATTGGTGCTAAAATTTGACCGAATTTATCCAGGATGGTAGTCAAAGTTCAATGGCTTCTTTCTCCTCTTTCGGCTGTGATTTAATTCTAGACTAGAGAATCTCTCATGTCATTAATTATTTGTTGATTTTTGACTCAAAGCTTCCAACTAAACCTTGGAGTTTAATTTCATACTAAGTCTTCAAATTACCAAAATTTCAATTTAACATCATAAAGCGAGTGAGTTTCAATTTGGCCCTCTGGCAAAAAATTTGTTCCAATTCTCCCCACAAACAAGAAATACGGTTTAAATTTGACCTTCTATTAAGTATTCATTGCAATTTAAGATCTTAACTATGACATGACTTGCCTTTAACTAAGCATTTAATTCAAGTATAAATAAATTGTCTATCTTATTGAAATGGAAATTCGGTACTTTAAGTTCACAATTCTTGTACTCTTAAGCAAAGGTAACAAGTCAGATTACTAAAAGGACTATAACATTTTTTGTAAGTGGTAATTAGGCAGAGAGAGCTTCTCCCTCTATTTCCAAATTCAAACCCTTTTAAATATTTTCAAACTTTTTTAGATTTCTTCAAATTTCTTCAAGCATAGTTCTCAGCCGCTTTAACCTAAATCTTACCATTTATTCTTGATTATGTTTTCTTAGATAAGATTCCTAACTAGTGATTATCTTAGGCCTTTTATGGTTTAGGATATATTTCCGTGTATAGCTTGTAAGTTTTAAATGATGGGTCCAAATCTTCACTGATTGAGAATAGTTTGAATCTATATAGTTTATTCAACTTCATTACTTGGATTTCTGTGCCAGCTTCTAGTGAAGGAACCTGAAAAGAAGGAAAAGACGATAGAAAACAAGTATAAGGGATCTAAGAAATAGTATAGGGGGAATTGGTGGACAACAACAATTAGATAAGGGAGTTGAAAGTGAAAGAAATAGTAGATACAGAGCCAATCAAATAAGAGATAGAAAGAAGAATGAAAGAAAATAGAAAAATGAATAAGTAAGAAGTGGTCATGATAACTAGAGTTGTAAATGAGTTGAATCAAATCGAATATCTCATGTTTGAGCTCTGTTCGTTAAGTGATTCGAACAATGTTCGTGTTCGTTCGTTAATTTTCGAACTCCAAACTTGTGTTCATGTTCGGCTCATTAAGCAAAGTTCATATTCGAGTTCGTGTTCGTGTTCGGCTTATTTAACATAAACGAACCGTTCGCGAACCTGCTCGAATCCAAATTATTTTAAGCCTTAAATATGCCATACAAATCATTAATCATTCTAAAAAATAATTAAAGCACTAAGTGACTAAATTCTATTATTCATTAACTATGTAACTAACATTAACATAAAAATAACAAATAAAACCCCCCAAATATAAAAGTCTAACCATAAAATTAACCCTAAAATTTGTCAAATGATAATTATATCCATGTTCGCGAATGTTCGTTAAAACTTGCGAACTTGCGAACATACTCGTGTTCGCGCGATTATTAATCAAACAAAAAAATTCGTTCGAACTCAGGTCGTTTAAGGTTTCGAACGAGTCTTTCACGAACACGAACGTGTCGAAATGAACCAAACTACTGAACAATTCGATTCATTTAACAGCTCTAATGATAACTATGAGAATGAAATACTGGTTGATCCATCATACCCAAATAAATATTACGGACAGAAAAACGATAGACATGCCAATGAGTCATGATTTACAAGCATAACGAGCTAATAACATCAGGATGGATGGAGAAAGAATAAGCAAATAACAAGGCAGTTAATAGAGAGAAGCAGTAGAAAGGAGAGAGAAGCAGTAGAAAGGAGCTAGCAGGACAAAGCAGGAGAGAAAACCGCCACGAGCTATCTAAACCTATTCTAAAGATAATATAGGAATATGGAAGAGGAAAATCAAAACACAAGATAGTGAGAGACTTCAAACATTGATGAGGGTAAGGATTATAAGAAAAGTAAAACAAAACGGCAATGGACTGAAACCAACAAAGAAACCATGGTGGAGGTGCCCAACCAAAATTAGCAACTAAGTTTCCAATGATGGCTTTAGTATGGAATTGTCGGGGTGCCAGAAGCCCCTTGATAGTTTTTCAACTTAAAAGAGGTAATTAGACTCCATTCTCCACACTTTTATATGTAATGCTAGTGTATCATGGAAATGGAAAAGCCTTTAAAGCAGTAATGGCTAATTGAGGAAGGTACGTTGATGAAAATTGGGGATGGAAAGACAATGCAAATATGGAGTGACAAATGACTGAAGAACGTTCTTAATAGTAAGGTCAGATCACATCCAAAAAGGACAACAGCGGGTACATTAAAGTTAATGAGCAAATAATTGGAGGTAAATTGGGATATAGGTAGGCTGATAAGAGTGCTTTATAGAAGAAGATGTTAGTAGCATACTGAAAATTTCACCAAGTCTGTAAGGTGGAATGGACAGAAGAGTATGGCAAAATGACTCAAAAGGAATTTATACTGTCAAATCCAAATATGTAGAAGCTAAAAAGAAAGAGATGAGTAAGGAAGAAAATCAGAATTGATGCAGCAAATTTGGAAAGGGCAATAGAGTAAAGATATGCCCAATACTGATAATTGGATGTTTCTATAGGGATTGAATGCTAAATACAAAAAAAAAATACTTTGTATGAAAATACTTGCATCAAATATTAACAGTTAATGAAATAGTGTTTAAGAGGACAGGAAAAGGAGACTCTATGGGTAAATGCTGTGGGAAGCAATTAGAAGTAATAGAACACATGTTGTTTTTCTATATAAAGGCTCAAATGGTTTGGAAGATGGCTCCAATTCAATACGATAAACTAAACTAAACTAGTATAGAGATGATTTTTGAAAGTGGTGGGAAAACCTAAAAGAAGTAGCAGAAAGGAAAGGACAGACGGGACGAATGACACAATTCTCACTATGAATATATACTCTGGAATATTTGAAAGCGAGCCTTGTTTGGACAGCTATTTTTCAAAGAAAAATTGGTACGTTTTTCGTGAATACATTTCCCAATCACTATTTTACCTCACATATATCAAATTATTACAATAATTTTTCTACAAAAAATTTAGAAAAATACAATCCAAACACAACCAAAATTAGTATTTACAATAAATCACAAAAGGAACACAGATCCACAATAAGGAAGTCCTTGACAGAATGGGATGAATAAGAATACCATACAAAAAGAGGAATAAAATGAATAAAGAGATAGAACAGAGTATATACAATGAACAGAGGCCAATCATCGAAGGCATCATAGCTATGAATTGTAGATTCCAATGTATCTTTCTTACTCATGTTAAGAGATTAGGAAACAATGTTAGGGTAGTAACCCAAATTATGAAATTATTATTCCAATTAATATGAAGTTATTGTCGTTTTAAAAAAATATATTAGGCATCATATCGTGGCTTAGACTTTAAGCAGTAAATGGAATTTGTAAATCATACTGGAGAACAAATCAAAACCAAATTTTGTTTTTAAAGCAGCAAATTAGAATTTCTGTAAAACAATGGGTAAATTGAACTATTAAATTTCTTCGAAGGACCAAGATGAAATAAGCCCTTGAATTTAACCTTCTCAAGGACTCGAAAGTCATATACTACTACTACTATCATTTCCGGTCGGTGATCCCTCGAATTCACTTCCCATTGGACCCACAAAACCAAAGCACATACGTATGTGATCTCTAACGGAACGCTGTCGTTTCACAGCCATCCACCAATTTCCCCACAGAAAACGTGACCCTACTCGCTCAAGTCCTCCCAAGGCCACAGCTGCCAGAGGAAACAGCAGCCCCCGCCACTCCATCCATACAAAGTGGACAACGCCTCCTCCACCTCCAAAACCAAACTCGTCAGAAAAACAAGAACAAAGGGTGCACGCACTCACGCACCAGAAACACAACAAAACACACTTGCACATTAATATTAATATTAATGGCTTCTTTGGTTCTACCATCTCCGACGTCGTCTTCGACCTCCACTGCACCATCATCTACATCTTCCTCATCATCTTCTATCTTTTGTGGCCGCAGAAGCCTCGCTGGCAAGCCTCTCTCAGCCGCAAACGCTCCGTACGCCGTCGTAGGATTCACAAACACTCTCACCACCCTTTTGTTTTACGAATTATTTCCACGTCGATTATGCATTTTTTACTCTGTGTATATGTTTGTTTTGGACAAAGTTCGTTTTTTTCTATGTGGGTTTTTCATAAATATGGATTTTGATAGTTGAATTTTGGAATTTTCATTCTTGGAAGTTTCTGCGGTGGGTTTTTTTTTTGGTTCTTGTTCTATGTGCCATAAAAATCACAGCTTTTTATTTTGGTGTTTTTAGAGTTTTGTTTATGTTAAGGTTTCGGAGATGATGTTGGCATTGGACGATGTGTGGAGTTATTTTCATTATTTTTAATTGATTTTTTTCCGTTTAAGGAAAGTGGTGTTTTCATGTTTTTTTTTTTAATTGGGGAACTCTAGTGGTTACTGTAGATTGAAAAGTTCCCACCTTTATCTAGGGTGAAACTGTTTACTTGAGTATTTTACTGTTGGATGAAAAGGCAGCAAAGCGTTGATGTATTTTCAAAGTGGGCCCTTTTTATAAGGAATTTTGTGGATTTTTGAAATATCCCATGTACAGTTCCCTTGCCAGTGTGCAGTGAATGCTATGATTTGATTGGATTAATGTTTGGGTGTCTTGTATTAGAAATGTGAAATCACTCAACCATTGAATGGAAGGCCTTGTGTGCCAATCATAAATGATCAAGTCCTCCCAAAATTCTTGCAATCAAAGCGCCTGCAGAAGGCGGTTGATAGAAATGAAACCAGGCTGAAAATATTTTCTGGGACCGCTAATCCTGCTCTTTCTCAGGTAAACTTCACTTGTTCAGTTTGAACAGAAAGTTCATGTTTTTAGTTAATTTGTTGATAACTCAACGTTAGAGGTCTCATTAAACTGGAAATCTCTTCCTGAGGCATTTTCAAGCATAATATGCTCGTCTGGCTCTATCCACTATTTTTATTTGACTTGATAATGTGGAGAAGCAGCTGTTGATCTTTTATTTCTACAACCTTGCTTCCCATTGTATGCTATGTTCTTTTCTTCCTGATTTAGAATCTAAGTTTCAGTGAGAAAATCCCTGATGCAGTACCATTTTTTTCCACAGTTTTGTTGCATTTATTTGTTATACTTCTTACTCCACTAATGCACTGCCATTTTTTTTTCCTAGGAAATTGCTTGGTACATGGGCCTCAACCTGGCAAAAGTTAATATCAAGAGGTTTGCTGATGGTGAAATTTATGTTCAGTTGCAAGAGAGTGTTAGAGGCTGTGATGTGTTCTTAGTCCAAGCTACCTGCCCTCCAGCCAATGAGAATCTTATGGAGCTTTTGGTGATGATAGATGCTTGTCGAAGAGCTTCAGCCAAAAACATCACGGCAGTGATTCCATACTTTGGATATGCTAGAGCAGATAGAAAGGCAAGCTATTTAAGTTTATTTTTTGGATAACTGGCCTAGTTGAAGCGTATGTGTCTTCTGACATGAGAGGTTAAAAATTTTTGTGGTCACCTATAAAACTTAGTAGCGCTAAAAGTTTAAGGATGAATTGAAGGAACTAAGGTAAAGGTAGGTGAAAGAGGGAGACAGAAGGGGGGGGGGTAGCCGATGAGAAAAGGAAACTTGGTCCAGTTGTTCTGGGAAGTCTGGGAGTCCAGCATGCTTGCATTTTGATCTTTGTTTGGTTGTTATCTTATCATTGTTTTCTTCATCTTCAGACACAAGGTCGAGAGTCTATTGCGGCCAAATTAGTAGCAAACCTTATCACTGAAGCAGGTGCAGACCGTGTTCTTGCTTGTGATCTTCACTCAGGGCAATCAATGGGTTACTTTGATATACCAGTGGACCATGTGTACTGTCAGGTAGGAGTTTTGGACTATAATTTGCTAAACGTGTTATATAAACTGATGATCAAATGTTTTTTTCCTGTATACAGCCTGTCATTCTTGATTACCTTGCTAGCAAGGAGGTTTCTTCGAATGATTTAGTTGTGGTCTCACCTGATGTTGGAGGAGTTGCTAGAGCCCGTGCTTTTGCTAAAAAGTTATCTGATGCACCTTTAGCAATTGTTGATAAAAGGCGACATGGCCACAATGTGGCTGAGGTAGTTCACTAGCTGGATCTCTGGTTGGATTTTTACCGTCGTTTACTTTTTTCCTGGTACACCTTGTGGGGTCTATGTATTTCTGCCAAACTTCATTAATACATAATGGGAACCTATAGATGATCAGGTCAGAAATCTGCACTGCACTTGTATGTCTTGGACAGCTAAATATTATTCTGGTTTTTAGCTGCAGGGGAAGCTTATACCATTATGCTTCAGTTGTCTAACCTTATGAGTACTTTACCTTCCCATTGGTTAGGATTCTACATATGCTAGGTGCACAATTGAAACCCTATTTTTCTTGATACATAACATCTGATAAGAGATTTCAGGATCTGCAGCACAAAGAAAAGCAACGGTTTTTGAATATGTTAATCACATATTCTTCTTACATGTTTCAAATTTTATTTTTGCTCTTGGATATGATAGTTAAGCAATCTCTTCTTAACAAATTCAAAGTTTTATTTCCAAAGTTTCATAATCATCACACTCGAACTTTCCTGGCATGTTCTAGCACCTGAACAAAGAGTACTTAAGGTCTAAAAGTTTTCTCTAGCTATATTATCTACACACAAAGTAGTAAGCAGGAATGAACTGATGTTACTCACATCATTCAAGGACTTATTTTCTATATATTTGGCTATTCCAATGCTGCTTTCCAGGCATCACAAAACTAGCATTCAATCCATGTAACAAAGCAATGTCTAACCTTCCTTTGTGTGGTCCAATTCAAACAATTTAATAGTAATCTTGGCAATTAAGATTATGTTCCTGAAGGAATAAATTTATGGAACTTTCTTCCTGTACTTTGTGATTCTCCTGTCATATATTTTTGTGTTCTTGATTTTTCCATTTGCATATCCAGGTAATGAATTTGATTGGTGATGTTAAAGGGAAAGTTGCTGTTATGGTGGATGATATGATTGATACAGCAGGTTGGATATCATTAATTACTCGTAACGATGCAGAACTTGTCAGTGATTAAGTGCAATGCTAAAGAAAGGTGGAAGAATAATTGTGGCATGTTCTTCATGCTTGCTGGAATCATCACATCATTGACAAAGCACCTATAAACTACATTTTGAAAGATAACATCATCTATATTCAGCCTTTTGCGTTTGATGTTAGAAGCAAATTTACATAATCTCTGTTTTTAATATCATTTAGATTCAGTTATGAAATTGGAGGTCTACGTTAATTAGCAACTTTCTCTCACGTTTTGGATTTTTTTTTTTTTAATTTATTCTAACATAAAGTTATCTTTTCTGGTTTTTAATCTTGTTTTGCTATTTGAAGCATCTTTCTGATTCTATAGTACCAATTAGTAGGTCATGTAGTTTTTTTTCGTGCCATGTAGATCTTGACAATTAACCTAGTAGCTGATGGTTGGTTTCAGGGACCATTGCAAAAGGAGCAGCTCTTTTGCATGATGAAGGGGCAAGGGAAGTGTATGCATGCTGCACTCATGCAGTCTTCAGGTGATATTAGCTTACTGTCCCTTTTTTTCACTCTATATCCTTGTTTGCTAATTCTCGTACAAACATGTTTTGTTGTCCAGCAACATCGGATCCAAATAGTTTGTACTGGCCTAGTATGTTCATACTTTTATTCTAATGGATCACACACTGCAGCACTTTTTCCCACCATTTTGTTTCATAACTTTCTTGTTTCTTTTTGTATTTTTTGTTTTGGCCCCGGGGGGGGGTGTTGTTTGGCCCAATTTGCTGCGTTGTTCGGCAAATGAGATCTTAATTACATTGTCAACACCGGCTTCCAGACCACCACTTTTCTTTTTTTCAAGAAAAAAACCTGCTTCAGTTCTTAGCATTCTCTAATCAGTTGGAGCTTCTTTCTTCATCTTCTTTAGCTATTATACAATTAGCCTGCCTATAATATTGGACAATCCTGTGGGCTTGAGAATACGTTTGACTGAGTTCTCAGCATATCTGTTCTTCATTGCCTATGGCCAGATCACCAATTTGTCATGTAAATGTCAACTATTTGAAGTTTATGTGCATATACATTCATGTTGAACTCTGTTTGGTTAATGTGGTTCCCGTCTGTGTCAGATTTCTTAAACCCTTAGTTCCATGTGAACTTTGTGGTAGCAGAACGCATGTTTATAGTTCCCTATTTTTTCATGTATGCATCCAATTATAGATCACCAGGTTGATGTTGTTTCTCTACAGCCCACCTGCAGTTGAGAGGTTGTCAAGTGGCCTGTTTCAAGAAGTTATAGTTACAAACACAATTCCAGCAATTGAGAAGAATTATTTCCCGCAGTTAACTGTACTTTCAGTTGCAAACCTGTTGGGTGAGACCATTTGGCGCGTTCATGATGACTGTTCTGTGAGTAGCATATTTCAGTGAACTAGAAGACAATAAGAAGATAGTTAATTCTTGATAAGAGCTTACTGAACTGAGGGTAGTTGAAAATTTAGCATTTTCTCTCTCTTTTACTCAGACATCATTGCGCATGCTTTACCATGAACCTCTCCTCCCATTCTTTTGGGTTAATCTTTATCCGGCCATGCAAAACCCCACCAACCATTGCCATACTTTTTAACTAAAATTCCCGGCGACAACTCTTTGGTGGACGTTGGTTGATAGCGATATCAGTTTTGAGTTTGATATAGCTAATTTCCTTCTTTATTGCCCCCTGCTTCTTTTTCTTTTTTGTTCGTCTGCCCTCCTGGAGAAAATTGATGCTGATGTTGATGATAAATATGTAGCCTGAGCAGATTGGCAAACATAGCCTACTCAAATCTGCCTTATCTAGAAAATTGAGACAATGCATTTGGACCCTGCAGCAAATGCTTAAGAGTAGAACTAGCATTTCATCTGGATGCTTTTTATAGACTTTGGAACTTGTTTAAGCTCATCCGTTTACTTGTAATTTCCTTTGCCTGACATCCACTGCCCCCATGGTGGTGGAGGTCTAGCTGCTGTAGTGCTATGTTAGGCTGCTGTACTATGATCCTATGATGCCTCTGGGTCTCTTTACAGTTACACAATATGGAACCCATGGGTGCATCTTTCATGAAGCTCTATTAGCATTTCATCTTGTTTTTAGATGATCAAAAGGCAGTGGGAATCCTTGCATAGATTTTTATTTGTACCCTTTTTGGTGGTCAGATGCTAAGTGACTGGTTTCCAGGATAAATTGTCCTATATTATATAGGACCAAATAATTTCAGGGACTAAATAGTGGTGGCTCTTGGGGGCCATGCAGGATGCAAGTCCAACAAGGGAAAAGCACAAAATTGTTGGAGAAGTGCCCTTTCTTTTGGTCGTCTTCCAATTTAACCTCCTGATCTTATAATTTTGCACATTCAGGACAATAGACAGTATTAGAAAATTGGACAAATAAGCATATGCTTATGGATAAGTTCTTGAAATTGACAAATGAAACTTTACATGCAGTCACATTCTACTAGCACAAGCAGCAGCAGGATGGCAATATGAAGTGGACTAATCCTTTATTATTCTAGATAGATATAAAAAAAAAATGAGGAAAGCAAAAATTATCATAAATTTCCCTGTGTGAGTTCAATTGTCAATTTTGAAATCCAACCCTCCAATGGGTTTCAACTGGTAGTGTAATTTATCAAAATAATTTCAATAACAAATGAGTTTTAACTTAGTAATACTAAAGTCGTTCTCAAAGAAAGAGTCATTTCGTTTAAAAAAAAATAGTAGTTTCACTGACAAAAGAATGATCTTGTCTTGGTTAGCATTCCAACTACAGAAACAGGGCTACAATCTCCCATTAGAAAGGAACTAAATGCATTCCAAATTATTTAAGGAACTCCTCCAAATCTTTGGTAAAAATAACTTAATTACACAATAAAGGAACTAAGGATGCATTTAATAAAATTGAAGTTGAAAACTGAAATTTGAATCCATTGAATAAAATTTGATAAATTTGAATATATATCACATTAAGTGGTGATAATTGAATATTGTTACATAATAAAATTTGATAAATTTGAATATATATTACATTAAGTGGTTATAACATGTTAAAATTTGAAATCATTAACGTTAAATGTTAAATTGAATTGAATGCATTAAGTTTAAATGCTGAATTAGATTATTAACCTTAAATGTTGAATTGAATTATCAAACAAATACTGAACTAGATTATCAAACGAGCGAAAGAGACAATTATCCCAAATTATCTAAGGAATCCATTCAAATATTCGATACAAGAAAAATTATATGCCATTTTTTCCATTTAAATTACATAAAGTATAAGTATAAATGAAAACAAACGGTCCAAAAAGAAATATATATCATTTTTTTTTAAGTCTATCAAAAGGACGGTTTAGGTTTAGGCGGCGTGCAGAAGAAGATGCTAGGGTTTCGCCGCCTCCTAAAGTCACAAGCTATTGCCTATAAATATATCCAATCCTGCAGCCACCGATTCAACTCAAATCAGCTCAGCTCGGCTCAGATGCGTAGGGTTTTAGATAGATTTCACCTTTCAATGGCAAACTCGAGTAAGTGTTCTTTCCTCTTTCGATTACTCGCCGCAATTTTCAGGAGATTGCAGTGACGAGCTCATAATTCGGGCCGGAGACGACGACGACGACGATGTCGTTTGTCTATGACGGCAACCTAATTCCTCTAAGAAGTTCTGAGCACTTCCTGAGTATTAAGCGGTTGTGTACACATAAAAGTTTCGATTTTTATCGTCAAACCTTTTTTTTTTGTTTCTAATTAAAATTTGGGGACTTAAAGAAAGAGCGAGGGGATGATAGAATTCATAAGTCTGTCAATCCACTGAATAATAATCCTCTGATGTTAACTATGAATCCCGACAGGTTCTGATCGCCTTTCTTTATTTCCTTTGAAGTTTTTTCTTTATTTTTTTCTTATCGTGAATTCGGGTTTTTAAATTTATTTAGGTTTCAAATTAATTTTTGGGGCAAAGGATGAATCTCATGTATACAAATGGGTAATTTGCGTCTGAATAGCTCTACATTGATGCTAAATCACCTTGGAGACCTGATGCCCTTTTCTATAATATGTTTTTTTAATCCTTTTTTCTTTTGGATAATTTGTTTGATTGCATTTTCTCTGGTCGCCAAAAAAAAAAATTGTGCCAAAAAAAAAAATTGCATTCCGTCAAAACAATTTTTTTTTTTGGGGTGGGTTGTGGGGGGGGGGGGTGTTTTTTTTTTTTCTTGACTTAAATTGTACCAATTTTTGTTCTGTTGATTTTATCAAATTTGGAGAATGCCAGCATCTAAATGTTTCTGTCTCTGGTTTTTATTAGGAGGAATTGATACATTGAGTGGGAAAAAGAACATTGGTGTGTAACTTCAATTCAATTCTCTTTATCAGATATCTAGTAGGCCGCTATATTTGATTCAACAATATAATTTCTACAAAATGTGTCAGAAACACAATACTATGCTTTTGCAATTTGCACTTTGTGGGTGTAAAAGGTGAGAATTGAGTCTTAATTCACAAGACTACTCATCCACCTGAGCAATAAAAGTACAATGCTAACTCAAGGGATAAAGTACAATGCTAATTTAAGTGTATAATTCTCATTATCAGATATCATTTAATGTTATATGAAAAATACCCTCTAGAGTTGTATTTTTACTTAACCATGATTTTAGATATAATAATTTCCTAAATAAAAACGCGTAGTATTAATTGATTTCTTGAAAAGAAACATACACGCACTAAACATTCTACATACAATAACTTATTGTAAAAAAACTAATTATATATTTATATTTTTGAAATAAGTACACATGTAGACCAGAGAAAATATTTTTTGGCAACGAACTAGTAGAAAATACCAACATTTAATGAGATCTGAATTTAGAATTCTAGTTCCTGGAACTTTAACTTTAGTTAGCTGGGAACTATGGATAGGCATTCGTGCTCTTTCTTTTCTTGGTTTGAAATGTGAACAGATTCGATGGAGTTAAGTTATACTCATCTTTTGTTCGTCCATAAAAGAAGTGCAAAAGTCAGCATTCAAGCTTCACATTCTGTTGCCAAAAAAAAAAGGAGAGAGATTGCATTCCGTCAAGACAAATATTGTTTTCGAGGAGTTATCTTTGTGTTTTGGTGTTGGGGGGGGGGGGGGGGGGGGGGGGGGTTGTTGTGGGTGGGGGGTGGTGGTGGTGGTGTTGTTGTTGTGGCGGGGAGCTTCTTTTTTTATCAAAAGTAAATTGCATTTTCAAGGACTCTTCAGTATTACTTTCCTCTTGCAGTTCTGTTCCTGCATTTTTCGATGGCTTGCTTAGCCAACATAGAAACCAATATTGTCACTGATCAATCTGCTCTTGTTGCTTTGAAAGAGCACATATTATCAGACCCCTCCCTAGTCCTGGAAGATTACCGGACTGCTAATACTTCTGTTTGTGATTGGATTGGAGTCACTTGTGGCATCCAACATCATAGAGTAAGTGCTTTAAACCTATCGTTCATGGGTTTGAAAGGCAGCAACCCTCGCCATCTGGGGAACTTGTCTTTTCTTGTTTCTTTGGACCTGAGTGGTAACAATTTCCAGGCCAATCAACCTGGAGATCTGTCCCGTTTGCGACGCCTGTGGTTTATGAACTTTAAGCTCAACAACTTCACTGGAGATAATCCGTCATGGTTTGGTTCCTTTCCTGAACTTAAATTTTTGTCAATTAGAAATAACAGCTTCACTGGATTTATCCCTCATTCTCTTGCGGAACATCTCGAAGCTTGTAACATTGGAACTGTCATACAATCCTTTACTAAGTTAAGATTCCTGAAGTGATGGGAGGTCTACAAAACCTGAGGGTACTAAATTTGCAGTATAACCCGCTTACAGGGTCTATACCATCCTCCATTTTCAACATTTCGACGTTGGAAATTATTGTTCTCTCAGGAAATAACTTACCTGGTAATCTTCCTCCAGACATGCAATGATCTTCCAAGTCTCGGAGGGCTTTATTTAACTTCAAATGAGTTAAATGGCCTTGCCATCAAATTTAACTGCTTGTTCAGTAATTCAAATATTGTGATCAAATGAATTTAGCGGACAGATACCGAGGGAATATGGAACCTTGAAGAAGCTGGAGGGTTTGTATCTTGCTCGGAACAGTTTAATAGCTGGCTTCCATTTGGAGGCCCACCGTCTTGTTTGGCTTGTATTTTTTAAAAATGTTTATAAAAAAATTATTGTAATGATTTAATATATGTAAAAAAAAAATAAAATTTTCTTGATAGAAAATGGCTGTTCAAATAGGGTCCACTCTCCTCCGCATCACATGTTCCTGGAAAATTCATAGCTGGCTTCCATTTGATTCAGAACTGTCATTTTTGCTCTGAGGAGGAAGAGAGTACTGATACTGACTTGCTTTGAGCTGGAAAACTTGGTCAACAATAATTGGAGGGAAATTCACTTTCCTCCGCATCAGATGTTCCAGGAAAACTTATAGCTGGCTTCCATTTGATTCAGAACAATAATTCGACGTCATTGCTTTTGCACGATGCTTCGACATCATTGCCCTTGTGGTCTTTCCTTTTTAACTACTAAAACACAGAGGCATGTTTTTGCCAAAAATGTGGTCAGAAACCGTATTGTAGTGGTTTGTTCCTAAAGTTTCTTTGATATTCCATCCGTTTTTATTACAAATACTAATTGTTCCAAAGGGCAAACAAAAAAAAAAAGCAGAAATTAGTTCCATAGAAGGAGGAGGAGGTTATAGATGTCGGCAGGAGGAGCAGAGGACCCCGTTGTAGTTTTATTTCTTCGTCAATGAAATCAACATTGTCCAGTCCAACCGCGTTTTAACGTTATCCCTTTGTAAAGAGCCACAGTTGAAAGATGCTCCTCCATCTTTATCCGACCAAAGGACCCACAGTTGAAAGAAGGTCTTGAAGACTGATCACCCCACCAATTGCAGTGTCTTCTTAATAGCTTCCATGATTTTGATTTGTAGCAGGTAAGGCAGGTTCGTCCTTCGGACCAATTTATTGAAAAGAATTCCTAACAAAATTTTTGGAATGGGTTCAAAAAATATAGGAAAAACACTTTAGCACGATAAACCTGGAAGCTTAAATGAATTGGAAACAAAATTTAGTTAAAAAAATAAGTTTCCATATGAAAATATATTGTGACTCTTAAGAAAAAGAAAACGGCTCACGGCTATCTACATGAAAATGACGGATGCGAAGCGTAGCAAGTTGAAATAAATCAAAAAATGAAAAAAATTGAAATTAAATGAAGGTAAGAAATTCATTTCTTTTCAATAACAAAACAAAAGGATGCCAAACATCTTGGATGTTGGAAATTTTATTTTTTTTTTCTTTTTCAACATTAAGAATAGCACTATTCTATAGAGTAAAACATCTCTAATCCAATATATTTGAATTAGTCTATGTCTAGATAATATATTTGAACATAAAAAATGTATTTACATAGTTTTTGTGTATGTTTTAAAGTGGATACAGAGATACAAATGTCATTATTATGTAATTAGGATTAAAGTCTGCAAGTTTTGTTTGGATTGCAACTTTTTAGAGTTTTTGTAAAAAAAAATTTACTGTAACGATTTGATATATATGAGGTAAAAAAGTGATGAAAAAATGTGTTTACAAAAAATGCAACCATTTTTTTGTTGAAAAATTGCCTTCCAAGCAAGGCTAGTCCTCTGAAATCATTTACAATAATTGAAAAATATAGTTTCCAAAATTATATAGTTTTAGATCGTATAAAAATTTATTAGACATATTAGGCCAGTTTTAGACTTACAAGACATTTTATTTTTCAATTCCCAATCAAAAGATATATTGGATTATCAAATAATAGTTGATACAGGAGTAATGAGACTAAAAAATTCAAGTGATACTCATTGGATTCCCTCTATTAATTGATTGTTTTAAGATACTTTAGGAATAAGTTTGGCACGAATATCACCAAAATAAATAATTGCAATGAAATGCCAGACTTTTGGTTCCTTTGCTCTGGAGTCCGGAGTCTTCCTGAAGTACTCATCCAGTCTAAATGTCCGTTTTCATATTTCATGCACGCAAACTGTTGTCAAAGATCCTTTTAACCCTAAACAAAGTTATTGCTCATGAAAATTATTTTTCCATTCGAAAAAAAGTTTTGATTTGGAAGACAGTTTCATATTTAGGAAGTGGGATACCAATAATTCTCTTTTTTTTTTTTCGTAAATCTTAAGTTTGAATGCGTCTTTATGATATTAATTGGTATTTGATTGAGTTAAAAAAGAAACCTAAATTTTCCCTATGCAGTTAAAAAAGATAGCTGCAAAAATGATAGAAATGAGACATTAAATTAATTGGCAAAGTGATGGGCATAGAAATAAGCCACATCATGATTGAGTAATACAGCTATTCCACAAATTTGTAATCCTTAATTGTAAAGAAAATTGATTATTTTTAATGAACTCCTTACCATTTTCTGCAATTCTTTTTTTTTTTTTTGCTAAATTTGCATGCTGTTCATAGAAGAAAGTTTCAAGTCTTCGTCAATGAAATCAACACTGTCCTTCCCCTCGTAAAGAACCCACAGCTGAAAGATGCTCCTTTATCTTTATCCCACCAAAGGACCCACAGTTGAAAGAAGGTCCTGAGGACGTGCAAACACAGTCTTCTTAATAGCTTCCATGATGTTATATTGTGGCAGGTAAGGCAGCTTCGTCTTTCACAATCATGTTTCTTGCTTTAGTTTCTTCTAATTTGTTAATTCTTTCCTTTTCCTTTTGACGCGGTTTTCCTTTGTGATATATGCTGTACCATATGGTATCAAAGTTCATCAGCTTATGAATCTATAACCTACTCTTCCTTCTTCCTTTCAAGATACTACAACTGGACTGTCCTATAAACCAGAAGCCGCCTCCCCCGACATTCTTAGGTTAAAAAGAAAGACTGAAAATGGCAGAAACAGTTCTCTCTTTTGTGCTGCGTCAGCTTTCAACATTTCTGCACGAGGAGGGACGACTATTGGGAGGGCTTCGACAAGAGGTTCAATTCATCATGGATGAGTTGGGGCAAATGAGAGCTTTCCTGCGAGAGGCAGAAGCAAAAGAAGAAGATGCTCAACCCACGCTCCAACAATGGATCAAGCAAGTGCGAGATGCTGCTTATGACACTGAGGACATTCTTGATGAATTTGTAGCTCGCTTTGCTCGGCGTCCCGCAACAGGATTCTACGGCTCTGTTCGGAGAATTTTCAGCTCCATCAAGAATTTGAGAGCTCGTCATCGAGTTGCTAGCGAAATACAAAGCATCAAGTCCAGAATCAAAAGTATTTCTGAAGCTCATACAAGATACAAATCCGACTATGGTATCTCTGCCCAAGCGTCCAACTCACTTTCTGCTGTGAACAACACAAGCTGGCGCTATAGCAGAGATGATGCACTGCTTGTGGAAGAAGCTAAATTGGTTGGCATTGACCTGCCCAAGAAACGTCTTATTTGTCAGCTTCTCGAAGGGGATGATCACCAACTGAAAGTTGTTTCAGTGGTTGGTATGGGAGGACTTGGCAAAACTACCCTAGTGAAAAAAGTCCACGAGGATCTTGAAGTCAGAAGGCATTTTCCAGTTCGTGCTTGGGTAACTGTCTCTCAAACATGTGACTTTCAGGATCTCCTGAAAGACTTGATTCGGCAGTTGCACGAGGAAGGGAAGAAACCAGTCCCACAATCGATAGAGTCTATGACAGCCACTGGGCTCAAAAAATTTGTCAAAGATTTTCTTCAACAAGCCGGAAGGTATGCAATTGTTTTTGATGACGTATGGGACGTGGAATTTTGGAATACCATCAAATTTGCACTGCCCGAGAGTAGCCACGGCAACCGTGTCATGCTAACAACTCGAAAAGCTGATGTAGCCTCTGCCTCTTGTGCAGAATCTCTAGGCTACATACACAGAATGGAGCCACTGTCCTTTGAAGATTCGTGGACCCTGTTTTGTAACAAGATCTTTAAGGGAAATAGCTGCCCTGGCCATTTGACGGATGTTGCCAAAGGTATTTTGGAAAAATGTGAGGGCTTGCCCCTTGCGATTCTTGCAATCAGTGGGCTTTTGGCTATGAAAGATGTAAACAGAACAGAGGAATGGGAGATGATTCGACGCAGTCTTGGAGGTGAATTAGAAGGCACTGGTAAGCTGGACAGAGTTAAAAAGATACTCTCTCTTAGTTATAATGATTTGCCTTGGCATCTCAAGACGTGTCTATTGTACACAAGTATCTACCCAGAGGATTGTGAAATAGCATGCTATAGACTAACTAATTTGTGGATTGCTGAAAGGTTCGTAGAACGGAGGGAAGGAATGAGCATTGAAGATGTAGCCTGGGGTTATCTCACTGAACTCGTCAATAGAAGCCTCATTCAAGTGACTAGGGTGTTTTATGAAGGATTACCCTACACTTGTCGAATCCATGACCTATTGAGAGAAGTTATTCTTCTCAAGTCAAGGGAACAAAGCATGATCACAGTTACTACTGGACAACCAACGATGTGGCCGTCCGAGAAGGTACGCCGTCTAGTAGTCCATAGTAGTAGCAGTAACAACACCCAGCACCACCAACAAAGACGAAGTTATTGCTTTGACCACCTTCGGTCGTTCGTTACATTTGGATCCACGGACCTGCTACTATCCAAACCGTTGTTATCTGATGTTTTAAGGAGTAGCAAATTGTTAAAGGTTTTGGATTTGGTTGGTCAAGAGACACGAGGAAATACCAAATGAGATTTTCAAGATGTTTCTTCTCAAGCATCTGAACCTATGCGGTACGAGAGTGGCGAGAGTCCCGAAAGCCATTGGAAAGCTTCAACATTTGGAGTATCTGGATTTGGGATACACCAGAGTTAGGGAACTACCTGTGGAAATCCTAAAGCTGCAAAAACTTCGGGTTCTCAGAGTATATCAAGAAGTTGATTCTTCAGATGATGATTATGGGTATCATGGATTTAAAGCTCCCTCGAATATGGGAGGGCTTCTTGCCCTTGAAGTATTAAACTGCATAGATGCAAGTAGCGGATCCACAATAGTCAAGGAGATAGGAAAGCTGACCCAATTAAGAGAGCTATTTATTACAAAGTTAAGAAGAGAAGATGGAAAGGAGCTCTGCTCCTCCCTTGCCAACCTCACCAGTCTTCGGGAATTAAGTGTTGATTCAATTGGAAAAGGCTGTGATCGTGAGATAATCGATCTAAATCATCCTTCTCTTTCTTCTTCTTCTTCTTCTTCTTCGTTTCTTCAATCTCTTCGTATGCTGATTTTGCGTGGCCGCTTAGAAAAGATGCCAAAATGGATAGTTCATCTTCATGGCTTGGTAAGAATAGATTTGGATTGGAGTGGATTAAGGAGTGAGGAGGATCCGTTTGAATCCCTCCAACATTTGCCCAATTTGGTTAGTATTAATTTCTGTGGATCTTACCAGGGAGAAGGGTTGTGTTTCAAGGCTGGAGGGTTCCTAATGCTGAAGGGGATGCAGCTAAAGAGAATGGAAGGGTTGAGATGGATGAGAGTGGAGGAGGGTGCATTGCCTCGTCTCCACGAACTCATTTTGCAACAACTGCCATTACTAGAGGAGTTGCCTATGGGTATTCAGCATTTGATCCAGCTTCAACGGCTGATTTTGGCTGAGATGAGTTCTGAAATGATAGAAAGGGTAGAGAATCAGAAGGAAGAAAGTGAAGATTACAGAAGAATCACACACATTCCTGAAATTGTCATTGGTAGCTATACAGATGATGGGGAATGGAGACAGCGCCAGCTATAGCGCCAGCTATGGGGAAGCAGCAGCCGCCGCCGTGGCTTCTTCCTCTTCTATTGTTTTTATTTTTTCTTTTGTTCATCGTCTATTGTTCTTATTTATTGTTTGTATCGTGCATATACGGTGTGAGGTTGTTAATGTATTGTATACAATTACTCTTTTATCTTTTTGTTTCATCGTCTATTGTTCTTATTTATTAGAAGTGTATTAATAATACCTACCAAAAAAATTTTATTAAAAACTCCAAAAAAATAGCTTTTAAACTTTGGTCAGAGGCAATACGTAGACCCAATGTGGCTTGTCCACACTTCTGCTTGTAAAAATAGCGAATATTTGATTTATTATATGACTCCTTTTACGTACGTAATCTATATATCTCCCAATGTGTTCTTTCCTTCTCAAATTTGCCAATGTTTCAATTCACATTTGACCATTCATTCATCACTGACCAGCATAATTACTCGGTGCTCATAAACAAACCGACAAAATGTGTATCACTCAATTCTGAAAAACATTTTTTACACTGAAATTAAAATTAAAAATTTCACGTGAGATATTCCTAGTTGCTTAATTTATCACTTGTCAATAGTCAAATTACATGTGCCCCGCGCGAATGGTCCAACGGCAGTACCTCTCACCAGTGAATCTTGAGGTCACAAGTTCGAGTCTCCGCTCTGCTGGATTTCTCCGCGCACTTACCGCGTTCGGGTCGGGTTGGGGCGCCGGATCCGAGCCGCAGGAAATTAGTCGGGTCCCGTAAGAATTGACCCGAACATCCCTGTGTCGATAAAAAAAAAAAAAAAAGTCAAATTACATGTGCCCTTTTGGCAGTGTAGTTCTGTATCTCAATTGCTTATGTCTGCTTCACATCCATCCACGTTGCAATGGATGCCGAGAATAGCGATTTTTGCTATTTTCTTTGTAATTTGAGTGTTGATTTTGTCCTCTTTTGTCTTTTTGGATGTGATGGAACTCGTCTCTATTTCATGTTTGACTGCCACACGTTCCAAGTTTATTCTTTTGCGTTGGTTTCACTGTTGTTTCTCTACAGATTTTGACCTTTTTGGTCTCTTTATTGTGAATAGTAATTTAGTGGTTGGGCAGCTGCTTGCTTCATATGTTTATCCAGATTTCTTTGACCTCTCGTGTTTTTTGCGAAAATCTTTTTGGCTTTCATTCAAGTACAAGAAATCATATGATTAATGATTCGCAAACAAAACAGCAACTTTAGTTACTAAATTATTCTTCACAAGTTAAATAGTACCAACAGCAAACTACACATTACTAATCAATACTAAATATTACAAAAAATCAACACAGCCTAGAATAATACACCCCAAATTATATTATCATACACACTGAGAAATCCTTCAATTAATCCACTCTCACAACTTTCACTAGCATAAAATTAATCAGGACCAATAATCAAATCATAATTAGACAAATCGTAAATATACTGTACTGTAAACAGTAAAAATACCATCCACCTGAGCAATTAGATGCTTTTGCAATTTGCACTTTGGGGGTGTAAAAGGTGAGAATTGAGTCTTAATTCACTATAATACTCATCCACCTGAGCAATAAAAGTACAATGCTAACTCAAGGGTTAAAGTTCAATGCTAATTTAAGTGTGCAATTATCATTTAATGTTATACTATATTAAAAATACCCTCTAAAGTTAGTACATAAACTACTCAAATTGTCTCTTTTACTCAGCCATGATTTTAAATATAATAATTTCCTAAATAAAAAAGCATAGTAATAATAGATTTCTAAAAAAACATACACACTCTAAGCCTCTAACATGATTCTCCACACAATAATCTATTGTAAAAAAAATTAATTATATATTTTTGAAATAAGCATACAAGTAGAATGTGCCAAAAGCATTGGTGGTTATAAGCATCTATGGAGAGTTAAATTACGCTTACAAATGGTAGGATCAAATAAAGAGTTACGTTATGCTCACAAGTGGCAGGATGGATACAAATTGAATAAAACCGAAGGGTATTTCAACTAAAAAACCGACATGTAATGAGCTTTGAATTTGGAATTCTAGTGCCTGAAACTTTAACTTTAGTTAGCCGGGAAGTAAGGATAGGCATTCGAGCTCTTTCTTTTCTTGGTTTCAAACGTGAACAGATTCGATAGGACCCCAAATGCTGATCTTACTTGACATTTGAGACGCAGTTAAGCTATACTCATCTTTTGTTCGTCCATAAAAGAAGTGCAAAAGTCAGCAGTCAAGCTTCACATTCTGTTGCCGAAAAAAAAAAAAGAGATTGCATTCCGTCAAAACAAATATCTTTTTTTGGGGGTGTTGTTGTGTTTGGGCGGGGGGGGGGGGGGGGGGGGGCTTCTTTTTTTTTTTTCCAAAAATAAATTGCATTTTCAAGAATTCGTCAGTATTACTTTCCTCTTGCAGTTCTGTTCCAGCATTTTCCGATGGCTTGCTTAGCCAACATAGAAACCAATATTGTCACTGATCAATCTGCTCTTGTTGCTTTTAAAGAGCACATATTATCAGACCCTTGCCTAGTCCTGGAAGACTACTTGACTGCTAATACTTCTGTTTGTGATTGGATTGGAGTCACATGTGGCATCCAACATCATAGAATAACTGCTTTAAACATATCATTCACGGGTTTGAAAGGCAGCATTCCTCGCCATCTGGGGAACTTGTCTTTTCTTGTTTCTTTGGACCTGAGTGGTAACAATTACCTGGGCAATCAACCTGGAGATCTGTTCCGTTTGCGATGCCTGTGGTTTATGAACTTTAAGCTCAACAACTTCACTGGAGAAAATCCATCATGGTTTGGTTCCTTTCCTGAACTTAAATTTTTGTCAATTAGAAATAACAGCTTCACTGGATTTATCCCTCATTCTCTTGCGGAACATCTCGAAGCTGGTAACATTGGAACTGTCATACAATCCTTTACAAGGTAAAGATTCCTGAAGTGATGGGAGGTCTACAAAACCTGAGGGTACTAAATTTGCAGTATAACCAGCGTACAGGGTCTATACCGTCCTCCATTTTCAACATTTCAACGTTGGAAATTATTGCTCTCTCAGGAAATAACTTACCTAGTAATCTTCCTCCAGACATGCAATGATCTTCCAAGTCTTGGAGGGCTTTATATAACTTCAAATAAGTTAAATGGCCAGTTGCCATCAAATTTAACTGCTTGTTCAGTAATTCAAATATTGTCATTGTCATCAAATGAATTTAGCGGACAGATACCAAGGGAATATGGAACCTTGAAGAAGCTGGAGGGTTTGTATCTTGCCCGGAACAGTTTAATAGCTGGCTTCCATTTGGAGGGAAATTCACTTTCCTCCGCATCACATGTTCCTGGAAAACTCATAGCTGGCTTCCATTTGATTCAGAACTGTCATTTTTGCTTTGAGGAGAGGAGGGAAGGTCCTGACTCCTGAGTTGCTTTGAACTGGAAAACTTGGTCAGACACCATTGCTTTATTCCCTCCCTTGTTAAATATTTCGATATCATTATTGTTTTTGCACGATGCTTCGACATCATTGCCCTTGTGGTATATCCTCTTTAACTACTTAAACACAGATGTATGTTTATACCAAAAATTTGGTCAGACACCGTATTGGAGTGGTTTGTTCCTAAAGTTTCTTTGATATTCCATCCGTTTTTATTACAAGTGTAAATGAGTGATCCCGTTTGACAAGTGAATTTTTAAATCTTTGGAGTGGCTTCATTTGACAAGTGAGTTTTTAAATCCGTTTTTAAATCTAACAAATGTAAATGAACCAAATCTTTCGTTATTCCTTGACTAGAAAAAAGAAACTAGCTACTCTCCATTCAGAATAAATCACCAAATTCCATTGAAGCAATTCGCATGAATATTCGACAAAAAGAAATAACGAAAGAAAGAAAACGAAGAAGAGTGCTCGTTCCTTTGCTTGGCGCCAGACTAATCAAATACGAGCCAGGTTCCGTGGGAAGTAGTAGTCACTAATATAGTGTTGTACATTAGGAATTAAAGACCTATCAAACGAGCTCTCCTCTTCCTATTTTGTCTCCTAAATTAAAGGAAATAAAGAAACACAGCACCTTTCTTACTTGGAAAAGGAAACTACCAAAGACAATATCCATGTTTCCTAATCAAATACTACAACTAATAAAGATAGAGTAATTATTTCCTGCACTGACGGTGTATACACTATCAGCGTTGGATTCATGATATGTGTGTAAAAGTTGAATTTCAAATTCAAATTTTTCATAGTTGTCATTCATCCAACGCTGATAGTGTATACACTGTCAGTGTAGGAAAGATTGATCCATAAAGATAATAAAAGTCTTCCAAATCTTCAATCAAAACTGTCCATAATTGATACGAACTAGGAAATTCCGCGTGTAGTAAATTCTCGAGCGCCACAATCAAATTAATTCTTAACATGTTAGAAAATTACTCCTTTTAATTATGGTTTACTTATTTTCCTACAATCAGCACCAATAATCAAATATAAGTAGAATCTATGAATTAATATAATATTTGGCTAAAATCATGAAGAAAACAATCATAAATTGAATAACAATCTTGCACCCTATTAATTTTTCCTACACCTAAATCGTGCTTGTCATCAAAGATGAGAACAACCAATTAATCAATTGAGCTCAAACAATCATGTAAATGAGTTTTTAAAGATTGGTTCATTTACATCCGTTTCTTTGGAGGTAATTGTTCCAAGGGGCAAACAGAAAAAAAAGCAGAAATTAGTTCCATAGAAGAAGGAGGTTATACATGTCGGCAGGAGGAGCAGAAGACCCTGTTGTAGCTTTATTTCTTCGTCAATGAAATCAATAATGTCCAGTCCAACCCCGTTTTAACTTTATCCCTTTGTACAGAACCCACGGTTGAAAGATGCTCCTTCATCCTTATCCGGCCAAAGGACCCACAGTTGAAAGAAGGTCTTGAAGACTGATCACCCCACCAATTGCACGGATACGGGGCAGGAGTTGCACAGTCTTCTTAATTTTTTTTTTTTCTGCAACGGTAATTTTTGTATTGATAGACAAAAGGATACACACTTATATGAGCAAAGGCTCAAGGAACAACTATACACAAGTGTTAGACACACTGAGGATTGATCCATTCCTCATCCTGAAATATGCCTAAGGCATAACCACTAATCAGTTCACATCTGGAGTCTAATCTCCTATCTAAACAAAAGGAGCATTTCAGAAATAAAGCTCTTAAATTGTTAATGTCATCAGTCAAAGTAGCCAGTTTGATATCCTTGGCTATTCCTTCCGTTAGCCCTTTCAACAGCTGAGAGCTGGGTATGTAGACTGTAATTTTCTGCCAGTCTTCTTAATAGCTTCCATGATTTTCCATGATGAGAGCTGGGTATTCCTTCCGTTAGCACAGTCTTCTTAATAGCTTCCATGATTTTGTATTGTAGTAGGTAAGGCAGCTTCGTCTTTCAGACCAATTGAAATGAATTCCTAACAAAATTTAGGAATGGGTTCAAAAAATTAGTGAAGTATTGGAAAAACACTTTAGCACAATAAACCTGGAAGCTAAACATGAATTGGAAACAAAATTTAGTTAAAAAATAAGTTTCCATATGAACGTATATCGTGACTCTTAAGAAAAAGAAAACGGCTCATGACTATCTACATGAAAATGACAGGTGCGAAGTGTAGCAAGTTGAAATAAATCAAAAAATGATAAAAAATTGAAGTTAAATGAAGGTTAAAAAATTCTTTTCAATAACAATAGAAAAGGATGCCAAACATCTTGGATGTTGGAAATTTTATTTTTTATTATTTTTTTAAACATTAAGAATAGCACTATTCTATAAAGTAAAACATCTCTACTCCAATATTTGAATTAGTCTAAGTCTAGATAATATATTTGAACATAAAAAATGTATTTACATACTTTTGTTTATGTTTTAATGTGGATATAGAGATACAAATGTCATTATGTAATTAGGATTAAAGTTTACAAGTTTTGTTTGGATTGCAATTTTTTAGAGTTTTTGTAGAAAAATGTACTGTAATGATTTGATATATGTGAGGTAAAAAAGTGATTAGAAAATGTGTTCAAGAAAAATATAGATATTTTTTGTTGAAAAATTGCTTTTCAAATAAGGCCAATCCTCTGAAATCATTTACAATAATTGAAAAATAAAGTTAATTTCCAAACTAATATAGTTTTAGGTCGTATAAAAATTTATGAGACACATTAGGTCAGTTTTTAGATACCAAAATTTGATACCAAAATTGCTTTTCAAACAAGGCCAGCCTATTTTTCAATTGCCAATCAAAAGATATATTGGATTATCAAATAATAGTTGATACACAAGTAACGAGACTAAAAAAATTCAAGTGATACTCAATGGATTCCCTTTATTAATTGATTGTTTTGAGATACCACACTTTAGAGGAATATGTTTGGCACGAATATCACCAAAATAAATAATTGCAATGTGCAACACACGTACCCCTATACCAGCGTAGAGAAAAATGCCAGACTTTTGGTTCCTTCCCCCTGTAAAGAACCCATAGTTGAAACTTGAAAGATGCTCCCTTATCTTTATCCCACCAAAGGACCCACAGTTGAAAAAAGGTCTTGAAGACGTGCACACACAGTCTTCTTAATAGCTTCCGTGATTTTTTGTTGTGGCAGGTAAGGGAGCTTCGTCTTTCACAATCATGTTTCTTGCTTTAGTTTCTTCTAATTGGTTAATTCTTTTCTTTGTGATAAATACTGCACCATATAGCATGGAAGTTCAGCAGCGTATGAATCTATAACCTCCTCTTCCTTCTTCCTTTCAAGATACTACAAGTGGACTGTCCTATAAACGAGAAGCCGCCTTCCCCGACATTCTTAAGTTAGAAAGAAAGACTGAAAATGGCAGAAACAGTTCTCTCTTTTGTGCTGGATCAACTCTCAACTTTTCTACGCGAGGAGGGACGACTATTGGGAAGGCTTCGGCAAGAGGTTCAATTCATCAGGGATGAGTTGGGGCACATGAGAGCTTTCCTGAGAGAGGCAGAAGCAAAAGAAGAAGATGCTCAACCCCGGCTCCAAGAATGGATCAAGCAAGTGCGAGAGGCTGCTTATGACACTGAAGACATTCTTGATGAATTTGTAGCTCGATTTGCTCAGCATCGCACAACAGGAATCTACGGCTCTGTTCGGAGAGTTTTCAGCTCCATCAAGAATTTGAGAGCTCGTCATCGAGTTGCTAACGAAATACAAAGTATCAAGTCAAGAATCAGAAGTATTTCTGAAGGTCATCAAAGATACCAATCCGAATATGGTATCCCTGCCCAAGCGTCCAACTCACTTTCTGTTGTGAACAACACAACCTGGCGCCATAGCAGAGATGATGCACTGCTTGTGGAAGAAGCTAAATTAGTTGGCATTGACCAACCCAAGAAGCATCTAATTTCTCAGCTCCTCGAAGGGGATGATTACCAACTAAAAGTTGTTTCAGTGGTTGGTATGGGAGGTCTTGGCAAAACTACCCTAGTGAAAAAAGTCCATGAGGATCCTGAAGTCAGAAGGCATTTCCCAGTTCGTGCTTGGGTGACTGTCTCTCAAACATGTGACTTTCAGTACCTCCTGAAAGACTTGATTCGGCAGTTACACGAGGAAGGGAAGAAACCAGTCCCACAATCGATCGAGTCTTTGAATACCACTGGGCTGAAAAAAATTGTCAAAGATTTTCTTCAACAAGCTGGAAGGTATGTAATTGTTTTTGATGATGTATGGGACGTGGAATTTTGGGATACCATCAAATTTGCACTGCCCGAGAGTAGCCACGGCAACCGTGTCATGCTAACAACTCGAAAAGCTGATGTAGCCTCTGCCTCTTGTATAGAATCTCTGGGTTATATCTACAGAATGGAGCCACTGTCCGTTGAAGATTCGTGGACCCTGTTTTGTAACAAGATCTTTAAGGGAAATAGTTGCCCTGGCCATTTGATGGATGTTGCCAAAGTTATATTGGGTAAATGTGAGGGCTTGCCCCTTGCGATTCTTGCAATCAGTGGGTTTTTGGCTTTGAAAGATGTAAACAGAACAGAGGAATGGGAGATGGTTCGACGCAGTCTTGGAGGTGAATTAGAAGGCACTGGTAAGCTAGACAGAGTTAGAAAGATACTCTCTCTTAGTTATGGTGATTTGCCTTGGCATCTAAAGACATGTCTGTTATACACAAGTATCTGCCCAGAGGATTATGAAATAGGATGCGAAAGACTAATTAATTTGTGGATTGCTGAAAGGTTTGTAGAATGCAGAGAAGGAATGAGTATTGAAGATGCCGCCTGGGCTTATCTCAGTGAACTCATCAATAGAAGCCTAATTCAAGTAACTAAAGTGTTTTATGAAGGATTACCCTACGCTTGTCGAATCCATGACCTATTGAGAGAAGTTATCGTTTCCAAGTCAAGGGAACAAAACATGGTCACAGTTACTACTGGACAACCGACGATGTGGCCGTCCGGGAAGGTACGCCGTCTAGTACTCCATAGTAGTAGTAGTAACAACACCCAGCACCACCAACAAAGACCAAATTATTGCTTTGACCACCTTCGGTCGTTCGTTACGGTTGGATCCACAAACCAGCTACCATTCAAAACGCTGTTATCGGAAGTTTTAGGGAGCAGTAAGCTGTTAAAGGTTTTGGATTTCGGTGGTCAAGAGACCCAGGAGGAAATACCAAATGAGATTTTCAAGATGTTTCATCTCAAGCATCTGAACCTATATGGTACAAGAGTGGAGAGAGTCCCGAAAGCCATTGGGAAACTTCAACATTTGGAGTATCTGAATTTGGGAAAAACTGGAGTTAGGGAATTACCCATTGAAATCATAAAGCTGCAAAAGCTTCGAGTTCTCAGAGTATATCAACAAGTTGATCCTTCCGATGATGATTATGGATTTCATGGATTTAAAGTTCCCTCGAATATGGGTGCGCTTCTTGCCCTAGAAGTATTAAACTGCATAGATGCAAGTAGTGGATCCACAATGATCAAGGAGATAGGAAAGCTGACCCAATTAAGAGAGCTATATATTACAAAGTTAAGAAGAGAAGACGGAAAGGAGCTCTGCTCCTCCCTTGCCAATCTCACCAGTCTTCGGCAATTAAGTGTTGATTCAATTGGTAAAGATGGTGATCATGAGATAATCGATCTAAATCATCATCATCCTTCTCTTTCTTCTTCTTCTTCGTTTCTTCAATCTCTTCATCTGCTGATTTTGGGTGGCCACTTAGAAAAGATGCCAAAATGGGTAGCACATCTTCACGGCTTGGTAAGAATAGATTTGGATTGGAGCGGGTTAAGGGGTGAGGAGGATCCGCTTGAATCCCTCCAACATTTGCCCAATTTGGGTAGAATTAATTTCTGTGGATCTTACCAGGGAGAAGGGTTGTGTTTCAAGGCTGGGGGGTTCCTAAATCTGAAGCGGTTGCACCTAAAGAGAATGGAAGGGTTGAGATGGATGAGAGTGGAGGAGGGTGCATTGCCTCGTCTCCAAACACTATTTCTGCAACAACTTCCATTACTGGAGGAATTACCATTGGGTATCCAGCACTTGAGCCATCTTCAACGGCTGACTTTGTATGAGATGAGTTCTCAATTGAGAGAGAAGCTGTTAGAGAATCAGAAGGAAGAAAGTGAAGATTACACAAAAATCGCACATATTCCTGAAATTCTCATTGGTTACTATACAGATGATGGGGAATGGAGAGAGCGCTGGCTGTGGGCCGAGAAGAAGAAGAAAACATATAATCTTTCCTAGCAAGCAGCAACAGCAGCAATAGACGACATTGCATCTTTTTCCTTTTTCCTTTTCTGTATTTTACCTTATTTATTGTATACCACGTCGTGTATATCGTGTGATGTTGTTAACGACTTGATGTACTGTATATTACTCTTTTATTTTTATTTATTTTTTGTTTCTTGATCTTTTCTATAATTGATTTGGCAAACGATCAAGAGGTAGGTAGGTTAGAAGTGTATTGATAATATCTAACAATAATACGTTTAAAATTGTAGTCAGAGACAATATGTAAACCCAATTTGGTTTGTCAATACTGTCAATGTTAAAGTGAGAGTTAGTCTCACGTACTCCTGTAGCTTCTCCAACTGGATAATAAATAGCAGGTGATAGGGTATAATTTGTTAGTAAATTTATTATTGATTTCCCCTTCTATCCCTGACAAATATTGTGTTAATTGCTGATATTTACTAATATTTGGTATTTGGAACCAATTTCAGAAGTGAAGCAGAAAATTACCAAAAAGGAGGGACTTGTATGGAAAAATGCAGACTTCTAAGGGCTTCAACCTTTGGGTCCTTGAATTGGTGGGGACCACAAGTTAGTGCAAGGCATCTAGTCATTTGGGTTTTTCAAAGAAAGCAACGTAGAGAGACTTGGAACAACAAGTACTTTGGAGGTTTTGTCCACATGTGCGGGGACCACGGATAAGAAGCATGAGTCATTTGGACTCTAGAAAAAGAAACGTACAAGACTTTGAATTTGGTGTGGGGACCACTAGAGATAGTATTAGACTTCCTTTTGGCTTTAAAAAGGGAGACAAACGTACTAAGAACTCGAAGGGAGGAATAGTTTTAGTTTAGGCTTTTAGCATAGTTTTAGTTTTCTTTTCTTAGCTCTTTCGCATGGTTGTTCTCCATTAATGGAGGACTAACCTCTTAATTCTAGTGAAGAGGACAACTGAAGACTTGGTTCAACAATTATTGTGAGATCGAAATTATTTTAATCGCTTCCTCATTTATTGGTATTTATGTGTTTCCTGTTTTTAATTGTTATAATCCTTATGTATGATTGATTAGTGCGCAATAATTAATTATTCATATAGGCTATTTTGCTAAATAGAGGTAATTGAATCCGTAATTGTTCGTTATCTCTATCTTAGTAGCAACTGGCGTAATTGGATTTATGTCAGGGGAGCATACGATCTAGTTTAAACAAACCCTCGTAGCGTGTTTGTTAGTTAGGATTGGGCCTTTCTAATTATTAATGCAATCTAGAAATTAAATCCTACGGTCGTACCTAGGGTTGTTTTTGGGTTAGAGAAATAGCTAACGGTCGTACCTTAGAACGGTTGGTTGTTTATCGCGTGCATGACAACTATAACCAATCTATTAATAAATGTTGGGATTATTTTTGCATCAATGATCAGTGCATGAACCATTTCTGAAGTATACCCTTGGCTAGAGTTTCTCCAATTATTTCTTTAAATTAATTATTTTCTGCAGTTAATTTATTTAGTTAGTATTTGATCCAAAAACCCCCCATACTTTGGACTCTAGAAGAAACGAATTATCCCCAATCCCTGTGGATTCGACTCTACTCACCGCTATATACAAAATCTGTATTTTTCTCGAATAGGTATTTATTATTGCACAGATTCGGCACCTGTCAGCAGGTGCTACCAAATTTCTTTAGACTTTCTAGCACATGCTCTATGAGGGCAAGGATGGAACGTTAGAAGGAAAATCACTAGTGTAGCATGACTCTAATTTTGAAACAATGAAAAAGTGATTTGATATAAACAATGGACCGAGGGAATATATGACTCGTTTTAAGTGATAGGCAGCCCCCAATCTGTTCTTTTCTTTCCAAATTTGCCAATGTTTCAATTCACATTGCATATGATATGAGATCATTCATTATTGACTAGTATAATTACTTCGTGCAATAAACTTACAATGTGTATCACTGTTTCTTAAAAACATTTTTACACTAGAATTAAAATTAAAAACTTCTTCTATTATTGGTAATTAAAATTAAAAATTACACATTTACACTTATATTTAACAATCAGTTTCTTCATCTCCAATTATTGTATGTGTTAAAATTATCTCCAATTATTATATTCTTATGCGTGATAATTAAAGCTAACTATATTTTATAAACATATTGACTTAGAAGAAAATCACAATTAATAAAAAGACAAAAGGTTATAAACAGTTAATGAGAAAATAAAATGTTAATTTGATGATTAAATTCACTATATGGATAATCTAGAGCTATTATGTACCTTGTAGCAAGATAACTGAAGTTATGGAGAATAAACTGAAGTTGTTAGAAGTCGCTAAACTGTTTAGTACTAAATCATGTAACGATCATATTCCAATTTCGTGCATCAACTCAAGGCTACAGTTTTATTTGGCAGGTACAATCCCTCAAGAGATTGGTAATCTTTATAACCTGAAGCTATTAGCCATGGATAGATTATAGGATCTATCCCAAGAGAAATCTGGAATTTGACTCGGTTTCGGAGCTTTATCTTGGGCATAACAACTTAACAGGTGTGACAATTTACTAACTACTTCAAGAGAAATATTAGTAAGTTTTGCTGTGCTAACGGAGATGGTAACAATTTGAACATTTCTATTTGCTCCTTCTCTTGTCAAGTTAAAAAATTAACGAAGCCAGTTTCACAGTCCAGCATCTTTTATTGTTACGAAGAGTTGATTATTCTGGTCCAACATATCTATCCTTGGTGGTATTTGGCAGGTATCTTGAATTTGGCGCGCAGGTATAATTACGCAAGAGCTTGGTGGTATTTTAAAGCTAATGTTGTTTAGTCTAGACCATAACCAGATTGAAGGCTCTATACCAAGAGATATTGGAAATTTGACCGCACTTAAAGAACTATACCTTGGTGTAAACAATTTAACAGGTATGGCACTTGAGAATAATAATCATGAGACAACTGAAACATTCTTGGTCAAATAAACATGCTTCCGTTGGCAAATGATGGTTTCTTCAGGATTGCGAAACATTCCATTTCAGGAGTTCTATCTGTTTTAATTTGGCAGGTGTAATTACCTATGAGGTTGGAAACCTACAAACATTGGAGGTGTTGAACCTAAGAGTTAACAGTTTAAAAGGTTCCATACCAACCGGGATCTTCAACATCTCAACTTTAAGAGTGCTTTCACAGGTTTCCAACAGTCTTTCAGGCAATCTTCCATCCAATATGGGTTTAGGCCTGCCTAATTTAGAAGAACTTTACCTCAGCTCTAATAACTTCAGTGGACTGTTGTATTGTACCTGACTTGTATGTGGATAGTAATTCATTCTTTTTCCTTGTATGCCATCTTGATAGATGCTGCATAATTTGTCTGGGTCTACACCAAGATTCGCACCCGTAAGTTTAAACAGGGTCATGCAAACCTTGTGCATTTGGAGTGAGTATTCATCCATGGTTGCTCTGACATCATCAGAAATTTGCAAATTAGCATCGTGATGAATTTTTCTTACACAAATTTCAGGTTTTTGTCGCCTAAGTAAAGTAATCCATGCAGCTTTCTAATGGAAGCAAAAGATGCTTCCTTTTAAAGAATCTTTGTTTTGTACTTGCGCGAAAAATAGAGGATAAATTCCCATGACGAGTGGGAAATTCTGTAAGCAGAGGAGCTTGGCGAACAAGGCTAGCCTTCTGAGAAAATATTGGAGCAGCATAATATTACTGCAGAAGTGGGAAAAGATTGTGATACTCTATATTATTCATTGTCTACCTGAAAGATGTTGGTGTCATAGGCCAGAATCTCATATTTGTCTGAGAAACTGGCAATGCACGAAGGAAGAGCATGTCCCCCCAGTCAATCTTTTGATCCTCTGATACCACAAATATTTGACCATATCCTTCAACATCATTTGGTAGCTGTGCATAGGCCGTCTTCTGCTGCAATGGCAGCTTAAAGAAGTCCTCCATCACCAACTTCATTTTCTCAATTTCTGTGGCAGCCCCATGATTAATTAACTGTTCAAGATTGAGTCACGCACTGTTAGTAGCTACTTTGCTAGGAAAATTAATCTGTGTATCTGATCATTACAAGCTGTACAATTAGGATTCTATATGTGAAGGATTCTCTAGATTTGTTACCTGAAAGAAGCCCGATGAAGTTTTGCCATTAACTCAATGACAATACAGAAACTGACATTTTTTTACGGCTAGATGCTCAGATGGAGAAGATCAGCCGTCGCACTGAAATTTTGAAGGAATGACAAATTGCTAACTGCTAATTCAGCAGTTGGCCAGCGAATTTGAAATTTGATAAGGTGCCTTTCACATTTTCACAGATGCTTCACGAAATGTAAAAAGATTTCATACCTCTGTGTAATTTGTAATCTAAACACCCTTACAAACATGAGAGATGATTAATCCAATAAACGTAATAAAATCCTGTATCAGCCTGGCCTAATTTCGTTGCAGAGTCATTCCTTTTGCTTATTGAATAATTACTCCACCGAGATTAGTTGATGGAGTTCAATGTGATTACTTCATAAAATAATCATGCAGTTGATCAATATAAGTTGCGCAATGACTACCATAAAAGAATTTAAGGCCAGTGGCGCATCTCACTTTCATTTTAGTTGTTGCAGATTCGTTAGTAAAGAATTTGTGTTGCTAATTACTAATTACCGTGCCACCATCAACAATTTTGATTACAATCTCTCTGGAAGGGGGAAAAACAGATTTTTTAGCATTTGTATAGGATCATACTAAAAACACAGATGAAGAAAATTTGTATGTAACCTAAAGCAACTCTAAGACAAGAGGCAACAATCGGCAACTTTTGGATTGAAGAAAAAAATGAACATAAAAAGGATGAGATTAGTAGGATCATTATTTGTTATTTTCGATGTACTTTGAAAGCAAAACCAAAACCAAAAACAAAATTATAGTAAAAAAGAATTGAAAACTAACAAAATTCTAACAAGAAGAAGGAAGAGTTTAACTAATCGTAGTTAGTAAGATAAGTGTGAGATTAATACCAATATATTGACTAAGTACAAGTTAAGTGTGAGATAAATGCCAATTTATAGCTGTAATGGAAGAAAACAATCATTATCAAACAATTATATCTCTTTCACCCGTACATGTCACTAGACTATATCAGCCTAAAAGTTAAAGTTGTCATTTAAGGATAGAAATGTCAAGGACGAGCAACTAAATAAAGGCCTATAAAGTTATTTCACAAATACCGCAGCATCATCCACTTGTACACTCTGCTAAACCAAGTGGCCTATCAAAATTCAAATGACTTAATTAACCCTCCAAAAGCAGATAAAATTTTTTGAACAGTACCCTGTACGACTGCTTCTTATTTTTGTGCAGGATTCATATTCATATAGACCATTTGGGCCACTGAATTGGTTAAATCTATACTGGCCAAATGTTGCATTTTACCTTGAGCTATGGATTACCGCCAGGACCTGCACGTTGAGATGCAGGCAGTCACAACTGTAGGATAGTGACATCTGTCTCGGACTCTCAAATGCCCAACTTTTCTTATAACCAATGTTTTAAAAACCGGACCGTTAATCGAACCGGTGGAGTGAAATGGTCGAGGTTTAATCGGTCGGACCGGTTCAACCTCGGTTCAATAAATTTTTTAAAAAATAATTTATATAAATATATATGTGCACAAAATAAGACATGTAATGGATAATTTAATACTTTATATGATGAAAAGTTTACTATTTTTGAATAACTTGGATTTTTAAAAATAAAAATTTTAAATTATAAGTTAAAACAAATAAATTTCATCTCAATTTCAATTATATCTACCAAAAAAATCTTAAATATAATCCAAAAATATCACAATATTTGAAATTATACAAAATTCACGTCTATGAGAATTTAGACATTGTGAACTTAAATTTTAATTTACATTTTGGAATTTAAATTTACAATTTAAAAAAGGAAGTTTGGAGTTCGAAGAAAATCAAGAGAATTGAAAATAGAAATGCAAATTTGATAAGAAACAAAAAATGAGATAAAAGTGAGTGGTTGTGGTATTAAATAAATTGGGTTAAAGAAAAATAATTCTTTTTTAACTTTTTTAAATTTAATGGACAAAAACAAAATTAAAATATGGAAGAAAACATCAATAAATTAAAAATAAAGAGGTTTGATTAAAAATGAGTGGCAAAAGAAAAGATGATAGAGAGAGAGAGAGAGAGAGAGAGAGAGAGAGAGAGAGAGTGTGTGTGTGTGTGTATTGAAGATTAAAAAGAAAGAGTCATGAAAGGATGATATTTTGTAAAAAAAATGGAACAAAAGAAATATGAGTGTTTGTTTTATATAAATAAGTTATCAAAAAAAACTAATAAGATGTGATAGTGCAACGGTTACTACATTGGTCTTCTATTACAAAGGTCTTGAGTTCGAATCTTGGTAACTACATTTTGCAAAAAAAAAAAAAAAAAAAAAAAAAAAGTGGAAAACTCAAAAACCGGAAATAACCGGTTCAAAGCCGGTTCAGCGGTTTCGCGGTCCGACCGGTTTTTGACCGGTTTCTTGACAAAGTCAAACCTGGCATTGAACCGGACCGGAGCTATGGCCGGTTCGCGGTTCAACCGGTCGAACCGGCCGGTCCGGTCCGGTTTTCAAAACACTGCTTATAACCCGATCGTTACTTAAACTTTAATAGATTAAGATTTTAACATATTCAAATGTATTTAATAACATAAAAAAAAATAGAACATCTTAATTTAACTAAGTAGATTTGAATTGTGCAGGCAAAACTTACTCTAAAAACATAAGTGATAAGTGAACCCCTCAAATGTTAGATTTCAGTATTTACACTTTAATAATTTAATGAATTCAAATTTCACTTTTAACAAATGCATCCCATGTATATTTGCCTGTTGTTGTGTGATTTTGAGTATCGTTTGAAATACTTGAATTACTGAAGTTTTAAGGAAGAACATATAAGATGTATATTCCATAGCTGTATCGATGTGGGGTTTCTCTGGAGCAATTAGATGCTAGTTCTTACACATTTTGTCGCCAAAAAAAAAAAAAGATATTGCATTCTGTCAAAACAAATATTTTGGGGGTCTGCTTATTTTTTTTTTTTTTTCAAAAATAAGTTGCATTTTTTTACCTAAATTATACCAAATTTTGTTCCGTTGATTTTATCAAAACTGGGGGAATGCCAGCATCTAAATGTTTATCTGTCTGTGGTTTTTATTAGGAGGAATTGATACACTGAGTGGGAAAAAGAACATTGATGAGCAATAAAGTACAATGCTAACCGAAGGGATAAAGTACAATGCTAATTTAAGTGCACAATTGTCATTATCAGATATCATTTAATGTTTTATTAAGAATGCCTTCTAATGTTACATTAAAAATGCCCTCTGAAATTAGTATTTAAACTAGTCAAAATGAATTTAGCGGACAGATACCAAGGGAATATGGAACCTTGAAGAAGCTGGAGGGTTTGTATCTTGCCCGGAACAGTTTAATAGCTGGCTTCCATTCGGAGGCCCGATGTCTTTGTTTGGTTTGTATTTTTTAAAATTTTTCGTAAAAGAATTACGATAATAATTTGATGTATGTAAAAAAAATAAAAAAAATTTTATGATAGAAAATGGGTATTCAAATAGGGTCCACTCTCCTCCGCATCACATGTTCCTGGAAAACTCATAGCTGGCTTCCATTTGATTCAGAACTGTCATTTTTGCTTTGAGGAGGAAGAGAGTACTGACTTGCTTTGAGCTGGAAAACGTGGTCAACACCATTGCTTTATTCCTTCCCTTGTTAATAATATTTGAGTCTGTTTGGGTTTCACAACCGAAAAAGAATTGAGTTGGGAATGTGCACGGCAGACGAAACCTCTTTTTTCCAAACAGTCAGAACGGCTCTTTTGTATTGTATTTTGTAAACAGTAATCAAGTCACGCCTGATGACGTTGGTATGCAAAAGACTTCACATGAACAAAAAGTTACGGGAATAAATTGACCGGACAAGTGGATCCAATTTAACTTGATGTCAGAAGTTTCAATGACCAAATAAATACCACTTGACCAAAGTCACCAAACAAACACAAGTTTTAGGGGCGCTTGGTTCAAGCTTAGGAATTGGAATTATAATTGGAATCCTAGACTCTGATTTTAGAATTAAAACTTTTCATTCCAATATCTTGCTTGGTTCACACATTGGAATTAGCATTATTCCAATTCCTGATACTTGGTTTGATGAGTGTTTCGGAATTAAATGCAATTAAATTCCAAATTTACCCCTGATATAACAATTCTTCTAAAACAAAAGAATTACACATACGACAAATTAACATTTTCATAATTGTAAGTACAATAGTTATTAACTTTTTGATAAAACATAAGAAAATCATAAATAATAAAAAAATTAATACCAGAAAATAAATATAGTGGCTGCATTAACAAGGAGTAAATTCCCAAAAAAAGGAGTTTTTAAACAATCACCCAAAAGGTGACGATTTTTGAGTCTCTTCCCAAAGGGTGAAAAATGCATCCAACGAATGTGTTCTTCCAAATAAAAACGCAACTTTCAAATACGTTATTTTATGTTTTGGAAATTTGTTTAAAAATGAAAAATTGGTTAAATAGCCCATAAGATACCAGCTCTTTATGGAAAACTGGCAGGTTTTGTACCAACTTTATGGAAAAAATTGATTAAATAGTGCCCAAAGGAAAACTAGTATGTTTTGTATTTAACATAAATTAAATATGTGAAAGTTAAAAAAACAAAATTGCTCATAAGATACCAGCTCTTTAAGGGAAACTGACAGGTTTTGTAATATGTTTTGTACCAACTCTTTATGGAAAACATACCAACTCTTTATGAAAAAAATTGATTAAATAGCGCCCAAAGGAAAACTAGTATGTTTTGTATTTAACATAAATTAAATGTGAAAGTTAAAAAAAAAAAGAAATTACTCATAAGATACCAGCTTTTTATGGGAAATTAGCAGGTTTTGTATTTAATACGCTATTTAACCAATTTTTTATATTTAAACAAATTTACAAAAATTAAAATAACGTATTTGAAAGTTGCATTTTTATTTGGAAGAACGCATTTCTTGAATGTGTTTTTCACCCTTTGGGAAGAGACTCAAAAATTGCCAGCCTTTAGGAAGTTAGTTTAAAAACTCTTTCTTTTTGGAAATTTACTCCATTAACAAGTCATTTGTGGTTCCTACATTAGATAATGATATGAAATAGATCTCTCCTTACATATATGAACAAAAGAAGGAGACTCAAATCACAAAAGCTAACCATACCAAATACAAGTCAATTGTCTAATCCAGTCGAGAGTGCCACTCAATGTCCACAATCTCCAAAAGACTAATCATATAACCATCTAACAATCACCATAACAAAAAGAAATTGCCATCAAATCATCACTTTCCAGCTAACAATAATTTTACTTCAGCGAGTAGATGGAGGATAAAGGAGGTTAATTACATATTGTCCTTTCATTTCTGCAGGAAGATTGTAGAACACATGAAGCTTGGAAATCTGCTCCGAAAGTATGTCGGCTGCATTCATTACATCTCCACTCGGTAAAGCAAGTTTCATTAACTCAGCAACAACTTGATCTCTAATCATTTCACATAATATCCCAAATGTTCGTCTATCCATACGAAGTTCGCTAATACAATAAGCATCACTCTCCCTAGTCAAATTGAATAAGTGTTGCATGCGCTCAGTGACTTTTTCTTCTTTTGATTTTATTTGGCGTCTTCTATATTTGAGATGTATGAATATTAACTGGTACCACATCATAAACAGTGCAATAACAACCATTATCATTCCTGATAAAATCTGGCTTTGCCCTCGATATTTTTTGCGTCTTCTGTTTTCAATAGGCAAACGTGGCATCTTTGTCTACATAACAATATGACAACCAAACGTAAGTATTCACCAAACTAGATTACGGCATCAAAATCTTCAAATGCATTAAACATCAATTGATCTTATTAAAAGGGCCTAGACATGCATCATACATCCGTAAACACAATGATGTATAGATATAAATAAGCATAAACAAACGAAATTGATGGTTGAAACTTGAAATCCTAATGTACGAATAACTATGAAACTGAAAGCTATTCAAGCAGACAATTTTACAAACAGGTACAGGGCATGTAGAAACCCACCCAAACTATACCAGTATTCACGGATCAAATAACCAAAAGATCAAGAATTGATTGACCTCCATTGAATGCGTAATCCAAGAAAACACATTAAAAACATAAAAATGACAAATCTAGTGACATTAACATTTATCTCACCAAAAAAAAGAACAAAATAATGTATTTGTTGAAGTAAGTGAATTAAAATACATGTATTACAACAAAATACATGGATTAAAAACATGTATTATTCTCACCAATAATAGTGTATTTGTTGCGGAAATAATTTCTTATTGGATTTTGTGACAAAAGAATATGAATTCATGGAAGGAAGACTTTTTTGCAAAACTGACAGATTGTGTAGCGTGAGTGGAATAAAAGTGAGAAGGTGATGAGTCCAGAGCATAGCATTTTGGTCCAGTTAGTGTTATTGTATCAGATTCCCTTCTTTTCTTCTTTATTTTCAGCTACCCAATGAGTAGCCTGAAAAAACAGAGAAGAAGAAAGAGAAAAGCTTGCATACGAAAAGAAAATTGCAGAGGCAAGGGAGTTTGTAATCCACTGACCCGGGATCAAGGAATTCACCCTAGTAGAAGACTCTTCAACTCTAGAATTCGTTGTCCAAGGAGAGTCGAAAGCCACTGATCTTTATGGTTGTCCAACCGGTGAAGTAGAAGAGGTAGAAAAGCTGATGAAGAAGAAGAACAGAAGGTGCGGCGTGTAATGAAGAAAAAAAGAGGGTAGGTTCGTCATAAATGTTTTTGCTCGGGAATGAGTTGAGGGTTTTGTCCAAAACCTCCCAATTTACTCAGGAATGGTGAAAGTCCGATTTTTTAGAAATGATTCCAGAAATTGCATTCCAATAGACTTAACCCAAGCAACAAATAAGGGGTTCATTCCATTATTTGATTCCCAAACCCTTTAACCAAGTAGCCCCTTAGAATTTTTTTCAAAGTTAAAGTAAAGTAGATGATTGGCAGGAGCCATTATTGCTTTTGCACGATGCTTTGACATCATTGCCCTTGTGGTCTTTCCTCTTTAACTACTTAAGCTGTTAAACACAGGCATGTTTATACCAAAATTTTGGTCAGACACCGTATTGGAGTGGTTTGTTCCTAAGGTTTCTTTGATATTCGATCCGTTTTTATTACAAATGCTAATTGATAGGTTGCGATTTTCTCCTTTATTTTATTATTAATTTCTCTTGTTACCTGATTCGATATAGATTAATTGCTAGATTCTACTCATTTCTAGTATTTTATATTTATTTCAAGGAGTAGAATGAAAATATGACAACAGGTGTCAATTTGACAAAAAAAAATTCAGATAATAAAACTTATCCCAGAAATATTTTTGAAAAAAAAGATGTTACGCCCATTTTTTATAAATTCTGCGAAAGAAGGACGGCTGAAGGGCTTCTTCTTGGTGGTGGGAGCCGCCGCTACAGAGGAGGCTTAGTTAGTAATTAGATGGAATAGGAATTGAGAGCAGGGGACTGGACTATCTTGTTTTTCCTTAGTTTTCCGTCTGAGTGTTTAGCTTAGAAGTTTGACTTTTCTTCCCTTAAGAGTCTTTGGTAGCTTCTTTTCCTTCTTGTGTGTCAGACGAAGGAAAAACTATCAATTACCTTTTGTAGCTTTACTATCTATTCAATATTCTGATTTTCTAAATTTCAAAGGAGGATGGCCACTGCTTTCTCTTCAATTGTGCGTGGGTTTTTTCCATCAAATATGAACTAATCTTCTCACTCTAGTCAAAAGACAACAAAGGCTCTGATTTGTCTAAAAATTATGAGATTGATTTAATTTTATTTTTTCCTTTTATTTGTTGGTATTCGCATATTTCTCGATTGCAGTATTTATGATTGTTTGATTAACTGATTGTTTTGGATCCGGATAATTAGTTAACTTGATAATTTATTGTCAATTAGGGTATTAAATCCGTAATTATTTAATTGCCTTGAAATAGTGACAACTGGCATGATTAGGTTTGTGTTAGAGGGATACGCGGGTTAATCTGAAATAACCCTGGTAGTGCGTTATTTGATTAGAATAAAGCTCCTCTAATACGAAAGACAATTGGAGAATTAAATCCTACGGGCATACCTAAGATTATTTCCCAATTTAAACAGTGATTAACGAGCGTACCTTAGTCACCGACACAGTAAGAAGGGGTTGACTGTTATTGCTTGTTTGACAGTTATAACCTATTTATCAATAAATAATTGGAAATGCCTTTGCATCGATGATCAATTAGGTGAACCATTGCTGAAGTTATTTCTTGACTAGATCTTTAATTATTATTACCTTGGTTTAGGGAATTGTCATTTGATTTTTAGTTGCCCATTTTATTTTATTTTTAATTGTTTTCTTGTTTTAATTGTTTTAGACCTTCAATTATTGTTACTCTAAATTTGGTGAATTGTCATTTAATTTCTAGTTAGTTGTTTATTTTTATATTTTTAGTCGAATTATTTTAATTGTCATCCTCTATACAAAAAACACCCGCTCTTGTTACTTTGAATTTCTTAAGAGACAAATTCTTTAGGAATAGGGTTAATATCAGAAACCTCCCTTGAGGTTTCTTCTAATCACATCTAGCACCCTCCATGTTTTTGAAATCACACTTAGCACCCCTGGAATGACAACTTTGGTATCTTGTCAGCCCCTCTATTTGAAAATGGTAGTAAAAAATGAATTGTAGGAGAGAGACTTTATTTTTGTTCCGCTTTTACCCAAAGCCCAAAATGATTAGTGAATTTTAGAAGATAGAAATAGAAATAAATAGGCATATGATATTAATTTAGAAGCTGAGGGTGTAAAAGTGTAATAAAAAGAATGTTATAACTAATTATCAAAGATTTTGGCGATATAGAGATGCATAACTAATTATGGACCTGGGGTCGGAACGGTTGCACTCCGGGAGCTTGTGTGCATTTTGCACACGGTGTAACATCATTTGTACACGTTGTAACACTAGAACAACAGCGAGTAATTATACTACCTTTAACAGCAGTAACCGTCTCACACGGTGTAACATCATTTGTACACGTTGTAACACTAGAACAACAGCGAGTAATTATACTACCTTTAACAGCAGTAACCGTCCCACACGGTATAACATCATTTGTACACGTTGTAACACTAGAACAACAGCGAGTAATTATACTACCTTTAACAGCAGTAACCGTCCCTACCCCTTCTCCACTAAGTACATAGTCCATGATACTACATTGGATCAGTCTAGTAACATGATACGTAAGCCTTATATTGCAATCCAATTCTGAACAAAAACACCATCTACAACTATTTGTTTAGATGGTGAGGATTGCAATGCACAAAACTATACACAAGTAGCTCTAAGATTAGTCAAACAACACCATAAGTGACAGGAAATATAAATCAGATGCACATTGCACCACTTATCAAAAAATTGTCCACAAAAGCTAACATTGCTTCAGTATTGCTGGGAGCTAAGAAGACTAGTACCTAAACTACTTCAGATACCAAAAGCAAGGATTGCGGGGAACCTTTAGCACTCTCAAAACATCATAGAGAAATTGCTGGTAATAGTGTTAGAGGCCACTATTGCAGCAGTATTAATGCTAACAGAAGTTTCGGCTTGAGATCCACCATTTAGAGTAGTTTAAGCATTTGGTACAAAGGGAATTATACCTTGCTTGTTTACAGCAGCATTGGTTTTCCAGCATTTCCCCGCTTAAAAAATTGCCTGGTGTTGGTGGTTTTTGGGTAATTTCTCACCTTTTGATTAGGACAACCTGTCACATCCTACTGCCAGGGGTGCTAAGTGTGATTTCAAAAACATGGGGGGTACTAGATGTGATTAGAAGAAAACTCAGGGGAGGTTTCTGATATTAACCCTTAGGAATATGGTGAATCAAGTAACACATTGCACACCTAGAGTCCTTACTCTAGTACTTGAAATCAGGATTTGGTTATTTTAATTGACAATTAGATTTAATTTTATTATTACACAAGTTTCGACACCCTGTCACTAATTGGTCCAAGGGGCAACCAAAAAAATAAAAACAGAAATTAGTTCCGTAGAAGAAGGAGGAGGTTATAGATGTCGGCAGAAGCAGCAGAAGACTCTTTTGTAGTTTTATTTCTTCGTCAATGAAATCAACAACCGCGTTTGAACTTTATTCCTTCCCTTTGTAAAGAACCCACCGTTGAAAGATGCTCCTTCATCTTTATCCGACCAAAGGACCCACAGTTGAAAGAAGGTCTTGAAGAGTGATCGCCCCACCAATTGCACAGTCTTCTTAATAGCTTCCATGATTTTGTATTGTAGCAGGTAAGGCTGCTTCGTCTTTCAGACCAATTTATTTAAAATGAATTCCTAACAAAATTTTAGGAATGGGTTCAAAAAATTAACGAAGGATAGGAAAAAACACTTTAGCACGACAAACCTAGAAGCTAAACATGATTTGGAAATAAAATTTAGTTAAAAAATGTGTTTCCACATGAAAATATATTGTGAGTCTTAAGAAAAAGAAAACGGCTTATGGCTCTCTACATGAAAATGACAGATGCGAAGTGTGGCAAATTGAAATAAATCAAAAAATGATAAAAAAAATTGAAATTAAATGAAGGTAAGAAACTCATTTCTTTTCAATAACAATAGAAAAGGATGCCAAAAATCTTGGATGTTGGAAATTTTATTTTTTATTATTTTTTCAACATTAAGAATAGCACTATTCTATAAAGTAAAACATCTCTACTCCAATATTTGAATTAGTCTATGTATAGATAATACGTTTGAACATAAAAAAAAATGTATTTACATAGTTTTTGTGTATGTTTTAATGTGCATACAGAGATACAAATGACATCATATAATTAGGATTAAAGTTTACAAAAATTAGTCCTCTGAAATCATTTACAATAATTGAAAAATAAAGTTAGTTTCCAAACTAATATATAGTTTTAAGTTGTATAAAAATTTATTAGACATATTATGTTAATTTTTAGACTTACAAGGCATTTTATTTTTCAATTTCCAATCAAAAGATATATTAAAACTACTGCAAAATGTTTTGCCCCTTCTGCTGGCATTTTCCTTCCTTCCACTATGCAATTATTTATTTTGGTGATATTCGTGCCAAACATAGTCCTCTATAGTGTGGTATCACTTGAATTTTTCTTTCATTACATGGATTGTTTAGCTGATTTTCTGATTAGATCTGTCTTTTTTTTTCAAATTATTTTATTTTCCTATTATTTTCTTACCTGATCTGTGTTTCCCATCTTCTGTTATAAACCTTTTTTTTTTTTTACTGTTCCTGATCGTTTTGGTAAGAATAGAAGGTTGATCTTCTTTGTTGTGATGGGCGAAATCTGAAGCCTGTTGTTTTCAACAAAGACAGGACAAGGGATTCGCTGGCTCGTTCAGAGCCAAATATTGTAGGCCAGATTGAACATGAGCATCGGCAGTGGAAATTTACAGCTAAAAAAAAGGACCCACAGTTGAAAGAAGGTCCCGAAGACATGTGCAAACACACAGTCTTCTTAATAGCTTTTATATTGTGGCAGGTAAGGCAGCTTCGTTTTTCACAATCATGTTTCTTGCTTTAGTTTCTTCTAATTGGCTAATTCTTTCCGTTTCTTTTTGATAAATACTGCACCAAATAGCATCGAAGTTCATCGGCTTATGAATCTATAGCCTCCTCTTCCTTCTTCCTTTCAAGATACTACAAGTGGACTGTCCTATAAACCAGAAGCCGCCTTCCCCGACATTCTTAACTTAGAAAGAAAGACTGAAAATGGCAGAAACAGTTCTCTCTTTTGTGCTGGATCAACTCTCAACTTTTCTGCGCGAGGAGGGAGGACTATTGGGAGGGCTTCGGCAGGAGGTCCAATTCATCAGGGATGAGCTGGAGCAAATGAGAGCTTTCCTCCGAGAGGCAGAAGCAAAAGAAGAAGATGCTCAACCCACGCTCCAACAATGGATCAAGCAAGTGCGAGATGCGGCTTATGACACTGAAGACATTCTTGATGAATTTGTAGCTCGCTTTGCTCGGCATCCCGCAACAGGATTCTATGGCTCTGTTCGGAGAATTTTCAGGTCCATCAAGAATTTGAGAGCTCGTCATCGAGTTGCTAGCGAAATACAAGGCATCAAGTCCAGAATAAAAAGTATTTCCGAAGCTCATCAAAGATACCAATCTGAATATGGTATCTCTGCCCAAGCGTCCAACTCACTTTCTGCTGTGAACAACACAACATGGCGCTATAGCAGAGATGATGCGCTGCTTGTGGAAGAAGCTAAATTAGTTGGCATTGACCAGCCCAAGAACCATCTAATTTCTGAGCTCCTCGAAGGGGATGATCACCAACTGAAAGTTGTTTCAGTGGTCGGTATGGGAGGACTTGGCAAAACTACCCTTGTGAAAAAAGTCCATGAGGATCCTGAAGTCAGAAGGCATTTCCCAGTTCGTGCTTGGGTAACTGTCTCTCAAACATGTGACTTTCGGTACCTCCTGAAAGACTTGATTCGGCAGTTGCACAAGGAAGGGAAGAAACCAGTCCCACAATCGATCGAGTCTTTGAATATCACCGAGCTGAAAGAATTTGTCAAAGATTTTCTTCAACAAGCTGGAAGGTATGCAATTGTTTTTGATGATGTATGGGACGTGGAATTTTGGAATACCATCAAATTTGCACTGCCCGAGAGTAGCCACGGCAACCGTGTCATGCTAACAACTCGAAAAGCTGATGTAGCCTCTGCCTCTTGTACAGAATCTCTAGGCTATATCCACAGAATGGAGCCACTGTCCTCTGAAGATTCGTGGACCCTGTTTTGTAACAAGATCTTTAAAGGAAATAGTTGCCCTGGCCATTTGATGGATGTTGCCAAAGTTATATTGGATAAATGTGAGGGCTTGCCCCTTGCGATTCTTGCAATCAGTGGGCTTTTGGCTTTGAAAGATGTAAACAGAAAAGAGGAATGGAAGATGATTCGACGCAGTCTTGGGGGTGAATTAGAAGGCACTGGCAAGCTGGACAGAGTTAAAAAGATACTCTCTCTTAGTTATAATGATTTGCCTTGGCATCTAAAGACATGTCTGTTGTACACAAGTATCTACCCAGAGGATTATGCAATAGAATGCTATGACCTAATTAATTTGTGGATTGCTGAAAGGTTTGTAGAATGGAGAGAAGGAATGAGTATTGAAGATGTAGCTTGGGGTTGTCTTAGTGAACTCGTCAATAGAAGCCTAATTCACGTGACTGACGTGTTTTATGAAGGATTACCCAACACTTGTCGAATCCATGACCTGTTGAGAGAAGTTATTCTTCTCAAGTCAAGGGAACAAAACATGGTCACAGTTATTACTGAACAACCAACGAGGTGGCCGTCCGAGAAGGTACGCCGTCTGGTAGTCCATGGTAGTAGCAGTAACAACACCCAGCACCACCAACAACGACCAAATTATTGCTTTGACCACCTTCGATCGTTCGTTACAGTTGGATCCACGAACCTACTACTACACAAAATGTTGTTATCTGAAGTTTCGAGGAGTAGTAAGCTGTTAAAGGTTTTGGATTTGACTGGTCAAGAGGCACAGAAGAAAATACCAAATGAGATTTTCAAGATGTTTCATCTCAAGCATTTGGACCTATATGGTACGGGAGTGGAAAGAGTCCCAAAAGCCATTGGAAAGCTTCAATATTTGGAGTATCTGAATTTGGGAGAGACTGGAGTTAGGGAATTACCCACGGAAATTCTAAAGCTGCAAAAACTTCGGGTTCTCAGAGTATATCAACAAGTTGATTCTTCCGATGCTGATTGTGGATATCATGGATTTAAAGCTCCCTCCAATATGGGAAGGCTTCTTGCCCTAGAAATATTAGACTGCATAGATGCAAGTAGTGGATCCACAATAGTTAAGGAGATAGGAAAGCTGACCCAATTAAGAGAGCTATATATTACAAAGTTGAGAAGAGAAGATGGAAAGGAGCTCTGCTCCTCCCTTGCTAACCTCACCAGTCTTCGGGAATTAAGCGTTACTTCAATTGGAAAAGGTGATGATCATGAGATAATTGATCTAAATCATCATCATCCTTCTCTTTCTTCTTCTTCTTCGTTTCTTCAATCTCTTCGTATGCTGATTTTGCGTGGCCGCTTAGAAAAGATGCCAAAATGGATAGTTCATCTTCATGACTTGGTAAGAATAGATTTGGATTGGAGTGGGTTAAGGAGTGAGGAGGATCCGCTTGAATCCCTCCAACATTTGCCCAATTTGGTTAGTATTAATTTCTGTGGATCTTACCAGGGAGAAGGGTTGTGTTTCAAGGCTGGAGGGTTCCTAAAGCTGGAGTGGATGTACTTAAAGAGACTGGAAGGGTTGAGATGGATGAGAGTGGAGGAGGGTGCATTGCCTCGTTTCCATGAACTCATTCTGGAACAACTTCCATTGCTAGATGAGTTACCTTTGGGTATTCAGCACTTGAGCCATCTTCAAGGGCTGTATTTGTATGAGATGAGTTCCAAAATGATAGAAAAGGTAGAGAATCAGAAGGAAGAAAGTGAAGATTACAGAAAAATCGCACACATTCCTGAAATTGTCATTGGTTGCTATACAGATGATGGAGAATGGAGACAACACAGCCTGTGGGCTGAGAAGAAGTAGCAACGGCAGCAGCAGCAATCGTGGCTTCCCTTTCTCTGGTTTGCTTGCCCTCCCTGTTGCGGAATGTGGACGACATTGCTTTTTTTTTTTTCTTTTTTTTTTTCTGTGTCTTACCTTATTTATTGTATACTATATCGTGTATATTGCGTGATGTTGTGAACGACTTGATCTATATCGTGTCTTACCTTTTTTTTTTTGTTTCTTGATCTTTTCAATAATTGATTTAGCAAACGATCAAGAGGTAGGCAGGTTAAAGTGTATTGATAATATCTACCATTTCATTAAAAACTCCAAATAATAACTTTTAAATTTTGGTAAGAGATAATACATAAGCCCAATTTGGTTTGTCCTACTTCTGCTTGTACAACCTACATTAACAATGGTTTGTCTAGTAAACAGCAACGGAGTTAGGATTTTTTTTTTGGGGGGCCAAAATTTTTTTCTAATAAAATTATTTTAATATATTATGTTCAAATGATAGGTTGCGATTTTATCATTTATTTTATTATTAATTTCTCCTATTACCTGACCTAATGTGAATTAATTATTAGATTCTACTCACTTTTCGTAATTTACATTTATTTCAGGGAGTAGAACAAAAATATCACAATCAAGGCCAATTTGACAGTTATCAAGAAAGAGTTCAAGTAACAGGTATCTAGGGACATTTTTGGAATATCAAACCGCAACCCTTCTCGGTAATTGGCCCGAAGACTGCATTAAAGAGGGGAGGCCAAAGTCTTCTTTCTTCTCGCGGGGGCTGGGCGGCGGATGCCGCACAGTGTCAGGCTCCGGGCTAGCACCGCCACAATGGCTTCAATAGTCACCGGAAAGTTAACAGAATGAGAGGAAAGAGAGAAAGATAGGTAGAGGGAGAGAGAGAGGGAAATAACAGAAAGAGGGAAAAATTGGAATTTGTTGGTTTCAGACAAATAAGATCCTAACTGCCTATTACAATCATCAGGTGGGTTATTTATGCAATTAAGCTTTAACCGTCTTTATTCACTACTAATTGTCACTTAGTTGAACGACACCGTTTCTGGCATCTGTGCCCTGCGCCTACCAAACGCTACGTATTGTGAATAAAACGACAATAGCTAACTTCTGAGTTCCTGACAATCCCTCCCCCTTAAGCAAAGCTTGTCCTCAAGCTTGGAATGCTGGAAACTGTTTGTCGATGAAGTCCTTGTCTTCCCAAGAGGCCTCGGATTCTGGTAGCTGATCCCACTTCACTAAGTACTGGATGACCACTATAGAGTTACGCCTGATAGCTCTTCTTCTCAAGACTGCCTCAGGTTGAAGTAAGCATTGGTCAGAGGAGTCCCATGCAGGCAACATAGGGTCAGTGCCCTGAGCATCTCCAATCCTTTTCTTTAACAGCGAAACATGAAACATTGGATGAACCTTAGCTCCATCAGGTAACCGCAACCTATAGGCCACCGCCCCTACCTTGGCAATGATATGGAAAGGTCCATAGTATTTTGCTGTGAGCTTCAAACTCCTTCGAAGAGCCACCGTTTGTTGTCTATAAGGTTGTAGTTTAAGAAACACCCAATCCCCCACTTGGAGTGTACGTTCCGACTTATGTCTGTCAACAAAGAGTTTCATGCGGTTCTGTGCCTTTGCCAAATTCTCCTTGATGAGCGAAATGACCTGGAGCCTATCCTGCACCAGGTCAGTTGCAGCTGGGATAACACTGTCGTGGAAAGGCCCCAAGGGAATGTGGTTGGGCTTGTATCCATACAATGCCTCAAATGGAGTAATTTGTAAGCTGGTGTGGAAGTTGGTGTTGTACCAAAGCTCAGCTGTGGGTAGCCATCTACTCCATTGAGAGGGGTGTTCACTGCACATACACCTAAGATATGTTTCCAATCATTGGTTCACGCGCTCACTCTGACCATCAGACTGGGGATGGTAGGATGAGCTATAATGCAGGCCAACTCCCAACAGATGGAACAACTCTTGCCAAAACCTGCTAACAAAAATTCTATCCCTATCTGAAATCACAGATTCTGGTAATCCATGAAGCCTATAAATCTGGTCAAGGAAGACCTGGGCTATCTGTTGCGCAGTGAAAGGATGTGTGAGACGAATGAAGTGACTGAATTTTGTCAGTCGATCCACCACTACTAAGATAGTGTCACAACCATGAGATAGGGGCAGCTGCTCAATGAAATCCATGGATATGTGGGACCATGCCTGTTGTGGAACTGGGATAGGTTGCAAAAGTCCAGGATAGGGAACATTCTCATGCTTGTTCCTTTGGCATACATCACAAGACCTGACAAAAGTGACAACATCCTGCTTGAGCCCCGGCCAATAAAATAAAGTTTGTATCCTGTGTAGACATCCCCTTTGGCCAGAATGCCCCCTACTGCTGAGTCATGTAGAGCCTTGATCACCTTGCCACGAATACCATTAGCAGATCCCACATATAGTCTATCTTTAAACTTGAGCATTCCCTTATCCAAGTGATAGTCTGATACTGCATTGGGGTCTAACAGGAGCTGAGCTATCTTCTGCTGAGCTTCATTATCCCCCTCATAGCTTGCAACCAACTCCTGCATCCATGTTGGTTGGACTGAGGAAATTGCACACATGGTACAATTTACTGCTATGTCCCCCTGAGGGTCTTCAAACTTCCTCCTGGATAGCGCATCTGCCACCCCATTGTCAGCTCCTTTTTTGTACTGGATTTCGTAGTCCAGTCCAAGTAATTTGGTGAGCCATTTATGTTGTAGGGGGTGCGTGAGCTTCTGCTCCAGCAAGTGTTTGAGAGCTTGGTGGTCAGTTTTGATGACAAAATGATGGCCCACCAAGTAGTGTTTCCATTTGGTCACGGCTAGCACCAGAGCAAATAGCTCCTTCTCATAAACAGATAACCCCAAGTTCTGGCTGGATAGAGCTTTGCTGAGGAAAGCTATAGGGTGTCCATGTTGCATTAACACTGCTCCAATCCCTACTCCACAAGCATCAGTCTCTATGACAAAAGGAATTTCAAAATCTGGCATACTGAGTACTGGAGCTGTGGTCATGGCTTTTTTGAGGTCTTCAAAAGCCATCTGAGCATGATGGTTCCACCCAAAACTCTCCTTCTTCAATAGCTGAGTTAAAGGCTTGCAAATCACACCATACTCCTTTATAAATCTTCTGTAATATCCAGTCAGCCCCAAGAATCTCCTTAATTCCTTAACTGAGTTAGGAGTGGGCCAAGACAGGATACATCCCACCTTATCTGGGTCCATGTTGACCCCAACCTCAGAAATCACATGCCCCAAATACTCCATGGATGTCTGAGCAAAAGAGCATTTTGACTTTTTACAGTATAACTGGTTATCCGCTAAGATTTGGAGTACAATTTTTAGGTGTTGTGCATGTGACTCTAGAGTGGAACTGTAGACCAAGATGTCATCAAAAAATACCAATACGAATTTTCTCAGGAATGGCTGGAAAATCCTATTCATCAAAGCCTGAAATGTGGCTGGTGCGTTTGTTAGGCCAAAAGGCATTACTAGAAATTCAAAGTGCCCATGGTGTGTTTGGAAAGCAGTCTTGGGAGTGTCTGCTACCTTGACCCTCAACTGATGGTACCCAACCCTGAGGTCCAACTTAGACATATATTTGGTGCCATGTAACTCATCTAGCAATTCATCAATATTGGGGATGGGAAATCTATCCTTGACAGTCACCTCATTGAGCTTCCTGTAGTCTATACATAGTCTCCAAGTGCCATCTTTTTTTTTAACCAACAAGACAGGGGAAGCAAAAGGACTAGTACTGTGTTTAACAATTCCATTCGTAAGCATTTCTGCAACCTGCTTCTCAATTTCTGCTTTATGGGAGTGGGGATACCTGTAAGGCTTGAGTTTAAATGGTTCTGCCCCTGGTTTGAGAGGGATTTGGTGATCCAGCTCCCTTTCTGGAGGTAGTCCCGTTGGAGTAGCAAATATCTGTGGGAACTGCTGTAAAACCTGTTCCACCAACTCTGGGATGTCCTTCTGAAGGTCTTTGGTGGAGTTCGCCTGCAGGTGTGCACAGCTCTTCTTTCTTTCTTGGATGAAGGATTTGAGGTCCCTTCCCCTCACAAGCTCCATCGTAGGTTGATTTATGAACCCTTGGAGGTGAAGTAATTGCCCTCGATCACTGAGTGCGATACTGAGAGTATGGAAGTCAAAGGTGATTGGACTGAACTGACATATCCAGTCAACCCCCAGGATGATATCCCAACCTCCTAGTTCCATTATCTTCATGTCAAACTGAAATTGGTAGTCTTGTATCCTCCAAGCTACCTTAGGACAGGCTGTCCCACTGGTGATGTCTGCCCCATTGGCTAAAGTCACAATAAAAGGATTCACAGATTGATAAGGTAAATGCAGTAAGGTAACAATTCTATGGTTGATGAAACTGTCAGAACTCCCGGTGTCCACTAGTATTTTGATTGGTAAGCCACCTATACTACCAATTAGCATGATGGACTTCCTCTGAATGGCACCAGACAAGGCATTCGATGATACTTCAGCCGTCTCCCCAACTCTGCCAGCAAACTCATCCTGTTCCCCCACTGCATCCTCAAAATCAGTCTCTTCTTCCTCTTCCACACTAACGCAGTTCAGACCTCTTGTCCTGCACTGATGTCCCAACCCAAACTTCTCTCCACACCTGTAGCACAGGTTGTTTTTGCGCCTGTACTGCAGCTCTTCTGCTAAAAGTCTTCCTACCTCCTTGTGTGCAACTTCAGTCCTTCTAGTGTTAGGAGTTATCGCAGGAAGCCTGTAAGAACTAGGTAGATTCTGTCCACCAGGTTGCCCCTTGTACATCCCAAACTTAGGCTCCATGGTAATCTTGCCAGAATTTTTGGTCTGCTTACATTGCACCTCCAGTGCATACTCCTGCAACTCTGCTACTTCAAATGCTTTGGTCAATGTCTGTGGTCTAAACATCTTTACCATGGGCTTGATCTCCTCTTTTGACCCACTAATAAAGTTGGAAACAAAATAGGACTCATCTAATCTGGGGTTCTTGGTTAACATCAGAGTTTTTAATTCCTCAAATTTTTCCTCATACTCCTCCACTGTCCCCACTTGTTGCAGCTTGTTAAATTCTTCTACGATGTCAAGCGATCCCTTGCCAGAGAAACGCTCACATAGCAACTCGCTAAACTCTTCCCAATTTAGCCCAGGTTTAGCTAATTTCACCCCTTGGAACCAATTATCGGCTTTGCCTTCTAAGAACATCTCCACTAAATCTACTTTCTGGCAAGCAGGTATGTGGTAGTTCAAAAATTATTTATGACATTTCCTAAGCCATTCCCTTGGATTCCCTGCCGTAAACATCGGCAAATCTAATCTAGGTAAATTGGGAGTGAACATCCTACCTCTGGACTCCTGCTGATGGCCGGCCATTTCAGCCTGAGTCGCCAGTCGGAAATGCGAGGGTGGTGTAGGTAGAAGAGGTTCGAAAGGTCCTCCTTCGTTCTCCTGGACTCCCTTGTCCTTCATCATCACTTTCATTAACGCGTTGAACTTTTGCTCCAACTTGCAGAATTTCTGGTCCAGATTCCCCACCACCGACTCCAGTCTCGAGTTGCTCTTCTCCATTTCCTCATGGAGTCTCTGCCGTAGCTCATTCTGAGCCGACGTATGCAGAGCAGCCATGGATTCGGCCAATTCCTGGAGCTTACTCTCCTGTTTCTTCAGCTGATCCTCCAAGGATCGGTATCTCGTGCCTTCCGCCATGGCAGTTCTTCTTCCTCAGCAGCCAAGGACCGGCTGCTCTGATACCAACTGTCAGGCTCCGGGCTAGCACCGCCACAATGGCTTCAATAGTCACCGAAAAGTTAACAGAATGAGAGGAAAGAGAGAAAGATAGGTAGAGGGAGAGAGAGAGGGAAATAACAGAAAGAGGGAAAAATTGGAATTTGTTGGTTTCAGACAAATAAGATCCTAACTGCCTATTACAATCATCAGGTGGGTTATTTATGCAATTAAGCTTTAACCGTCTTTATTCACTACTAATTGTCACTTAGTTGAACGACACCATTTCTGGCATCTGTGCCCTGCGCCTACCAAACGCTACGTATTGTGAATAAAACGACAATAGCTAACTTCTGAGTTCCTGACACACAGTAGCAATTAGAATAGGAATTAAGATTGCAGGAGGAGAGCACTATCCTCTGGTCTTCTTTAGTTTTTCGTCTTGTAGCGTAGCATAGAGCTTTTGACTTTTCTTTCTTTTTAACTTTTAGTAGTTCCTTGTCTTCCTTCGTATGTCAGCCAAGAGTACAAGCAATCAATCAACTCCTGTAGCTTACTTTTCTTGTTGATTTGAGCGAATTGAATTTGCCCAATTCATGGATACGAAGGTCGCAACTATTGCCGCAATTTTGCTTGGATTTTGTTCATCAAATATGAACTAATCCCCTCACTCTAGTCAAGGAACAACGGAGGCTTTGGTTCACCTAAAATTGTGAGATCGATTTAATTTTATCTTTTTTTCTTATTTATTGGTATTTGCATATTCTCGGGTTGTAGTGCTAATGGTTGTTTAATTAATTGATTGTCTTGGATCCGGATAATTAGTTAATTCAATAATCTATTGTCAATTGAGATATTAAATCCGTAATTGTTTAATTATCTCAAAATAGTGACAACTGACATGATTAGATTTGTGTCAGGGGAATACGCGGGCTAATCTAAAATAACCCTGGTAGTGCGTTATTTGGTTAGAATAGGGCTCCTCTAATACGTAAGGCAATTGGAAAATTAAATTCTACGGGCGTACCTAAGATTATTTCTCAATTAGAGCAGTGATTAACGGGCGTACCTTGATCACCGACACAGTAAGGAGGGGTTGATTGCCATCGCTTGTTTGGTAGTTATAACCTATTTATTGATAAATAATTGGAATTGCCTTTGTTTCGATGATCAATTAGGTGCACCATTGCTAAAGTTATTTCTTGGCTAGATTCTTAATTATCACTCATTAGATTTTAGTAAATTGTTATTTAATTTCTAGTTAACTATTTTATTTTTATTATTTTACTTTTAGTTGGATTGCTTAAATTGTCACATCTGAGATAAAAACACCCCCCTTGTCACTGTGAATTTAAAAAGAAACAATTACTCCCAGTCCCTGTGGATTCGACCCTGCTTACCACTATCTACAGAAATTAATTTTAGTTTGAGCAGATTTTATTATTGCACAGGCTGACAACCTGTCAATTTTTGGTGCCGTTGCAGGGGACTGGTGTCAGATTAATTTGTTTCTTTTCGAGTTCACCTTGTTTTCATTTTTAATTTATTTTTCTCTTATTTTTTATGGCTTCTAACACTTCGTATTTTGGTGATATACTGGATTTTGTTTACGGGAAAGGCGATGTGACTAGTTTTTTTGCTAAGTCTGCATATGCAGAGGCACTAAACTCTATTAGAAAAAGAATGGCTGCTGCAACCTGTAAAATTTGTTATGCCAGGGATCATTCAACCGGTATGTGCCCCGAATATCAAGATAATCTGAGTGTCCCACTCAATAATTATGGAGATTTTTCACCCTGATCTCAAACGTGGTATAACCCTAATCCAAACGGGTATGATCAAGGATGATGGGATAACTCCAATTATAATTATACAACGGAGCCAATGAATTTTCAGCAGTATGAGTCTCAAGAATCGTCATCTATGTCAGGTATGTTTCTTGAAGAAATAGTTGAACCAGTAGCTACTAATACATACCAATTTCAACAGGAGACACAAATGAGGAATGAGATGATGAAGGATGCAATGAGTTATCTGGCAGATCAACTATGTCTATTGACATCCAGAATGAATCGATTGGCTTCTCAAATGGAAGAATTGCCCTCGAAAACCATTGTTGATCTAGAAGAAAATGAGAGTGCAATTTACTTGATTGGTGATGAGGAGCTGCAAGAGTGTCAAAATGAGAAATCTACAGATGCAGTTGAAAAAGAAGCCGAAAAGGAAGAAATGGAACCCCAACCGCAACCCATTCAAGTGAAAGAATCCAGTGAACAATCTCCAAATGCGGTGACATCTCCTCCACTCATTCATCAATATTCTCCTGACTCTTACTCTTCAATTCCTGTTAACGAAATTGACTTTATTATACCAGACAATTTTGAATTTCATGACAGGAATAAATTAAGAGTGGCGATGGCGAGATATCTTGAACCAATAAATGCAAGTGAGGGAGGAATGATTGGAGAATGCAAATTATCATCGACTCGTTTGGCGCCATTCACTAGTCCATGGAAGCCCGTAGCTCGTGTGCTCAAGAATTATTCTATTTACGAGGGTTATCAGGACTATATAGAGGATGAAGTATTAAAACGAGCTACAAGATTTTATCCTCCATGAACAAAACGTGATAATGTCTAGCCAAAGACATTAAAGAAAGGCGCTCATTGGGAGGCAACCCAATTTCTTTTAGTTGTTTGTTTGATTTTATTTGTTAGTTTAAATATATTTTTCCATGGATTTGACTGATTTATGGTTTCAATTTTCATTTTTGATGACTCATAGGTATCTCTCCGACTTGACGCGCCCGCGTCAAGTCGTATGGAAAGCTCATGGTCAGAGAGCTCTCTTACCCTCATGACGTGCCCGCGTCAAGTCACCTGGAGAGCTCCAGATTTCGTGCCTTCATGGCGTGCCCACGTCACGTTCGCGGGAGAGATAAGTATTTTAAAAAAAAATTCAAGAACGGTTGTTGATTGTTGGTTATCTCTGCTTTTGAATCTCGAAAATAAAATTTGCCAATGAAAAAAATTTTTAAAAAAATTTTTTTTTTTAAAAAAAAAACAAAACAAAAAAAAAGAAGAAAAATTTTTCAACCGTAGCTTAGATTTTCAAGATACGAATTTTTTATTAAAAAAAACATTTTTTTTAGACATCTAAATAATTTTCTTCTATTTAAATATATGACATCTAAAAATATCAAATATTAAATTTAATTATAAAGGTATGTCTATTCATAAATATGCGGTACAGTCATAACAAAAATTAACAAAAAAGATAACCTTTGATTAAATATCTTATAACATCACAAACCATCCAATTTGCACATTATGAGAAGATGCTCTTCAATATGTCACCTATGCAATATATATATATATATATATATATATATATATTTATACATATATACATATAACCATATAATATAAATATAACTATTTTCAATTGAAAAAAGATAAAAGTTATGTTAACATATTTTGAAATTTCAACATCTTTTTTTAGAAGTAAATTGAGCTCTATGCTCTTTCATAGAATTAAATTCATCTATGATTGAATCACTGCTAAAATTTTCAGCAACTTCCTTTTCTATATACATAGTTAGACAAATCATTCAAGAAATTATCTTCCATCTTGTTTTGGAGTTTTGTCTTGATTATTTTCATAATTGAAAATGCCCGCTCTTTAGTTGCAGTTGATACAGGAAGAGTAAGAACAAGTCTAATCAATCTATCAATAAGAGGATATATCACTGATTTTCTTGTCTTTACCAAGCCTTGACATAACTCATTAATACCAGATAATTCTTGCAATTCAGGATGATTTGGAATGTCGAGCTCAAAATGTTGAAGTTTTATTCTTAGACGTACTAGTTCTTGCTCCATAAAATCATTCGGATAGAACTTCTCTGCAAGTTTACAAATATCATCAATCTTGAACAGCATAAATCCATTTCTAAGATCTAAAGTTGTGCTCAAAACAAGCAATTCCACAGTATGATCATTAAGCCTGCTATGTAACTCTTGCAATTGATAATCAATTGTTGCAAGAAATATATCCACTCGATAATAATGCTCCACACTAATCTCATCATGATGACTTCGAGATCTACCACGTCTTGCAATATATTGAGCATTCATGCATGGGATATCAATTGGATGTTGCTCACGAAATAATTTAACTTTCACCAAGAAATCATTCCATCCCGAATCTCGAAAATTCTTCAGTAGCTTTGTTGTGCTTGAGATAAGATGTATTGCATTCAAAATATCTTGAGATTTACGTTGCAATGCTATACAAAGAAGATGAGTAATTTTCATAATGCCTTTCATAAGATGCAAAGTGAAAACAAACTTAAAGGATAACAACTGATTCAAAGCAAAATTTGCATCTCCACGTTGAGAGTATGAACCTCCATCTACTGCAATGTTACTTAAAACCACACAAGTAGCATTGAACATTTTCAGTAAACTAAAAATATAATCCAAATGAGAATCCCAACGAGTATCTCCAACTCGTTTTAAAGTGCCAATTTAATTAAGCCCCCTTTTAGTTTCAAGTTCACCATTAGCAATCTTAGTAGCAACTTCAATTGCTTGAGCCTCCTTTAATTCATCATTACGTTTGCTAGATGCAGTAACAATGTTGATAATGAAAACTAAATTGGAGAAGAATTGGTGAACAGAAACTACTTCTCTAGAAGCTGCAACTAAAGCAAGTTGAAACCTATGAGCCAAACAATGAATGTAATAGGCATATGGACATTCATGGCAAATTAAAGCTTACAAGCCATTCCATTCAAAGATGACTAATTCATATGTGTGTGTGTATATATATATATATATATATGTATATGTATATGTATATATATCAACTCTCATAATATAAACTAAAATTGTAAAAATTTAGGGGGGGCTAATTTTATTTTACACACATATTTACATATTATGAATTAAAATTCTCAAAACTTAGGGGGGGCCATGGCCCCCCTCTGCCCCCCTTGGCTCCATCATTGCTAGTAAATATAGCGAATATTGGTTGCACACCCAAGTTTATTATACGACTCTTTTTGTGTGATAGGTATCCCCCAATTTGTTCTTTCCTTTCCAAATTTGCCAATGTTTCAATTCACATTGCATATGATATGAGATCATTCATCATTGACTAGTATAATTACTTTGTGCTAATAAACCTATAATGTGTATCACTATTTCTTAAAAACATTTTTACACTGAAATTAAAATTAAAAATTAAAAATTCTTCTATTATTGGTAACTAAAATTAAGGAATGCCCACTTAGAACAATATTCACCAATCATTTTCTTCATCTCCAATTATTGTACGTGTTAAAATTATCTTCAATTATTATATTCTTATACGTGATAATTAAAGCTAACTATATTTTATACACATATTGGTTTGGAAGAAAATCACAATTAATAAGAAGACAAAAGGTTATAAACAATTAATGAGAAAACAAAAGGTTAAATTGATGATTAAATTCATTATATTATGTCATATTGACTAAGAAAAGTTCAAAAAAAAATTATCCATAATTATAATAAATATAACAGAAAAGGTTAAAAACTTCTGAAATCGATAAAAATGTATCCAAATCATAATGTTTTAATATGTATTCTGCTCAGGTTTTGTTGTATACACTGGTTTGATACAGCATAGAAAATTTTCTTTTCTTACTGTCGCAATCTAAGTAAAATATGCAGCAACTTACTTTAGATACGATAATCTTCCATTTTCAGAGTTCAATAAACTTTTAATTGTTTTGTATATAATAAATATTTTCTACAACTAGCAATTGTTTAATTTTGTTTATTATATGGTTTCTTAGTCAATATTATATCAACTACTTAGGTTAAATATGATAATCTTCCATTTTTAGAGTTTCTATAATATAGAATGCACAACAAACTTTTAATTATTTTGTACACAATAAACATTTTATACAACTATCAATTGCTAATTTTGTTCATTATATAGTTTCTTAGTTTATATTATACCAATAATCAAAATTTTGTGCAAAAATTTAATATATTAAAAGTTTCATACCTTGAAAGAATGAGTTTGTTTGGAGAAGAGTTTATTTGGATGATTTATTTGAGATATTTACTGTAGCACTTTTTGTGATGTGATGTGTGTGAGATAAAAAGGTGATTGGGATTTGTGAGGTAAATTTTTTTTTTCCAAATTCTCTCTATCCAAACAAACTCAATATATTCACGTGCAAAGCAGGCGAGGTATTACTAGTTGTTTTAACATGTCACTTGTCAATAATCAAATTACCTGTTCCCTTTTGGCAGTTTAGTTCTGTATCTCAGTTGCCAATTGATAGAGCAACTATTAGGCATCTTTTGCACTGTTATTTTGTCATAATTTTGACTACTTACTGTGCTAAGTGTTGAGATTTTGCTCGTATTTGATATTTGTATAAATTATAAGTGGTTGGTGCCAAAAGTGCTCTCTTAAGATAAATTTTCAGAAGATTCTTCATTTCATAGCGTACCCACGCCAAAAACAGAGGAGATATACCTAAAAGACGATCCCGCGGGATTGGTAGCAAAAGTGGGCAAGTAGGAAATCAAAAAGGCTCGTAGGCCATGGAGGTACAGAGGATAAAACTCTAATCCTTCAAGCTTTAAGGGCTTTGAAGCTTTCTTCTTTTCGGCGGTCACTTTTTGGGTGAATTGGCTAAAAAGTCAGATTCACGTGGGCTTAGGACTCTTCTCTACGGAGGATTGACGTTTTTCTCTTTTGCTGGCGGCTACTTGGAAGATATAAAAAGGAAAAGCCAGATTCACGTCAAAGGAATTAGTTTAGCTTTAAGTTTTCCTTTTTCCCATCTGGCAGAGGTTGGAGACCTCTCTCTCTCTAGCTTTTAGACTTTGTACGATTGTGGCTAGACTTTTGCTTTTACCTTTGTTGCTCCAGCACGGACACAAAAAATCGAAGAAGACCTTTGCTTTTACTTTTTTTGGCAATTGGCAACAAAAAGTGAGACACAACCAGGACTTTCTCTGTTGTTTCTTATTAATTCATCTTTCCCAATTCTTTGGCAACTATGTGGATATTATCAATCGAATCATGCGAGATTGAATTGATGAGAAGCAGCTAGTTTTTTCCTTTACCCAAAGGTCGATGCGAGGGCGCGGTCCATAACATCTGTGAGATCTAATCGAATTTTCATTATTCCTTCTAATTCGTTACTATTCATGCATTTCCTGGATTAATTGTTCATCGGTATTTTATTAATTGAGTATCAACGGTCGGATATTTAATTTAATATAATAGCCTACTGCCACATTAATTGAATTGAATCCGTAATTGTTCATTTAGTTGACACCTAGTGGCAACCACCATAATTGGATTTATGTTGGGAAAACGTAAGATCTAATTTAAATAAACCCTCTTAGCGTGTTTATTGGTTAGGGTTGGGTTCTTCTAGTTTTAATGCAATTGGATAATTAAATTTATATGGTCGTACTTAGGGTTGTTTTCTGGTTAGAATAGCAGTCAATGGTCGTACCTTGACCGTCGAAAAAGTAAGGAAGAACTGGTTGTCAGAGCTTGTTGATAGCTATAACCAACCTAATGATGGATGAATGAAATATCTTTGCATCGATGATCATTTAATTGGACCGTGCCTGAGAAGTTGATCCTTTGGGTAGAATTTTATTAATTGCTAGTTTTTGTAAATTACACTTGGTGAGTTAGCTTGTAAATTTTATTTATTTTATTTTCATTTTCATTCCATTGAATATCCCCCAATTTTGTTCTATTGACTTGGAAAGAAACAAATTTCTCCCCAGTCCCTGTGGATTCGACCCTACTCACCACTATATACAAAATCTGTATTTTTCTTGAATAGGTAATTATTATTGTATAGTCTCGACACCTGTCAATTTTTGGCGCCGTTGCCGGGGATTGGTGCCTGATTAATTTGTTTCTTTTTGAGTTCATCTTGTTATTACTATTTTTTTTATTTTCCTCTTATTTTTTTTATATAGTTTATGGTTGCTAACTTTCCGTATTTTGGCGATAAACTGAATTTTATTTCTAGAAAGGGTTATGAGACTCATACTTTTTTTAATGATCAATTGACTGTTGCATTTTCTTTGGTCGCCAAAAAAAAAAAAAATTGCATTCCGTCAAAACAAATGTTTTTTTGGGATGGGTTGGGGGGGTTGCTTTTTTTTTTTTTCTCGACTTAAATTATACCAATTTTTGTTCTGTTGATTTTATCAAATTTGGAGAATGCCAGCATCTAAATGTTTATGTGTCTCTGGTTTTTATTAGGAGGAATTGATACATTGAGTGGGAAAAAGAACATTGGTGTGTAACTTCAATTCAATTCTCTTTATCAGATATCTAGTAGGCCTCTATATTTGATTCAACAATATAATTTCTACAAAATGTGTCAGAAACACAATACTATGCTTTTGCAATTTGCACTTTGTGGGTGTAAAAGGTGAGAATTGAGTCACAAGACTACTTATCCACCTGAGCAATAAAAGTACAATGCTAATTTAAGTGTACAATTCTCATTATCAGATATCATTTAATGTTATATTAAAAATACCCTTTAGTATTTCTCCACAACCATGATTTTAGATATAGTAATTTCCTAAATAAAAGCGTGTAGTATTAATAGGTTTCTTAAAAAAAAAATACACGCACTAAACCTTCTACAGACAATAACTTATTGTAAAAAACTAATTATATATTTATATTTTTGAAATAAGCACACATGTAGATTGTGCCAAAAGCGTTAGTGATTCTAGCATCTATGGAGAGTTAAATTATGCTCACAAATGATAGGATCAAAGGAAGATTGTGGGTAAAGACACTTATCAAAGAGTTAACATTATGCTCACAACTGGTAGGGATGGATGCAAATCGAATGAAACTGAAGGGCATTTCAACTAAAAAATTGTAGGATCAATACAAATTGAATACATCCTAACGAATACGAACTAGTAGAAAATACCAAGATTTAATGAGATCTGAATTTAGAATTCTAGTTCCTGGAACTTTAACTTGAGTTAGCCGGGAAGTATGGATAGGCATTCGTGCTCTTTTTTTTCTTGGTTCTTTTCTTGGTTTCAAACGTGAACAGATTCGATAGGACCCCAAATGCTGATCTTACTTGACATTTGAGACGCAGTTAAGCTATACTCATCTTTTGTTCGTCTTTGTCCCAGAGCTGGCAACAAAACCCAAAACCCAACAATCCTTTCAATTTGCCTATTAATTTTAAATGATGGATTGGGTCAATTGAGTTATGGGTTTTGTTGGGTTGGGTAAGAGTAACGCAACTTATTCATTGGGCGGATTGAATTTTTTATTTGGATATCCAATGTTCAACTTGTTTAAAAGTAATTCAAAATAATAAATATAAAATTCAATACACATATGCTCAATTATTTGTATTTGGACATATGTTAATGATAGGTCGTCAGCCTGTGCAATAATAAATACCTACTCAAACTAAAAGTGATTTCTGTAGATAGCGGTGAGCAGGGTCGAATCCACAGGGACTGGGAGTAATTATTTCTTTTCAAGTTCACAGTGACAAGGGGGTGTTTTTATGCTGAAGGTGACAATCAAAGAAATTCAAATAAAATTTAAGAAACTACTAAAAATTAAATAACAAATTACTAAAAACAAACGAGTGACAATTAAGGATCTAGTCAAGGAATAACTTCAGCAATGGTTCACCTAATTGATCATCGATGCAAAGGCAATCCCAATTATTTACCAATAAATAGGTTATAACTGTCAAACAAGCGATGACAGTCAATCTCTCCTTACTGTGTCGATGATTAAGGTACGCCCGTTAATCACTGCTCTAATTGAGAAATAATCCTATGTACGCCCATAAGATTTAATTCTCCAATTGCCTTACGTATTAGAGGAGCCCTATTCTAATCAAATAACGCACTACCAGGGTTATTTTAGATTAGCCTGCGTATTCCCCTGACACAAGTCTAATTATGACAGTTATCACTATTTTGAGGCAATTAAACAATTACGGATTCAATACCTCAATTGACAATAGATTATTGAATTGATTAATTATCCGGATCCAGGACAATCAATTAATTAAATAGCTATAAGCACTGCAACTCGGGAATATGCGAATACCAATAAATAAAGAAAAAAATAAAATTAAATCGATCTCACAATTTTTTAGGCGAATCAAAGCATTCGTTTCTCCTTGACTAGAGAAAATGAATTTAGCTCATTGTTGATGAGAAAACCCCATACAAAGCTGACGCAACAGTAGCGGCCATCGTCAAATTCAATGAGAAGAAATCAAGAAGAAAGACAAGCTACAGGAAGGAATTCAATGTTTTCACTTGGTCTTCACATACGGACTAGAGAAACCACAAGAAGACGAAATGGAAAAGTCAAAAGCTAAAACTAAGAATTGCTTCCTCCTGACATGCGTGGGGAAAAGCAATGAAAAGCTAGGAAGAAAAGTCAAAGTGAAGCTAGAAAAAGATAGTGCTTGTTCTCTGCAATCTAATAGTTCCTATCCTAATGGCCTATTGCTACTGTCTGGCCTTGTGCGGCGGCCCCCTTCCGGAAAGGAAGCAGCTCCCCTTTTTCCTGCGCAATTTTCCTATATAAAGTAGTGCTCCTTGCGGCGGCTCCTGTGCATAGGAAAATTAGCACCTGTTATTAACATATTAACATATTTAAAATTTTTTAGAATATAAGGACTAAAGTACAAACTTATTTTCTATAATTTCAATATTATTATACAACAAATTATATGTCTCTTACTTACATTTTCAAGTGTAATATAATCTAGCATTCAATAATTTAAATACATAGAATATTACAATTTACAATAAAGCAGATATAAATAGTAAAAGTGTTAATAAGTTGTGATAAAAATAAGTTTCAATCAATTAGTAGTATTAAAAAGTATAAAGTAAACAATTTTTTAAGCTAATCTATTTAAATGTACAATTTATTATCTAAAATTCACAATACAAGCAATATAAAATATCATTCTATTTATGATGTGTTTTCAAGTAACTTAAAAAGTGAGTGTGTGTTTGTGTGTGTGAAAATACATTTATGTATGTGAAAATGTGTTTATATGTGTGAAAAAAATCTTTTTTGTGTGTTAAAATGAATGTGAAAAAGTTTATGTATTAAAATGAATTAATTAATATGTTGGGTCATATTTGGATAATGGGTTTAAGATAACATAATATGACCCAACCCAATCTAAAGTTGGACGGGTTGGGTATAACTCATTTAAGTAAAAGCTCAATATTAACCAGCCCAAAACTCGCCAAAATCCGCCAAATCCGCTCAATTGCCAGGTATAATTCGTCCATAAAAGAAGTGCAAAAGTCGGAAGTCAAGCTTCACATTCTGTTGCCAAAAAAAAAAAAAAAAAAGAGATTGCATTCCGTCAAAACAAATATCTTTTCTTGGGGGTGTTGGCGAGCTTCTTTTTTTTTTTTTTTTTTTTTTCAAAATAAATTGCATTTTCAAGAATTCTTCAGTATTACTTTCCTCTTGCAGTTCTGTTCCTGCATTTTTCGATGGCTTGCTTAGCCAACATAGAAACCAATATTGTCACTGATCAATCTGCACTTGTTGCTTTGAAAGAGCACATAATGTCAGACCCCTACCTAGTCCTGGAAGACTACCGGACTGCTAATACTTCTGTTTGTGATTGGATTGGAGTCACTTGTCGCATCCAACATCATAGAGTAACTGCTTTAAACATATCATTCATGGGGTTGACAGGCAGCATTCCTCCTCATCTTGGGAACTTGTCTTTTCTTGTTTCTTGGACCTGAGTGGTAACAATTTCCAGGGCAATCTCCCTGGAGAATTTGTCCCGTTTGCGACGCCTGAGGTTTATGAACCTTAAGCTCAACAACTTCACTGGAGATGTTCTGTCATGGTTGGTTCCTTTTCTGAACTTCAATTTTTGTCAATTAGAAATAACAGCTTCACTGGATTTATCCCTCATTCTCTTGCGAACATCTTGAAGCTTGAAACATTGGAACTATCATACAATCCTTCACAAGGTAAGATTCCTGAATTCATGGGAGGTCTACAAAACCTGAGGGTGCTAACCAGCTTACAGGGTCTATACCATCCTCCATTTTCAACATTTCAACGTTGGAAATTATTGCTCTCTCAGGAAATAACTTACCTGGTAATCTTCCTCCAGACGTGCAATGATCTTCCTAGTCTCAGAGGGCTTTAATTAATTTCAAATAAGTTTAATGTTCAGTAATTCAAGTATTGTCATTGTCATCATATGAATTTAGCGGACAGCTACCTTGGGAATATGGAGCCTTGAAGAAGCTGGAGGGGCTGTATCCATGGTTCGAAGTCTCGGCCGAGACCGAGATGACTCGGCCGAGTCGTCACCGTCTCGGCCCCTACCGATACGATACCGTGACGAAACGATACCGAGATACTTGACTCGCCGAGAAATCGGCCGAGACGTCACTGCGACGGATTGACTCGGCCGAGTCACACCGAGTCACTCCGAGTTATCCCGAGTCAAGACGAGAAATCGGCCGAGTTACACCGTGACGGATTGACTCGGCCATTTCTTTTACTATTTTTTATTATTTTTGTTTAGCATACTTTTTTTATATTATTAATAATTTTTAGAATATTAAATACTTTAAAATTTGCGTCTCACCGAGACCGCGACCGATATGCCGAGACCGATGTGGAACGTTCCGGGCCGCGACCGTGACCGCGACCACGACTTTGAACCATGGCTGTATCTTGCCCGGAACCGGAACAGTTTAATAGGTATGATACCGAATTGTTGTAAATCTACAGAGGCAAGTCTGGTTAATTAGTATCATCTGATTTGATTAACTTCAATATGTCAACTCGGTTTCTTATTATCCCTTTTTGCTGTAACTAGTATAATTTTGTATTCTTAAGTAGTTTCAGCCACTCTCGGCTAGCTTTCACAAAAGAATTCATAAACCTGAATTGAAGTCTTGAGTTGCTTTTTCTGTTCCATTCCGAAGAAATTAAACTTTACTCTGCATCAGGTGTTCCTGGAAAACTCAAAGCTGGCTTCCATTTGATTCAGAACTGTTACTTTTGTTTTGAGGTGGGGTTTTCTTTATTTGAAATAGATTCTCATTCTCCTGTAGTCTTTCCTCTTTAACTACTTAAACACACATGCATGTCCATACCGTAAATTTCGCCATCCCCCGTATTGGACAGGTTTGTTCCCAAGGTTTCTATGAAATTCCATCCGTTTTTATTACAAATGCTAATTGGTCCAAGGGGAAAACACTTTTATGACAAAAAAAGCAGAAATTACTTCCATAGAAGGAGGAGGTTATACATGTCAGCAGAAGGAGCAAAGGACTTTGTAGTAGTTTTATTTCTTCGTCAATGAAATCAACAATGTCCAGTCCACACGCGTTTTAACTGTATTCCTTCCCTTGTTAAATGATAAGACATCATTTCTTTTGTAGCCACTCCTTTATCTTTATCCGACCAAAGGACCCACAGTTGCAAGACGGTCCTGAAGACATATGCAGCCCACCATTTGCTTCCATGATTTTGTAAGGCAGCTTCGTCTTTCACAATCACGTTGCCGTCTATCTTCTCGTCTTCAATTTCCGTCATATTTCTTGCTTTAGTACTTGGTTAGTTCTTTCTTTTTCTTTTTGACGCGGTCTTTCTTTGTGATAAATACTGCACCATATAGCATCGAAGTTCATCAGCTTATGAATCTATAACCTCCTCTTCCTTCTTCCTTTCAAGATACTACAAGTGGACTGCCTGTCCTAAAAACCAGAAGCCGCCCTCCCCAACATTCTTAAGTTAGAAAGAAAGACTGAAAATGGCAGAAACAGTTCTCTCTTTTGTGCTGGATCAACTCTCAACTTTTCTGCGCGAGGAGGGACGACTATTGGGAGGGCTTCGGCAAGAGGTCCAATTCATCATGGATGGAAAAATTACTGTAGCGATTTGATATATGTGAGGGAAAAAAGTGATAGGAAAATGTGATCACGGAAAACGACAATATTTTCCGACGAAAACAAGCAATCCAAGCATGGCTTAAGCTTTGATTCTAAAAAAGGTTTTTTTTTTTTTGTAACATGCACATAGGCCTATGTCCATGCACTTCCAACGTTATATCAAGTTGTGAAATCACAAAATTTTTGCTAGTTCTTCTCATGGAGAGAATACTCCCGCATTACTTTCCTATTGCAGTTCTGTTCCTGCATTTTTCGGATGGCCTGCTGAGCCAACATAGAAACCAATATTGTCACTGATCAATCTGCTCTTGTTGCTTTGAAAGAGCACACATTATCAGACGCCTAACTAGTCCTGGAAGACTACTGGACTGCTAATACTTCTGTTTGTGATTGGATTGGAGTCACTTGAGGCATCCAACATCATAGAGTAACTGCTTTAAACATATCATTCATGGGTTTTGACAGGCAGCATTCCTCCCCATCTGGGGAACTTGTCTTTTCTTGTTTCTTGGACCTGAGTTGTAACAATTTCCAGGGCAATCTCCCGGTAGAATTTGTCCCGTTTGCGATGCCTGAGGTTTATGAACTTTAAGCTCAACAACTTCACTGGAGATATCCCGTCATGGTTTGGTTCCTTTCCTGAACTTAAATTTTTGTTGTCAATTAGAAATAACAGCTTCACTGGATTTATCCCTCATTCTCGAAGCCTGAAACATTGGAACTATCATACAATCCTTTACAAGGTAAGATTCCTGAAGTGATGGGAGGTCTACAAAACCTGAGGGTACTAAATTTGCAGTATAACCAGCTTACAGGGTCTATACCATCCTCCATTTTCAACATTTCAACGTTGGAAATTATTGCCCTCTCTGGAAATAACTTACCTGGTAATCTTCCTCTAGACGCGTGCAATGATCTTCCAAGTCTCACAGGGCTTTATTTAACTTCAAATAAGTTAAATGGCCAGTTGCCATCAAATTTTACTGCTTGTTCAGTAATTTAACGATTGTCATTGTCACCAAATGAATTTATCGGACAGATACCTAGGGAATATGGAACCTTGAAGAAGCTGGAGGGGCTGTATCTTGCCCGGAGCAGTTTAATGGGTATGGTACCGAATTGTTGTAAATCTACAGAGCCAAGTCTGTTTAATTAGTATCATCTGATTTGATCAACTTCAATATATCAACTTTAGCGACGGAGCCAGGATTTTTTCCTTTGGGAGACCAAAATTTTTCCTAACAAAATTATCTTAATATGTTATTTTCAAAATAATTTTCATCTATTTAAATATATGACATCTAAAAATATCAAATATTAACTTTAATGATAACGGTTTGTCTATTTTATAAATATGTAACATAGTCATGACGAAAATTAAAATAAGAAATAACTTTCGATTAAATATCTTATAACATTACAAACTACCCAACTTGCACATTATGAGAAGATGCTCCAATATGTCACCAGTGCAAATATATATATGCAATATAAATATTACTATTTTCAATTAAAAAAGATAAAAATTATGTTAACATACCTTGAAATTTTAACTTCTTTTCTCAAAAGTAAATTGAGATGTACATTTTTTCACAGAACTAAATTCATTTATGATTGAATCAGTGCTAAATTTTTCAGCAATTTCCTTTTTTATATACGTAGTTAGGCAATCATGTAAGAAATTATCTTCCATCTTATTTTGGATCTTTGTCTTGATTATTTTCATAATTAAAAGCTCATTTTGTAGTTGTAGCTGATACAGGAAGACTGAGAACAAGTCTAATTAATTGAGCTAAGTTGTATATTTGTATGTGGCCTAATAAAGTAATTAATTTTGTTTTAGCCCTTTGATAATTAGGAATTGGGTCTTTTTATTATAACATATTGAATTGGATCAATTCACTATGAATTATCAAATTATATGCTTAATTTGTTGGAAGTTAAATAATTAGCACGATAAAAAATAAATAACATTTTTTGAAGAAAAATTAATTCAAAGGTGTCTAATTCACACATATAGTATAAACTAAAATCGTAAAAAATTAGAAAAGTCAACTTTATTTTGCACATATATTTGTATACTGTGAATTACAAATTTTCAAAACTAAAGGGGTCATGGCTCCCTCAACTCCCTTGGCTCCATCATTGGTCAACTTTGTTTTCCCTTATTTATTACTCGTGCATAAACTGGGGATAGCTGTGTATCACGGTGAATCAAAGAAGCATCTCTTAGGTCATACCAAGTGTATCTTTTATCAAAAAAAAAAAAGTGTATCTTTTATCAAAGAAGCATCTCTTAGGTCATACCAAGTGTATCTTTTATGAAAACACAAAAACCATGTCACAATAACTCTCACAATATATGATGTAATAAAGCTAATGCTTGAATTTTAAGAAACCATCCGATGAACTCGGTAGAAAAGTAAGTTGACTACAAGAAGAGATCGAAGATCTCTCTCTCGACTACAGGTCACTAGTTCAAACTTTGGAACGTGTAAATGAATAAAATCTAAAAAGTGTGCTAGTGCACCCTTTTGGTCTAAATGAATATTTTCGTCTGGTTCTTATGCAACTTAATTGGGTTTTCCTACCCTTTTAGAGCACAACGGATCTTTTGTTCCATACCTTGTGCCATTATTTGTCTCACTTTTTATTATATTGCTATTTCTCCTATATAAACATCATGTTTTAGTTTTTTTTTTTCCTTAAGATCCAATAACTATTAATTCAGTAATACACAAAATTTAACAAACTCAAAAAATCAAAATGCATAAAAAATGAGATTTTTTATGAATTTTCTGCTATATTTTTTAATTTTCTATTATATATTACTTTTTTGAAACTGTTGTATTTATTTTTTACTGAATTAATAGTTATTGAATCTTAAGGAAACAAAAAAGAACTAAAACATGATGTTTATGTAGGAGAAATAGCAATATAATAAAAAGTGGGACAGATAATGGTACAGGATATGGGACAGAAGATCCGTTGCGCTTTTAGAGTAGGACATAATATATAGGCATCTTCAATTGTAATATAAAAGCAATAGTGTTTGGATAGCCATTATTTATAAATATTATTTTATTTATATTATAAATATATTATATAATTATCTATTTTTATCTTTTTCGACCATCTTTTCAAAGGAATAATTTTGTATTCTTAACTAGTTTCAGCTACTCTCGGCTAGATTTCACAAAAAAAATTCAGAAACCCGAATTGAACTTAGGTCTTGAGTTGCTTTTTCTGTTCCACTCCGACTAAATTCACTTTCCTCTGCATCACATGTTCCTGGAAAACTCTCATAGCTGGGTTTCCATTTGATTCAGAACTGTCATTTTTGCTTTGAGGTGGGGTCTTGAGTTGCTTTGAACTGGAAAACTTGATCAGACAGCATTGCTTTATTCCTTCCTTTGTTAAATAATCAGACATCATTGCTTTTGCACGATGCTTCGACATCATAGCTCTTGTGGTCTTTCCTCTTTAACTACTTATACCAAAATTTTGGTCAGACACCGAATTGGAGTGGTTTGTTCCTAAGGTTTCTTTGATATTCCATCCCTTTTTTATTACAAATGCTAATTGGTCGAAGGGGCAACCAAAAAAAAAAAAAAACAGAAATTGGTTCCATAGAAGAAGGAGGAGGTTATAGATGTCGGCAGAAGGAGCAGAAGATTCGGCTGTAGCTTTATTTCTTCGTCAATGAAATCAATAACCGCGTTTTAACTTTATTCCTTCCCTTTGTAAAGAACCCACCGTTGAAAGATGCTCCTTCATCTTTATCCGACCAAAGGAACCACAGTTGAAAGAAGGTCTTGAAGACTGATCGCCCCACCAATTGCACAGTCTTCTTAATAGCTTCCATGATCTTGTATTGTAGCAGGTAAGGCAGCTTCGTCTTTCAGACCAATTTATTTAAAATGAATTCCTAACAAAATTTTAGGAATGGGTTCAAAAAATTAAGGAAGGATAGGAAAAAACACTTTAGCACGATAAACCTAGAAGCTAAACATGATTTGGAAATAAAATTTAGTTAAAAAATATGTTTCCACATGAAAATATATTGTGACTCTTAAGAAAAAGAAAACGGCTAATGGCTATCTACATGAAAATGACAGATGCGAAGTGTGGCAAGTTGAAATAAATCAAAAAATGACAAAAAATTGAAATTAAATGAAGGCAATAAACTCATTTCTTTTCCATAACAATACAGAAGGATGCCAAACATCTTGGATGTTGGAAATTTTATTTTTTTTATTATTTTTTCAACATTAAGAATGGCACTATTCTATAAAGTAAAACATCTCTACTCCAATATTTGAATTAGTCTATGTCTAGATAATATGTTTGAACATAAATAAATATGTTTACATAGTTTTTGTGTATGTTTTAATGTGGATACAGAGATACAAATGTCGTTATGTAATTAGGATTAAAGATAACAAAAATTAGTCCTCTGAAATCATTTACAATAATTGGAAAATAAAGTTAGTTTCCAAACTAATATAGTTTTAGGTCGCATAAAATTTTATTAGACATATTAGGTCAGTTTTTAGACTTACAAGACATTTTATTTTTCAATTTCCAATCAAAAGATATACTCCCTCCCTTTTTCTATAACTAACGTTTAAGAAATTTGCTCTAGTGTACTTTTATCTGTCGTTTTATTATCCCCATACAGTATTAATTATTTTTTCACAATTTTACCCTTTTATCTCTCTTTTCCAATACAGGGTTCTTAATTACTACTCCTAGTAATTATTGCTTCTCTCTTTGTAACAACCCTAGTAATTATCTGCCCCTCCGTATTCTTTCTTCTTTTCTTGCAGCATGTTGAAACATTTAGTTTGGTGGGAGTTAGTTTGCATTGCTTTTGGCCTAGTAAAACAGCACCATTTAGTACTCTAGTGAGAGAAAACATGGGTGAATTGGACAATTAATGAGGGTACAAAAGGAAAGTAGTGTACAGATTTAAGCAATGAAAAACTTTTCTTAATTGGTGTGCAAAATCTTAAACATCAGTTATAAAAAAAGGGAGGGAGTATTAGATTATGAAATAATAGTTGATACACAAGTAATGAGACTAAAAAATTCAAGTGATACTACTGATTGCATTCCCTCTATTAATTGATTGTTTTGAAATATCACACTTTAGGGATGAGTTTGGCACGAATATCACCAAAATAAATAATTGCAATGTGCAACGACACAGGTACTAGTGTAGAGAAAAATGCCAGACTTTTGGTTCCTTTGCCCAGGAGTCCGGACTAGGGTTTGGATCTTTTTGTAATCATAGTCTTCCTGAATAATAGACATGGGTTTATTAGTACTCATCCAGTCTAAATTTCATCTTTCATGCATGCAAACTGTTATCAAAGATCTTTTTAACCCGAAACAAAGTTATTACTCATGAAAATTATTTTTCCATTCGAAAAAAAGTTTTGATTTGGAAGAGAGTTTCTTATTTAGGGATGACTTATCCAAATAAAACATTTAACAACAATGGAAACTAATCGCCAACAAAGGGCCCTTTGGTCGGTTAAAGATCATGCAAAGTAAATTAAAGATCTAGAAACCATATGAACTTGCGTTCAAGGAAGTAGATAGTTGTATAAATACGGCAACTGGAAATCTAAAATAAGAGGAGGAGCAGAACTTAAAGTAAAAAAAAATCATAAATCTAGTAAAATCAAGAAACAAAACAGATTATTTATTTGAAAATGCATGATCAATTTGGATATTTCAATAGATTATCTTAATCACAAAGTCTCTTTTAATGATTAAAATGGCTTCACAATTTAATTCATATTGTTGATTTTTTTTGTTTACAGCATTCTTTTATGTATTCAAATATTAATTAATAAGATTCTGATGACAATTTTAAGGAATCCAAGTATTCATCACATTTAGGATGTGGAACACCCATAAATTTTTTTTTTTTTTGCGTAAATCTTATGTTTGAATGTGTCTTTATGATATTAATTGGTATTTGATTGAGTTAAAAGGGAAACTTAAATGATATAAATGAGATGGCAGCAAAAATGATATAAATAAGACATTAAATTAATTGGCAAAGTGAAAGGCATAGAAATGAGCCACGTCATGATTGAGTGGTACAGCTATTCCAACAAATTTTGTAATCCTTCATTGCAAAGAAATTTGATTCTTTTTAATGTACTCCTTACCATTTTCTGCAATTTCTTTTTTTTTTTTTTTTGCTAAATTTGCATGCTGTTCATAGTTCCTAAGGTTTCTTTGATATTCCATCCGTTTGTATTACATACTAATTTTTTGCAACAAATACTAATTTTTATTACAAATACTAATTGGTCAGCAGAAATTAGTTCCAACCGTATTGGAAGGAAGGTTATATATGTCAGCACCGTATTGGATGAAAAGACTTTGTAGCAATGAAATCAATAACTTTATTCCTTCCCCTTGTAAACTTTATCTTTATCCTTTATCTTTATACTAATTGCACTCGTGCCTTCTTGATAGCTTCCATGATTTTGTATTGTGGCAGGTAAGGCAGCTTTCGTCTTTCACAATCATGTTTCTTGTTTTAGTTTCTTCTAATCGGTTAATTCTTTCTTTTTCTGTTTGTCGCGGATTTTCTTTTCGATAAATACTGCACCATATAGCATCAAAGTTCATCAGCTCATGTATCTATAACCTACTCTCCCTTCTTCCTTTCAAGATATTACAAGGGACTGTCCTATAAACCAGAAGCCGCCTTCCCCGACATTCTGAAGTTAGAAAGAAAGACTGAAAATGGCAGAAACAGTTCTCTCTTCTGTGCTGGGTCAACTCTCAACTCTTCTGCGCGACGAGGGACGACTATTGGGAGGGCTTCGGCAAGAGGTCCAATTCATCAGGGATGAGTTGGAGCAAATGAGAGCTTTCCTGCGAGAGGCAGAAGCAAAAGAAGAGGATGCTCAACCCACGCTCCAACAATGGATCAAGCAAGTGCGAGATGCTGCTTATGACACCGAAGACATTCTTGATGAATTTGTAGCTCGCTTTGCTCGGCATCGCGCAACAGGATTCTACGGCTCTGTCCGGAGAATTTTCAGCTCCATCAAGAATTTGAGAGCTCGTCATCGAGTTGCTGGCGAAATACAAATCATCAAGTCCAGAATCCAAAGCATTTCTGAAGCTCATCAAAGATACCAATCCGAATATGGTATCCCTGCCCAAGCGTCCAACTCACTTTCTGTTGTGAACAACACAACCTGGCGCCATAGCAGAGATGATGCACTGCTTGTGGAAGAAGCTAAATTAGTTGGCATTGACCAACCCAAGAAGCATCTAATTTCTCAGCTCCTCGAAGGGGATGATTACCAACTAAAAGTTGTTTCAGTGGTTGGTATGGGAGGACTTGGCAAAACTACCCTGGTGAAAAGAGTCCATGAGGATCCTGAAGTCAGAAGGCATTTCCCTGTTCGGGCTTGGGTAACTGTCTCTCAAACATGTGACTTTCAGTACCTCCTGAAAGACTTGATTCGGCAGTTGCACAAGGAAGGGAAGAAACCAGTCCCACAATGGATCGAGTCTTTGCATATCACCGAGCTGAAAGAATTTATCAGAGATTTTCTTCAACAAGCTGGAAGGTATGCAATTGTTTTTGATGATGTCTGGGACGTGGAATTTTGGAATACCATCAAATTTGCACTACCCGAGACTAGCGACGGCGGCAACCGTGTCATGCTAACAACTCGGAAAGCTGATGTAGCCTCTGCCTCTTGCATTGAATCTCTGGGTTTTGTCTACAGAATGGACCCACTTTCCTTTGAAGATTCGTGGACCTTGTTTTGTAACAAGATCTTTAAGGGAAATAGTTGCCCTGGCCATTTGATGGATGTTGCCAAAGGTGTGTTGGATAAATGTGAGGGCTTGCCCCTTGCGATTCTTGCAATCAGTGGGCTTTTGGCTATGAAAGATGTAAACAGAACAGAGGAATGGGAGATAGTTCGAGGCAGTCTTGGGGGTGAATTAGAAGGCACTGGTAAGTTGGACAGAGTTAAAAGGATACTTTTTCTTAGTTATAATGATTTGCCTTGGCATCTAAAGACGTGTCTGTTGTACACAAGTATCTACCCAGAGGATTGTGAAATAGCATGCTATCAACTAATTAATTTGTGGATTGCTGAAAGGTTTGTAGAATGGAGAGAAGGAAGGAGTATTGAAGATGTAGCTTGGGGTTATCTCAGTGAACTCGTTAATAGAAGTCTAATTCAAGTGTCCAAGGTGTTTTATGAAGGAATACCCCTAGAATGTCGAATCCATGATCTATTGCGAGAAATTATCGTTTCCAAATCGAGGGAACAAAACATTGTTACAATTACTACTGGACAACCGATGATGTGGCCGTCCGACAAGGTACGCCGTCTAGTAGTCCATGGTAGTAGCAGTAACAACACCCAGCACCCCCAACAAAGACCAAGTTATTGCTTTGACCACCTTCGGTCGTTCATTACAGTTGGATCCATTAATCCGCTGCTATACAAAATGTTGTTATCTGATGTTTTAAGGAGTAGCAAATTGTTAAAGGTTTTGGATTTGGGTGGTCAAGAGACACAAGAGGAAATACCAAATGAGATTTTCAAGATGTTTCTTCTCAAGCATCTGGATCTATGCGGTACGAGAGTGGCGAGAGTCCCGAAAGCCATTGGAAAGCTTCAACATTTGGAGTATCTGGATTTGGGATACACCAGAGTTAGGGAACTACCTGTGGAAATCCTAAAGCTGCAAAAACTTCGGTTTCTCAGAGTATATCATCAAGTTGATTCTTCAGATGATGATTACGGATATCAAGGATTTAAAGCTCCCTCGAATATGGGAGGGCTTCTTGCCCTAGAAACATTAAACTGCGTAGATGCTAGTAGTGGATCTATAATCATTAAGGAGATAGGAAAGCTGACCCAATTAAGAGAGCTATATATTACGAAGTTAAGAAGAGAAGATGGAAAGGAGCTCTGCTCCTCCCTTGCCAACCTCACCGGTCTTCAGAGATTAAGTGTTCAATCATTTGGAAAAGGTGATGATCATGAGATAATCGATCTAAATCATCATCATCCTTCTCTTTCTTCTTCTTCGTTTCTTCAATCTCTTTGTATGCTGATTTTGCGTGGCCGCTTAGAAAAAATGCCACAGTGGGTAGCTCGTCTTCACGGCTTGGTAAGAATAGATTTGAATTGGAGCAGGTTAAGGGGTGAGGAGGATCCGCTTGAATCCCTCCAACATTTGCCCAATTTGGGTCAAATTAATTTCTGTGGATCTTACCAGGGAGAGGGGTTGTGCTTCAAGGCTGGAGGGTTCCTCAAGCTGAAGCGGTTGGAATTAAGGAGAATGGAAGGATTGAGGTGGATGAGAGTGGAGGAGGGTGCATTGCCTCGTCTCCAGAAACTGTATCTGGACCTACTTCCATTACTGGAGGAGTTACCATTGGGTATTCAGCACTTGAGCCAGCTTCAAGGGCTGTATTTGTATGAGATGAGTTCTGAAATGATAGAAAAGGTAGAGAATCAGAAGGAAGACAGTGAAGATTACAGAAGAATGGCACACATTCCTGAAATTGTCATTGGTAGCTATACAGATGATGGGGAATGGAGAGAGCGCCAGCTATGGGGGAAGAAGAAGAAGAAAACATAATCATTCCTAGCAGCAGCAGCAGGCGCCGCCGTGGCTTCTTCCTCTTCTATTGTTTTTATTTTTTCTTTTGTTCATCGTCTATTGTTCTTATTTATTGTTTGTATCGTGCATACGGTGTGAGGTTGTTAATGTATTGTATACAATTACTCTTTTTATCTTTTTGTTTCTGTATTATTTGGTTTAGCTAACGATCATGAACAGGTGCGCATGTTAGAAGTGTATTAATAATACCTACCAAAAAATTTTTATTAAAAACTCCAAAAAAAATGTAGCTTTTAAGCTTTTAAACTTCTGCTTGTAAAAATAGCGAATATTTGATTTATTATATGACTCCTTTTACATACATAATAGATATCTCCCAATGTGTTCTTTCCTTCTCAAATTTGCCAATATGTTTCAATTCACATTTGACCATCCATTCATCACTGACCGACAAAATGTGTATCACTCAATTCTTAAAAACAGCAACTTTAGCTGCTGTATCATTCTTCACAAGTTAAATAGTACCAACAACAAACAATAAAAAAACTTGTACGATTTACACATTACCAATCAATACTAAATATTACAAAAATCAACACAACCTAGAAATAGAATAATACACCTCAAATTATCCTATCATACACACTGAGAAATCCTTTATTTAATCCACTCTCACAACTTTCACTAGCATAAAATTAATTTGAACCAATAATCAAATCACAATTAAACAAATCGCAAATATACTGTAAACAATAAAAATACCAAAAAAATAAAAATGCAAAACAATTACCCCACTCAACCTCGCATGACATCCTGACTGCGGAGTCAGGCCACTAACTTTGTCTGCTTGCTGCCAAGGTGGATAGTAATTCATTCTTATTCCTTGTACGCCATCTTGATAGATGCTGCATAATTTTTCTGGGTCTACACCAAGATTGAGTCCAAACAGGGTCATGCAAACCTTGTGCATTTGAAATGGGTATTCATCCATGGTTACTCTGACAGCATCAGAAATTTGCAAATTAGCATTGTGGCGAATTTTTCTGACACAATTTTCAGGTTTTTGTCGCCTAAGTAAAGTAAAGTAATCCATGTAGCTTTCTAATGGAAGCAAAAGATGCTTCCTTTTAAAGGATCTTTGTTTTGCAATTGCGCAAAAAATAGAGGATAAATTCCCATGACGAATGGGAAATTCTGTAAGCAGAGGAGATTGACGAACAAGGTTAGCCTTCTGAGAAAAGATAAGAGCAGTATAATATAACTGCAGAAGTGGGAAAAGATTGTGATACTCTGTATTATTCATTGTCTACCTGAAAGATGTTGGAGTCGTAGGCCAGAATCTCATATTTCTCTGAGAAACTGGCAATCCACGGAGGAAGAGCGTGTCCCCGCAGTCAAGCTTTTGATCCCCTGATACCACAAATATTTGACCATTTCCTTCAACATCACTTGGGTAGTTTTGGACAGGCCATCTTCTGCTGTAATGGCAGCTTAAAGAAGTCCTCCGTCACCAACTTCATTTTCTCAATTACTGTGGCAGCCCCATGATTAACTAATTGTTCAAGATCGAGTCACGGACTGTTAGTCGTTACTTTACTAGGAATATTAAGTTGTGTATCTGATCATTACAAGTTGTACAATTAGGATTCTATATGTGATGGATTCTCTTGATTTGTTACCTGAAAGAAGCCCCAGTCTTTACAAGCCCGCTAAAGTTTTGCCATTTCATTCTGGTATCCTGAATGATCAGCTGCAAGCTTTCCCATGTCGATCACTGGAATCTGTGATACCTCGTTCGTAGAAACTTCATTAAGCATTATTTCAGGCCTGATGTATCGATGGGGGATTTCTTTAGACCAATTAGAAGCTAGTTCTTGGACATTCTCCATTGATATCAATGTCTCAGATATCAAATTGTTTGCTTGATCTTGTCAGATTTTAGTGCTAATGCTTTTGTGGGCCGACTTCTATCAACTCAATGACAATACAGAAACTGACATTTGTTTACAGCTAGATGCTCAGATGGAGAAGATCAGCCGTCGCACTGAAAATTTGAAGGAATGACAATTTTCTAACTGCTAATTCAGCAGTTGGTCAGCGAATTTGAAATTTGATGAGGTGCCTTTCACATTTTCACAGATGCTTCACGACACGTAAGAGATTTCGGATTTCTGAGTAATTTGTAATCTAAACACCCTTAGAAACATGTGAGATGATTAATCGAATAAACGTAATAAAATCCTGTATCAACCTGGCCTAATTTCACTGCATTGTCATTCCTTCTGCTCAGTTCAATGTGATTAATTCATAAGTAATCACACAATCGATAAATATAAGTTGCTCAATGACGGTCGTAAAAGAATTTAAGGCCAGTGGCACATCTCACAATCATTTTAGTAGTAAAGAATTTGTGTTGCTAATTACTAATTACCATGCCACCATCACCAATATTGATTGCAAAAGTGATTCAATATAATCTCCCTGGGAGGGGGAAGAAAAACAGATTTTTTTTTTTTTAGCAATTATATAGGAACATACTAAAAACACGGAGAAGAGAAGATGATTTGTATGTAACCTAAGACAAGAGGCAACAATCAGCAACTTTTGGATTGAAGAAAAAAAAATGAACATAAAAAGATGAGACTAGTAGAACGATTATTTGTTATTTTTGATGTACTTTGAAAGCAAAACCGAAAGCAAAAACATTATTATAGTAAAAAGAATTGAAAACTAACAAAATTCTAACGGAGAAGAAAGGAAGAGTTTGACTAATTAACCGTAGTTAGTAAGATAAGTGTGAGATTAATACCAATTTATTGACTAAGTACGCATCGAATAACAGCAACTATAGCTGTAATGGTAGAAAACCATCTTCGTTTGTTTGGATAGTGAACTTATTCTAAATAATATTTCGCTTGTATCATAAACATATTTTCTAACCCACATTTTTACATTCCCAACCATCTTTTTATCTCACATACATCATATCACAAAAAGTGCTACAGTAATTATTTCAAATAATACCCTAGTGTGTATGAGCCTAAAAGTTAAAGCTGTCATTTAATTTTAATGATAAATATGTGAAGGAAGAGCAACTAAATAAAGGCCACCAAAGTCATTTCACAAATACCGGAGCATCATCCACTTGTACACTCTTCTAAACCGATTAGCCTATCAAAATTCAAATGACTTAATTAACCCTCCAAAAGCAGATAAAATTTTGTGAGCAGTACCCCCTACAATTGCTTCTTCTTTATGTACAGGATTCATATTCACATAGACCAATTAGGCAACTTTGGATCCACCTCTTATTTGGAGCACTACCAAATAGACAAACCCTTTACATGCATACATTCTTAATTGCTACAGCAGTATTTTACTACTTAAATGTGAAATAATTAAGTTCACACAACTTTTATTCTAGATGCCAAATGTGCCCTTGGTAACTCTAATTCATCAATCTGATATAACTGAATGACTAAAGATATCTATTTCTCATTCTAGAAAATGGGGATTCTGCTTCTTCCCTGTCTATCCACCCTCACATTCTTTACCCAAAAAATCAAAAAGGGATGACTGAAGAATCGCAGGCATCACTGAATTCAGTATTGCCTTCTGGGCAGATAGAAAATGCATGGGCATCTGCCACTTGACAGCTAGGTGCTAATGCTCGGCGGCGGCATCTCTATCTCTTTTGTCTTCTCGCCTAGCTATTTACCAATGTTAGCATTGTAATATTGCACATGGGAGCATGGGCTATATATAACTTATGCTAATAAATTTTACTTCTGCTAATAATCTTTTTTAGCAGTGAAGTGGAACTCGCATTCATTTCCAGCTACAGTAATTAATTTAAAAATTAAAAGATGAGAATTATGCAGGCAACCATGAACGATTGGTTGGCTTTTTGTTTGATTAATGTAAGGGTTAGCAAATGTTTAAGTTCTACTGTGTTAAAAGCCAGAATATGAAGAGGGGATCTCTAATCAACTTCCTTCTTTGAAATTAAGGAAGCTAGTTTCTAATAGATAAGATTTGAACCCTTGACAAATTCCTTTCTATTTGAGTACGACATCATTTGACCAAAAGAAAAACATAATAACAAGAGTAATAAAGTAAAGCCTCATTTAGCCAAAAAAGCATTGCAATTATCTATATATCTACCATTAATTTGCAAAGATGGGCGGCGGGTTAAAGAGTGCGCTAGTAGGTGGAAAACACGACTCTTTTGACATTTGAGGGTGATTTATAGATTTCTCGGTTCCTTTCTGCATTTCATTCATAATTTTATATTCTTTTCCAAATTTGGCTACTCTCCTGTATTCCTTGATAGAATGAAAGCAAATTACACCAAATGTCATTAAATTACTCACTTGTACTAATTTTGGTTACCAAATTAATTTCTTAGCCAAAAATATCACTAACCTAACCAAATTGTATGTTTTTAGTCATTCTATCTAATTCCACCGTCAAAAAAAAAAAAAAAAAAAAACAGAATGACCATCACATGATCTGCACATGTAGGGTTTGAAGGACAAAATCATCTAAAAATTTTAAGTGGACCAAAGAAGGCACAATGGTCAACCATTTAATTCACAATATGAAATAGCACAAGACACATATGTCACGATATATCTTGTTTAGTATTATAGATCATTATTATAAACAAATCACTTTTTCCACATAAATAAACAAATGTTCATTCCAATCATGTGTGTTCACACTAATAAATAACCATAATCATATTGCAAATGACTCAAATGAGACTGGTAGAGAACAACATTTTGCTATCGCAAAAGGTTCTTTCACACTAGAATGAGCTCAGACAGCATTCAACTCTCACATTTCACATCTAACGTGCCTAAAATACAAGCATTATTGTCATCAATAAGCTGGCTCCAACTCATTGTTGTCATCTTTGCATTATTTTGAAGCCTGGAGCCCCACAATTGCATTAGCAGAGTCTTACCCAGCTCCACCACTTGCAGATTCCCATCTATAAAATATGGTGTATTATTGCACAAATTGGCTTCCTAGTAAGTTCAGGGCATCTTGATATTAATTTATTGATCTCCTTCAATTTGGTTTTTAGCTCTTTTGTCCAAAAGGACGTTTTCAAGGATGATTCTTGAAAGCTCAAGGCATCTTGTGATTAATTTACTGATCTCCTTCGTTTTGCTTTCTAGCTCTTCTGTCCTAAAGGACACCTTCAAGGATGATGCCAGCTCTTCTGTCCTAGAGGACACTTTCAAGGACGATGCCAGCTATTCTACCTACCATTGACTTTTATTGATCAACATGGTTTACCTTGTTAATTACAAATATTTATATTTATCTATATCTATATCTATACGATAGTTACCTTCAACATGATGTACCTTGATGCCATCTATTCTAATCTACCATTGACCACGGTGTACTTTGTTAATTACAAAGATTCATCTATATATCTATATGTATATCTATGCTAAAAGATCGAGTTTATTTTGATGGTAGAGAGTTTGAGTTTTTCTTTTCAAGATCACCCTTCTTACAAAATAATCAGGACTACATCATGTCCCTAAATTTGAATGCACTTTCTAATATCATCGAGGGTATTTATGTATTGTCATAATCAAGGCCTAATATTCAAAAAAGAATTTAGTTCGAGCTCCCACCAACTATACCCCTACTTAGTTCCATTATAACCATATATCATTACAATGATCAGGTAAACAGAAAGATCTCATACGAATACTAAGATGATATGGTAAATCAGAACAAATATCATGCATCTTGTATGAAGCAATTTGAGAAAACCTTGGTACGTTGTAAATTCAATTCGATGATGAAAGGTGAATATAATCGAGCAAAAAAGGGCAAACCTCAGGAGAAAAAATTGAACCTTCAACCATGATAATTATAGAATGAAACATGTGCCAACTTCAATATTATTTGCAGTTAAAGATCAAGTATAATAGTATACATAAAAAGAGGTTGGCGGCGGGTTAAAGGGTGCGCTAGTAGGTGAAAAACACCACTCTCTTGACATTTGAAGGTAATTTATAGATTTCTTGGTTCTTTTCTGCGTTTCATTTATAATTTTCTTTTTTTTTCCCAATTTTGGCTGCTCTCCTGTAACCTTGATAGAATAAGAGTAAATTGCACCAAATGTCATTAAATTATTCACTTGTACTACTTTTGATCACTAAATTAATTCCGTAGCCGAAAATATCGCTAAACTAACCAAATTATATGTTTTTAGTTATTCTGTCTAATTCGATCGTCAAAAGAAATAGAATGGCTATCACGTGGCTTGCAAGCGTGCTTTTTAGAGGCAAAATCATCAGAATAGCTTTGGTTGAAAATTGCCTTCATAAACAGCCCAATTTCATTCACCAAACCTAAACCCCAATGCTCTTATCAATTTCTGCCCCAATCTCAAGATCAAGATGCAAGGAACCGACTCCGACTTGCTGCTGTGGGATGAAAATCATTTTGCAGAATCTGGGAAATAAAGTCGGATTAATGACATAAATTTCTGATAAGCACCTGAGACTGAGAGGAAGGGGAAAGCAAGCTAATCCAATCACAATTTCAGCATCCCTTCATAGAAACCCAATTCCCGCATTTCACATCTAAACTCCTAGAGGCTGAAGCACCTATCAAACAGGGGTCATTTCACATGGATTTCCCTGAGCCAGGTCCAGAGGATGCCAAGATTGCTCGTACCATAGAAAAAAAGTTCTAGAGACTTGGGAATCAAAATGGACCTTCAAATTCATTACTCGACATCAAGATCAATGCTAAATGAGCCAGAAGGCTAGCATCATCTGGTAGTATAAGAAGCTTAACCGCTGTGGGAATCCTTGTCGGTTAAGTAATTGGAACCATTTTTTCATGTTGTACACCAAATGTTTGATATAATGTCCATGCTAATAGTGCTACTATTTCTTGTTCAGGAGGGTGTGATCGGTGCGAGATGGCATATGGGCAACAATAAATGACTTAGCAAGAAACAAAGGAAGAGCGCCTTCACCGTATAGATTGATTTTAGGTCAAATTACACTTTACCCCCCTATAATTTAGTATTTTTGTACATAACTCCTCATATGATTTCAAAAATTATACATAACTTCTTCATAATTTGAATTAAAGTGTCAAAGTAACGGAATTTGCAATTAATAACGGAGTCACCTAAAATGTCAAAAATACTACTATGTAAAGTTGAAAATTATATATTAATCACAACGGGGTTATGTGTATATTTTGAAAATTATAAGGAGGTTGTATGGTAAAACATTAAATTATAATGGAGTTATGTGGTAAAATATAAAACTATACGGGGTTAATGCGTCATATATATTATATTTATATTTTTTTATCACTTCAATTTTTTTAATTTTTAAACAAGAGTAATCCCGACATTTTTAAAGGTTTTGTTACAAACTATGAGGGGATTATGTATAGCTTTTGAAATCATAGAGGAGTTATGTGCAAAAAAATACTAAACTATAGGGGAGTAAAATATAATTTGTCCTAGATTTTAAGGAGCCTCAACTTGCCTACTTTGCATTTGAATTTTGCTGAAAGATTGTCCAAGAAAGCTAAAGTTCATGCAATCCTTAGACTGGGTTCTGAAGAATGATCCACCCAAAACATTGAGGACCTTATAGATGCTGCTGAGAAAAGGAAGTCAACCTAGGACTTGCTTGACTGATGAACTTCATCTTCAATCTTTCTGTTGAATCTTCAGATTTTCTATTTAGTTTGAATTCGATTTTTTTTCACTCAATTAAAACTGAGAGGAATTCCAGATTGTGAATTAAACGATTGACCATTGTGTCTCTTTTGTCCACTTAAAATTTTTAGCCAATTTTATCCTTCGAACCCTACATGTGCAAATCATGTGATGGTCATTCTATTTCTTTTGACGGTCAAATTAGATTAAATGACCCAAAAATTACAATTTGGTTAGTTTAGTAACATTTTCGACTATGGAAATAATTTAGTAATCAAAAGTAATAAAAGTGAATAGTTTAATGACATTTGGTGCAATTTGCTCATAGAATAATTTAGAAACCTGAACTGACCTCATGAGTCATGAGGTCCTCCTTTCTTTATTTTTTTTTTGTTTGCCCCTTTTAAGGTCTCTTGTTAAGTTTTGAATAACTGCAGTACCATATAAATTACAAGTTTGTGTACAATACTCTATTCTATTAAAAATTTTTTGGAGATTCCTATTTAAAACTAGAGTATTGCTATAAAAAAAAGGATAAGAAAATCACGATATATCTAAATGACTTGCCATTTAGGGAGATGGTGAGATAAAAAGCACGGATAGTGAAAGAAAAATTAGGTAATAATAGAAGAGAGAGAAAAACAAGATTATAACACATATGTCGTAATATATCTTGTTTAGTATTGCAGATCATTACTGTTAGTATTAATGCATGTGATCCGAGTTTTACCCTCATATTTACTGTAGGTAAATGATTGGAAGTATGCCGATTTAATTATATCTCTATCTTCCACAATTTATCCCCAAAAAAAAAAATAGAGCGCAGTCACTTGTGCAAGCTGCTATTTAGAAAAAATAATGTTAACAAGATCACTTTTTCTACATAAATAAACGAATGCTCATTCCAATCATGTGGGATTGTAGGAAATAGTTAGTGATGAATCCCACATTGAAAGTGCGAGAAGAATGGAAGAGGTTTATAATCATGTGTACACCTATTCAAATAAATTTGGATGGTAGGAAATTTTGAAGGGAAATTTCAAAATTGCACATACATTGAATATAAATTTAATGGTTAAAAGAATATAAATTTTAATTGATTTCGTTTTAATATTTCTTCTTAACTAAACGGTTTTCTTTTAGTGGTTGTGTCTAATGATACAACTCTTAAATGTCCGTGAAGTATCCGTTCAGGAAAAATTATGTTTCCAAAAGATATAACATTTCTTTTGGGGTATTTATCACCAACGGATCTTCTGTCTCATACTCTATACCATTCTCTGTCCCACTTTATTGAAGCTGTTGTATTTATTTTTTAATCAATTAATAGTTATTGGATCTTAAGGAAATAAAAAAGAACTAAAACATGATGTTTATATAAGAAAAATAGTAATATAATAAAAAGTGAGACAGAGAATGACATAAGGTATGGGACAGAAGATCCGTTGCGCTATCTAAACCTTATAAATAAGGATGTTCGGATATCAGAAAAACTCACTTTTGCTTCTAGTTTTACTATTCTTCTACTTCTTTCAAAACAATATTCTCTAAATCATTTTTGGGAGAATTTATGCATACTACTATGTGGAAATTCTGGTTAGCTTTGTTATTCTTGGAGGGAATTGGTGCAAATCCGGTAGTAGAATAGTGGGGACAAATTTCCTTACGGAAGGTGAATCTTGACGCCAAAGCCATTTACTGTAGTTGTAGTTGTTCCAATTTCCTAACAGGTTCACACTAATAAATAACCATAATCATATTGCACTAATAAATAACCATAATCATATTGCAAATGACTGAATGAGACTGGTAGAGAGTAGCATTTTGCTATGAGCTGGCTCCGACTCATTATTGTCATCTTGCATTATTTTGAAGCTGGGAACCCCACAATTGCATCAGCAGTCTTACCCAACTCCACCACTTGCAGATTCCCATCCACAAAATATGGTGTATTATTGCACTAATTGGCTTCCTCGTAAGTTCAGGGCATCTTGTGATTAATTTATTAATCACAAGCAATTTGGTTTTTAGCTCTTTGAATGTGGTTAGGAAAGAGTTTCTTACTACTCCTTTATTAGAAGGGAAGGCAACCATGTTAGTGCCAAGTTGGCAAAGTATGCCATAAATTTGATTAGTGAAATTAAGTGGAAGGATTCCTTTCCTCTCTGGTTAGTTAGATTAGTTGGAGAAGATGTAGGAGCAGTTGCTACAACTTTGTAACAGTTTTTAGCTATATACGAAAGTGATATCATTTAGCAAAAAAAAAAAAAAAGTAATCATCTTTTAGTGCAAGCCATGAAGGGAATAGCCACATTTGGGTGAGTGATTAAAATTTTTTTCCTACAATGCTGTCATCATAAATTTTAATGACTATATTATATGCCAAACATGAACTCACTCTTAAGAATAATTGGGCTTTTTACGTGATTGGACTTTGAGATCTTGAAGTAGAATTCTTTATGGAGTAGGAATTAATTTCCGAAAGTTTGACTTTTATCCTCAGCAGTCTGCACAAAATGCTGATATATCCGTCGTGTGCTTAACTGAGCATAAGATAAGAATAGAAGATAGATTTTCTAGAAAGGAGATGAAGCAAAATAGAGTACCATTAATTTACTGGTTAATTAATTCTATCATTAAATCTGGGCCGTGAAGAATACAAAAAATAGTCAGTAATCATAAAAATTAAATTCTGACTTTGGATTTCACCAAGTCAATAAAGGGATATTATTGACATAAGCAACAACCTTGATGTTACAGAATATGTATGTTTTTTTATTTTTTTTCTAGTAGGAGAAGAATAAGGTTTAAAAAGTTGGGAAGGGGAGTGGGGATTTGAATCTAAGACCTCAATTCTTAGAGTCTTAACCATAGAATTTGTGTCGACATAAGAATTAAAATTTAGTTGAAATAAATTTTCCTTTGAGAGGAGCTCAATTTGGAAACTGTTGGAGGATGATCTTTTGAAATTAAACAATAATAGAAAAGAAAGTTCCCTTAATATCAAGAAAGCTCTCCATTTTTTTTCCATTCAAAATAGAAGACAACATATATATGCATCCCTGGAAGTGAAGGTCCTGGATTTAAATTTCTTTTTCTCTATTCATATTTCTTAAATCTTATCATTTTCCTATTAATAAAAAATAATAATAAAAATAACAAACATATACCTATTTTATATTTTAAGGATGTAGAACATTAATTATGAAAGAAAAGAAAAGTAGAGTTTTCCTTTTCCTCCCAAGCACCTTTCTAAATTAATCTTACTGGAATAGAACAGTATATGCATAATATTTGGCCAGGCTATATGGAAGCCTTTTGAATTCTTTTTTAGGCAATTCATATACGACTGAATTTTAAGTTTTACTCTAGCAAGACCAATTTATTGAAATGAATTCCTAACAAAATTTTAGGAATGGGTTCAAAAAATTAATGAAGTATAGTAAAAAAACACTTTAACACGATAAACCTAGAAGCTTAGTTAAAAAAAAAAAAAGAGAGTAAGTTTCCATATGAAAATATAATATTGTGACTCTTAAGAAAAGAAAACAGCTCATGGCCATCTACATGAAAATGACAGGTGCGAAGTGTAGCAAGTTGAAATAAATCAAAAAATGACAAAAAATTGAAATTAAATGAAGGTAAGAGACTCATTTCTTTTCAATAACAATACAAAAGGATGCCAAACATCTTGGATGTTGGAAATTTTAATTCTTATTATTTTTCAACATTAAGAATAGCACTATTCTATACTAATGGGGGACCGAATTGAATTACGCAAGCAATATCATCTAAACTATATAGATGCCTTGACACATCATCTAGATTTTTTTAACTATAGGTTGTGGGATTTGAATTCCTGACCTATAACTTGATTTCTGTGTGTCGTTTTTAGATCTTTAATTTATTTTGGATGATCTTTTGACTTATGAAGTTATGAGTAGGATAACACTAATTTTCTTAATTAAAAATGATTTTTTTTTCAAAAAAAATGAAGAAAACAAAAATAATACAGCTGCATACTAGAGTAAAAGAGAAAAAGAGGGCTTACATACTCGTGCAGCATCATTTTTCGTCTCTATTAGTATGCTTGGACAAATATTGATTAACAAAGTAAAACATCTCTACTCCAATATTTGAATTAGTCTATGTCTAGATAATATATTTGAACATAAAAAATTGTATTTACATAGTTTTTGTGTATGTTTTAATGTGGATACAAAGATACAAATGTCATTATGTAATTAGGATTAACGTTTACAAAACTTAGTCCTCTGAAATCATTTACAATAATTGAAAAATAAAGTTAGTTTTCAAACTAATATAGTTTTAGGTTGTATAAAAATTTATTAGACATATTATGTCAGTTTTTAAACTTACAAGACATTTTATGTTTCAATTTCCAATCAAAAGATATATTAGATTATCAAATAATAGTTGATACACGAGTAATGAGACTTAAAAATTCAAGTGATACTCAATGGATTCCCTTTATTAATTGATTGTGTACCTGACAATTGGGCGGATTGGGCGGGTTTTGGGCAAGTTAATATTGGGTTTTCATTTAAATGGGTTATATCCAACCCGTCCAACTTTAAATTGGGTTAATTTTGGGTTGGGTCATATTTGGTCAACTCAAACCCATGACCCAAATATGACCCAATATATTAATTAATAGATTTTGATACATAAACTCTCTCAAATACATTTTCACATACAATAAAAAAAATTTCACACAAATAAACATATTTTCACGTAGATAGACATATTTTCATACACTAAAACACTCACAGATACAAACACACACTCATTTCTTAAGCTCTTTGAAATACTTTATTTTTACACATAAAAACATACTAAAATACACTTGTGGATTGTTAACTTACCGTACTTTGTGGGATCATGAATCCTATCAAGGAGCCAATCATAGAAATTCGAGTTGCAGTATTTGAAACCCTTGAGCAGGAGTTCAAGATTAGGGAGGACAGCCTGTAGAGCATTGTTATGTGCAAATGCTAGAGCACTAGCTTGTTCAAAACAGCCAGCATGGTGGCCTTTAGGATTGTGAACTTGGAGGGCTGGCAAGCAACCCAAAGGGCATAAACTCAGAAATCCAAATTTTCTGGCTCCGCGATCATACAGCTCCTAAATTGAATAAAGCACGTGTTTACTTTCATAATTATTTCTTGTTTTTTTATTTTAATTTGTTTATTTATTTTTTTTCTTAAGTTGAATAACGAGTGTCCAACATAAATATTCAAACCGTCCAAAATATATGTGAATTTTTATTATACAATCCAAAATTGACCCAAAACTCAATTTACCCAATCCAACCTCTCAAATTAGTGAGTGGGTTGGGTGGGTTGTTGGGTTTTGAATATAATTATCAGGTCTAATTGATTGTTTTGAGATACCACACTTTAGAGGAATATGTTTGGCACAAATATCACCAAAATAAATAATTGCATAGAGGAAGGAAGGAAAATGCCAGCAGAAATTAGTTCCATAGAGGAAGGAATGTTACACATGTCAGCAGAAGGGGCAAAACATTGTGCGGTAGTTTTATTCTTCGTCAAAGAAATCAATAATGTCCAGTCCAACCGCGTTTTAACTTGATTCCTTCTGCTTGTAAAGAACCCACAGTTGAAAGATGCTCCTTTATCTTTATCCCACTAGAAAAAACCCACAGTCTTCTTAATAGCTTCCATGATTTTGTATTGTGGCACGTAAGGCAGCTTCGTCTTTCACAATCATTTTTCTTGCTTAAGTTTCTTCTCATTGGTTAATCCTTTCTTTTTCTGTTTGACGCGGATTTTCTTCGTGATAAATACTGCACCATATAGCATTAAAGTTCATTAGCTTATGAATCTATAACCTACTCTTCTTTCTTCCTTTCAAGATACAACAAGTGGGCTGTCCTGTAAACCAGAAGCCGCCTTCCCCGACATTCTTAAGTTAGAAAGAAAGACTGAAAATGGCAGAAACAGTTCTCTCGTTTGTGCTGCGTCAACTCTCAACTTTTCTGCGCGAGGAGGGACGACTTTTGGGCGGGCTTCGGCGAGAGGTCCAATTCATCATGGATGAGTTGGAGCAAATGAGAGCTTTCCTGCGAGAGGCAGAAGCAAAAGAAGAAGATGCTCAGCCCACGCTCCAACAATGGATCAAGCAAGTGCGAGATGCTGCTTATGACACTGAGGACATTCTTGATGAATTTGTAGCTCGCTTTGCTCGGCATCGCGCAACAGGATTCTACGGCTCTGTTCGGAGAATTTTCAGCTCCATCAAGAATTTGAGAGCTCGTCATCGAGTTGCTAGCGAAATGCAAAGCATCAAGTCCAGAATCAAAAGTATTTCTGAAGGTCATCAAAGATACCAATCCGAATACGGTATCTCTGCCCAAGCGTCCAGCTCACTTTCTGCCGTGAACAACACAACCTGGCGCTATAGCAGAGATGATGTGCTGCTTGTGGAAGAAGCTAAATTAGTTGGCATTGACCAGCCCAAGAAACATCTTATTTCTAAGCTCCTCGAATGGGATGATCACCAACTGAAAGTTGTTTCAGTGGTTGGTATGGGAGGAATTGGCAAAACTACCCTGGTGAAAAGAGTCCATGAGGATCCAGAAGTCAGAAGGCATTTCCCTGTTCGGGCTTGGGTAACTGTCTCTCAAACATGTGACTTTCAGTACCTCCTGAAAGACTTGATTCGGCAGTTACACGAGGAAGGACAGAAACCAGTCCCACAATCGATCGAGTCTTTGAATATCACCGAGCTGCAAGAATTTGTCAAACATTTTCTTCAACAAGCTGGAAGGTATGCAATTGTTTTTGATGATGTATGGGACGTGGAATTTTGGCATGCCATCAAATTTGCACTACCTGAGAGTAGCCACGGGGGCAACCGTGTCATACTCACAACTCGAAGAGCTGATGTAGCCTCTGCCTCTTGCATTGAATCTCGGGGTTTTGTCTATAGAATGGAGCCACTATCTATTGAGGATTCGTGGACCCTGTTTTGCAACAAGATCTTTAACGGTGGTAATTGCCCTGGCCATTTGATGGATGTTGCCAAAGGTATATTGGATAAATGTGAGGGCTTGCCCCTTGCGATTCTTGCAATCAGTGGGCATTTGGCTTTGAAAGATGTAAACAGAACAGAGGAATGGGAGATGGTTCGACGCAGTCTTGGAGGTGAATTAGAAGGCATTGGTAAGTTGGACAGAGTTAGAAAGATACTCTCTCTTAGTTATAGTAATTTGCCTTGGCATCTAAAGGCATGTCTGTTGTACACAAGTATCTTCCCAGAGGATTATGAAATAGGATGCCTAAGACTTGTTAACTTATGGATTGCTGAAAGGCTTGTGGAATGGAGAGAAGGAATGAGCATTGAAGATGTAGCTTGGGGTTATCTCAGTGAACTCATCAGCAGAAGCCTAATTCAAGTGACTGACATGTTTTATGAAGGATTACCCGACTATTGTCGAATTCATGACCTATTAAGAGAGGTTTTGCTTCTCAAGTCAAGGGAACAAAACATGGTCACAGCTACTACTGGACGACCAACGATGTGGCCGTCCGAGAAGGTACGCCGTCTAGCAGTCCACAGTAGTTGGGGTAACAACACCCAACACCACCATCAAACACCAAATTATTGCTTTGACCACCTTCATTCATTCGTTACGATTGAATCCATGAACCCGCTACTATTCAAAACATTGTTATCTGATGTTTTAAGGAGTAGCAAGCTGTTAAAGGTTTTGGATTTGAGAGGTCAAGAGACAGAGGAGGAAATACCAAATGAGATTTTCAAGATGTTTCATCTCAAGCATCTGGACCTATATCATACAAGAGTGGAGAGAGTCCCGAAAGCCATCGGAAAGCTTCAACATTTGGAGTATCTGAATTTGGGTAACACCGGAGTTAGGGAATTGCCCATGGAAATTCTAAAGCTGCAAAAACTTCGGTTTCTCAAAGTATATCAAGAAGTTGATTCTTCAGATGATGATTATGGATCTCACGGATTTAAAGCTCCACCCAATATGGGAGGGCTTCTTGCCCTAGAAGTATTAGACTGCATAGATGCAAGTAGTGGATCCACAATAGTTAAGGAGATAGGAAAGCTGACCCAATTAAGAGAGCTATATATTACAAGGTTAAGAAGAGAAGATGGAAAAGAGCTCTGCTCCTCCCTTGCCAACCTCACCAGTCTTCGGGAATTAAGTGTTGCTTCAATTGGAAAAGGTGATGATCATGAGATAATCGATCTAAGTCATCATCATCCTTCCCTTTCTTCTTCGTTTCTTCAATCTCTTCGTATGCTGCTTTTGTGCGGCCGCTTAGAAAAGATGCCACAATGGGTAGCTCGTCTTCACAGCTTGGTAAGAGTAGATTTGGACTGGAGCAGGTTAAGGACTGAGGAGGATCCGCTTGAATCCCTCCAAAATTTGCCCAATTTGAGTTTAATTAATTTCTGTGGATCTTACCAGGGAGAAGGGTTGTGTTTCAAGGCTGGAGGGTTCCTAAAGATGAAGTGGATGCATTTAAAGAGATTGGAAGGGTTGAGATGGATGAGAGTGGAGGAGGGTGCATTGCCTTGTCTCCAGAAACTATTTCTGGAACAACTTCCATTACTAGATGAGTTACCATTGGGTATTCAGCACTTGAGCCAGCTTCAGCGGCTGACTTTGTATGAGTTGAGTTCTCAATTGAGAGAGAAGCTGTTAGAGAATCAGAAGGAAGAAAGTGAAGATTACACAAGAATCGCACACATTCCTGAAATTCTCATTGGCTACTATACAGATGATAGGATATGGAGAGAGCACCAGCTATGGGAGAAGAAGAAGAAGACATAATCATTCCTAGCAATAGCAGCCGCCGAGGCTTCCCTTTCTCTAGTTTGTACCCTCCGTGTTGTGGACAACACGGCTTCCTCTTCTTTTGTTTTTATTTTTTCTTAATCTTTTTTCCCTTCGACATGCATGAGAGAAGTTCATCATCTTGTGTGTCTTACCTTCTTATTTATTTTATGTATCGTGTATACTGAGTGATGTTGTTGTTATCTTTTTGTTTCTTGATCTTTTCTATCTGTAATTGAATGGAGAGACCGCTGGCTGTGGGCGGAGATGAAGAAAACATTCTTTCCTAGCAAGTAGCAGCAGCAACTTCCCTTTCTCTGGTTGTGGAATGTGGACGACATTGCATCTTTTTTTTTTTTTTCTGTATTTTACCTTATTTATTGTATACTACATCGTGTACATCGTGTGATGTTGTTAACGACTTGATATACCGTGTATTACTCTTTTATTTATTTTTTGTTTCTTGATCTTTTCTATAATTGATTTAGCAAACGATCAAGAGGTTGGCAAGTTAGAAGTGTATTGATAATATCTACCGTTTCATTAAAAAAAAAATCTAAATAATAACTTTTAAATTTTGGTAAGAGATAATACATAAACCGAATTTGGTTTGTCCTCACTTGTACAACCTACATTAACAATGGTTCATCTAATAAATATAGCCAATATTGGATGTACACCCTAGTTTACTATATGACTCATTTTACGTGGTAGGTATTTTCCATTCTATTCTTTCCTTTCTAAATTTGCCAATGTTTAAAGTCACATTGTATATGATATGAGATTATTCATCATTGACTAGTATAATTACTATGTGCTAATAAACCTACAATGTGTATCACTGTTTCTTAAAAACATTTTTACATTGAAATTAAATTTAAAAATTTCTTCTATTATTGGTAATTAAAATTAAGAATTGCCCACTTACAACTATATTTACCAATCATTTTCTTCATCTCCAATTATTGTACGTGTCAAAATTATCTTCAATTATTATATTCTTATGCGTGATAATTAAAGCTAACTGATAGGGTGTTAATTGTTGGTTATTTTATTGTTAATTTCCCCATTTATCCTTGACAAATATTGTTTTAATTAGTAATATTTACTTATATTTGGTATTGGACTCAATTTCAGGGAATGGAGCAGAAAACTACAAAAATGAGGGACTTTTTGGAGATAATTGAGATTTCAAACAATCGGGCCCACATAGTGCTACAAAGAGATTGCATTTCCTTTGCTGATTAGGAGATTGGAGTCCTACAAGTAATAGGAAACAAAACAAGAAGGAAAGCCTCAAGTGATATCAAAGAAAACGAGGAAGCAGCTCTCAAAACAAGGTAAAACAATGCAAACACGTCAAGATGTTAAACCAAAGGCCCATGCTCACTCACAGTCTCACAAATGTGGGGCTCCCTCGTGTGGTTGATTTCGTTCGTTTGTTCTTTTTTTTTACTTCAACAGAGGTCAGGTTTGGCCCCCCTCTAATTTGTTTTTTTCTTTTTTCTTTTCGGTATAAATAAATTAGGGGATGGCATCCCTACCCCCAAAAAAAAAAAAAAACAAGAAGGAAAGCCTCGGTTGGTGCAGGAAGCTTTGGGAGGACTTTTGCTCTCAAGTGTGCGGGGACCACGGAAAAAAGAAAGGCATTAGTCATTGGACTTTGGAAGGAAAGAAATGTAGGAAGCTTTGAGAGTTGTTTTTGTTTCTTATTTGTGGGGACCACTGGATAGATAGTTTTAGTCATCTTCCTTTTAGCTATATAAAGACAATTGTAAGAAAGGCTACGGAGACAGCTTTTAGCATAGTTTAGTTTTATTCTTTTTTGACTCTTTTGATGGCCTGGGCCTCAGTGAAATTACTTGGAGATTTTCTCATGAGGCGTGGCTAAGTTTGTCTAGTCAAGAACAACTGAGGATTTGGTTCTACTAAATTTGTGAGATCGAATTAATTTTTATTTATTTCCATTATTCACTGGTATTTGTCTATCTTCTGCTTTATGTTCATGTGGTTGTTTTATTATTCGATTATCCAGGGCCCGGATTCTAGATTAATTCAATAACCTGAAGCCAATTAGGGTAGTTAAATCCGTAATTGTTTAATTATTCTAAACTGGTGGCAACTGACATGATTGGGTTTGTGTCAGGGAGATAAACAGGCTAACTTAAAGAGACCCTCGTAGCGTGTTGATTGGTTAGAATTAGGCTCTTCTAATTATTCATGCAATTAGGGAATTGAACTTCTATGGTCGTATCTAGAGTTATTTCCTGATTAGAGAAATAGTCAACGGTCGTACCTTGGCTATCGACAAATTGAGGAAGAGTTGGTTGTTTATCGCGTGTATGACAACTATAACTAATTTATCAGATAGTAACTGGAATAATCCTTGCATCTGTGATCGAATTAAGTGAACCATCTCCGAAGTTGTCTCTTGGCTAGAGTTCGTCTGTTATTATTTTTATTGTGATAATTAGTTATTTGAGTTGTAGTTGTTTTATTTTATTTTAATTTATTCCAACCAATTTAGTGACTCTCATTTTCAAAAACCCCCCATACTTCGGATTTTAAAAGAAATAAATTATCCCCAGTCCCTGTGGATTCGACCCTGCTTATCACTATCTACAGAAATTATATTTTATTTAAGCAGGTATTTATTATTGCACAGGTTCGGCACCTGTCACTAACTATAGTTTATATACATATTGGTTTAGAAGAAAATCACAATTAATAAGAAGACAAAAGGTTATAAGCAATTAATGATAAAACAAAAGGTTAAATTGATTATTAAATTCATTATATTATGTCATATTGACTAAGAAAAGTTCAAAAAAAATTATCCATAATTAAAAAATATATAACAGAAAAGGTTTAAAACTTTTGAACTCGATAAAAATTTGTTGTATCCAAATCATAATTGTTTTAGTATGTATTCTGCTCAGGTTTTGTTGTATACACTGGTTTGATGCAGCATAGAAAATTTCCTTTTCTCACTGTCGCAACCTAAGTAAAATATGCAGCAACTTAGTTTAGATATGATAATCTTCCATTTTCAGAGTTCAATAAACTTTTAATTGTTTTGTATATAATAAACATTTTCTACAACTAGCAATTGTTTAACTTTGTTTATTATATGCTTTCTCAGTTAATATTATACCAACAAATTAGGTTAAATATGATAATCTTCCATTTTTAGAGTTTTTATAATACAGAATGCACAACAAACTTTTAATTATTTTGTACACAATAAACATTTTATACAATTCTCAATTGCTAAATTTGTTCATTATATATTTTCTTAATTTATATTATACCAATAATCAAAGTTTTGCGCAAAAAAAGCTTTATACCTTGAAAAGAGCTATTATTAGTTGTTTTAACGTGTCACTTGTCAGCAGTCAAATTACCTGTCCCTTTTGGCAGTTTAGTTCTGTATCTCAGTTGCCTATGTCTGCTTCACATAGGTGGAATTCGACAGGTGGAATTCCCCAGAGATGGGTGAACTTCTTAGCCTGAAGATCCTAGCTCTCGATGGTGACCTGCTTACAGGTTCTATACCGAAAGAAATTGGAAATCTGACTATGCCGGAGGAGATGTATCTTACCCTAAACAGCCTGACGGGCATGATGAGCTGGCCAACGATATCTTTGCCAAAAGATAAGAGTAAATGGAGAATGAGCGCTCTGTGTACTTTGTGGCAAAGGAACTGAAGTTATGAAGAATAAACTGAAGTTGTTAGGAGTCACAATACTGTTTAGCACTACATCTTCATAAATTCTTCTTACGGAAGACCCTGACTCATAATTGGCTTCTAAATTGTATCTTCCAATTTCGTGCATTAATTCAAGACTACAGTTTTATACCTTTATTTGGCGGGTACAATCCCTCAAGAGATTGGTAATCTTTATAACCTGAAGCTATTAATGAGGAAAAAAAAAAGAAGCGTGATGAGTCTTTATTGCGAGTGTAAGCAAAAACTGATATTAATTTTTGTGATACCAATATTGCTCTTAACACTAATAAATGGATAGATTACATTGCATTTCCTTAATAATTTATAAGAGTTATACTAATAGTAACAAAGAAACATTTCTTAAATTGTGGTGATTCCCGTGAATGAAACAAAGAAAAAAAGAACAACCAATTCATTTCATTTCATCAATAATTAATATCAATTATGTCAACAATTACAAGAATGAAAAACATTCCCTTGAGTTATAGTGAATTAAATTGAAAAAAAAAGAAGAACAAATTTAATTTATAAATTATTAAAAGAATATGGTGAATCTTAGTGGTTAATAGTGTAAGCAAAAAATGATATTACTTTATGTGATGCCAAAATTACACTCCCCTCTAATAAATGGACAAATTGCGCTGCATTTCATCATTAATAAATACTATCAAACATGCTAGAAATTTACAAAATGAAAAATTCCTACTTTTCTACTTACCAAAAGAAAGAAGAACAAATATTATTTACAATAAACAAGTTTAGATACTTCAAAAATGAAACAAAACATAATAATTTGGTACTATGAATCTCTCAAAAAACTCAAACTACCTTGAGTTTTTTGAGTTTTTGGATAAAGTAAATTAAGCTTTAAGAGAACCTTTTTAATATGCTTATATAAGTTTTGAGCAAAAAAATTTTAATACAAAAAAATAGAAAATGGAGTACCAAGGTAGGCAAAGAGTTTTATGTTGGGAATTTATTTATTTAAATTGCAATGAAGATTAAATTTAATGAACTTCATCAATCATATTCTTGTAACAACTAATAGTATTAAACTACAATTAATGAATATTATGTTCATTAATACCAATCATAATAATAATTACAAAGCTAAAACATCCCTTCGAGTTGTGGTGAATTAAGCCAAAAAATTTTTTTATATAAAATATCAATTTCAAGGAGTACTTCAAAAGTGAATAAAATATATCCAAGTTCAAATTGACTATTATGTAATAAATAACCTTAATGTCTTACAATTTTTAATCATATAAACTCTGTAACCATAAAACATGTTATCGATGAGAAATAAAAATAAGTTTCACCAAAGCAAAACATTTCTTTTCAAAGTTAAGCTATTTAAATTCGAACAATGGAATTTCAATATATTTAGAGTATTGATATAAATAACAAGTTTATGTACAATACTCTATCGTACTTAAAAAATTTTTGGAGATTCCTATTTAAAAATAGAGTATTGCTATAAAAAAAAATGACAAGAAAATCACTACATATCTAGATGACTTACCATTTAGGGAGATGGTGAGATAAAACGCAAGGATGGTGAAAGAAAAATCAGGCAACAATAGAAGAGAGAGAAACATAAGATTATAACGCATATATCGTGATATATCTTGTTTGGTATTGTAGATCATTATTGTTAGCATTAATGCATGTGATCCGAGTTTTACCCTCATATAGATATACCGTAGGTAAATGATTAGAGGTATGCCGATTTAATTATGCCTCTATCTTCCACAATTTACCCAAAAAAAAAAAAAAATAGAGCGCAATCACTTGTGCGAGCTGCTACTTAGAAAAAATAACAAGATCAGTTTTTCTGCATAAATAAACAAATGTTCATTCCAATCATGCGTGTTCACACTAATGAATAACCATAATCATTCTGCAAATGACCATAATCATATTGCAAATGACTGAATGAGACTGGTAGAGAACAGCATTTTGCTATCGCAAAAGTTTCTTTCACACTGGAATGAGCTCAGACAGCATTCAACTCTCACATTTCACGTCTCAGACAGCATTATTGTCATCAATAAGCTGGCTCCAACTCATGATTGTCATCTTTGCACTATTTTGAAGCCTGGAACCCCATAATTGCATAAGCAGAGTCTTACCCAACTCCACCACTTGCACATTCCCATCTATAAAATATGGTGTATTATTGCACTAAGTATTGATCTCCTTCAATTTGGTTTCAAGGATGATGCCAGCTTTTCAACCGACCATGGTGTACCTTGTTAATTATAAATATTTATATTTGTCTATATCTATATCTATGCAGTAGTTACCTTGATGCCAGCTATTCTACCTACCATTGACTTTTATTGATTGCCATGGTGTACTTTGTTAATTATAAAGATTCATCTATATCTATATCTAATCTAAAAGAGCGAGTTCGTTTTGATGATTGAGCGTTTGAGTTTTTTTTTTCAAGATCACCCTTCTTACAAAATAATTAGGACTACATCATGTCCCTAAATTTGAATGCACTTTCTAATATTATTGCGGGTATTTACGTATTGTCATAATCAAGGTCTCATATTCAAAAAAGAATTTAGTTCCATTATAACCATATATCATTACAATGATCAGGCAAACAGAAAGATCCCATACGAATACTAAGATGATATGGTGAATCAGAACAAATATCATGCATCTTGTATGAAGCTATTTGAGAAACGTTGAAAATTCAATTCGATGATGAAAGGAGAATAGAATCTATCAAAAAAGGGCAAGCCTCAGAATAAAAAATTGCACCTCCAGACATGATAATTATAGAATGAAACATGTACCAACTTCAATATTATTGGCAATTAAAGATCAAGTACTATAATAGTATACATATAATTTCCCACAAAGAAGAAAGAAGGAAAATAGAAACACAAAATTGTGATTTGGCTTTGTCGAGCGTATCTAACGTTTTCTTTACATTACAGTAAACTAAATGACTCATTAGATAGGATATGACGATTCTGATTGGTAAAAAAGAGCCGCCTTTCGTCCTCTCTATCTCTAGTAATAGTAATGGCAATGGTGGTTAACTACACTGTTATGGATGAAAAAAAAACAAAAGAAAGAAAGAAGTGAGATGATAGATTAAATCGAATAACAGCAACTGTAGTTGTAATGGTAGAAAACCATCATATCAAACAATTATATCTCTTTCATCACACGTACACACTAGTTTGCATGAGCTTAAAAGTTAAAGCTGTCATTTAATTTTAATGATAAATATGTGAAGGAAGAGCAACAAAATAAAGGCCCCCAAAGTCATTTCACAAATACCGGAGCATCATCCACTTGTACACTCTTCTAAACCGATTGGCCTATCAAAATTCAAATGACTTAATTAACCCTCCAAAAGCAGATAAAATTTTGTGAACAGTGCCCTCTACAACTGCTTCTTGTTCGTGTACAGGATTCATATTCACATGGACCAATTAGGTAACTTTGGATCCACCTGTTATTTGGTGCACTACCAAATAGACAAATGTTTAAGTTCTACTGTGTTAAAAGCCAGAATATGAAGAGGGGATTTCTAATCAACTTCCTTCTTCGAAATTAAGGAAGCAGTTTCTCATAGATAAGATTTGAACCTTTGTATTACTTGAAAATTCCTTTCTATTGGAGAACGACATCATTTTACCAAAAGAAAAACATAATAAAAAGAGTAATAAAGTAAAGCCTTATTTAGCTAGAAAATCATTGCAATTATCTATATATCTACCATTAATTTGCAAAAGAGATGGGCAGCGGGTTAAAGGGTGCGCTAGTAGGTGAAAAACACGACTCTTTTGACATTTGAGGGTGTTTTATAGATTTCTCGGTTCCTTTCTGCATTTCATTCATAATTTTCTATTCTTTTCCAAATTTGGCTACTCTCCTGTATTCCTTGATAGAATAAAAGCAAATTACACCAAATGTCATTAAATTACTCACTTGTACTAATTTTGGTTACCAAATTAATTTCTTAGCCTAAAATATCACTAAACTAACCAAATTATATGTTTTTGGTCATTCTATCTAATTCCACCGTCAAAAAAAAAAAGAAAAAGGAATGACCATCACATGATCAGCACATGTAGGGTTTGAAGGACAAAATCATCTAAAAATTTTAAGTGGACCAAGGTATGCTGATTTAATTGTGCCTCTATCTTCCACAATTTACCCCAAAACAAGTAGAGCGAAATCGCTAGTGCGGGCTGATATTTTGAAAACATAATGTTAACAAGATCACTTATTCCACATAAATAAACAAATCACTTTTTCCACATAAATAAACAAATGTTCATTCCAATCATGTGTGTTCACACTAATAAAATAGCCATAATCATATTGCAAATGACTGAATGAGACTGGTAGAGAACAACATTTTGCTATCGCAAAAGGTTCTTTCACACTGGAATGAGCTCAGACAGCATTCAACTCTCACATTTCACATCTAACGTGCTTAAAATACAAGCATTATTGTCATCAATAAGCTGGCTCCAACTCATTATTGTCATCTTTGCATTATTTTGAAGCCTGGAGCCCCACAATTGCATTAGCAGAGTCTTACCTAGCTCCACCACTTGCAGATTCCATTCTATAAAATATGGTGTATTATTGCACTAATTGGCTTCCTCGTAAGTTCAGGGCATCTTGTGATTAATTTATTGATCTCCTTCAATTTGGTTTTTAGCTCTTTTGTCCAAAAGGACGTTTTCAAGGATGATTCTTGAAAGCTCAAGGAATCTTGTGATTAATTTACTGATCTCCTTCGTTTTGTTTTCTAGCCCTTCTGTCCTAAAGGACGCTTTCAAGGATGATGCCAACTTCTCTATCTACCATTGACTTTTATTGATCACCATTGTGTACTTTGTTAATTACAAAGATTCATCTATATATCCATATCTATATTTATGCTAAAAGGTCGAGTTTGTTTTGATGGTTGAGAGTTTGAGTTTTTCTTTTCAAGATCACCCTTCTCACAAACTAATTAGGACTACATCGTGTCCCTAAATTTGAATGCACCCATACGAATACTAAGATGATATGGTAAATCAGAACAAATATCATGCATCTTGTACAAAGCGATTTGAGAAAACGTTGGTACGTTGAAAATTCAAATCGATGATGAAAGATGAATATAATCGAGCAAAAAAGGGCAAACCTCAGACGAAAAAATTGAACCTCCAGACATGATAATTATAGAATGAAACATGTGTCAACTTCAACATTATTGGCAGTTAAAGATCAAGTATAATAGTATACAAATTTCCCGCAAAGAAGAAAGAAGGAAAATAGAAACACAAAATTATGATTTGGCTTTGTCGAGCGTATCTAACTTTTTCTTTACATTACAGTAAACTAGATGACTAATTAGATAGGATGCGACGATTAATAGTAAGGGCAATGGCGGTTAACTACATTATTGTGGATGAAAACGAGGGAAAAAAAAAACAAAAGAAAGAAAGAAGTGAGATGATAGATTAAATTGGTGATCACGAGGTGCTAGCATTAACTTGGTTACTTTGGTGCCATATTTATAACGAGTTGTTGATAAATTTTATTCAACTCCGTACGATTACATGTGATCGTGTTTTGTAATTTGAACTTAATCAAGTTATTACTAGTTAATTGGAACCCCAATTGTTAGACTTGCAAATCCTAATTTGATTTTGATTTGCAAAAGAAAACAAAATTTTTGACAGCAACGGAAGCCGGAAAAAACCTACTGCATATTACATTGAATAATGCTTAGATGTTAAATTAAAGTAAATATATCAAATAAAACATGGGAATTTCTAAAAAGAAACCATGAATCTAATATTTGGAAGTTATTAACTGATAAAAAATAATAATAGAAAAATTGCTTTCGCAAATTATACTTTTTAAGCAGAAACTCAAATTTGTTATCATGTACGCCTCAAGCTAAGAAATTGATTTGCTAGGATGAGAGTAAGACCCTAACTATTTCATAGATGTTTCTCATCAATTAGTATAAGATTCTAGCTTATAAGATGCTCTGATCACATTCCGACCAAATCAATTATCATTTGCCTTTTTTTTTTTTTTTTTTGCTGACGGAGTGGATGTTCGGATCAATCCTTATCGGACCCGACTAATCCCATTCCGACCCGGGAGGAGAGGCCCCTTATCCCCGAACACGGTAACTGCTGGAACTCGATCCTTAGTGAGAGAGCTAGACAACGACTTTCAAGGGGCTGTCGTGACCAAACGAGCTGCCTAGCAGGGGCAATCAATTATCGTTTGCTTGTGTAGTACTTTCTTGCAAGTATACAAGCTATCGGATCCCAAGTTATGGGCTTTTCACAAATATTTGTGACTAATTAACATATACCAAACCTTATTCTGCTCGTTAATCACGTAGCTGTTAGACTGCAAGTTCAATTTGACTTACCTTGTATTATATGATAGTACAGAGTGTAAAGCATTGGTGAGATAATTATTGCTCATCCAATTGTTTCCTTTTTTTTAGTGGTCAACATCAAGTCTTTCGTGAAAATTTTCATCCTCAACTCTGTCACTATTATTGTCGACAATGTGATCATACCTTTTCATCCTTATTCCACTTTTAACATGTTTCTTTTTGTGTTAATTTTTAGTTATCGTTTCTTTCAAATTGGTATTGATTTACCAAGGTATTATGGATCAAATGATGAAAATAAGTTGTATAATGGAATTGCATTTGATGATAAAAAATTTAAGTCGTTAAAAGGAAAAAAAAAGTGTTAATAAATCTAATGAGCTGAAACCTATCAATGTCTAGAACACCGACTAACTGGAAAGTAATTACCCTTTAGTGGAATGAAAGAGGTAAAGTAAAGTAAGTACTTAAGTGTGCATTTTGAGTGATTTAAATATATTTTATTATTTATTTTTGATGTGTTTTATTCATTTTTATAACTAATTAAATAGGTTTTTAGTGAATTATACACTTTGTGGTTCAAAGTATAAAAAATTGCATTTTTATGTGTTCAAATGATGAAAACTTCATGTTTTTATAGTTTTTAATGATTCAATCATCAAATGTGATGAATTGAAAAGATATTTGGATGATTATTGGTGATTTGAAGTGATTTAAAGACAATATGAACTTTTATAACTTAATTTTGTTTTAGCCCTTTGATAATTAGGAATTGGATCTTTTTATTATAACATATCGAATTGGGTCAATTCAATATGAATTATCAAATTATATGCTTAATTTTTTGAAAGTTAAATAATTAATTAGCACGATAAAAAATAAATAATATGTTTTGAAGAAAAATTAATTCAAAGGTGCCTAATTCACACATATATAAACTCTCATAGTATAAACTAAAATTGTAAAAACTTAGGGAAAGTCATCAACTTTATTTTGCACATATATTTATATACTGTGAATTACAAATTTTCAAAACTTAAAGGGTCATGGCTCTCTCAACTCCCTTGGCTCCATCATTGGTCAACTTTGTTTTCCCTTATTCATTTCTCGTGCATAAACTGGGGATTGCTATGTATCAGGGTGAATCAAAGAAGCAACTCTTAGGTCATGCCAAGTGTATCTTTTATGAAAACACAAAAACCGTATGACAATAATAACTCTCACAATATATGATGTAATAAAGCTAATGCTTGAATTTCAACAAACCATCCACGAAACTGTGTAGAAAAGTAATGCAAGCAAGTTGACTACAAACAAGCGATCGAAGATCTCTCTCTCGATTACAGGTCATGGTTCAAACTTTAGAACGTGCAAGTGGATAAAATCTAAAAAGTGTGGCAGTGCACCCTTTTGGTCTAAATGAATATTTTCATCTCGTTCTTATGCAACTTGATTGGGTATTGCCACCGTTTTAGAGTAGGACATAATATATAGGCATCATCAATTGTAATATAAAAGTAACAGTAGTGTTTAGATAGTAATTTATTTGAGATAATTTTATAAAAAAATACTGTAGCACTTTTTTGATGTGATGTATGTGAGATAAAAAGATGATTGAAAAATGTATTGATGATGTACGTAAGTCAGTGTGTGTAAATAAGGTGAAAATAAAGTGTAATCCAAACATATATAAATATTATTTTATTTGTATTATAAATATATTTTCTAATTATCTATTTTTATCTTTTTCAACCATCTTTTCAAAGGAAGAATTTGGTATTCTTAACTAGTTTCAGCTACTCTCGGCTAGGTTTCACAAAAGAATTCAGAAACCCGAATTGGACTTAGGTCTTGAGTTGCTTTTTCTGTTCCACTCCGACGAAATTCACTTTCCTCTGCATCACATGTTCCTGGAGTACTCATAGCTGGCTTCCATTTGATTCAGAACTGTCATTTTTGCTTTGAGGTGGGGTCTTGAGTTGCTTTGAACTGGAAAACTTGATCAGACACCATTGCTTTATTCCTTCCTTTGTTAAATAATCAGACATCATTGCTTTTGCACGATGCTTCGACATCATAGCTCTTGTGGTCTTTCCTCTTTAACTACTTAATACCAAAATTTTGGTCAGACACCGTATTGGAGTGGTTTGTTCCTAAGGTTTCTTTGATATTCCATCCGTTTTTATTACAAATGCTAATTGGTCCAAGGGGCAACCAACGAAAAAAAAGCAGAAATTAGTTCCATAGAAGAAGGAGGAGGTTATAGATGTCGGCAGAAGGAGCAGAAGACTCTGTTGTAGTTTTATTTCTTCGTCAATGAAATCAACAACCGCGTTTTAACTTTATTCCTTCCCCTTGTAAAGAACCCACAGTTGAAAGGTGCTCCTTCATCTTTATCCGACCAAAGGACCCACAGTTGAAAGAAGGTCTTGAAGACTGATCGCCCCACCAATCGCACAGTCTTCTTAATAGCTTCCATGATTTTGTATTGTAGCAGGTAAGGCAGGTTCGTCTTTCAGAGCAATATATTGAAATGAATTCCTAATAAAATTTTAGGAATGGGTTCAAAAAATTAATGAAGAATAGGAAAAAACACTTTAGCACGATAAACTTAGAAGCTAAACATAAATTGGAAATAAAATTTAGTTAAAAAATATGTTTCCACATGAAAATATATTGTCACTCTTAAGAAAAAGAAAACGGCTTATGGCTCTCTACATGAAAATGACAGATGCGAAGTGTGGCAAATTGAAATAAATCAAAAAATGATAAAAAAATTGAAATTAAATGAAGGTAAGAAACTCATTTCTTTTCAATAACAATAGAAAAGGATGCCAAACATCTTGGATGTTGGAAATTTTATTTTTTATTGTTTTTTCAACATTAAGAATGGCACTATTCTATAAAGTAAAACATCTCTACTCCAATATTTGAATTAGTCTATGTCTAGATAATATGTTTGAACATAAATAAATATGTTTACATAGTTTTTGTGTATGTTTTAATGTGGATACAGAGATACAAATGTCGTTATGTAATTAGGATTAAAGTTAACAAAAATTAGTCCTCTGAAATCATTTACAATAATTGGAAAATAAAGTTAGTTTCCAAACTAATATAGTTTTAGGTTGTATAAAAATTTATTAGACATATTATGTTAGTTTTTAGACTTACAAGACATTTTATTTTTCAATTTCCAATCAAAAGATATATTAGATTATCAAATAATAGTTGATACACAAGTAATGAGACTAAAAAATTCAAGTGATACTACTGATTGCATTCCCTCTATTAGGGATGAGTTTGGCAATGTGCAACACAGGTACTAGTGTAGAGAAAAATTCAAGTGAGTCCGGACTAGGGTTTGGATCTTTTTGTAATCATTTTTTTTTTGTCAAGAAGTCAATTGACTTTTACTGACTAAACAAACCTAGATCCCAGATCATACTCCAAAAGCCGGCAACTCCTGGAGCAGACCCAGAAGACTTATCTACCCAACAAACCCCAACCCAACCCTCGATGTGGGACTAGAACGCACTCACTCACCCTGTTGCTAAGAGTGTACTAACCCCCAAGTGAAATGAGAACTGAGCTTCGTCTTTTTGTCAAGAAGTCAATTGACTTTTACTGACTAAACAAACCTAGATCCCAGATCATACTCCAAGAGATCTTTTTGTAATCATAGTCTTCCTGAATAATAGACATGGGTTTATTAGTACTCATCCAGTCTAAATTTCATCTTTCATGCATGCAAACTGTTATCAAAGATCTTTTTAACCCGAAACAAAGTTATTACTCATGAAAATTATTTTTCCATTCGAAAAAAAGTTTTGATTTGGAAGAGAGTTTCTTATTTAGGGAGGACTTATCCAAATAAAACATTTAACAACAATGGAAACTAATCGCCAACAAAGGGCCCTTTGGTCGGATAAAGATCATGCAAAATAAATTAAAGATCTAGAAACCATATGAACTTGCGTTCAAGGAAGTAGATAGTTGTATAAATACGGCAACTGGAAATCTAAAACAAGAGGAGGAGCAGAACTTAAAGTAAAAAAATCATAAATCTAGTTAAATCAAGAAACAAAACAGATTATTTATTTGAAAATGCATGATCAATTTGGATATTTCAATAGATTATCTTAATCACAAAGTCTCTTTTAATCATAGTTATTAAACCCTGCCCGGAGAGGAACCCGGTGAAAGAGGTGGGTCAACGGGTTACTGATTCAATCAGTAGGTGAGTGGTCTAACCGGTGGGTCACTACATATATTTAAATATTATGTTTTATAAATTTTGATATGGTTAAAATTATAATAAACTATGTTATAGTAAATACTCAGTTAGTCCAATTTATTATAGAATCATTAATTCTTATAAGAATTAACAAAACCTAAATTTAATTAGTAATCCACCAAACTTCAAGTATAAAATTTTATCTAAGTGTAATTATCTAGTTTATTTTTGAATTTTAAGCACAAAAGGTTATTAAGAATAATATTTGTTTTTAAAATGAATTGTGTAATATGTTATTTTTTAAATCCATTTCATAATTTATAGAATTTAGAGAATAATAAAATTTTATTAAAAGATTCCAAACAAATATTGTTTTGAAGAAATAAAATAAGAATAAAAATCTAAAATATAATATAGGAGTGAATAAGCACCAAATGAGCTGCTAGGCTAGTGGTGAGTGCGCGTAGCTTTTATGCTTGAAGTCTGAGGTTTGAATCAGCATTGGAGCATTTTCTAATCATTTTTATCCCAAAACCGGGTTCCTTACAAACCGTCCGGTTCAACTGAATTGACCGGTTGAATCATCGGTCCGTTGAAAAGTCAACGGGTTCGGTGCACAAACGATCCAATTACAAATCCAGTCCGGTTTTATGGCCGGTTCATCGGGTTGACTGGTTGAACCGCTGGGCCGGGTTGGGTTTAATAACTATGCTTTTAATGATTAAAATGGTTTCACAATTTAATTCATATTGTTGATTTTTTTTTTTGTTTACAGCATTCTTTTATGTATCCAATTATTAATTAATAAGATTCTGATGACAATTTTAAGGAATCCAAGTATTCATCACATTTAGGATGTGGAACACCCATAATTCTTTTTTTTTTTTTTTGCGTAAATCTTATGTTTGAATGTGTCTTTACGATATTAATTGGTATTTGATTGAGTTAATAGGGAAACTTAAATGATATAAATGAGATGGCAGCAAAAATGATATAAATGAGACATTAAATTAATTGGCAAAGTGAAGGGCATAGAAATGAGCCACGTCATGATTGAAATTTTGTAATCCTTCATTGCAAAGAAATTTGATTCTTTTTAATGTACTCCTTACCATTTTCTGCAATTTCATAGTTCCTAAGGTTTCTTTGATATTCCATCCGTTTGTATTACATACTAATATATTTTGCAACAAATACTAATTTTTATTACAAATACTAATTGGTCAGCAGAAATTAGTTCCAACCGCGTGCACCGTATTGGAAGGAAGGTTATATATGTCAGCACCGTATTCGATGAAAAGACTTTGTAGCAATGATATCAATAACTTTATTCCTTCCCCTTGTAAACTTTATCTTTATCCTTTATCTTTATACTAATTGCACTCGTGTCTTCTTGATAGCTTCCATGATTTTGTATTGTGGCAGGTAAGGCAGCTTTCGTCTTTCACAATCATGTTTCTTGTTTTAGTTTCTTCTAATCGGTTAATTCTTTCTTTTTCTGTTTGTCGCGGATTTTCTTTTCGATAAATACTGCACCATATAGCATCAAAGTTCATCAGCTCATGTATCTATAACCTACTCTCCCTTCTTCCTTTCAAGATATTACAAGTGGACTGTCCTATAAACCAGAAGCCGCCTTCCCTGACATTCTGAAGTTAGAAAGAAAGACTGAAAATGGCAGAAACAGTTCTCTCTTCTGTGCTGGGTCAACTCTCAACTCTTCTGCGCGACGAGGGACGACTATTGGGAGGGCTTCAGCAAGAGGTCCAATTCATCAGGGATGAGTTGGAGCAAATGAGAGCTTTCCTGCGAGAGGCAGAAGCAAAAGAAGAAGATGCTCAACCCACGCTCCAACAATGGATCAAGCAAGTGCGAGATGCTGCTTATGACACTGAGGACATTCTTGATGAATTTGTAGCTCGCTTTGCTCGGCATCCCGCAACAGGATTCTACCGCTCTGTTCGGAGAATTTTCAGCTCCATCAAGAATTTGAGAGCTCGTCATCGCGTTGCTAGCGAAATACAAAGCATCAAGTCCCGAATCAAAAGTATTTCTGAAGCTCATCAAAGATACCAATCCGAATATGGTATCTCTGTCCCAGCGTCCAACTCACTTTCGGCTGTGAACAACACAACCTGGCGCTATAGCAGAGATGATGCGCTGCTTGTGGAAGAAGCTAAATTAGTTGGCATTGACCAGCCCAAGAAACATCTAATTTCTCAGCTCCTCGAAGGGGATGATCACCAACTAAAAGTTGTTTCAGTGGTTGGTATGGGAGGACTTGGCAAAACTACCCTGGTGAAAAGAGTCCATGAGGATCCTGAAGTCAGAAGGCATTTCCCTGTTCGGGCTTGGGTAACTGTCTCTCAAACATGTGACTTTCAGTACCTCCTGAAAGACTTGATTCGGCAGTTGCACAAGGAAGGGAAGAAACCAGTCCCACAATGGATCGAGTCTTTGCATATCACCGAGCTGAAAGAATTTATCAGAGATTTTCTTCAACAAGCTGGAAGGTATGCAATTGTTTTTGATGATGTCTGGGACGTGGAATTTTGGAATACCATCAAATTTGCACTACCCGAGAGTAGCGACGGCGGCAACCGTGTCATGCTAACAACTCGGAAAGTTGATATAGCCTCTGCCTCTTGCATTGAATCTCTGGGTTTTGTCTACAGAATGGACCCACTTTCCTTTGAAGATTCGTGGACCTTGTTTTGTAAGAAGATCTTTAAGGGAAATAGTTGCCCTGGCCATTTGATGGATGTTGCCAAAGGTGTGTTGGATAAATGTGAGGGCTTGCCCCTTGCGATTCTTGCAATCAGTGGTCTTTTGGCTATGAAAGATGTAAACAGAACAGAGGAATGGGAGATAGTTCGAGGCAGTCTTGGGGGTGAATTAGAAGGCACTGGTAAGTTGGACAGAGTTAAAAGGATACTTTTTCTTAGTTATAATGATTTGCCTTGGCATCTAAAGACGTGTCTGTTGTACACAAGTATCTACCCAGAGGATTATCTAATAGGATGCCATAGACTAATTAATTTGTGGATTGCTGAAAGGTTTGTAGAAGGGAGAGAAGGAAGGAGTATTGAAGATGTAGCTTGGGGTTATCTCAGTGAACTCGTTAATAGAAGCCTAATTCAAGTGTCCAAGGTGTTTTATGAAGGAATACCCCAAGAATGTCGAATCCATGATCTATTGCGAGAAATTATCGTTTCCAAATCGAGGGAACAAAACATGGTTACAATTACTACTGGACAACCGATGATGTGGCCGTCCGACAAGGTACGCCGTCTAGTAGTCCATGGTAGTAGCAGTAACAGCACCCAGCACCACCAACAAAGACCAAATTATTGCTTTGACCACCTTCGGTCATTCGTTACAGTTGGATCCGCGGACCCGCTACTATCTAAAACGTTGTTATCTCAAATTTCAAGGAGTAGTAAGCTGTTAAAGGTTTTGGATTTCGGTGGTCAAGAGACACAGGAGGAAATACCAAATGAGATTTTCAAGATGTTTCATCGCATCTGGATCTAGGTGGCACAGGAGTGGAGAGAGTCCCGAAAGCCATTGGAAAGCTTCAACATTTGGAGTATCTGGATTTGGGATACACCAGAGTTAGGGAACTACCTGTGGAAATCCTAAAGCTGCAAAAACTTCGGTTTCTCAAAGTATATCAACAAGTTGATTCTTCAGATGATGATTATGGATCTCACGGATTTAAAGCTCCATCGAATATGGGAGGGCTTCTTGCCCTAGAAGTATTAGACTGCATAGATGCAAGTAGTGGATCCACAATAGTTAAGGAGATAGGAAAGCTGACCCAATTAAGACAGCTATATATTACAAAGTTAAGAAGAGAAGATGGAAAGGAGCTCTGCTCCTCCCTTGCCAACCTCACCAGTCTTCGGGAATTAAGTGTTTATTCAATTGGAAAAGGTGATGATCACGAGATAATCGATCTAAATCATCATCATCCTTCTCTTTGTTCTTCTTCGTTTCTTCAATCTCTTCGTATGCTAATTTTGTGTGGCCGCTTAGAAAGGATGCCACAATGGGTAGCTCATCTTCACGGCTTGGTAAGAATAGATTTGGACTGGAGCAGGTTAAGGGGCGAGGAGGATCCGCTTGAATCCCTCCAACATTTGCCCAATTTGGTTAGTATTAATTTCTGTGGATCTTACCAGGGAGAAGGTTTGTGCTTCAAGGCTGGAGGGTTCCTAATGCTGAAGTGGTTGCACATAAAGAGAATGGAAGGGTTGAGATGGATGAGGGTGGAGGAGGGTGCATTGCCTCGTCTCCAAAAACTATTTCTGCAACAACTTCCATTACTAGAGGAGTTACCATTGGGTATTCAGCACTTGAGCAATCTTCAATGGCTGTCTCTGTATGAGACGAGTTCTCAATTGAGAGAGAAGGTGTTAGAGAATCAGAAGGAGGAAAGTGAGGAGTACAGAAGACTCGCACACATTCCTGAAATTCTCATTGGTTACTATACAGATGATGGGGAATGGAGAGACCGCAGCCTGTGGGCTGAGAAGAAGAAAACTTATCTTTCCTAGCAGTAGCAGCCGCTGTGGCTTCCCTTTCTCTGGTTGTGGAATGTGGACGACATTGCATGTTTTTCTTTTTTTTTTTCTTCTGTATTTTACCTTATTTATTGTATACTACATCGTGTATATTGTGTGATGTTGTTAACGACTTGATGTACTGTATATTACTCTTTTATTTTTATTATTATTTTTTGTTTCTTGATCTTTTCTATAATTGATTTAGCAAACGATCATATCTAACAATAATAACTTTTAAATTGTAGTCAGAGACAATATGTAAACCCAATTTGGTTTGTCCTCACTTCTGTTTGTACAAACCTACATTAACAATACTGTCAATGTTAAAGTGAGAGTTAGTCTCACGTGCTCCTGTAGCTTCTCCAACTGGATAATAAATAGCAGGTCCTACCAAATTTCTTTAGACTTTCTTGCACATGCACTATGAGGGCAAGGATAAAACGTTAGAAGGAAAATAGTGTAGCATGATTCTAATTTTGGAATAATGAAAAATGTGAAATATGAGATTAACAATGAGACGAAGGGAGTATACCACTCCAACATATATATATCGTTGAATTTGGCAGGTATAGTTACGCAAAAGCTTGGTGGTATTTTAAAGCTAATGTTGTTTAGTCTAGAGAATAACCAGATTGAAGGCTCTGTACCACGAGATATTGGAAATTTGACTGCACTTAAAGAACTATACCTTGGTGTAAACAATTTAACAGGTATGGCACTTGAGAATAGCAATCATGAAACAACTGAAACTTTCTTGATCAAATAAACATGCTTCCGTTTGCAAATGATGTGTTTCTTCAGGATTGTGAAACATTCCATTTCAGGAGTTCTATCTGTTTTAATTTGGCAGGTGTAATTCCCTATGAGGTTGGAAACCTGCAAACATTGGAGGTGTTGAACCTAAGATTTAACATTTTAAAAGGTTCCATACCAACCAGGATCTCCAACATCTCAACTTTAAGAGTGCTTTCAGTGGTTTCCAACAGTCTTTCAGGCAATCTTCCATCCAATATGGGTTTAGGCCTGCCTAATTTAGAAGAACTTTACCTCAGCTCTAATGACCTCAGTGGACTGTTGTACCTGACTCAATGGACTGTTGTACCTGACTCAATCTAAAACTCCTCTAAACTCACTCATGTAGAGTTTGTTCGAAACAGACTCACTCGTCCAATTTATACAGTCTTAGTGAATCTACAATTTCTTGAATACTTAGTGCTGTTTGATAACAATTTAACTAGTGAATCTTCATCTGTGGAGTTAAGCTTCTTCACTACGTTAAGAGAATGCAGCTACCTGAGAAAAATTTCAGTGGCTAATAACCCGTTAACTGGTATTCTTTCAGTTTGTATAGGAAACCTTTCTTCTTCTATAGAAGTGATTTATGAAGGGAAGAATTCCAAAAACTGTTGGCAATCTAAGCAATTTGAGAGTGCTAGGTCTACAAGAGAATCCCTTGTCTGGATCAATTCCAAGTACAGTCAAGGGGTTGCAAATGCTTCAAGGATTATCTATAGAAAGTAACAATGCTAGTGGAACTATTCCTGATAGTTTGTGTAGCTTACAGTACTTGAATTTATTACATCTGATTGGAAATCAATTCCTTCATGTTTAGGTAATCTTACTTCTCTCAGGTATCTTTATCTAGCTTCCTGATTGCAATTTTATCATTTATTTTATTGTTAATTTCCCCTATTACCTGACCCAAGGTGAATTAATTGTGAAATTCTACTCACTTTTAGTATTTTGCATTTATTTCAGGGAGTAGAATGAAAATATGATAACAAATGCCAATTTAATAGAAAAAGAGTCCAAGTAATAGAACTTGTCCTAGGGACATTTTTGAAACAACAAAACGTGAGCCCTTATTGGACAAATTGGGCCGAAGTCTTCATTTTTCCGCGCAGGAACCGCCGCAAGGAGCACTACTTTATATAGGAAAATTGCACAGGAAAAAGGAGAGCTTCTTCTTCCCCTTGAGGGGAGGCTGCCGCACAGGAGAGGAGGCAATACTTTGGAGTTTTTAGCTTTTGACCTTTCTTCTTCATTTTTAGTGGAGACACTTGGTAGCATAGAGTTTGACTTTTCCTTCTGTTGCTTTTTGGTAGTAGTTCTCCTCCGTGAGCCATAGGAAGACTAGTAATTACTTTTCTATAGCTTGCTTTTTCTCATTGAGTTGGACGAATTGAATTTCCCCAATTTCAAGGGACAATAGCCGCGGCTCTCTTTACAATTTCTTGTGGGTTTAGTTCATCAAATATGAACTAATTCCCTCACTCTAGTCAAGGGACAACGGATGCTTTGGGTCGCCTAAAGTTGTGAGATCGATTTAATTTTATCTTTTTCTCTTATTTATTGATATTTACATATTCCCTGATTGCAGTGCTTATGGTTGTTTAATTAATTGATTGTCTTGGATTCGGATAATTAGTTAATTTAATAATCTATTATCAATTGAGGTGTTAAATCCGTAATTGTTTAATTGTCTCAAAATAGTGATAACTGACATGATTGGATTTGTATCAGGGGAATACGCGGGCTAATCTAAAATAACCCTGGTAGTGCGTTATTTGGTTAGAATAGGGCTCCTCTAATACGTAAGGCAATTGGGGAATTAAATTCTATGGGCGTACGTAGGATTATTTCTCAATTAGAGTAGTGATTAACGGGTGTACCTTAATCATCGACACAGTAAGGAGGGGTTGACTGTCATCGCTTGTTTAGCAGTTATAACCTATTTATTAGTAAATAATTGGAATTGCCTTTGCTTATCGATGATCAATTAGGTGAACCATTGCTGAAGTTATTCCTTAGCTAGATCCTTAATTATCACTCAGTAGATTTTAGTAATTTGTTATTTAATTTCTAGTTGGCTATTTTATTTTTATTTTTATTATTTTACTTTTAGTTGAATTATTTAAATTGTCACCCCTGAGATAAAAACACCCCCATTGTCACTGTGAATTTGGAAAGAAACAATTACTCCCAGTCCCTGTGGATTCGACCCTGCTCACCGCTATCTACAGAAATTACTTTTAGTTTGAGCAGGTTTTATTATTGCACAGGCTTCGACAACCTGTCACTTCCAACAGAATAACTTCGTACAGTACTTGAATTTATTACATCTAATGACTAAAGATATCTATTTCTCATTCTAGAAAATGGGGATTCTGCTTCTTCCCTGTCTATCCACCCTCACATTCTTTACCCAGAAAATGAAAAAGGGATGATTGAAGAATCGCAGGCATCACTTAATTTAGTATTGCTTTCTGGGCAGATAGAAAACGCATGGGCATCTGCCACTTTACAGCTAGGTGCTAATAAATTTTACTTCTGCTAATAATCTTTTTTAGTAGTGAAGTCGAACTCGCATTCATTTCCAGCTAATGTAATTAATTGAAAAATTAAAAGGTGAGAATTATGCAGGCAACCATGAACGATTGGTTGCCTTTTTGTTTGATTAATGTAAGGGTTAGCAAATGTTTAAGTTCTACTGTGTTAAAAACCAGAATATGAAGAGGGGATTTCTAATCAACTTCCTTCTTTGAAATTAAGGAAGGTGGTTTCCAATACATAACATTTGAACCCTTATATTCCTTGACAAATTCCCCTCTATTTGAGTACGACATCATTTGACCACAAGAAAAACATAATAATAAGAGTAATAAAGTAAAGCCTCATTTAGCCGGAAAAGCATTGCAATTATCTATATATCCACCATTCATTTGAAAAAGAGATAGGCAGCGAGTTAAAGGGTGCGTAGTAGGTGGAAAACACGACTCTTTTGACATTTGAGGACAACTTATAGATTTTTCGGTTCCTTTCTACTTTTCATTCATAATTTTCTATTCTTTTTCGATTTTGGCTGCTCGCCTGTACCCTTGATAGAATAAGAGCAAATTGCAACAAATGTCATTAAACTAATCACTTGTACTAATTTTGGTTACTAAATTAATTTCTTAGCCGAAAATATCACTAGAAATTGTATGTTTTTGGTCATTCTCACCATCAAAAGAAACAGAATGACCATCACATGACCTGCACATGTAGGGTTTGAAAGACAAAATCATCTTAAAATTTTAAGTGGACAAAAGAAGGGACAATGGTCAACCGTTTAATTCACAATGTGAAATAACACAAGACACATATGTCATGACATATCTTGTTTAGTATTATAGATCATTATTGTTAGCATTAATGCATGTGATCCGAGTTTTGCCCTCATATAACCGTAGGTAAATGATTAGAGGTCTGCCGATTTAATTATGCCTCCATCTTCCACAATTTATCCCAAAACAAGTAGAGCGCAATCAATAGTGTGGGCTGCTATTTAGTAAAAATAACGTTAACAAGATCACTTTTTTCCACATAAATAAACAAATGTTCATTCCAATCATGTGTGTTCACACTAATAAATAACCATAATCATCTTGCAAATGACTGAATGAGAACAGCATTTTGCTATCGCAAAAGTTTCTTTCACACTGGAATGAGCTCAGACAGCATTCAACTCTCACATTTCACATCTAACGTGCTTAAAATACAAGCATTATTGTCATCAATAAGCTGGCTCCAACTCATTATTGTCATCTTTCCATTATTTTGAAGCCTGGAGCCCCACAATTGCATCAGCGGAGTCTTACCCAGCTCCACCACTTGCAGATTCCCATCTATAAAATATGGTGTATTATTGCGCTAATTGGCTTCCTCGTAAGTTCAGGGCATCTCGTGATTAATTTATTGATCTCCTTCAATTTGGTTTTTCGCTCTTTTGTCCAAAAGGACATTTTCAAGGATGATTCTTGTAAGCTCAGGGCATCTTGTGATTAATTTGCTGATCTCCTTCGTTTTGCTTTCTAGCTCTTCTGTCTTAAAGGACGCTTTCAAGGATGATGGCATCTTTTCTACCTACCATTGACTTTTATTGATCAACATGGTGTATCTTGTTAATTACAAATATTTATATTTATCTATATCTATATCTATACGATAGTTACCTTCAACATGATGTACCTTGATGCCATCTATTCTAATCTACCGTTGACTTTTATTGATCACCATGGGGTACTTTGTTAATTACAAAGATTCATCTATATATCTATATCTATATCTATGCTGAAAGGGGAGTTCGTTTTGATAGTTGAGCGTTTGAGTTTTTCTTTTCAAGATCACCCTTCTTACAAAATGATTAGGACTACATCATGTCCCTAAATTTGAATGCACTTTCTAATATCATTGAGGGTATTTATGTATTGTCATTAGAGGTGTCAAAATGGGTGACTTGGGCGGGTTTGGGATGGGTAGAGGTGTCAAAATAGGTGACTTGGGCGGGTTTGGGTTGGGTAAAATGGGTAATGGGTATAAGTGAGTCAACTCATTTATACCCATTTAATTAGATGGGTATAAATGGGTAAGTCAAAAAATGAATTGGGTAACCCAATTACCCATTTATAACTCATTTATTTTAACTTTTTGCAAACTCATTTAAATTCATTTTTGCAAACTAAGTTATCAATTTATACCACTCTTTGTACCCATCATTAGTTTTAAATATTTACTTATAATGTTCAATAAACTTAATTACCAATTTTTTTTATTTATACTCTATGTCACAAAATTACCTATTATTTAATAATTGAATAATACGAATATAAAAATTTGAATTAAGTACTATTAAAATTAATCCAAAAATTTTGAACCCCTAACATTTTTTTCATATATAAATCTAAAATTTCATTTTATAAAGATAAGAAAATAGGCTAAAATTTATCATAAATTGGTAATGCTAAAAAATGAGCAAGTTAACAAACTAAGAAAAAATAAAATAATAAGATAAAACTAACAAATAATAATAATAATAATAATGTTAACATCATGACAAAATGAAAAATTTGAAGAAAAAAAAAAGTAGGGGAAAAGAAGAGACTTGGGGGGAAGAGAATTTTAAATGGGTTAATTGGGTTTGATGGGTTACCCAATAATACTCATTTAATAAATGGGTATTATTGGGTAACCCATTTATACCCATATACAAAAATTTAAGATACCCATACCCATCTATTCATGGACGGGTATGGGTAAATCTAGTTAAGTGGGTTGATTTGCCACCTCTAGGGATGGGTAAAATGAGTAATGGGTATAAGTGAGTCAACCCATTTATACCCATTTAATTAGATAGGTATAAATGGGTAAGTCAAAAAATGAATTGGGTAATCCAATTACCCATTTATAACCCATTTATTTTAATTTTTTGTAAACTCATTTAAATTCATTTTTACAAACTAAGTTATCAATTTATACCGCTCTTTGTACCCATCATTAGTTTTAAATATTTACTTATAATGCTCAATAAACCTAATTACCAATTTTTTTCCATTTATACTCTATGTAGCAAAATTACATATTATTTATTTAATAATTGAATAATAAGAATATAAAAATTTGAATTAAGTACTATAAAAGTTAATATAAAAACTTAATCCAAAAATTTTGAATCCCTAACATTTTTTTCATATATAAATTTAAAATTTCATTTTAGAAGGATAAGAAAAAAGGCTAAAACTTATCATAAATTGATAATGCTGAAAAATGAGCAAGTTAACAAACTAAGATAAAATAAAATAATAAGATAAAACCAACAAATAATAATAATAATGAAACAAAAGTAGTTAACATCATGACAAAATGAAAAATCTGAAAAAAAAGGTGGGGAGGAGAATTCTAAATGGGTTAATTGGGTTTGATGGGTATTATTGGGTAACCCATTTATACCCATATGCAAAAATTTAAGATACCCATGACCATCTATTCATGGACGAGTATGGGTAAATTTAGTTAAGTGGATTGGTTTGCCACCTATAATTGTCATAATCAAGGTCTCATATTCAAAGAAGAATTTAGTTCGGGCTCCCGCTAACTATGCTCCCATTTTGTTCCATTATAACCATATATCATTATAATGATCAGGTAAACAGAAATGTCCCATACGAATACTAAGATGATATGGTAAATCAGATCAAATATCATGCATCTTGTATGAAGCGATTTGAGAAAACCTTGGTACGTTGGAAATTCAATTCGATGATGAAAGGTGAATATAATCAAGCAAAAAAGGGGAAACCTCAGAAGAAAAAATTTGAACCTCTAAATTTGAATTTAAGACCTCTAAATCTTAGAGTCTTAACCACAGAATTTGTGTTGACATAAGAATTAAAATTTAATTGAAATAAATTTTCTTTTTAGAGGAGCTCAATTTGGAAACTGTTGGAGGATGATCTTTAGAAATTAAACAAGAATAGAAAAGAAAGTTCCCATAATATCAAGAAAGCTCTCCATTTTTTTTTTCCATTCAAAATAGAAGACAATATATATATGTGCATCCCTGGAAGTGAAGGTCCTGGATTCAAATTCCTCTTTCTCTATTTATATTTCTTAAATCTTATTCCTCTCCTACTAATAAAAAATAATAATAAAAATAACAAAAAACACATATACCTATTTTATATTTTAAGGATGTAGAGCACTAATTATGAAAGAAAAGAAAAGTAGAGTTTTCCTTTTCCTCCCAAGCACCTTCTAAATTAATCTTGCTGGAATAGAACAGTATATGCATAATATTTCTCTAGGCTATATGGAAGCCTTTTGAATACTTTTTTAGGCAATTCATATACCACTGACTTTTAAGTTTTACTCTAGCAAGACCAAGTTATTGAAATGAATTCCTAACAAAATTTTAGGAATGGGTTAAAAAAAAATTAATGAAGTATAGGAAAAACACTTTAGCACGATAAACCTAGCTAGAAGCTAAACATGAATTGGAAACAAAATTTAGTTAAAAAATAAGTTTCCATATGAAAATATATTGTGACTCTTAAGAAAAAGAAAACGACTCATGGCTATCTACATGAAAATGATAGGTGCGAAGAGTAGCAAGTTGAAATAAATAAAAAAATGACAAAAAATTGAAATTAAATGAAAGTAGGAGACCATTTCTTTTCAATAACTATACAAAAGGATGCCAAACATCTAAGATGTTGGCAATTTTATTTTATTTTTTTATTTTTTCAACATTAAGAATAGCACTATTCTATACTAACAGGGACTGAATTGAATTACATAAGCAGTATCATCTAAACTATATAGATGCCTTGACCCGATTCCTATGTGTAGTTTCTAGATCTTTAACTTATTTTGCATGATTTTTTGACTTGTAAAGTTATGAGTAGGATAACACTAATTTTCTTAATTAAGAATGATTTTTTTTTTCAAAAAAAAATGAAGAAAATGAAAATAATATAGCTGCATACCAGAGTAAAAGAGGAAAAGAGTGCTTACACACTCGTGTAGCATCATTTTTTGTCTCTATTAATATGCTTGGACAAATATAGATTAACAAAGTAAAACATCTCTACTCCAATATTTGAATTAGTCTATGTCTAGATAATATATTTGAACATAAAAAATGTATTTACATAGTTTTTGTGTATGTTTTAAATGTGGATACAGAGATACAAATGTCATTATCTAATTAGGATTAAAGTTTACAAGTTTTGTTTGGATTGCACTTTTCTAGAGTTTTTGTAGAAAACTGTACTGTAATGATTTGATATATGTGAGGTAAAAAAATGATTGAAAAATGTGTTCATGGAAAATATAGTCATTTTTTGTTGGAAAATTGCTTTCCAAACAAGGCCAGTCCTCTAAAATCATTTACAATAATTCAAAAATAAAGTTAGTTTCCAAACTAATATAGTTTTAGGTCGTAGAAAAATTTATTAGACATATTATGCCAGTTTTTAGACTTACAAGACATTTTATTTTTCAATTCCCAATCAAAAGATGTATTAGATTATCAAATAATAGTTGATACACAAGTAATGAGGCTAAAAAATTCAAGTGATACTCATTGGATTCCCTCCATTAATTGATTGTTTTGAGATATCACACCTTAGGGATAAGTTTGGCACGAATATCACCAAAATAAATAATTGCAATGTGCAATACACGTACCCCTGTACTAGTGTAGAGAAAAATGCCAGACTTTTGGTTCCTTTGCCCTGGAATCCGGACTAGGGTTTAGTTCTTTTTGTAATCATAGCCTTCCTGAATAATAGACATGGGTTTATCAGTACTGATCCGGTCTAAATTTCATCTTTCATGCATGCAAACTGTTGTCAAAGAACTTTTTAACCCTAAACAAAGCTATTGCTCATGAAAACTATTTTTCCATTCGACCAAAAAAAAGTTTTGATTTGGAAGAGAGTTTCTTATTTAGGGATGACTTATCCAAATAAAACATTTAACAACAATGGAAACTAACCCCCTCCTACTTAACTATATGAACTTGCGCGTTCAAGGAAGTAGATAGTTGTATAAATACGGCAACTGGAAATCTAAAATAAGAGGAGGAGCAGAACTTAAAGTCAAAAAAATCGTAAATCTAGATAAATCAAGAAACAAAAACAGATTATTTATTTGAAAATGCAAGATCAATTTGGATATTTCAATAGATTGTTAATCAAAAATCTCTTTTAATGATTAAAATGGTTTCATAATTTAATTCATATTGAAAATTTTTTTGTTTACCGTATTCTTTTATGTACCCAAATATTAATTAATAAGATTCTGATGACAATTTTAAGGAATCCACGTATTCATCACATTTAGGAAGTCGGACAACAATAATTCTTTTTTTTTTTTTGCGTAAATCTTAAGTTTGAATGTGTCTTTATGATATTAATTGGTATTTGATTGAGTTAAAAAAGAAACTTAAATTTTCCCTATGCAGTTAAAAAAGATAGCTGCAAAAATGATATAAATGAGACATTAAATTAATTGCCAAAATGAAGGGCATAGAAATAAGCCACGTCATGATTGAGAAATAAGCCAACAAATTTGTAATCCCTAATTGTAAAGAAAATTGATTATTTTAATGTACTCCTTACCATTTTCTGCAATTCTCTTTTTTTTTTTTGGCTAAATTTGCATGCTGTTCGTAGACCTCTTAAATCAATATAGTTCACATTTTGGTCAGACACCGTATTGGCTTGGTCAGACACCGAATTGGATTGGTTTGCTCCTAAGGTTTCATTGATATTACAAATACTAATTGGTCAGCAGAAATTAGTTCCATAGAGGAAGGTTTTATTTCTTCGTCAATGAACTCCATAATGTCCTTCCCCTCGTAAAGAACCCATAATTGTAAGATGCTACTTTATCTTTATCCAACCAAGGGACCCACGGTTGAAAGAAGGTCCTGAAGACATGTACTGATGTGCACGCACAGTCCTCTTAATAGCTTCCATGATTTTATATTGTGGCACGTAAGGCAGCTTCGTCTTTCACAATCAGATGTTTCTTGCTTTAGTTTCTTCTAATTGGTTAATTCTTTCTTTTTCTGTTTGACGCGGTTTTTCTTAGTGCGTACAACGCTATTTAGTTGAATAAGCATTGAATATCTACTATTTTCTATTCAATTACAAGAAACAAGGTAGGGGAGGTCCGGGAGGACTTCAAGCTTAGGTTAAAGTAACTATACCCTGTTTGGATAGCGATTTTTTGTAGAAAAATTGCTATGTTTTCCGTGAACAAATTTCTCTATCATCTTTTTACTTCACATATATCAAATTGCTACAGTAATTTTTTTACAGAAAATCTAAAAAAATACAATCCAAACACAACTCTTGAGTTGCTTTTTCTGTTCCACTTCGAAGAAATTAAGGTTGTGTTTGAATTGCATTTTTCTAGATTTTCTGTAGAAAAATTACTGTATCGATTTGATATATGTGAGATAAAAAAGTGATTAGAATATATATTCACGAAAAACGTAGCAATTTTCCTTTACAAGGCCTAAACTTTCCTCTACATCACATGTTCCTGGAAAACTCATAGCTGGCTTCCATTTGATTCAGAACTGTCATTTTTATTTTGGCGTGGGGTTTTCTTTATTTAAAGTAGATCCTCTTGTGCTCCTTCTTCTTTATTAACTGTTGGATCAAATTGGATCAATTTACTATGGATCATCGTATTATATGTTTAATTTTTTGAAAGTTAAATAATTATCACAATAAAAAATAAATAAATTTTAATTATCACAATAAAAAATAAATAACTTTTTGAAGAATAATTAATTCAAAGGTGCCTAATATATATATATATATATATATATATATATATATATATATATATATATATATATATATATATATAAACTCTCATAGTATAAATTAAAATTATAAAAAATTAAGAAAAGTCAACTTTATTTTACACATATATTTACACACTGTAAATTACAAATTTTCAAAACTTAAGGGGTCATGGCCCCTCAGCCCTCTTGGCTCCGTCAATGGACAACTTTTTCTTTTCCCTTATTTATTACTCGTGCGTAAACTGGGTATAGCTATGTATCATGGTAAATCAAAGAAGGATCTCTTAGGTCATAACAAGTTTATCTTTTATGAAAACACAAAAACCGTACCATGATAACCCTCACAATATATGATCGATGTAATAAACCTAATGCTTGAATTTCAACAAACCATCCATGAACTGGGTAGAAAAGTAATGCAAGCAAGTTGACTACAAGAAGAGATCAAAGATCTCTCTCTCGACTACAGGTCACGGGTTCAAACTTCGGAACGTGCAGGTAAATAAATTTTGAAGAGTGTGCTAGTGAACTGTTTTGGTCAATGGATATTTTCATCTGGTTCTTATGCAACTTAGGGCCTGTTTGGAAGGTGAGTTTTTTGGGTGTATATATAAAACTTTACTGTAGATCACTGTAGAAGTTGTAGAAAAACTTTTGTAAGAAAAATTTTTGGGTGTTTGTAAGATGAAATTTTTTTCCTTTTCTTTTTCTTTTTTCTTTTCCTTCCTCCCTTTCTTCCCCTTCTCCCACCCCCTTCCCTCCCCTGTTCCCTCTCCCGAGACTTCCATGGCAGAGACTTCCAGGTGATTCTTTTTTTTTTTTTTGCTTTTTTTCTGTTCCCTTCTCCCTCCCCCGCCGCCCCACCCCTCCCCTTTCCTCCCCTCCCCAGCCACCCTCCCTCTCCCCCGACGCGATCTGGTCGGGACCCTTCCCTCTCACTTTCCCCTTTCCCCGCTGCCCCTCCCCTTACCCTTCCCTCTCACGCGATCTAGTCGGCAGCTGTGCATTATTATTTTTTTTTTTTAGCTTTTTCTCTCCCTCCCTCCCCTCCCCTCTTCCCCTCTCCCTCCCCCGCCGGTCGCGCGGCCAGATCGCACCTAGCAGGAGAGGGAGGGAGAGGGGAAGAGGGGAGGGGAGGAGAAGGGGTGAGGATGATGGACAGAAAAATTTTTTTTGAGGTTACCGGCGCCAGAATAGGTGACCGGCACTGGGAGAGGTGGTGGGGGTGGTGGCTGGTGTGGTGGTTGGGTGAGGGAGGAAGAAAAGTTTTTGAAAAATTTTTTGTGTATTTTTGAAGTGTATAAGTAAAAACTTTGAAAAGTTTTTTTGGGGTTTCTGTAGTAAAAGTTGTTAAAAAACTAGTAGCTAAAAAACTTGATAAAAAATTAGGGTGCCAAATAGGCCCTTAATTGGTTTTCCCACCCTTTTAGAGTAGGACATAATATATAGGCATTGTCAAATGTAATCTGTTTAGATTGTTGAGTTTTTCAAAAACTAATTTTTTAAATACTATTAAAATTTTTAAAAAGTACTCTAAAAGATACTCTAAAAAGTAGTCTAATTTTTTTTATGTTTAAAAAATATTCCATAATATATTTTAAAAACTCTTCTACTCTTAAATATCCCAAAATATACTATAAAAATTCTGCTCCAGTAAAATTTTTTAAAAACATCCCAAAAAATAGTTAATCCAAATGAACCTTAGATAACTGTTATTTGTAAATATTATTTTATTTAGGGTTAACAACAAAAAAGTCCCCTGTGATTTAGTCTAAGGGTGCAAACGAGTCGAGTCGAGTCGAGTTTTGGCCTAATCGAGCTAAACTTTCAGTTAATTTTGTGAAGCTCGAACTCGAGCTCGAGCTCGACGAGCTCAAAATGTCAAGCTCGAGTTTAAAAAATAAAATAATAATAATAATTTTTTTAAAAAAAATAAAAAAAATTATTTATTTTTAAAAATGAATAAAATAATAATTTTTTAACAAATAATAAAATATTATGGATATATGTGTAATTTTACTATTAAAATAAAAAATAAAAAAATATATATAATTGAGTTCGCGAGCCAACGAGCTTAATATTTTTGAACTCGAGTTCGATTTAATTAGCTCGAGCTCGATATTTGACCGAACTCGAGTCGAGCTCGATATTTGACCGAACTCGAGTTGAGCTCGTATTCGAGTCGCTCGCGATTGGCTCGCAAGCAGTTCGATTCGTGAACACCACTAGTTTAGTCATCATACAGAAAAGTCCCCTGTGATTTCATATCATACAAGTCGAGACTCCATGGTTTGAATTATTCTGAAAAGTGGACGGAAATCGTCAAATATACAGTGTGTCTTAAACGCACAGGAAAGACATGTGTTTCTTGCGGAAAATAGATTTCTACCACAAACTTTCACCTGATATGCCTAATTATCCTTTCCACTTTAATAACAAGAGATGAGCTAGCAGTTTGACAAAATAACAGTAACCCAGGTGGAGGATTGCAATCTTGTATGATCTTCGAATGCTAGCTGTTTGACAAAATGGCCAAAAGACACTATCAACAGCAACATCTCCACCTGGGTTTCTATCTCGCTCTCTCTCCATCTCACTTAGCTTCTTTAACCCCACTTTTTTCGAGTCTTAAACTTAGTTTATTGCTTCTCAAATTTTCTTATTTTCCTTTCTACTCTAGGTTGGCCACTCCCTGGCAATGGACAAACACCATCAGCAGCTGCCACTGGCCAAATGCTCACGGCAGCAGCGATGCAGCGTATGGTTAGTCTTTGGTCCCCTGTTTTTTCGTTTATGTAGCCGGACTTTTCTTTACCAAGTGCCTCCTTGATTCAACAGTTGGGTCTTATGTTCGAAAATACCCTTCGAATGCTGCCTTCAATTTTGGCCGAAGCCGAAGCCTCAGAAGACTCGGAAGCTCGTATGCTTAAACAAATAAATCAACAAAGTATGAAGATAGTGGGTTTGTTTTATAGTAGAGTGTATTATTCTTTTATCCATGCAGATAAAAAGGCGAAAAGGAAGCAAGGGGCCGGGGAGGGGGGAGTGGTGGAACTTTGTTTCATTCATAAAAGAAAGTCAAGAACAATATGCTCTTTGGCTGAAGAAAGGAGGAGGCAAAGCAAAGGAAAGCAGAAAAGAAGCGGGAAGAAAGGCCGTTATTCTGTTTTCTGACATATTTTACTCCCTGTCCGGTTGTCCCCCTCAACTAATCCCACTTAGTCTTCTTATCCCACAAATAATCAATGAAAACTCTTTTCTCCCCCTTTTTTCAAGCTCTGTTCGGATACCTTTTATGGATTTTTTTGTTTTTGTTTTTGTGTACGTGTTTTTTCTCTCCCGTTGGTTTCGACAGAATGAAGGTGCAAAATTACTTCTGTAATTTTCGCTTATATCAAAAGGGTGTTTTCGTCTTTGCACTCAGCTTCGTGTGTTTTAACGATTTCCGTCCACTTTTCAGAATAATTCAAACCATGGGGTATCGATTTGTATGATATGAAACCACAGGGGGCTTTTCTGTATGATAGCTAAACCACAGGGGACTTTTTTATTGTTAACCCTTTTATTTATATCATAAATATATATTTTTTATTATTTATTTTTATCTTTCAATCATCTTTTCAAAGGAATAATTTTGTATTCTTAACTAGTTTCAGCTACTCTTGGCTAGGTTTCACAAAAGAATTCAGAAGCCGGAATTGAACTTAGGTCTTGAGTTGCTTTTTCTATCCTTTTTTTTTTTGAAACGGTAGTTAACTTGCATTGAACTATAGTAAGATTTTACACTTTGAGCAAAGGCCCGAGAAACTGTACAACATGTGTTTAAGAACACGGAGGAACAAGGAATTCCTCATCCATCAAAATGCCTAAGGCATAAGAGCTAACATGCTCACAAACATCATTATCATCATAATTAGCTAAGCAAAAGAAGCACATTTGAAACAGTGACTTTAGACTTAAGATATCTTCAAGTATTGTTGTCATTCTGCAATCTGCGGATTTACCAATCTTAAGTTGCTTTAGCAGTGCCTTGTTGTGAACTTGTATGCTGATGTTGCACCGTTCTCTTTCCACTGCTTTACATAAAGTCAATTTGATTGCTGCAGCATCATCAATATTTTGGTCTCCCGAGCTTCTGTCTTTTAAGGCCCACAATTCCTTTGCCTCATTTGGCATTCTACTAACAGCAACTCCAATTCCCAGCACTGCCGGTCTTTGTAAGCTTCTGGTTGCCACCCGCAGTATTATTCCTTCATGGCTCTCTTTGTGCATGACTGGCCTCTACCAGTGGTAGCACTATTTCTGTTGTGCTCTGAGCAATCTTCTTAGACTCTAGCTCCTCTAGTTCCAGCCATTCACTTTTTCTGTTCCACTCCGACGAAATTCACTTTCCTCTGCATCACTTGTTCCTGGAAAACTCTCATAGCTGGCTTCAATTTGATTCAGAACTGTCATTTTTGCTTTGAGGTGGGGTCTTGAGTTGCTTTGAACTGGAAAACTTTGTCAGACGCCGTTGCTTTATTCCTTCCCTTGTTAAATAATTCGACATCATTGCTTTTGCACGATGCTTCGACATCATTGCTCTTGTAGTCTTTCCTCTTTTAACTACTTAAACACAGAGGCATGTTTATACCAATCTTTTGGTCAGACACCGTATTGGAGTGATTTGTTCCTAAAGTTTTCTTTGATATTCCATCCGTTTTTATTACAAATACTAATTGTTCCAAGGGGCAACCAAAAAAAAAAGCAGAAATTAGTTCCATAGAAGGAGGAGGTTATAGATGTCGGCAGAAGGAGCAGAAGACCCTGTTGTAGTTTTATTTCTTCGTCAATGAAATTAATAATGTCCAGTCCAACCGCGTTTTAACTTTATTCCTTCCCCTTGTAAAGAACCCACAGTTGAAAGGTGCTCCTTCATCTTTATCCGACCAAAGGACCCACAATTGAAAGAAGGCCTTGAAGACTGATCAGCCCACCAATTGCAGAGTCTTCTTAATAGCTTCCATGATTTTGTATTGTAGCAGGTAAGGTAGCTTCGTCTTTCAGACCAATTTATTGAAAAGAATTCCTAACAAAATTTTAGGAATGGGTTCAAAAAAGTATAGGTAAAACACTTAAGCACGATAAACCTAGAAGCTAAAATGAATTGGAAACAAAATTTGGTTAAAAAATAATAAGTTCCCATATGAAAATATGTGACTCTTAAGAAAAAGAAAACGGCTCATGGCTATCTACATGAAAATGACAGGTGCGAAGTGTAGCAAGTTGAAATAAATCAAAAAATGACAAAAAATTGAAATTAAATTAAGGTAAGAGATTCATTTCTTTTCAATAACAATACAAAAGGATGCCAAACATCTTGGATGTACGAAATTTTATATTTTATTATTTTTTTCAACATTAAGAATAGCACTATTCTATACTAACAGGGACCGAATTGAATTACATAAGCAGCATCATCTAAACTATATAGATGGCCACCACCAAGCCTTTAAGGCTTTGGTGGGGTGGGAGGCAAGGGTGGGGTAATGGCTTTGGTGGGGTAGGAGGCAAGGGTTCACCTACTAATTTACCACAATTGTGGTTCTTCAAAAAATCCAGACGGGTGCGTGGTGTACTCGTCTGGTCCGGTGGTGGTTCTGTCCCCATCGATCCTCTTTAAGCCCAGTTGGGTCTCCCCCATAGTTAGATTAGAATAGAGTAGAAGTAGAAGTAGGGTTGACGATTGACAAAAAAAAAAAATCATCTAAACTATATAGATGCCTTGACACATCATCTAAATTTTTTTAATTATAAATTGTGGGATTTGAATTCTTGACCTATAATCCGATTCTTGTGTGTAGTTTTTAGATCTTTAATGTACTCCTTGTGTGTAGTTCATAGACCTCTTAAATCAATACAGTTCACATTTCTTTGATATTACAAATACTAAGTGGTTAGCAGAAATTAGTTCCATAGAGGAAGGTTTTTGCCTTGTTTGGAAAGCAATTTTTTTTAAAAAATTATTATATTTTTCGTAAATATATTTTTAATCATCTTTTTATCTCATACATATTGAACCGTTACAATAATTCTTTTATAAAAAGATTCAAAAAAAATGTAATCTGAACGTAACCTTTATTTCTCATGAATGAAATCAATAATGTCCTTCCCCTCGTAAGGAACCCACAATTGAAAGATGCTCCTTTGTCTTTACCCGACCAAGGGACCCACGGTTGAAAGAAGGTCCTGAAGAGTGAAGACGTGCACAGTCTTCTTAATAGCTTCCATGATTTTGTATGTGGCAGGTAAGGCAGCTTCGTCTTTCATGTTTCTTGCTTTAGTTTCTTCTAATTGGTTAATTCTTTCTTTTTCTGTTTGACGCGGTTTTTCTTCGTGATAAATACTGCACCGAAGTTCATCAGCTTATGAATCTATAACCTACTCTTCCTTCTTCCTTTCAAGATACTACAAGTGGACTGTCCTATAAACCAGAAGCCGCCTTCCCCAACATTCTGAAGTGAGAAAGAAAGACTGAAAATGGCAGAAACAGTTCTCTCTTTTGTGCTGCGTCAGCTCTCAACTTTTCTGCACGAGGAGGGACGACTATTGGGAGGGCTTCGACAAGAGGTTCAATTCATCATGGATGAGTTGGGGCAAATGAGAGCTTTCCTGCGAGAGGCAGAAGCAAGAGAAGAAGATGCTCAACCCACGCTCCAACAATGGATCAAGCAAGTGCGAGATGCTGCTTATGACACTGAGGACATTCTTGATGACTTTGTAGCTCGCTTTGCTCGGCATCGCGCAACAGGATTCTACGGCTCTGTTCGGAGAATTTTCAGCTCCATCAAGAATTTGAGAGCTCGTCATCGAGTTGCTAGCGAAATACAAAGCATCAAGTCCAGAATCAAAAGTATTTCTAAAGCTCATAAAAGATACAAATCCGACTACGGTATCTCTGCCCAAGCGTCCAACTCACTTTCTGCAGTGAACAACACAACATGGCGCTATAGCAGAGATGACGCACTGCTTGTGGAAGAAGCTAAATTGGTTGGCATTGACCAGCCCAAGAAACGTCTTATTTCTCAGCTCCTCGAAGAGGATGATTACCAACTGAAAGTTGTTTCAGTGGTTGGTATGGGAGGACTTGGCAAAACTACCCTAGTGAAAAAAGTCCATGAGGATCTTGAAGTCAGAAGGCATTTCCCAGTTCGTGCTTGGGTAACTGTCTCTCAAACATGTGACTTTCAGGATCTCCTGAAAGACTTGATTCGGCAGTTACACAAGGAAGGGAAGAAACCAGTCCCACAATCGATCGAGTCTTTGAATACCACCGAGCTGAAAGAATTTATCAAAGATTTTCTTCAGCAAGCTGGAAGGTATGCAATTGTTTTTGATGATGTATGGGACGTGGAATTTTGGAATACCATCAAATTTGCACTGCCCGAGAGTAGCCATGGCAACCGTGTCATGCTCACAACTCGAAAAGCTGATGTAGCCTCTGCCCCTTGTACAGAATCTCTTGGTTATATCCACAGAATGGAGCCACTGCCCTTTGAAGATTCGTGGACTCTATTTTGTAACAAGATCTTTAAGGGAAATAGTTGCCCTGGCCATTTGATGGATGTTGCCAAAGTTATATTGGATAAATGTGAGGGCTTGCCCCTTGCGATTCTTGCAATTAGTGGGCTTTTTGCTTTGAAAGATGTAAATAGAACTGAGGAATGGGAGATGGTTCGATGCAGTCTTGGGGGTGAATTAGAAGGCACTGGTAAGTTGGACAGAGTTAAAAAGATACTCTCTCTTAGTTATAGTGAGTTGCCCTGGCATCTAAAGACATGTCTGTTGTACACAAGTATCTACCCAGAGGATCACAAAATAGAATGCTATAGACTAGTTAATTTGTGGATTGCTGAAAGGTTTGTAGAAGGGAGAGAAGGAATGAGTATTGAAGATGTAGCCTGGAGTTATCTTAGTGAACTCGTCAATAGAAGCCTAATTCAAGTGACTGGTGTGTTTTATGAAGGATTACCCGACTATTGTCGAATCCATGACCTTTTGAGAGAAGTTATTCTTCTCAAGTCAAGGGAACAAAACATGGTCACAGTTATTACTGGACAACCAACGATGTGGCCGTCCGAGAAGGTGCGCCGTCTAGTACTGCATAGTAGTAGCAGTAACAACACCCAGCACCACCAACAAATACCAAATTATTGCTTTGACCACCTTCGGTCGTTCGTTACTATTGGATGCATGAACCCGCTACTATCCAAACCGTTGTTATCGGAAGTTTTAGGGAGCAGTAAGCTGTTAAAGGTTTTGGATTTGGGTGATCAAGAGACACAGGAGGAAATACCAAATGAGATTTTCAAGATGTTTCATCTCCAGCATCTGAGTCTAGGTGACACAGGAGTGGGGAGAGTCCCGAAAGCCATTGGGAAGCTTCAACATTTGGAGCATCTGAATTTGGGTAACACCAGAGTTAGGGAATTACCCATGGAAATCCTAAAGCTGAAAAAACTTCGGTTTCTCAGAGTTTTTCAACAAGTTGATTCTTCCGATGTTGATTATGGATATCATGGATTTAAAGCTCCCTCGAATATGGGAGGGCTTCTTGCCCTAGAAGTATTAGACAGCATAGATGCAAGTAGTGGATCCACAATAGTTAAGGAGATAGGAAAGCTGACCCAATTAAGAGAGCTGTATATTACAAAGCTGAGAAGAGAAGATGGAAAGGAGCTTTGCTCCTCCCTTGCTAACCTCACCAATCTTCGGGAATTAAGCGTTACTTCAATTGGAAAAGGTGATGATCATGAGATAATTGATCTAAATCATCATCATCATCCTTCTCTTTCTTCTTCTTCTTCTTCTTGGTTTCTTCAATCTCTTCGTATGCTGATTTTGCGTGGCCGCTTAGAAAGGATGCCAAAATGGATAGTTCATCTTCATGGCTTGGTAAGAATAGATCTGGATTGGAGCAGGTTAAGGGAGGAGGAGAATCCGCTTGAATCCCTCCAACATTTGCCCAATTTGGGTGAAATTAATTTCTGTGGATCTTACCAGGGAGAAGGGTTGTGTTTCAAGGCTGAAGGGTTCCTAAAGCTGAAGTGTTTGGAATTAAGGAGAATGGAAGGGTTGAGATGGATGAGAGTGGAGGAGGGTGCATTGCCTCGTCTCCAGAAACTATTTCTGGAACAACTTCCATTACTGGAGGAATTACCCATGGGAATTCAGCACCTGACCCAGCTTCAAGAGCTGTCTTTGTATGAGATGAGTTGTCAATTGAGTGAGAAGCTGTTAGAGAATCAGAAGGAAAAAAGTGAAGATTACACAAGAATCGCACACATTCCTGAAATTCTCATTGGTTACTATACAGATGATGGGGAATGGAGACACCACAGCCTTTGGGCTGAGAAGAAGTAGCAACGGCAGCAACAGCAACCGTGGCTTCCCTTTCCTGGTTTGCTTGCCTTCCCTGTTGCGGAATGTGGCGACATTGCATTTTTTTTTCTGTGTCTTACCTTATTTATTGTATACTATATCGTGTTTATTGCGTGATGTTGTTAATGACTTGATGTACTGTATATTACTCTTTTATTTATTTTTTTTGTTTCTTGATCTTTTCTATGATTGATTTAGCAAGCGATCAAGAGGTAGGCGGGTTAAAGTGTATTGATAATATCTTCCATTTCATTAAAAACTCCAAATAATAACTTTTAAATTTTGGTCAGAGATAAACCCAATTTGGTTTCTCCTTACTTCTACTTGTACAACCTACATTAACAATCGTTTGTCTAGTAAATATAGCGGATATTGTTTGTACGCCCAAGTTTATTATACGACTCTTTTTATGTGATAGGTATCCTCCAACATGTTCTTTCCTTCTCAGATTTGTCAATGTTTCAACTCACATTGCATATGATATGAGATCGTGCATCATTGACTATGAAGAAGCACGGAACTTCCCCGAGGAGAGCTGACCCGATCAGCTCGGGGTGTTGATGGCCGAGCTGGTCCTAAGCCTGCAAAACAGATAAGAACGAGCTGACAGAGGGGGGCCCGATGGTAGTCCCCGAGGGCACTCCGACGGTCAAGTTAGTTTTCCGGTGAGTAGGGTTCACGGGAAATAATAGCAACCGGGAGCAATTTGCCTATAGTGAGCGTCCCTTGTACAGTGGGTGTGTAGCACTATTTATACCTGGGCCAGAGTCCGACCTCCGTACGTTCCAGGACCTTCCTGATATAATCTCAATCCCGCGCCGAGCGGGATCTCCTCCGACCTCTGTGGGACGGTCTCCTGATCCCCCTGGAGCCCTAGCGGGGGCGGCGGCCCAGGGCGGTCGCCAGGATCCTGGGGCCGGAGCCCAACTCGGCTATATCTGGGCTGCCACGTGTCTAGGCCCAGTACGGGACCTCTGCACTAGCCCCCTAGATTAGGTAAGGCTTCCAAGCAGACCTAATCTATACTCTGCCACGTGGGAGACCAGCGTCGCGCACTGCTCTGCCCCAGTCACCTCTGGTACAGTGCTGTCACTGAGAAAACCGCGCCGATCTCCTGGGTCGAGCGTCAAACTCCCAAGTTTCGACAAACTTGATCAATGCGTGCCGACCTCATGGGACCGAGCATCAAATTGCCACTGACATGGTTTAAGCCCCCAACTTTTAAAGATTTGAGCCTTGCCGACCTCCTGGGTCAAACAAACTCATTCAAGTTAAGGCACAACGTGCCGACCTCTTGGGGCCGAACATCGTACTTTCCGACTTCAAAATTTCAAGCCGTGCCGACCTCTTGTGGCCGAACATCATACTTTGAAGGCAGTCACGCCGACCTCCCGGGTCGAGCATCGAACTTTGATTTTAGCGGATATGCCAACCTCTTGGGGTCGAGCATCACATTTTCCAGACAGTCATGCCGACCTCCTGGGTCGAGCATTACATTCTCAGGGCAATCGTGCCGACCTCCTGGGCCGAGCCAGCGTGCTCCCTGGTTTTGACAAGCTACCTCAAAGTAAGTCCTGGCGTGCCGACCTCTTGGGGTCGAGCATCGCACCTTCAAGACGGTCATGCCGACCTCCGGGGTCGAGCACCAAACTTCAAAGGCAGTCACGCCGACCTCCTGGGTCGAGCACCAAACTTCAAAGGCAGTCACGTCGACCTCCTGGGTCGAGCGTCAAATATGTTAAAGACAATCATGCCGACCTCCTGGGTCGAGCACCAAACTTCAAAGGCCTTCATGACCCATGATTCCACGATTGCGGCTCTTGCTCGAGTAACTTGTAAGACCGAACTGAGTAGGACCAGTTCGTTTTTTGTATGAACTCCTTTGTAAATAGACTTTTGTGGAATGAATAGACTTTTGTTTCTTTTATACTTGGCAAAATTTTTCATTCATATCTTTCTTATCATGCTATTTAAATACACTTGCGCGAACAGACTCCGAGCTGGCGTACGATCTGACTTTCGGACTCGTTATTGGAGGCCCTGAAGTCGAACCTCAAGGCGCAAGCCAATTCTTCCTCCATAGGGCTGATTAGGAGTGGTCTGACTCCACACCCTTGCTTGATGCTCTATCAATATACGATGTCTAGGTTGGGATGGCCTGTCCAGCAACCTCCTTGGCTTCTTCGGCCTGTACAGCCTCTCCGACCTGTTTGGCCTCGGCAGCTTCTTCGACCTGTTCGGCCTCAGCTGCGTCTTTGGCCAGCTCGGCCTCGATGGCTCTCACGGCCTGCTCGGCCTTGGCTGATCTCACGGCTCGTGTGACCTCGGCAGCTTCTCCGGCCTGCTTGGCCTCAGCTGTGTCTCTGGTCAGCTCGGCCTCGACGGCTCTCGTGGCCTATATGACTTCGGCAACGTCTCCGGTCTGCTCGACCTCAGCTGCGTCTCTGGCCAGCCCGGCCTCAGCTCGCGCAGGAGTCTCTCTGGCCTATTTGGCCTCAGTTAGCTCAACGCGAGCCTCTCCGACCTCTCTTGTGCGCCTTTCAAGCGATTGGCTTCCTCTGCATTAGCTTTCTCGTGAGCTCGATGCAGCATCTCCCGAACTGACTTGGGAGGTCTCTCTACGAACTCGGTGTATAGCTTCTGCTTGCGCAGTCCGAGGTGGTCAGGTCACCTCGTCCTGGTCCGAGGGTCGCGGACGAGGTGGAGTCCACAGCCGTTTCCTCCTGGGGGGCTGATCCCGTGACTCATCCTCCGAAGGGTCAGGGGGCAACTCCTTGTCTTTCCCCTTAGCCTTGGAAGTCTGCGCGCTTCCAGCCTCCTCTTTCTCCTTCGCTTGCCGGATTAGGTCCTCCAGCATCGGGAGGTTCTCCGTCACGAACTGGAGGATCTGCTGTCTTCACTCCCCTGAGAGGGCCGAGCCCCCGGCGCCCCGAGACGCCTTAGTTTCCTTTCGCTGGGATCCTTCACCGCCCCCCGGGCCGGTGCTTTCTACCGTGCGCTTGGATCGCGTTCTTGCCATCAACACAACAATAATTACCTTACGGTTCCCACAGACGGCGCCAACTGAAGCAGCACGGAACTTCCCCGAGGAGAGCTGACCCGATCAGCTCGGGGTGTTGATGGCCGAGCTGGTCCTAAGCCTGCAAAACAGATAAGAACGAGCTGACAGAGGGGGGCCCGAGGGTAGTCCCCGAGGGCACTCCGACGGTCAAGTTAGTTTTCCGGTGAGTAGGGTTCACGGGAAATAATAGCAACCGGGAGCAATTTGCCTATAGTGAGCGTCCCTTGTACAGTGGGTGTGTAGCACTATTTATACCTGGGCCAGAGTCCGACCTCCGTACGTTCCAGGACCTTCCTGATATAATCTCAATCCCGCGCCGAGCGGGATCTCCTCCGACCTCTGCGGGACGGTCTCCTGATCCCCCTGGAGCCCTAGCGGGGGGGGCGGCCCAGGGCGGTCGCCAGGAGCCTGGGGCCGGAGCCCAACTCGGCTATATCTGGGATGCCACGTGTCTAGGCCCAGTACGGGGCCTCTGCAGACTAGTATAATTATTTTGTACTAATAAATCTATAATGTGCATCACTATTTCTTAAAAAAATTTTTACATTGAAATTAAAATAAAAATAAAAAATTCTTCTATTAGTGGTAATTAAAATTAAGAATTGACTGCTTACAACTATATTCACCAATCATTTTCTTGATCTCCAATTATTGTACGTGTTAAAATTATCTTCAATTATTATATTCTTATGCATGATAATTAAAGCTAACTATATTTTATATACATATTGGTTTAGAAGAAAATCACAATTAATAAGAAGACAAAAGGTTATAAACAATTAATGAGAAAATAAAACGTTAAATTGATGATTAAATTCATTATATTATGTCATATTGACTAAGAAAAGTTCAAAAAAAATTATCCATAACTATAAAAAAATATAACAGAAAAGGTTTAAAACTTCTGAAATCGATAAAAATTTGTTGTATCCAAATCTTAATGTTTTAATATGTATTCTGCTCAGGTTTTGTTGTACACACTGGTTTGATATAGCATAGAAAATTTCCCTTTCTTACTGTCGCAAGCTAAGTAAAATATGCAGCAACTTAGTTTAGATATGATAATCTTCCATTTTGCGAGTTAAATAAACTTTTAATTGTTTTGTATATAATAAACATTTTCTTCAACTAGCAATTGTTTAATTTTGTTTATTATATGGTTTCTTAGTTAATATTATACCAACAACTTAGGTTAAATATGATAATCATCCATTTTTAGAGTTTTTATAATATAGAATGCACAACAAACTTTTAATTATTTTGTACATTTATACAATTATCAATTGCTAATTTTGTTCATTATATAGTTTCTCAGTTTATATTATACCAATAATCAAAATTTTGTGCAAAAATTTAATATATTAAAAGTTTTATACCTTAAAAAAATATATTCACGTGCAAACGTGAGGTATTATTAGTTGTTTTAACATGTCACTTGTCAATAGTCAACTTACCTGTTCCCTTTTGGCAGTTTAGTTCTGTATCTCAGTTGCCTATGTCTGCTTCACATCCATCCACGGTGCGATTCGACAGGTGGAATTCCCCAGAGATGGGTGAACTTCTTAGCCTGAAGATCTTAGGTCTCGATGGTAACCTGCTTACAGGTTCTATACCAAGAGAAATTGGAAATCTGACTATGCTGGAGGAGATGTATCTTACCCTAAACAACCTGACGAGAATGATGAGCCGGCCAACTATATCTTTGCCATAAGATAAGATAGAGTAAATGGAGAATAAGCACTCTTAAGTACTTTGTGGCAAAGGAACTGAAGTTATGAAGAATAAACTGAAGTTGTTAGGAGTCACAATACTGTTTAGCACTACATCTTCATAAATTCTTCTTACGGAAGACCCTGACTCATAATTGGCTTCTAAATTGTATATTCCAATTTCGTGCATTAATTCAAGACTACAGTTTTATTTGGCAGGTACAATCCCTCAAAAGATTAGTAATCTTTATGACCTGAAGCTATTAATGAGAAAAAAAAAAAAAAAAAGCGCGATGAGTCTTTATTGTGAGTGTAAGCAAAAACTGATCTTAATTTTTGTGATACCAATATTGCTCTTAACACTAATAAATGGATAGATTACATTGCATTTCCTTAATAATTTATAAGAGTTATACTAATAGTTACAAAGAAACATTTCTTAAATTGTGGTGATTCCTGTGAATGAAACAAAGAAAAAAAGAACAACCAATTCATTTCATTTCATCAATAATTAATATCAATTATGCCAACAATTACAAGAATGAAAAACATTCCCTTGAGTTATAGTGAATTAAATTGAAAAAAAAAAGAAGAACAAATTTAATTTATAAATTATTAAAAGAATATGGTGAATCTTAGTGGTTAATAGTGTAAGCAAAAAATGATATTAGTTTATGTGATGCCAAAATTACATTCCTTTCTAATAAATGGACAAATTGCGTTGCATTTCATCATTAATAAATACTATCAAACATGCTAGAAATTTACAAAATGAAAAATTCCTACTTTTCTATTTACCAAAAGAAAGAAGAGCAAATATTATTTACAATAAACAAGTTTAGATACTTCAAACATGAAACAAAACATAATAATTTGGAACTATGAATCTCTCAAAAAACTACCTTGAGTTTTTGGATAAAGTAAATTAAGCTTTAAGAGCACCTTTTTAATATGCTTATATAAGTTTTGAGCAAAAAAAAAAAAAAAAGAAAATGGAGTGCCAAGGTAGGCAAAGAGTTTTATGTTGGGAATTTATTTATTTAAATTGCAATGAAGATTAAATTTAATGAACTTCATCAATCATATTCTTGTAACAACTAATAGTATTAAACTACAATTAATGAATATTATGTTCATTAATACCAATCATAATAATAATTGAAAAGCTGAGACATCCCTTTGAGTTATGGTTAATTAAGCCAAAATTTTTTTTTTATAAAATATCAATTTCAAGGAGTACTTCAAAAGTGAATAAAAATATATCCGAGTTCAAATTGACTATTATGTAATAAATAACCTTAATGTCTTACAATTTTTATTCGTATAAACTCGATAACCATAAAACATGGTATCAATGAGAAATAGTAATAAGTTTCACCAAATCAAAACATTTCTCTTCAAAGTTAAGCTATTTAACTTCGAACAATGGAATTTCAATATATTTAGATACTATTATAATAACAATAGCACTGTAGATCATTTGATCATCCCCTATTGGCAAATAATAATAATAATTAGAAAATCTCACTAAAACTAATAAACATTTCATAGAATGACTTAAAGGGGAGCAACAAATTATTCAAAAATTCAAAAATTTAAACTCAAATGTCATAAAAAAGAACATTTATGTCATCTCAATTTAACCAAAGACAAAAATATTAATACTATTACAAAATAAAAGTGCTCTTGGAACAAAGAATAATTTATTGCTTGTGTATTTGTATTGGTTAGAGCAAACTAAGCTCAGAAAAAATATAAAATAATATAAATATTAAGTATCACAATTTTTGTCTCAATTACATTTATTCCTAATACTAGTAAAGCCTGTTGATACTAGCAGTGAAGTGGAACTGGTATTCATTTTCCAGCATAATTAATTGAAAAGTTAAAAGATGATATTCATGCAGGCATGGCAACCAAGATCCGATGCTGACGATAAGATTTAGCAACATGTGGCCAATCAAGAACGATTGGTTGGCTTTTTGTTTGATTAATATAAGGGTTAGCAAATGTTTAAGTTCTACTGTGTTAAAAACCAGAATATGAAGAGGGGATTTCTAATCAACTTCCTTCTTTGAAATTAAGAAAGCTAGTTTTTAATACATAAGATTTGAACTCTTATATTCCTTAGCAAATTTCTCTCTATTTGAGCATGGCATCATTTGATCAAAAGAAAAACAGAACAATAAGATTAATAAAGTACAACCCCATTTTAGTCGGAAAAGCAATGCAATTATCTATATATCTACCACTCATTTAAAAAGAGGTGTGCGGGCAGCGGGTTAAAGCCTAAAGGGTGCGCTAGTAGGTGAAAAACATCACTCTTTTGACATTTGAGGGTAATTTATGGATTTTTCTATTACTGTCTGCATTTCATTCATAATTTTGTATTTTTTTCCAAATTTGGCTGCTCTCTTGTACCCTTGATAGAATGAGAGTAAATTGCATCAAATGTCATTAAATTATTCACTTGTACTACTTTTGGTCACTAAATTAATTCCTTAGCCGAAAATATCGCTAAACTAACAAAATTATATATGTTTTTAGTTATTCTGTCTTAGCTAATTCAATGGTCAAAACAAATAGAATGGCTATCACGTGGCTTGCACGTGTGCTTTTTAGGGGCAAAATCATCAAAATAGCTTTGGTTGAAAACTGTCTTCATAAACAGCCCTTGAACGTTACAGACAATTTCATTTGCCAAACCTAAGGCCCAATGCTGTTTTCAATTTCTGCCCAAATCTCAAGATCAAGATGCAAGGAACGGACTCCGACTTTGCTGCTGAATGAGACTGGTAGAGAAGAGCATTTTGCTATCGCAACTGGAATGAGCCGGCTCCAACTCACTATTGTCATCTTTGCATTATTTTGAACCCCACAATTGCATCAGCGGAGTCTTACCCAACTCCACCACTTGCAGATTCCCATCTATAAAATATGGTGTATTGCACTAATTGGCTTCCTCGTAAGTTCAGGGCATCTTGTAATTAATTTATTGATCTCCTTCAATTTGGTTTTTAGCTCTTTTGTCCAGAAGGACGTTTTCAAGGATGATTCTTGTAAGCTCAAGGCATCTTGTGATAATTTACTGATCTCCTTCGTTTGGCTTTCTAGTTTTTCTGTCCAAAAGGACACTGTTGGGCAATGGTGACAAACTATACTGTTATCGATGAAAACGAGGGAAAAGAAAGAAAGAAAGAAAGAAGTTAGATGATAGATTAAATTGGTGATCACGAGCTGCTAGCACTAACTAGGTTACTTTGGTACCATATTTATAACGAGTTGTTGATAAATTTTATTCAACTCCGTACGATTACATGTGATGGTGTTTTGTAATTTGAACTTAATCAAGTTATTACTAGTTAATTGGAAAATCCTAATTTGATTTTGATTTGCAAAAGAAAACAAGATTTTTGACAGTAGCGGAAGCCAGTAAAAACCTCCTGCATATTTCATTGAATAATGCTTATATGTCAAATTAAAGTAAATATATCAAATAAAAAATGGGAATTTCTAAAAAGAAACCATGAATATAATATTTGGAAGTTATTAACCGATAAAAAATAATAATAAAACCTGGCAATTCACAAAGAATTGCTTTCGCAAATTATACTTTTTAAACAGAAACTTAAATTTGTTATCATATACACCTCAAGCTGAGAAATTGATTTGCTAGGATGAGAGCAAGACTCTAACTATTTCATAGATGCTTTATCATCAATTAGTATAAGATTGTAGCTTATAAGATGCTCTGATCACATTCCGACCAAATCAATTATCGTTTGTTTGTCTGGGATTAGGTTTATAAAACAACAAAAGTCTGATTCAGGCTGTTGAAAAAAGACAAATTGCCTCAGGGTTGAAAGGGTATTGGGTGGTAGTATCCCACTTAGCAGCAGGTCCCCCCTATAGGTACATTTGTCCCACATCGGGGTTGGGGTTGGGTTTGGGTTGGGATATAAGTCCCTGGGATTGCCTCAAGAGTTGCCGGCTTTTGAGGTTAATTCTGGGATTAGGTTTATAAAACAACAAAAGTCTGATTCAGGCTGTTGAAAAAAGACAAATTGCCTCAGGGTTGAAAGGGTATTGGGTGGTAGTATCCCACTTAGCAGCAGGTCCCCCCGATAGGTACATTTGTCCCACATCGGGGTTGGGGTTGGGTTTGGGTTGGGATATAAGTCCCTGGGATTGCCTCAAGAGTTGCCGGCTTTTGAGGTTAATTCTGGGATTAGGTTTATAAAACAACAAAAGTCTGATTCAGGCTGTTGAAAAAAAATTATCGTTTGTTTGTGTACTACTTTCTTGCAAGTATACAAGCTATTGGACCCTGGGTTTTGCACTTTTCACAAATATTTGTGACTAATTAACGTATACCAAACCTTCTTTTGGTCATTAATCACGCAGCTGTTAGACTGCAAGTTCAATTTGAATTACCTTGTATTATATGCTAGTACAGAGTGTAAAGCCTTGGTGAGATAATTATTGCTCATCCAATTGTTTCCTTTTTTCAATGGTCAACATCAAGTCTTTTGTGAGATTGCGAAAATGTTCATCCTCAACTCTGTCACTATTATTGTCGACAATGTGATCATACCTTTTCATCCTTATTCCACTTTTAACATGTTTCTTTTTGTGTTAATTTTTAGTTATTGTTTCTTTCAAATTGGTATTGATTTACCAAGGTATTATGGATCAAATGATGAAAATGAGTTGCATAATGGGATTGCATTTGATGACAAAAAATTAAGTCGTTAAAAGGAAAAAAAAAAGTGTTAGTAAATCTAATGAGCTGAAACCTATCAATGTCTAGAACACTGACTAGTTGGAAAATAATCACCCTTTAGAGGAAATTCTTGGTGGAATGAAAGAAGTAAAGCAAAGTAAGTACTTAAGTGTGCATTTTGAGTGATTTAAATATGTTTTATTATTTATTTTTGATGTATTTTATTCATTTTTATAATTAATTAACTAGGTTTTTAGTGAATTATGCATTTTGTGGTTCAAAGTATAAAAATTGCATTTTTATGTGTTCAAAGTATAAAAATAGGATTCCTTTCCTCTATGGTTAGTTAGATTAGCTGGAGAAGATGCAGGAGCAGTTGCTGCAACTTTGTAACAGTTCTTAACTACATATGAAAGTAATATCATTTGGCCAAAAAAAAAAGTAATCACCCTTTAGTGCAAGCCATGAAGGGAACCTCAATAAGTTAAATCTAAAACAGAAATAAAAAATGCATAGCCACATTTGGGTTAGTGATTAAAATTTTTTTCTTACAATGCCGTCATCATACATTTTAATGACTCTATTACATTCCAAACATGAACGCACTCTTAAAAATAATTGGCCTTTTTACGTGATTGGACTTTGAGATCTTGGTTTTGAAGTAGAATTCTTTATGGAGTAGGAATTGATTTCCAAAAGTTTTAAGATTTATCCAGAAATATATGGTTTAGTTGAAATAAATTTCTGTTAGTCATGTAGGACTCTAACTTTTATCATGCATGAACGACACTACGTCATTATTCTATTGCCATAATTTACACAAGTTTCTGGCCAATTATCAAAAAACAGGGACACCAGTTGCCCTTAGTAGTTACGTCAGACATTATCCGAACTGAAAATCACAATGCGCTCAAAACTGTAGCATGTTTATGATGCACATGTCAACTTGAGGATTATTAATTGTCAGGAAAAGCGTAATTAATACATTCCATGTCTTTTTTCCGACTGAACGTCAAAATATTTCCTTCATCTCTCTCAAATTGTTGCTTTTCTGAGCCAATCTTGAGTAAAATTAATGGATAAACGTATAACACTAACCAGAGAAGACAGTGATGAGAAGTATTCGGGATATACACCAAACCACCACCAAAAAAAAAAAAAAAAAAAAAACAACGGCAGCTCGAAGCAATCAATGAAAAAACAACGGCCTTTATACTAATTGCAGTGTCTTTATAATAATGCCCAACCGCGTTTAACTTTATTCCTTCCCCTCGTAAAGAACCCACAGTTGAAAGATGCTCCTTTATCTTTATCCTTTATCTTATACTAATTGCAGTGTCTTCTTAATAGCTTCCATGATTTTGTATTTCAGCAGGTAAGGCAGCTTCGTCTCTCACAATCACGTTGCCGTCCATCTTCTTGTCTTCAGTTTCTTGCTTTAGTTTCTTCTAATCGGTTAATTCTTTCTTTTTCTGTTTGATGCGGATTTTCTTTTTGATAAATACTGCACCATAAAGCGTCAAAGTTCATCAGCTTATGTTTCTATAACCTCCTCTTCCTTCTTCCTTTCAAGATACTACAAGTGGACTGTCCCATAAACGAGACCCTGCCTTCCCCGACATTCTCAAGCTAGAAAAAAAAGACTGAAAATGGCAGAAACAGTTCTCTCTTTTGTGCTGGATCAACTCTCAACTTTTCTGCGTGAGGAGGGACGACTATTGGGAGGGCTTCGGCAAGAGGTCCAATTCATCAGGGATGAGTTGGCGCACATGAGAGCTTTCCTGAGAGAGGCAGAAGCAAAAGAAGAAGATGCTCAACCCAGGCTCCAAGAATGGATCAAGCAAGTGCGAGAGGCTGCTTATGACACTGAAGACATTCTTGATGAATTTGTAGCTCGCTTTGCTCGGCATCGCACAACAGGATTCTACGGCTCTGTTCGGAGAATTTTCAGCTCCATCAAGAATTTGAGAGCTCGTCATCGAGTTGCTAGCGAAATACGAAGCATCAAGTCCAGAATCAAAAGTATTTCTGAAGGTCATCAAAGATACCAATCTGAATATGGTATCTCTGCCCAACCGTCCAACTCACTTTCTGCTGTGAACAACACAACATGGCGCTATAGCAGAGATGATGCGCTGCTTGTGGAAGAAGCTAAATTAGTTGGCATTGACCAGCCCAAGAAACATCTAATTTCTCAGCTCCTAGAAGGGGATGATCACCAACTGAAAGTTGTTTCAGTGGTTGGTATGGGAGGACTTGGCAAAACTACCCTAGTGAAAAGAGTCCACGAGGATCCTGAAGTCAGAAGGCACTTCCCAGTTCGTGCTTGGGTAACTGTCTCTCAAACATGCGACTTTCAGTACCTCCTGAAAGACTTGATTCGGCAGTTACACAAGGAAGGGAAGAAACCAGTCCCACAATCGATCGAATCTTCGAATACCACCGAGCTGAAAGAAATTATCAAAGATTTTCTCCAACAAGCTGGAAGGTATGCAATTGTTTTTGATGATGTATGGGACGTGGAATTTTGGAATACCATCAAATTTGCACTGCCCGAGAGTAGCTATGGCAACCGTGTCATGCTAACAACTAGAAAAGCTGATGTTGCCTCTGCCTCTTGCATTGAATCTCGGCGTTTTGTCTACAGAATGGAACCACTATCTACTGAGGATTCGTGGACCCTGTTTTGCAACAAGATCTTTGACGGAGGTAATTGCCCTGGCCATTTGATGGATGTTGCCAAAGGTATATTGGACAAATGTGAGGGCTTGCCCCTTGCAATCCTTGCAATCAGTGGGCTTTTGGCTTCGAAAGATGTAAACAGAGTAGAGGAATGGGAGATGGTTCGACGCAGCCTTGGGGGTGAATTAGAAGGCACTGGTAAGCTGGACAGAATTAGAAAGATACTCTTTCTTAGTTATGGTGATTTGCCTTGGCATCTAAAGACATGTCTGTTGTATTTAAGCATTTATCCAGAGGATCACGAAATAAGATGCCTAAGACTCGTTAATTTGTGGATTGCTGAAAGGTTTGTAGAATGGAGAGAAGGAATGAGTATTGAAGATGTAGCCTTGGGTTATCTCAGTGAACTCGTCAATAGAAGCCTAATTCAAGTGACTGGTGTATTTTATGAAGGAACACCTGACACTTGTCGAATCCATGACCTATTGAGAGAAGTTATTCTTCTCAAGTCAAGGGAACAAAACATTGCCATAGCTGCTACTGGACAGCCAACGATGTGGCCGTTCGAGAAGGTACGCCGTCTAGTAGTCCATGGTAGTAGCAATAACAACACCCAGCACCACCAACAAAGACCAAATTATTACTTTGACCACCTTCGGTCGTTCGTTGCAGTTGGATCCACGAACCCACTACTATCCAAATCATTGTTATCTGATGTTTTAAGGAGTAGCAAGTTGTTAAAGGTTTTGGATTTGAGTGATCAAGAGACACAGGAGGAAATACCAAATGAGATTTTCAAGATGTTTTATCTCAAGCATCTAGACCTATATGGTACAAGAGTGGAGAGAGTCCCGAAAGGCATTGGAAAGCTTCAACATTTGGAGTATCTGAATTTGGGAAACACTGGAGTTAGGGAATTACCCATGGAAATCCTAAAGCTGCAAAAACTTCGATTTCTCAGAGTATATCAACCAGCTGATCCTTCAGATGATGACTACGGAGGTCATGGATTTAAAGCTCCATCGAATATGGGAGGGCTTCGTGGCCTAGAAATATTAAACCGCATAGATGCAAGCAGTGGATCTAAAATAGTTGAAGAGATAGGAAAGCTGACCCAATTAAGAGAGTTATATATTACAGAGTTCAGAAGAGAAGATGGAAAAGTGCTCTGCTCCTGCCTTGCCAACCTCGCCAGTCTTCATAGACTAAGCATTGAATCAATTGGAAATGGTGATGATCATGAGATAATCGATCTAAATCATCATCATCCTTCTCTTTCCTTTTCTTCTTCTTGTTCATTTCTTCAATCTCTTCGTATGCTGATTTTACGTGGCCGCTTAGAAAAGATGCCACAATGGGTAGCTCGTCTTCACGGCTTGGTAAGAATAGATTTGAATTGGAGCAGGTTAAGGGGCGAGGAGGATCCGCTTGAATCCCTCCAACATTTGCCCAATTTGGGAGAAATTAACTTCTGTGGATCTTACCAGGGAGAAGGGTTGTGCTTCAAGGCTGGAGAGTTCCTAAAGCTGAAACGGTTGCACTTAAAGAGAATGGAAGGGTTGAGATGGATGAGAGTGGCAGAGGGTGCATTGCCTCGCCTTCAAAAACTATTCCTGCAACAACTTCCATTACTAGAGGAGTTGCCTATGGGTATTCAGCATTTGATCCAGCTTCAACGGCTGAATTTGTATGAGATGAGTTCTCAATTGAGAGAGAAGCTATTAGAGAATCAGATGGAAGAAAGTGAAGATTACACAAGAATCGCACACATTCCTGAAATTCTCATTGGTTACTATACAGATGATAGGAAATGGAGACGCCTCAGCCTGTGGGAGGAGAAGAAGAAAACATATAATCTTTCCTAGCAAGCAGCAGTAGCAGCAGCAACAGCAACCGTGGCTTCCCTTTCTCTGGTTTGCTTGCCCTCCCTGTTGTGGAATGTGGACGACATTCCCTCTTCTTTTTTTTTGGGTGTCTTATCTTATTTATTGTATATTGCGTGATGTTGTTAATGACTTGATGTACTGTGTATTACTCTTTTTTTTTCTTGATTTTTTTAATTGATTTAGGAAATGATCAAGAGGTAGGCTGGTTAGAAATGTATTGATAATATCTGTTAAAAATAATTGAATATATTTCTATAATTAATGGAGTTGTTTTGAACTCTATAAATAGAGCATTGTGTATGAATCTTAAAAATAAAATAAAATCTCGCCCTTTGCTTCTCTTATTATTTTTCTCAATAATTGTAACAATGGTATCAGAGTTAGGTTCGTGAGTAAAAACAAAAGTGAATTGTGAGAATTGTATTGGTAAATTGCAATGACCACCGACAACTTTGTGCAGTCAGCAATTCCTCCTTTTGATGGTCACTATGATCATTGAAGCATGCTAATAGAGAACTTCTTGAAATCCAAGAAGTATTGGTATGTTGTCGAATCTGAATTAGTAGAGCCAAAAGCCGGAATAGTATTTTTAGAGGTGCAAAAAACGGAGTTAGAAGCATTGAAACAGAAAGATCATAAAGCCAAAAATTACCTTTTTCAAGCTATTAATCGAGCCATCTTGAATTCAATTCTTAACAAATATATCTCCAAACAAATTTGGGACTCCACGAAGAAGAAGTATCAAGGAAATGCGAAGATAAAGCGGGTGCAGTTTCAAACTCTTTGGACCGAATTTGAGACTTTACGCATGAAGTCAATCGAGTCGGTCACAGATTATTTGGCAAGAACGATGGAAATCGCTAAAAAGATGAGGATCCATGGAGAGAATTTGGAGGACGTCACCATTGTTGAGAAAATCCTTCGATCGATGACAGTAAAATTTAATTTTGTTGTATGCTCTATAAAGGAATCGAAAGATATTGATGCACTTTCAATTAATGAATTGCAGAACTCTTTGTTGGTTCATGAGCAAAAAATTAATCAGCAATACAAAGAGGAGAAGCATTGAAGGATTCAATAGAAAGTTAATCAACATGAAGAAGAGGCAGAGACAGAGGTAGAGGAAGTAATGATCGTGGTAATCAGTAACAACAATACTAACACCAAGAAAATTAATTTCAAGGAAGAAGAAGAGGACGAGGAGGCCATTAATCAACAATTCAAAAGCCAAAGTCAGCAGACAAGTCTAATATTGAATGTTACAAATGTCATAGATATGGCTATTATCAGTCAGAATGTTGAGCTAATTTGAATAGACAAAATGGTGAAAGGTCTAACTTTGCAGAAAAAGAAGAAGTGTCTCTTTTGATGGTGTGTCACATTAGTGAAGGAACTTGATAAGACATGTAATATTTAGACACCGGTTGTAGCAATCACATGTGTAGAGATAAAAAGGTATTCTCTGGATTGGACGAGTCATTCCATAATACTGTCAAATTTGATGATAACTCTATAATTTTTGTTATGGAAAAATGAAGGGTAATTAACCAAACTAAAGAAAATCCTACTCACACTATCACTGATGTTCTTTTTATTCCTAATCTAAAACCATCCACCAAGTAGTGCGGACCAGTCTTAATTCAAGGTTTCGAAGGGTCCTTAGTGTGGGTCAGTTGTTAGAAAAAGGGTACGAGATTTCTATCAAACATGGAGTATATCGGATTTGAAATGCAAAATTGGGCTTAATTGCTCAAATTAAGATGAAGGCAAATCGTATGTTCCCACTCTATTTCCAAAACTTGACTGATTCATGTTTCTCAACAAAATTGAAAGATGTGGCATGGTTATAACATTTTCATTATGGACATCTAAACTTTGGTGGATTAAAGACATTGCAATAGAAAAATATGATGGATGGTCTAGCCCACATTACAATTCCTTCAGAAGTTTGTGAAGAGTGTGTCGTTGCCAAACAATATCAGAATAACTTTTCAAAAGGAAAATCGTGGAGAGCAAAGAGCATATTGGAGTTGGTTCACTTTGATTTATACAGACCCATAATCAGTCATCTAATGGTGAAAAATGTTATTTTATGATGTTTATTAATAATTATAGTCGAAAAATTTGGGCCTCTTTTTTGTAGAAAAAATCTATAAGATTTTCAACCTTCAAAAATTTCATGACTCTTATCAAAAAAGAAGCTGGCAAGTTCATAAAATTTTTTCACAGTGATCATGGTGAAAAATATATCTCACAAGAATTTATAAATTTTTGTGAGGAACATGGAATTCAAAAACAGCTTACAGCAGCCTATACACCACAACAGAATGGTGTTTCAGAGAAAAAGAATCCTACAACATTAAACATGGTAAGAATCATTTTGACAAAAAGTGGTGTTCTAAAAAGTTTTTGGCCTGAAACTATCAACTGGAGCATTCATATACTGAACAAAAGTCTCACACTTGCTGTTAAAAATATGATGCCTGGGGAAGCATGGAGCTGACGGAAACCAATAGTGGATCACTTTAGAATTTTTGAATGCATTGCCTATGCTTATATTCCAGACCAAAAGAGGACAAAACTAGATAATAAGGGAGAGAAATGCATTTTTCTTAGTTTTAATGATGAATAAAGGCTGATAAGTTTTATAATCCTATCACTAAAACAATTGTCATCAGTCGGAATGTAATTTTTGATGAGAAAATTTTTTGCCATGGAGCAACGATGTTATTAAACAAGAAAAATTTTTGCCAACAAATACCTGCTGATTTTAATAGAATTGATGAAGAGAACAGGCAGCAGTTGACAGAATAAATTCTACCAGATGGTCTAAATCATGTACCAAGTTTCTAAATAATAGCAAAAGATGAAGGATGGCCTCAATGTATTAGAAAAAAACTTGCATGGATAATCGACTATCAGGTAATTGGAATTGATCAATCTGAGAATCTAATTAAATACTTTGTTCTATTTTCTGATTGTGATCCTACAGTTTTTAAAGAGGCTATCAAAGATTTAAAGTGATAGAAGGCAATGGATAAAGAAATTACAGCTATTGAATGAAATAACACATAAGAGTTAACCAATCTTTCAGAAGGACAAAAATCAATAGGTGTCAAGTAGGTGTACAAGACGAAATTAAAGGAGAATGGAGAAATTAACAAGTATAAAACACATTTAGAAGTTAAAAGCTATAAACAAGAGTTTGAGGTGGATTATGGAGAAGTCTTTGTTCCATTCACAAGGCATGAAATATTCAAAATAGTGATTGTATTGGTAGCACAACATTCATGGCCTATCTTCTAGTTGGAAGTGAAATCAGCATTTTTACATGGTGACCTACAAGAACAAGTATTTTATCATCAATCTCTTGATTATGTGAAGGTTGAAAGTAAACATAAGGTACACAAACTCAAAAAGACATTATACGGGTTAAAACAAGCCCTATGTGCTTGATATAGTCGTATAGATGCTTATTTTTTTAAGAAAAAATTTTAAAAATATCCATATGAGCATACACTTTTTATAAAGATTGGAGACGGAGGTAAATTGCTCATTGTTTACTTATATGTTGACGACCTTATTTTTACTGAAAATGATAGTGCCATGTTTTAGGAATTTAAAAAATCTATGATGTTTGAATTTGATATGTCTGATCTTGGAAAAATGCATTATTTTTTAAGCATTGAAGTGGTTCAACCTGCTGTTGGAATTTTTGTCTCTTAAAGGAAGTATATGTAAGAAATTCTGAAGAGGTTTCAAATGAAGAATTGTAATTCTATTAGTACACCAATTGAAGTGGGTTTAAAACTCATCAAAGAACCTGAAGGAAAGATGATTGATAGCACTCTTTACAAGCAAATTGTAGGAAGTCTAATGTATTTGACAGCGAGCCACAAGTTAGCGAGCCACAAGTGGAGGAAGCAGCAGCAATTCGGATGGGAATGCAAATGGCTTACGATGCAAACTGGAAGGAAGTAGATTTCCAGTCTGATTGCAAGGAGGTAGTGGACATGATCAACAAGGAAAAGGACCAGCATACCAGGATAGCTACTGTCCTTGAAGACATTGCAAATATGAGATGTTTGTTTGAACAATGTACTTTCTCTTTTGTTCATAGAGCTGGAAACAGATGTGCACATAGCTTAGCAAAATTTGCGGTAAAGCTAACTACAAATGTTGAATGGGAAGAGTGTTTTCCCATGTGGCTCCATGAGAGTGCACAAAAGGATTACAAACGGAGAAATTCTGATGTATCAAATCTTGTAATATCAAGTTCCGTGAAATGAAGTGAATTTATGATGTTTGACAAAAAAAAAAATAATAATGTATTTGACAGCCACTAAGTCTGATATTATGCATGCGGTAAGTCTTATTAGTAGATACATGGAAAGTCCAAGGGAAACACATCTTCCAGCTGTCAAGAGGATTCTTCAATACTTGCAGGGAATCATTGAATATAGGTTGTTTTACAAGAATGGTGAAAAATTAGATTTATTTGGCTTTACTGACAGTGACTATGCTAGCGATTCTGATGATAGAAAGAGTACGTCTGGCTATGTATTTATGATGGGTTCAACAGCTATTTCATGGTGTTCAAAGAAGCAACCAATTATTACTTTATCAACAATTGAAGCAAAGTACATAGCTGCAATGGCTTATGCCTGTTAAGCAATTTGGCTAAGGAAATATTTTTGAAGAATTGCATTTTTAACAAGAAGGAACTACTACAATTTACTATGATAATAGTTCTGCCGTCAAACTCTTTAAAAATCCAATTCTATATGAAAGAACCGAACGCATAGATGTGAAATTTCACATTCTAAGGGAGCTCACAAGTGATGGAATAATTGATTTCTCTACTGTAAAAGTATAGGTCAAATTGCTGACATAATGATCAAGCAATTGAAGTTACCTACATTTCAGAAACTAGGAAAATTGCTTGGAGTCTGTGCAGTTGATAAGTCCTATTAAATTGAATGTTTGTAAAACTTTCAGTTTAAGGGAAAGATTGTTAGAAATATATTCAATTATTTTTTAGTTGACCATATTTGTTTATTTTGTTCTACCTAGTTAGTGGAATTAGTGGAGTAACCAGTGGAGTTGGTGAAGTTAGTGGAATAATTAATGGAATTAGTGGGATAGTAATGGAGTTATTTTGACCTCTATAAATAAAGCAGTTGTGTATGAACCTTAAAAAAAACTCTTGTCCTTTGCTTCTCTTATTATTTTTCTCAATAATTGTAACAATATCTACCATTTCATTAAAAACTCTAAATAATAACTTTTCAATTTTGGTCAGAGATAATACATAAACCCAATTTGGTTTGTCCTCACTTCTGCTTGTACAACCTACATTAACAATGGTTTGTCTAGTAAATATACTGAATATTGGATGTACACCCAAGTTTATTAAATGACACATTTTACGTGATAGATATCTCCCAATCTGTTCTTTCCTTCCCAAATTTGTCAATGTTTCAATTCACATTACATATGATATGAGATCATTCGTCATTGACTAGTATAATTATTTTGTGCTAATAAACCTACAATGCGTATCACTGTTTCTTAAAAGCATTTTTACACTGAAATTAAAATTAAAATTTCTGCTGTTATTGGTAATTAAAATTAAGAATTGCCCACTTACAACTATATTCACCAGTCATTTTCTTCATCTCCAATTATTGTACGTGTTAAAATTATCTTCAATTATTATATTCTTATGAGTGATAAATAAAGCTAACTATATTTTATAAACATATTGGTTTAGAAGAAAATCACAATTAATAAGAAGACAAAGGTTATAAACAATTAATGAGAAAATAAAAAGTTAAATTGATGATTAAAATCACTATATGGATAATCTAAATCTATTATGGAGAATAAACACTCTATGCACTTTGTAGCAAAATAACTGAAGTTATGGAGAATAAACTAAAGCGGTTAGAAGTCACTAAACTGTTTAGTACTAAATCCTAATAAATTCTTCTTACGCAAGACTCTGACTCATAATTGGCTTCTAAATTGCATATTCCAATTTCGTGCATCAACTCAAGACTACAGTTTTATTTGGCAGGTACAATCCCTCAAGAGATTGGTAATCTTTATAACCTGAAACTATTAGCCATGGATTATAACCAGATTATAGAATCTATCCCAAAAGAAAAAAGAATCTGGAATTTGACTCGACTTCAGAGCTCTATCTTGGGCATAACAACTTAACAGGTGTGACAATTTACTGACCACTTCAAGAGAAATGTTAATAAGTTTGCTCTGCTAATGGAGATGGTAACAATTTGAATTCCGATGTATTTCTATTTGATCCTTCTCTAGTCAAGTTAAAACATTAACGAAGCCAGTCTCACAGCCCAGCATCTTCTATTGTTACAAAGAGTTGATTATTCTGGTCCAACATATATATCCTTGTTTTATCTTGAATTTGGCAGGTATAATTATGCAAAAGCTTGGCGGCATTTTAAAGCTAACGTTGTTTAGTCTAGAGAATAACCAGATTGAAGGCTCTATACCAAGAGCTATTGGAAATTTGACTACACTTAAAGAACTATACCTTGGTGTAAACAATTTAACAGGTATGGCAATTGAGAATAGCGATCATGGGACAACTGAAACTTTCCTGATCAAATAAACATGCTTCCGTTTGCAAATGATGTGTTTCTTCAGGATTGCGAAACATTCCATTTTAGGAGTTCTATCTGTTTTAATGTGGTAGGTGTAATTCCCTAGGAGGTTGGAAACCTACAAACATTGGAGATGTTGAACCTAAGATTTAAAAGTTCAAAAGGTTCCATACCAACCAGGATCTTCAACATCTCAACTTTAAGAGTGCTTTCACTTGTTTCCAACAGTCTTTCAGGCAATCTTCCATCCAATATGGGTTTAGGTCTGCCTAATTTAGAAGAACTTTACCTCAGCTCTCATAACCTCAGTGGACTGTTGCACCTGGCTCAATCCCAAACTCCTCTAAACTCACTCATGTAGAGTTTGCTCGAAACAGACTCGCTCGTCCAATTTCTACTGTCTTTGGGAATCTACAATTTCTTGAATGCTTAGTGCTATTTGATAACAATTTAACAAGTGAATCTTCATCGGTGGAGTTAAGCTTCGTCACTGTGTTAACAGAATGCAGATACCTGAGAGAAATTTCAGTGGCTAATAACCCGTTAACTGGTGTTCTTCCAGTTTCTATAGGAAAACTTTCTCCAAAAACTGTTGGCAATCTAAGCAATTTGAGAGTGCTAGATCTAAAAGAGAATCCCTTGCCTAATAGTTTGTGTAGCTTACAGTACTTGAATTTATTACATCTGATTGGAAATCAATTCCTGCAGGTTTAGGTAATCTTACTTCGCTCAGTTATCTTTATCTAGCTTCCGACAGAATAACTTCTTATGTGCCTGACAGTTTGTGGAGCCTCAAAGATCTCTTGGGATTTATTCTGTCATCAAATTTCTTGACTGGCTCTCTACCTTCAGAGATTGGACTGTTGAAGGTTGCAACATGGATAAATTTGTTGATGAATCAGTTCTCAAATAACATTCCTAGCAGAATTGGAGATTTAGAAAACTTGAATCATCTTTCTTTGGCATATAACAACTTAACATGCTAAGTTTGGAATATTTGGACCTATCACAAACACTTCAATCTCTCAGCTACTTCAATGTCTCTTTCAATTATTTACTGGGGCAAATTCCATCTAACGGCCCTTTCAAGAACTTTCCTAGTGAATCTTTTATCTCCAATGATGCATTATGTGGATCATCTAGGTTTCACGTTCCAGCAAGCCAAACTCCTTCAATTCACAGATCAAGGACAAAGAAAGTGCTTCAAACTAAATTGATAGCATTTGGAGCTTAAGCAATAATTGCTGGTGTAGCCTTGGCATTTTTGTTCTTTTGATATGTAACAAAGGAAAAGCTTCCTAATGGAACTAATTTGTTCTCCTTGACAGCAAAAGGAAGGATTCGTATTATGAACTCCTACAAGCAACCAATGGTTATGATGAAAGCAACTTACTAGGCACGGGAAGTTTTGGATCTGGTTACAAAGGGATTCTAGCTAATGGAATGTGTGTGGCCATAAAGGTGTTCAATTTACCGTTGGAATATTCATTCAAGAGTTTCACCAGAGAATCTGAAGTCTTACGCAGTCTTAGGCACAGAAATCTGACCAAAGTCATCGGTGTATGCTCTAATGATGGCTTCAAGGTATTAATACTTGATTACTTGCCCAATGGGAGCCTTGACTTGAGAAGTGGTTGTATTCTTACAACAATTGTTTAAGTATCATCCAAAGAATGAATATGATGATAGATGTGGCATCAGCGTTGGAGTACCTCCATCATAGTTACTCAATTCCCGTTGTTCACTATGATTTGAAGCCAAATAATGTCCTTCTAAATGAAGATATGGTTGCCTGTGTGACTAATTTTGGTGTTGCAAAAATATTGGCCGGTGAGAAGAACACTGCCTACACCAAGTCTCTAGCTACATTTGGCTACATTGCACCAGGTAAAGCTCCAATTACTTCCAAATACTTCCATTTTGTTTCTTAGAGATTTAAACTCAAAATTTCTATTATAATTGTGTGAAAATGTGATCCATTGAACAATTTCCACTTTAGAGTATGGATTGGAAGGACTAGTGTCAACAGGATCTGAAATTTAGCTACGGAAGCATGCTGATAGAAGTTTTCGCTAGATTGAAGCACATTGATGAAATGTTTTCAGATACATGTCTAAGGAACTGGGTAAAAAGTCGTGTGCCAAATGCACTATCTCAGGTAGTAGATGCAAACTTGCTCAAGCCAGGTTATCAACACTTTACTGAAAAGTTGGAGAGCATAACGTCTATTGTGTGAATAGCTATAGCCTGCACAGAAGATTCTTCCAGGGACAGGATGAATGCTATGGATGTTCTTGCTTCTCACGTACTGCGAGGCAACTTAGAAAATTGTTTACCCAAAATAAGGAAATTCATGTCTTAGAAACCGACTTTATGTCCATTCTTAGAAATTGACTTCTTCCTCTCTGACAATTTTTCTTGTTTTCCCTGACTTCCTACGTCATCATTCTCCTCCTCAAGTACATGACCAAAAAACTAGAACTAGGAAGTTATGTAAGCATGCATCTATTATTTTTCTTGATCTGCAGGTCTTCAACTTTGTTGACTTGAACCAATAGTGTAAGTCCTGCATCAGAGTGTGGAACGATGAGACACATTACCTTGTCTCCTTGCGAGCATGGTGGACATTGATTCATTATCATCCCTTCCATGATATCCTGATACATGTTGTTTAGTATCTCTGGTCCGTCCACCTCAAGATTCGTGACCATCAATTTAACAAGGGTTATGCAGACTTCATGCAATTCAAGTGAATATTCATCCAAGGTTGGTCTGGACAAATGCAAATCTAGCACACCACTGTAGGGATATATAGAGTTACAAACTTCCTAATATTGATACTTCATCCAGGAAACACACTTGAATTTGGACAACTAAACACCACCGCCGATATAATCTTAGGAATCTGGATCAATAACATGCAACTAGAAACTTCCATAAAGGCATATAGGTGATTCATTAAGCTTGGTTTATGATGAAGATTTAAAAAAAAATAGTAATACCGCAAGTGAAAATATGCTAATTCTTTCACTTGTTTATCCTCAGGTGATCCAGTAAGCTTTTGCCATCAAGTTTGCTACTTAGATGCGGTCTGAGAAGGCCCTCAATTTCTATTGTATTGTATTGTGCTCCAATTTCTTTGACAAGATCTACTAGAGGACCAACTTTTGCTATGAAATTTGTTCTGTGAAATGCAGCAATTGAAAGTCTTTCTTTGCAGAAATCCACAATAGCTCTATGCTCAATGATGCTATATTCCCCTCAAGTGAAAATAGTAATACCACAAGTGAAAATATGCTGATTCTTTCACTTGTTTATCCTCATGTAATCTAGTAAGCTTTTGCCATCAAGTTTGCTACTTAGATACAGTCTGAGAAGGCCCTCAGTTTCTATTGTATTGTATTGTGCTCCAATTTCTTTGACAAGATCTACTAGAGGACCAACTTTTGCTATGAAATTTGTTCTGTGAAATGCAGCAATTGAAAGTCTTTCTTTGCAGAAATCCACAATAGCTCTATGCTCAATGCTGCTATATTCCCCGTTGCTCATTATCTGCACAAATTATTGAAGCACAGCAACTCAATGATATCTATAGATGCTCAGTAAGTAGGAGTTTGGTTTTGGTGATCATTTATCACCATAATATCACCGATATTGATGATGATTGCTCCGGGAATGGGTTTAATATGCAACCATGTGTTGCTTTTCTTGATTTGCAGGCTTTGAACATCATTGACTTGAATTAATAAGGTCAGTCCTGTTGCATCAGACTGAGGAGTCAGGCCAATAACTTTGTCTGCTTGCTGGCAAGGTGGATAGTAATTCACATTCTTATTCCTTGTATGCAATCTTGATAGATGCTACATAATTTGTCTGGGTCTACACCAAGATTCGCCCCAATAAGTTTAAACAGGGTCATGCAAACCTTGTGCATTTGAAGTTAGTATTCATCCATGGTTGCTCTGACATCATCAGAAATTTGTAAATTAGCGTTGAGATGAATTTTTCTTACACAATTTTCAAGTTTTTGCCACCTAAGTAAAGTAATCCATGTAGCTTTCCAATGGAAGCAAAAGATGTTTCCTTTTAAAGAATCTTTGTTTTACAATTGCGTGAAAAATAGAGGATAAATTCCCATGAGAAATGGGAAATTCTGTAAGCAGAGAAGCTTGACAAAAAAGGCTAGCCTTTTGAGAAAATATAAGAGCAGCATAATATTACTGCAGAAGTAGGAAAAGATTGTGATACTCTATATTATTCATTGTCTACCTGAAAGATGTTGGAGTCATAGGCCAAAATCTCATATTTCTCTGAGAAACTGGCAATGCACGGAGGAAAAGCATGTCCCCCCAGTCAATCTTTTGATCCTCTGATACCACAAATATTTGACCATATCATTCAACATCATTTGGTAGTTGTGCATAGGCTGTCTTCTGCTGTAATAGCAGCTTAAAGAAGTCCTCCATCACCAACTTCATTTTCTCAATTACTGTGGTAGTCCCATGATTAATTAGCTGTGCAAGATTGAGTCACGTACTGTTAGTCGCTACTTTACTAGGAAAAATGATTTGCGTATCAGATCATTACGAGTTGTATAATTAGGATTCTATATGTGATGGATTCTCTTGATTTGTTACCTGAAGAAGCCCCAGTCTTTACAAGCCCGATGAAGTTTTGCCATTTCATTCTGGCTTCCTGAATGATCAGCTGCAAGCTTTCCCATGTTGATGAATCTGTGATGCCTCATTCGTAGAAACTTCATTAAGCATTATTTCAGGCCTGATGTATCAATTAGGGGATTTCTTTAGGGCAATTAAAAGCTAGTTCTTAGACATTCTCCACAGGGAGAGAACCACTAAGGTCCCTTCTTGTTTTGGCCATCTCAGTTTCCATTGATATCAATGTCTCAATATCAAATTGTGTTGACTTTTTGGCATAATCATTTATCCCACATCGGTGGGTTTAAAGTTTGGGGGAGTGTTTGAGAGTTATAAATTAACACTCTCCCTTCCCAATTAAAACACATCAAAATTTTATATTCTTTCTTCTCCCAAATTAATAAGAGTAGGTTGCTTAGGTGGTGCTCAGAGATTAGACACATTTGGTCAAATTTCGTTATAAATTTCGGGTGTGTTCTTTTCTTATCTTTTTTATTTATTACGCATTTATTTGATAGTTTTTTTTCGATTGTAGTATAGAAGGGTTTATTTACAGTATTTTTATGTGGTTCATTTGGGTGTATTTTCTTATTCGTGTATATTTACTGTTTATGTATATACTGGTCTGATTCTGATAATACACCATGCATGTAAATTCTGTCATAGGAGACTAGATTTTAAGTGGAATCGCATGTGGCTCCTCTAGCCTTTCGTGAAAATTTATTTGGAGTGGTAATTCTATCTTAGGAGATCGTTTGGCAATCTTTCTTGGGAATTACTAAATCGATTTAATTTACTAGTTGTATCATTTGAGTGAAAAATTACCCTTTTTTTCCCAACATTACCAAATGACATAAAAGAGCAGGAGTAGAGTACCATAAATCGGTTGACATGCGAAACTAATCAATCGTGTTTGTTCAGAGAGCAAAAGTATACTTTCAAGAACGAGACTTCTGCACGAAAATTATGGAAGACGTTGGAGGAGAAATTTTTTAAGAAGAGTGATCAAAATAAACTCCTTATAAAGAAAAGGTTGTTCCCATTCAATTACCGATCAGGTACTACTATGAATGAACACATCACTATGTTTAATCAGTTAGTAAATATAGACGTGAAATTTGAAGATGAAGATTTGACTTTGATGTTGTTGTCATCCCTTCCTAATGAATTTGAACGTTAGGAGACTACGTTATTTCATGAAAAAGAGAATGTGTCTTTAGATGCTGTATATTCTACTTTGTATAATCATGAATTAAGAAAGTAAGATAAAATGAAAAAAAAAATAGCTACAGTAGATGAAGCGTTAGTGGCAAGAAGTCATCAGCAAAGCCAATCAAAAGGGAGAAGACGAAGATCCAAATCGAAAAACAAAGTTGTCAAAGATGAGTGTGGTTTTTGTCATGAGAATTGGAAGAAAGACTGTCCAAAGTTGAAAAAGACAGGGAAAGCTCTGCAAGACGCCAGTGTTGCAGAGTGCAAAAGTGATATGAAATTAGATTTCTCTTTGATTGTATCACCTTTAACATCCCATCCAGATGAGTGAATTTTGGATTCACGTTGCACCTACCATATGTCTCCCATGCGAGAGTGGTTCTTTGAATTTGAAGAACTTGATAGTGGAGTTGTTTACATGAGAAATGACAATCCATATAAAACAGTTGTGATAGGTTCAATCAAATTGCATAATCATAATGGATTCACCAGAATCTTAAAGGATGTTCGGTGCGTACCAAATTTGAAGAAGAATCTCATCTCTTTTGGAGGCTTGGAATCAAAAGGTCTGGTTGTCATAATGCGAGATTGAATTCTTAAAGCAACTTTAGAAGCACTTGTGATGTTGAAAGGCGAAAGAAAAAATAATATATATTACTACCAATGTAGTACAGTTGTTGGGACAGCAGTAGCAACAACATCTTTCAGTAGCAAGAAGGATACGGAGGCAACAAAGTTGTGGCACATACTGTTGGGACATGCTAGTAAAAAATTCTTGCAAAATCTAGCCAAGCAAGGATTGTTGAAAGGTGTAAAACCTTGCAAATTAGAATTTTGTGAGCATTGTATTCTGAGAAAACAGAGAAGAGTGAAATTTGGCACTGTCATCCGTAATACTAAGGGTATTTTGGATTATGCACACTCAGATGTGTGAGGACCTGCCAAGACTCCATCCCTTGGAGGCAAGTACTATTTTGTCACTTTTGTTGATGATTTTTTCAGAAGAGTTTGGATGTTTACTATGAAAAATAAGGATGATGTGCTAGTGATTTTTCTTAAATGAAAAGCTCAGATTGAAAACCAGACGGAAAGAAATATCAAGATTTTTCGAACAAACAACGGTGGAGAATACAAGAGTGATCCCTTCCAAGAGATATGCCAAGAATGTGGTATAATTCGGCACTTCACAGTCAGAAGAACACTGTAGTATAATGGGCTGTCAGAAGATATAAACAAGATACTAGTGGAGAAAGTTTGTTGCATGTTGTTTAATGTTAGGTTAGACAGAAAGTTTTGGACTGATGCTGTGACATACACTCAACATCTCGTCAATCGCTTCCCATCATTTGCAATAGGTGGCAAGATTTCATTAGAGGTATGATTTGAAAAACCTGCAACAGACTATGATTCTTTACATATTTTTTGTTATACTACATATTATCATGTAAATGAATCAAAATTGGATCCACGTGCAAAGAAGTCTCTCTTTATGGGTTTCAACACTGGAGTTAAGGGATACCGTTTGTGATGTTTAGAAGCAAAGGAGACCATTATTAGCAGGGATGCTACCTTTGATGAATCTGCCATATTGAATAAGTAGTACAAGATGGGACCAGTGGTACTCCGCAACAGGTGGAGGGTACATCGAAGTAGGTAGAGTTTGAGCAGATAATAGTGAGCCCAGCAAACAGCACCATCAATGACTCTCCTATGACAGAAAAGGAGCTAGATGAGAAAGAGGTTTCAACCCAAGAATCTCAACAGCAGCAAGAGTCAATTGCCATTAATAGGTTAAGACGAGAAATTCAAAAACCTGCTCGTTTTGCTGACATAGTGGTCTATGTACTTCCAGTTGTTGATGATGTTCTATCCACCTTTCCTGAAGCAGTTCGAAGTATAAAAAATAATAGATAGAAAGATGCTATGGAAGAAGAGATGTAATCTTTTCAAAAGAATAAGACGTGGAAGTTGACACAACTACCGAAGGGTAAGAAAGCAATTGGATGCAAATGAATATTTGCAAAGAAAGAAGGATTTTCTAACAAGAATGATGTTCGCTATAGGCGAGATTGATGGCTAAAGGCTACGCCCAAAAGAAGGGAGTTGACTATAATAAGATATTTTCTCCAGTTGTTAAACATTCCTCTATTAGAATTTTATTGGCCTTGGTAGTACTGTTGAATTTGGAACTGGCCTAACTTGATGTAAATACCACATTCCTTCACGGTGACTTGAAGGAGGAAATCTATATGTATCAGCCAAATAAATTCAAAGTTGCTGGTAAAGAAAATTGAATTTGTAAGCTGAGCAAATCATTGTACGGATTGAAGCAATTACCGAGGCAATAGTACAAACGATTTGACTAGTTCATGATGGGTTAGAAGTACACAAGAAACAAATACGATCAATGTGTGTATTTGCACCAGCTATGAGATGAGTCCTATATCTACTTACTCTTGTATGTTGATAATATGTTGATAGCGTCAAAGAGTCAAGTTGAAATTGACAAATTGAAGGCTCAGTTGAGTAAAGAGTTCGAGATGAAAGATTTTCGGCATGGAAATAAGTAGGGATAAAATGAGAGGCAAGTTTTGTCTGACACAAGCAGTATTTGAAGAAGGTACTGCAACGGTTTGATATGAATGAAGATTGATAGGTTGCAATTTTATCATTTATTTTATTATTAATTTTTCCTATTACCTGATCTGATGTGAATTAATTATTAGATTCTACTCATTTTTCGTAATTTACATATATTTCAGGGAGTAGAACGAAAATACCATAATAAGTGCCAATTTGACAGTTATCAGGAAAGAGTTCAAGTAGCAGGCATTCAGGGTATTTTTGAAACAAGGAGACACAAGTCCTTTTTGGTAATTTGCGGAAGATAGAATAAAAGGAGGAAAGGAACGAAGGGTTAGGGGAGCTTCTTCTTCCCACTGGAGCTGGAGCGCCGCACAGGGAGTCCTCTACGTAAGGGGAGGCGCCGCACAGAGCCGCCGCAGAGCAAAAAAGACTAATGAGATATGAAATGGAAATAGAGTTGAGTAGGGCTAGCTGGTTGCTTTTTAGCCTTTGACTTTTCTCAGTTGCTTTAGTACTTAGTAGTTACTTTTCATTCCTTGGATGCGAGGAACAATTAGGAAAACATTGAACCATCTCCTGTTCTTTATCACTTTGACCAAATTTGATTTGTCCATCTTTCCCCTGATGCCCGCGGCTCTTTCACAAATTTTGCGTGGGCTTTGTTCTGCAAACATGAACTAAATCCCTTTGTCTAGTCAAGGGACAACGGATGCTTTGGGTCGCCTAAAACTGTGAGATCGATTTAATTTTATCTTTTTCTTTTATTTATTGGTATTTGCATATTCTCTGGTTGCAGTGCTTATGGTTGTTTAATTAATTGATTGTCTTGGATCCGGATAATTAATTGATTTAATAATCTATTGTCAATTGAGGTATTAAATCCGTAATTGTTTAATTACCTCAAAATAGTGACAACTGGCATGATTAGATTCGTGTCAGGGGAATACGCGGGCTAATCTAAAATAACCCTGGTAGTGCGTTATTTGATTAGAATAGGGCTCTTCTAATACGTAAGGCAATCGGGAAATTAAATTCTATGGGCGTACTTAGGATTATTTCTCAATTAGAGCAGTGATTAACGGGCGTACCTTAATCATCGACACAGTAAGGAGGGGTTAACTGTCATCGCTTGTTTGGCAGTTATAACCTATTTATTAGTAAATAATTGGAATTGCCTTTGCTTATCGATGATCAATTAGGTGAACCATTGCTGAAGTTATTCCTTGGCTAGATCCTTAATTATCACTCATTAGATTTTAGTAATTTGTTATTTAATTTCTAGTTGGCTATTTTATTTTTTTTACTTTTAGTTGAATTGTTTAAATTGTCACTCCTGATATAAAACACCCCCTTTGTCACTGTGAATTTGGAAAGGAACAATTACTCCCAGTCTCTGTGGATTCGACTCTGCTTACTACTATCTACAGAAATTACTTTTAGTTTGAGCAGGTTTTATTATTGCACAGGTTTCAACAACCTGTCAAAGATTCAAAACCTGTAAGTACTCCGCTTGCTCCTCATTTTAAACTTAGCAACTTATTATCTCCAAAGATGGATGAAGAGCGAGCATACATGACGAAAGTTTCGTATGCTAATGCAGTTAGTAACTTGATGTATGCAATGGTGTGTACGAGACTCGACATTTCACAGCAGTTAGTGTGGTAAGCAGGTTCATGCATGATGCGGGTAAGGGTCATTGACAAGCTGTGAAATGGATTCTATGGTATATCTAAGATACTGTAGATATTGGATTAGTATTTGAGCAGGATGAATCAATTGGTCAATATGTAATTGGATATTGTAATTCTGACTATGCCGGTGACTTGGATAAGCGACGTTTTACAACTGGCTACTTGTTCACGTTTGCCAAGGCGCCAATTAGTTGAAAGTCTACTTTGCAGTCAACAGTGGCTTTGTCTACAATAGAGGCAGAGTATATGACAATTACCAAATCTATGAAGGAGGCAATTTGGCTTCAAGAATTGCTTGAAAACTTGAGAGTTGGTCAAAAACACATTGACGTGTTTTGTGATAGTCAGAGTGCTATTCACTTAGCAAAAAACCAGGTCTTGCACGCAAGAATGAAGCACATTGATGTTCGCTATCATTTCATGTGAAAAATTCTTGAAGAAGAGGAGATTTTTCTTCAGAAGATTCGGACTACGAAGAATCCTGCAGGTATGCTGACCAAAGTGGTTACAAGATCCAAGTTTGAACATTGTTTAGACTTGATCAACATCCTACACATTTGAATTGGCACCCAAGGGGCGCAAATTTGGAAGTACCGCAAGGACTTGTTATTTTGTTTGAGTCAGAAGGTTTGTATTTTTGGTGGGATTAGAAATTATGCCAAGGCGGAGATTTGTTAACCTTTTGGCATAATCACTTATCCCACATCGGTGGGTTTAAGGTTTGGGGAAGTGTTTGAGAATTATAAATTAACACTCTCCCTTCCCAATTAAAACACACCAAAATTTTGTATTCTTTCTTCTGCCAAATTAATAAGAGTAGGTTGCTTATGTGGTACTCGGAGATTAGACACATTTGACCGAATTCTGTTATCAATTTCAGGTGTGTTCTTTCCTTATCTCTTTTATTTATTACACATTTATTTGGTAGTTTTTTTCAGCTGTAGTATAGTATTCAATCTATTTGTCGGGTTTATTTGTAATGTTTTATACGATTCATTTAGGTGTATTTTTTTTATTCGTGTGTCTGTCCTGTTTATGTATATACGGATTTGGTTGTGATAATACACCATGCATGTAAATTCTGTCATAGGAGATTGGGTTTTAAGTGGAACCGCTTGTGACCCCTCCAGACTTTTCTGGAAATTTACTTGGAATGGTAATTCTGTCTTAGAAGATTATTTGGCAATCTTTCCTAGGAATTACTGAATCTGTTTAATTTACTAGTTGTATCATTTGAGTGAAAAATTACCCGTTTTCCCAAAAAATTGGACCTCTTATATATAGCTATCGATGGAGAAGATCAGCCGTAGCATTAAAAATTGAAGGAATGCCAAATTGCTTACTGCTAATTCAGTAGTTGGCCAACGAATTTGAAATTTGATAAGGTGCCTTTCACATTTTCACAGATGCTTCACGAAATGTAAGAGATTTCATGTTTCTGAGTAATTTGTAATCTAATCACCCTTAGAAACATGTGAGATGATTAATCCAATAAACTTAATAAAATCCTGTATCAACCTGTCCTAATTTCATTGCATAGTCATTCTTTTTGCTTATTGAATAATTACTCCACCGAGATTAGCTGATGGAGTTCAATGTCATTACTTCATAAATAATCATACAGTTGGTAAATTTTAGTAGATGATTATTTAGCAACTTATGGGAGATTCTATAAGTTGCTCAATGACTATCGTAGAAGAATTTAAGGCCAATGGCACATCTTGATAAGTATCATTTTAGTTGTTATAGATTCGTTAGTAAAGAATTTTTGTTGCTAATTACTAATTACCATGCCACCATAACCAATTTTCATTACAAAAGCGATTCAATACAATCTGCCTGAAAGGGGGGAAAAAGGATTTTTTTAGCATTTGTATAGGATCATACCAAAAACACAGAGGAGAAGAGAATTTGTATGTAACCTAAGCAACTCTAAGGCAAGAGGCAACAATCGGCAATTTTTGGATTGAACAGAAAAATGAACATAAAAAAGATGAGATTAGTAGAATGATTATTTGTTATTTTTGATGTACTTTGAAGGCAAACCGAAACCAAAATCATCTATTAGAGCTTTTTCCTTTCCTGCAAGCATATATATATATATATATATATATATATATATATATATGTGTGTGTGGCATATGCGAATGCCACCATAAATCATCTACCAGTCACGTAGACAATTTAAGGCCAATCTTGATCAGGTACATGACTAAGGAATTGGGTTTGCTAAATTTTGGAGCCAAAAACCAGTAATTTGAAACTGACATCTGCGACTTATCATTGTTAGCACATATATATGAATTTTTTCTTTCTCCCGTTCTAAATCAAATTACACTTGCTGTGGATAAAGAAGTGCGACCCCTCTGGGATTGCATGAACAGATTTGGCAAGGCTCCATTGAACGGGGCATGCCTGTTTTGAAAGCCATGCATCATTGTCACAGCAGCGGAAACATGCAGAAAAGTATTGACCGATCGACGAGCGTATTTGAGCAGGTTGGCATAAATCAGCACCAGATTTATTAGGAAAGAAAGGACTCCACGGGCAGCTGAAATCAACTTCACTTGCCAGACAGGAGGCCTTGCCAATGTTCATCGACTATGTGGATGAAATTGCAAGGAATGCATTTAGTGCATGGGAGAATCCGGATGAACCAATTGAGTTGTTAACTGAGATGATGAACACTGCCTTTAAAGTTATGATGAACATAATTTTGGGTGATGAAGTTACTTTCTTCAATGTGGAATCATTTTAGATCGTACATGACTATTAACCTCCTGGTTTTGCATAACAACAGATTTTTTTTTTTTTATAAAGTCAATTCGAGACCTACCACCCAACATATCCCTCCCCCTACCATCGGAAACTGATCAAGGTCAGAACTACAAAAAATATGGTAAATTATATAGTTTATCAATTATGTGATAATAGCTTCTGAACTACTAGTGGTGGGGCTAGTGGTCAGGGAGTTAAAGTCCCGCTTGATAGACCAGGATTCAAATCTTGGCTGACCTGTTTAGGGTAGGGAGGGAATAGGGGAGTGGGGGAGGATTAAAAAAAAAAAGTGGCTGCTGAGTAATCTAATCTAAACAAACCATGAGACATGCCTGTATCAACAATTTTGATCTTTTGTGGCAACACACTTTGCTTGCTTTTTTCTCAAGGTCAGTACCAAGTTATTAGTTTGTGTTTTTTTTTTCTTAAATGATATTGCCACAGTTGAAGTTTTATTTCCACAGTAATTCTCATTGAAAATGATGAAATTATAATCTCCAAATAGCATTTGGATTTGGAGGGATAATTTTGGCATTTGGATTTGATATTCTTTGTGGTTTAGATATTCTATCTAGTTTAGTTGATAAGGAAATTGTCCAGATGGTTGTGAGGCCTGATCCGACTCTCAAATTCTTCCTTATCTTTTCCTTTCCTTTCCTCTTATAAGATTTGGAGTCTCATTTTAGACAAAAGGAAAAAAAAAAGTGGGCACAAATCTTTGCACACACAGAAAAAGAAGCCAAAAGCACAAGATTTCTTTCCTAATTTCAAAATTCGATTTCTATCCATTGCACTAAAACATACCGAAGTTTTGTGATGAGAAGGATTTTGAAGGAAGGAGGAAGGAGGGAAGAGAAACGCTGTGGAAAAGGGAGAGGAGAAGGAACCGATTCGTTTTTTTTTCTTCATTGCGGCTGTAAAACTTGAGAAAAATGCACACTTCTAAATTCTGGTAGAGATGTAAATATATTAGTTAAGTTAGTTTACCATCCTATCCGAGAAGAGTATCAAAGTTCCAAATGCTTACATCACATTCCCACAATCACATAAACTTCTCATAAAAATTTTATTTATTAAAAAAAAGACTGCAGGATTAAGACCTCTAAATTAGAGGCTTGTTCATTAGGCATGGATGCTGGACTATTAGCTATGTAGTCTAATTTCAAACCAAAACCAGAGTTCAACCGACATTCCAGATTATGTTGCAATCCTCCATTCTCCCGATTCTGGCTTATTTTGTGCTACAGATCAATTGCAATGATCAGGTAATATCACTCAAGTGAATGAAAGTTTAATCTTACATTTAGCATGTGTTGGGGAAACCGGGTATTTTCCCACTCAAAATTACAACTAGTGATTAAACCGATTCAGTAATTCCCAGGAAAGATCGTCAAAACAATCTCTTTAGACAGAATTACCATTCCAAGTAAATTCCCAGGAAAGGCTGGAGGGGTCACAAGCGGTCCCACTTAAAACCCAGTCTCCTAGACAGAACTTACGTGCACGGTGTATTATCACAACTATACCCGTGTATACATAAATAATACGTACACGCGAATAAGAAAATACACCCAAGAGAATCGTATAAAACACTATGAATAAACTCGACAAATATATACAAATATATTGAATACTATATTACTACAGAAAAGAAACTACTAAATAAATGCGGAACAAATAAAAGAGATATGGAAACAACGCACCCGAAAAATTGATAACGGAGTTCGGCCAATTTTGCCTACTCTCCGAGTACCACTCAAGCAGCCTGCTTTTATAATTTAGGAGAGAAGAAAGAATACAAAGAATTACAAAATCCTTATGGGTAATTCTTTGTTGTTCTTGGTACTTATCAATTGGGAGGACTTGAGAGCTATTTATAGCTCTCAAGCTAAGCTTCTTCCAATAACCCAACCGATGTGGGATTAAATTGTGCCAAAGAGAAGTCAACAATGTTGGCTTCCAAATTCAAGAATTGAGGCAGCCAACATTTGTTGAAATTCAACAAATCTCCACCTTGGCATAATTTCTAATCCCACCACAAAAATACAAACCTTCTCCCTCAAACAAAAACAAACGGTTCTTACGGTGCTTCCAAATTTGCGCCCTCAGGCGCCAACTCAAATATGCAGGATATTGACCAAGTCTAAACAATGTTCAAACTTGGACCTTGTAACTACCTTGGTCAGCATATCTGCAGGATTCTCCGTAGTCCGAATCTTCTGAAGAAAAATCTCCTCTTCTTCGAGAATTTCCCGCACAAAGTGATAGCGAACATCAATGTGCTTCGTTCTTGCTTGCAAGACCTAGTTCTTTGCTAAGTGAATAGCACTTTGACTGTCACAAAACACGTTAATGTGTTTTTGACCAATTCCCAAGTCTTCAAGCAATCCTTGAAGCCAAATTGCCTCCTTCACAGCTTCTGTAATTGCCATGTACTCTGCCTCCGTTGTTGACAAAGCCACCGTTGACTGCAAAGTAGACTTCCAACTAACTGGCGCTTTGGCAAATGTGAACAAGTAGCCAGTTGTAGAACGTCGCTTATCCAAATCACCTGCATAGTTAGAATCACAATATCCAACTACACATTGACCCAGTGATTTATCCTGCTCAAATACTAATCCAACATCTACGGTATTTTGGATATACCGTATAATCCATTTCACAGCTTGCCAATGACCCTTGCCTGGATCATGCATAAACCTGCTTACCACACTAACTGCCTGTGAAATGTCGGGTCTCGTACACACCATTGCATACATCAAGCTACCAACTGCATTAGCATACGGGACTTTCGCCATGTATGCTCGCTCTTCATCCGTCTTTAGAGATAATAGGCTACTAAGTTTCAAATGAGGAGCAAGCGGAGTACTTACAGGTTTTGAATCTTCATTCATGCCAAAACGTTGTAGCACCTTCTTCAAATACTGCTTCTGTGTCAGACAGAGCTTGCCGCTCGTTCTATCCCTGCTTATCTCCATGCCGAGAATCTTCTTGGCTTCTCCCAAATCCTTCATCTCAAACTCTTTACTGAACTGAACCTTCAATATGTCAATTTCAACTTGACTCATTGACGCTATCAGCATATCATCAACGTACAAGAGTAAGTAGATGTAGGTATCATCTTGTAGCTTGCGCAAATACACACAGTGATCGTATTTGCTTCTTGTGTACTTCTGACTCATCATGAACTGGTCAAATCGTTTGTACCATTGTCTCGGTGATTGTTTCAATCCGTACAACGATTTGCTCAGTTTACAAACCCAATTTTCTTTACCAGCAACTTTAAATCCATCTGGTTGAGACATATAGATTTCCTCCTTCAAGTCACCGTGAAGGAACGCAGTCTTCACATCAAGTTGAGCTAGCTCCAAATTCAACTGCACTACCAAGGCCAACAAAATTCTAATAGAGAAATGTTTAACAACTGGAGAAAATACCTCATTATAATCAACTCCCTCCTTTTGAGCGTAGCCTTTAGCCACCAATCTTGCCTAGTAGCGAACATCAATCTTGTCAGGAAATCCTTCTTTCTTTGCAAATATTCATTTGCATCCAATTGCCTTCTTGCCCTTCGGTAGTTGTGTCAACTTCCACGTCTTGTTCTTCTGAAGAGATTGCATCTCTTCTTCCATAGCATCTTTCCATCTATCATTTTCTGTACTTTGAACTGCTTCAGAAAATGTGGATGGAACATCATCAATAACTGGAAGTGCATAAGCCACCATGTCAACAAAACGAGCAGGTTTATGAATTTCTCGTCTTGCCCTATTGACGGCAATTGACTCTTGCTGCTGTTGAGGTTCTTGGGTTGAAACCTCTTCCTCATCTGACTCCTCTTCTACCATGAGAGAGTCATTGATGGTGCTATTTGCTGGACTCACCATTATTTGCTCAAACTCCACCTGTTTCGGCGTACACTCCACCTGTTGCGGAGTACCACTGGTTCCATCTTGTGTTACCTTATTCAACATGGCAGATTCATCAAAGGTAACATCCCTGCTGATAATGGTTTTCTTTGCTTCTAGACACCACAACCGGTATCCCTTAACTCCAGCACTAAAGCCCATAAAGAGAGCCTTCTTTGCACGTGGATCCAATTTTGATTCATTTACATGATAATATGCGATAGAACCAAAAATACGCAAAGAATCATAATCTGTTGCAAGTTTTCCAGACCATACCTCTAATGGAGTCTTGCCACCGATTGCAGATGATGGCAAGCGATTGACGAGATGTTGAGCGTATGTCACAGCCTCAGCCCAAAACTTTCTGCCTAATCCAGCATTAGACAGCATGCAACGTACTTTCTCCACTAGTGTCTTGTTCATACGCTCTGACACCCCATTCTGCTGTGATGTTTTTCTAACTGTGAAGTGCCGAACTATGCCACATTCTTGGCATATCTTCTGGAAGGGATCACTCTTGTATTCTCCACCGTTGTCTGTTCGGAGAATCTTGATCTTTCTTCCCGTCTGGTTTTCAACCTGAGTTTTCCATTTAAGGAAAATCTCTAGCACCTCATCCTTGCTCTTCATAGTAAACACCCAAATTCTTCTGGAAAAATCATCAATAAAAGTGACAAAATAATACCTGCCACCAAGGGATGGAGTCTTGGCAGGTCCCCACACATCTGAGTGCACATAATCCAAAATACCTTTGGTATTATGGATACCAGTGCCAAATTTCACTTTTCTTTGTTTTCCCAGAACACAATGCTCACAAAATTCTAATTTGCAAACTTTCGTACCTTTCAATAATCCTTGTTTGGCAAGATTTTGCAAGGATTTTTCACCAGCATGTCCCAATCGCATGTGCCACAACTTTGTTGCCTCCGCATCCTTCTTGCTACTGGAAGATGTTGCCGCTGCTACTGTCCCAACAACTGTACTACCTTGGTAGTAATACAGATTATTCTTTCTCACACCTTTCAACATCACAAGTGCTCCAGAAGTTACTTTAAGAATTCCATCTCGCATCCTCACTTCCAGGCCTTTTGACTCCAAGAGTCCCAAGGAGATGAGATTCCTCTTCAAATTCGGCACGTACCGAACATCCTTCAGGATTCTGGTGGATCCATCATGATTACACAGTTTGATTGATCCTATCCCAACTGTTTTACATGGATTGTCATTTCCCATGTACACAACTCCACCATCAAATTCTTCAAATTCAAAGAACCACTCCCGCATGGGAGTCATATGGTAGGTACAAGCTGAATCCAAAATCCACTCATCTGGATGGGATGTTAAATGTGATATAGCCAACGAGAAATCTGATTCCGCATCACTTTTGCATTCTGCAACATTTACGTCTTGCGGAACTTTCCCTTTCTTCTTTAACTTTGGACAGTCTTTCTTCCAGTGCCCTTTCTCACGACAGAAAGCACACTCATCTTTGGCAACTCTGCTTTTCGATTTGGACCTTCCTCTTCTCCCCTTTGATTGGCTTTGTTGACGATCTCTTGCCACTAACGCTTCATCTGCTACAGCTACTTTCTTTTTCATTTTATCCTGCTTTCTCAATTCACGACTATACAAAGCAGAACATACAGCATCTAAAGACACATTTTCCTTCCCATGAAGTAACATAGTTTTCAAATGTTCAAATTCATCAGGAAGGGATGATAACAACATCAAAGCCAAATCTTCATCTTCAAAATTTACATCTAAATTAAACAGGTCTGCTACTAATTGATTAAACATAGTGATGTGTTCATTCATAGTAGTACCTGGTTGGTAATCGAAACGGAACAATCTTTTCTTCATTAGGAGTTTATTCTGACCACTCTTCTTCAGAAATTTCCCCTCCAATGCCTTCCACAATTTTCATGCAGAAGTCTCATTTTTGAAAGCATATTTTTGCTCTTTGGACAAACATGATCGAATAGTTCCGCATGCCAACCGATTTATGGTACTCCACTCCTTCTCTTCTATGTCATCTGGTTTCTTTTCTTCAATGGCAATGTCAAGACCCTGTTGGAAAAGGGAGTCCATGATTTCGCCTTGCCACATGCCGAAATGGCTAGTACCGTCAAATGTGTCCACCGCCACCTTCAAACTTGACATTGGAATCCTCGACCATGTGGACGAGGAAGCCGATGCCCCAGATATAATTCTTGACGTGAAATTGTCAGATGCCATTACAGACTCAAATGATAGTATTCAATATAACAAACTACAAACAAGCCAAAGGACGAACCTTCGGCTCTGATACCACTTGTTGGGGAAACCGGGTATTTTCCCACTCAAAATTACAACTAGTGATTAAACCGATTCAGTAATTCCCAGGAAAGATCGTCAAAACAATCTCCTTAGACAGAATTACCATTCCAAGTAAATTCCCAGGAAAGGCTGGAGGGGTCACAAGCGGTCCCACTTAAAACCCAGTCTCCTAGACAGAACTTACGTGCACGGTGTATTATCACAACTATACCCGTGTATACATAAATAATACGTACACGCGAATAAGAAAATACACCCAAGAGAATCGTATAAAACACTATGAATAAACCCGACAAATATATACAAATATATTGAATACTATATTACTACAGAAAAGAAACTACTAAATAAATGCGGAACAAATAAAAGAGATATGGAAAGAACGCACCCGAAAAATTGATAACGGAGTTCGGCTAATTTTGCCTACTCTCCGAGTACCACTCAAGCAGCCTGCTTTTATAATTTAGGAGAGAAGAAAGAATACAAAGAATTACAAAATCCTTATGGGTAATTCTTTGTTGTTCTTGGTACTTATCAATTGGGAGGACTTGAGAGCTATTTATAGCTCTCAAGCTAAGCTTCTTCCAATAACCCAACCGATGTGGGATTAAATTGTGCCAAAGAGAAGTCAACAATGTTGGCTTCCAAATTCAGGAATTGAGGCAGCCAACATTTGTTGAAATTCAACAGCATGTATATGCACATAAATGTACGATTGAGATTCACCAAAATGTCTCCTTAATTAGCTATTACTTGAACAGAATTTTCACTGACTTTTCATCATGGGCTGATGGCCCTGATGAAAGTGATGATACACTTCTTTATTCTGAAGAAAGATGGCAGAAAATTTTCTTTCCCGATACTTGCAATTTTCTTATTTAATGATTTTCATGGTTCTCAGCAAGCTTTTTCCATCAAGTTTCCTGGAAATAACCAGTCTTATGAAGTCCTCGTGCCGTAAGGTCTTGTAATTTGCTCCATTTTCTTTCACAAGATCAGGTAGAGGACCAATTTTTACACAGATATTAGGACTGTGAAATGCGGCAACTGAAAGTCTTTCTTTCTGGAAAAGCACAACAGCTCTATGTTCAATGCTGCAATATTCCCCATTACTCAATATCTGCATTCAAATTCATGGAGTCAATCAACTCAAATGCAAGTCCTCAACATTCAGAAGCAGGATCATTTTTATTTTTAAGTTGAAATAAGATTCGATGGTTACCTCCATGACATCACCAATGTTGATGATGATGGCTCCTGGAATGGGTTTAATGGGCACCCATTTACTGTTTTTCTTGATCTGTAGGCCCTGAACTTCATTCACTTGAACTAATAAGGTCAGTCCTGTGGCATCAGAGTGAGGAGCAAGGCCAATAACCTTGTCTGCTTGCAAGCATGGTGGGTAGTAATTCACTCTTATTCCTTGAACACAATCTTCATACAAGCTGCTAATTTTTTTGGCATCCAATCCAAGATTCATAGCCATGAGATTAAAGAGACTCAAGCAGAGTTTGTGCAATTCAGTTGAGTATTCATCCAAGGTTGATCTGGATGGGTTAGAGAAAGTTAGAAGCTCAAAGTGGAGAGAAATATGTTCAAATTTTTTCTGGTTTAAAAATTCCTTGTGAGCTTGCTATTACTTTGTTGTCTTAATACTGTGCTACCATGAAATCAGAACATTGCTTCAGGGAAAAATTCTTTTCTTGTCCATTAGGGACCTGCAGCAGTCAGTACATTGGACAAAGCTGACTAATGGGAAAGGGAAAGGGTAACAATATAAGAACTTGAAGAACAAGGATGGGTTTAAGAGAATTTGCATCACGATTTATCTGACGTACTATTTATGTGTACCTGAGATTTTGGATTGTTAGGCCAGAATCTCATATTTCTTTGGGAGGTTGGTAAGGAGTAAAGGAAGAGCAGGCCACCCCAGTCGAGCTTTTGGTCCTCCGATATGACAAATGCTTGACCATATCCTTCAAGATCATTTGGCAGTTGTGCATAGATCATCTTCTGCTCTAATGGCAGCTTGAAGAAGTCCTCTACGACAACCTTCATTTTCTCAATTGCTATTGTTGCCCCATGATTGATTAACTGTTTGAAGATTGAATTGCACAGACATAATTAGGAAGCAAAATCGTAGTTATATATCGAAAGCATGCAGGAACAAAATTCTCGAGTATGCATTTTACCCAAGAAAAGACTATGACGGTTTTAATTGGTAAGCATAAAAAGCTTTCCTGATTTTACCTGAAAGAAACCCCATTCTTTGCATGCCTGGTGAAGTTCTGCCATTTCATTTTGGTAATCTACATGGTCTGTTGCAAGCTTGCTCATATCAATGACTGGAATTTGTAAAGATTCATCAACTGAAACTTCATCAGGATTAAGTTCAGGTCTGATGTATCGATGTGGGATTTCTTTCAGGTTATTAGAAGCTAGTTCTTGGACATTCTCAACAGGGAGTGAACCACCAAGGTCTTTTCTAGTGTTGGCCACCTTAGCCTCCATTGCTCGATAATATGTTGGACATCAACCCCTATAAGTCTTATATATAGCAATCCCTTTCGTCACTTTCTTACTTTGCCTTGGCAGTATCAGAGAAAAATTATTTTACTCATATTGTTTGTTTGATTAATTGAGATTGTCCTGCCAGCATTTTTGTGATTGATATGTCGTATTTTGGTATCACTTCGTTTTCTTGTTTGAGAATGCAGCAGCCTTGGAGACAACGTTGGCATCTATGGAAAAGACAATAAGCTAGTTGGGGTAATTATAACTTCGTAGATTTAACGATTAACAAAAAAAAAAAAAAAAAAAAAAAAACTACTTCCCAGTAAAGCTTTTGGTATATGGATAAGTGTTTCTCTCGTCGTAAAGGGATTGTTTTTCCCCTTTGGATCTTGCATCTCTTGCATGATAAGGCAGTTCACCGTTCCACCATCAAGGTCTAAGAACATTACATCTGGCACACCTAAAACTTGAGAGCTCCAGCTCCAGCTCCTAATTTTGGCATGTTCCATCATCAAGGTGCAAGAACATTACATTTGGCACACTTGAGAGCTCCAGCTCCAGCTTCTAATTTTGGCATGAAAAGTAGATTGAAGCCAAAATGTGAAAGTAACATTTGCCAACCATATACACTTGATCCTTCAGAAGTTGGGCATAAAATGAAAGAGCAGCAGTTTTGGTCCCATACCATGAAAAGAGAGAATTGCAATTTTGGTCCCAAATATTTGGGATATAAGCGCTTTTAGTCTCTAAAATTTGAATCAAACCAAACGTAGTTCCAAATATTTTAGTTTTTATGTACATTTAGTCCTAATGACTAATTTTTACCACCTACTATTGGAATCAGGTTATGTGCCAGCAACTAATTTTTGAAAAAAATAATAAAATATTGTTGGTCATACTCTGTAATAAAATATGACTAATTACTCGTATGCTGGTTACTTGAGTAATTAGTCTTTGACCTAAATTTCTTTTTGCCAACCGAATCTTTGTTTTCTTGGGTTAAAGACTAATTACTCATGCGATCAGTATGTGGGTAATCAGTCATCTTTTACAATGAATTATGGCCAATAATATTTATTTCAAGTTTTTTAGTTCTTTTTTAAAAAATTAATTAACGTTACATAACAGTTAATGTGATTGGATTTTGATAGGAATTGATAAAAATTAGTCTATATATATATATATATTAAAAGCACCAAAGTAATACCCTTGTATAATTGAATTATGAAACATATTTTAAATTTCAAATAAGTTGTATAATAGAATTACATAAGATGGTAAAAAATTTAAGTCGTCAAAAGGGAAAAAAAAAGAGTTTGTAACTCTAATGAGCTAAAACCTAACAATGTCTATAACAACGACTAATTGGAAGCCATGAAGGGAACCTCAACAAGTTAAATCTAAACTAGAATTAAAAAAAAAATAGCCACATTTGTGTTAGTGATTAATTTTTTTTCCCAACAATGCCGTCATTGGAAATTTTAATGACTCTATTATATTCCAAACATGAGAGCACTCTTAATAATAATTAGGTTTTTTACTTGATTTGGACTTTGAGGTCTTGGTTTTGATCTAGAATTCTTCATGGAGTAGGAATTAATTTCTAAAAGTTTTAGAATTTATCCAGAAATATAGTATAGTTGAAATAAATCTCCTTTAGTCATGTAGGTGTCTGACTTTTATCCTCAGCAGTATGCACAAATGGCGCTATATCCGTCGTGTACTTAACTGAGCATTAGACAAGAATTTAGATTTTCTGGAAAGGAGATGAAGCCACTTGGAGTACCATTAATTTACTGGTTAATTAATTCTATCATTAAATCTAGGGCTTGAAGATTACAAAAAATACTCAGTAATCATAAACATTAAAGTCTGACTTTGGATTTCACCAAGTCAATAAGAGATATTGTTGACATAAGTGCCAACATTGATGTTACAAAATATGTATTTTTTATTTTTTATTTTTATAGCAAGAGAAGAGTGAATTTTAAAAAGTTGGAAGAGGGCATGGGGATTTGAATCAAAATCTCTAATTTCTAGAACCTCAACCTTGGAATTTGTGTTAACATAAGAATTAAAATTTAATCGAAATAAATTTTCTTTTGAGAGGAGCTCAATTTTGAAACTGTTGGAGGATGATCTTTTGAAATCAAACAAGAATAGAAAAGAAGGTTTCCTTAATATCAAGAAAGCTCTCTATTTTTTTCCCATTCAAAATAGAAGACAACATATATTCGTATCTGCTTGAAGTAGAGGTCTTGGATTCAAATTCCTCTTTCTGCGTTCATATTTCTTAAATCTCATCCCTCTTCTACTAATAATAATAATAATAATAATAATAATAAATACATACGTTTTTTCTATTTTAAAGATGTAGAACATTAATTATGAAAGGAAAGAAAAGAAAACTATAGTTTTCTTTTTCCTCCCAAGTACCTTTCTAAATTAATCTTATTCGAATAGAACAGAACAGTATATGTATAATATTTCTCTAGGCTATCTAGAAGCCTTTTGAATTCTTTTTTAGGCAATTCATGTAACACTGACTTTTAAGTTTTACTCTAGCAAGACCTATTTATTGAAATAAATTCCTAAGAAAATTTTAGGAACGGGTTCAAAAAAGTAGTGAAGTACAGAAAAAATACTTTAGCAGGATAAACCTAGAAGCTAAACATGAATTGGAAACAAAATTTGGTTAAAAAAATAAGTTTCCATGTGAAAATATATTGTGACTCTTAAGAAAAAGAAAACGGCTCATGACTATATACATGAAAGTAATAAGTGCAAATTGTAATAAATCGAAATAAATCAAAAAAATGACACAAAAATTTCAAATTAAACGAATGTAAGAAACTCATTTTATTTTTCAATAACAATGTAGACAAAAGGACACCAAGCATCTTGGAGGTTGGAAGGTTTATTTTTTATTATTTTTTTTAACATTAAGAATTGCACTATTCTATACTAATAGGGAACGAATTGAGTTACATGAGAAGTATCATCTAAACCATATTGATGCCTTGACACATCCTCTAGATTTTTTTAACTATAGGTTGTGAGACTTGAATTCCTGACCTATAACTCGATTCCTGTGAGTAGTTTTTCGATCATTAATTTACTTTGCATGATCTTCTGACTTGTGAAGTTATGAGTAGGATAACACTAATTTTCTTAATTGAGAATATTTCTTTTCAAAAAAAAAAACAGAGAAGAAAACGAAAGCAATATAGCTGCATACTAGAGTAAAAGAGAAAAAGAGGGCCTACGTACCCGTCTAGCATCGTTTTTCATTTCTATGGATATGCTTGGACAAATATTGATTAATAATGGAACAAAAAAAAAATACCTTTACTCCAATATTTGAATTAGTCTATGTCTAGATAATATATTTGAACATAAGAAAATGCATCTACATAGCTTATGTGTACGTTTTAATGTGGATATAGAGGTACAAATGTCATTATGTAATTAGGATTAAAGTTTACGAAAATTAGTCCTTTGAAATCATTTACAATAATTGAAAAATAAAGTCAGTTTTCAAACTAATATAGTTTTAGATCCTATAAAAAATTATTAGACATATTAGGTTAGTTTTTAGATTCCCAAGACATTTTATTTTTCATATCTCAATCAAAAGATATATTAGATTATCAAATAATAGTTGGTACTCAAGTAATGAGACTAAGAAATTCAAGTGATACTTAATGGATTCCCTTTATTAATTGATTGTTTTGAGATATCGCACTTGAGGAATATGTTTGGCAAGGGTATCACCAAAATAAATACTTGCAACATGCAATGCACGTACATCCATACTAGTAGGATTAAATGTGCAAATGTACTTAGAGATTGGAACATGTAGGATTACATTTGCTTTCTTCGAAAATTTAGGGACTAAAAGCATTCATCCCTCAAGCATTTGGAACCAAAACTACAATTTTCTTGTATGAAAAATAAACTGCGGATCAACTGCAAAATTAAAATTTGCTAAAGCAAGATTTGTCAAGAAATTACTGCATTTAATAAATGATGAAACAAGCAATGAGCAATGAAGGTGCTTTGTATCTCGCTTTTGCAAGGATGGGCATTTTTTTTATTTTTATTTTTAACCGAATCCCACATTATTATTCAAGCTGCCCAAGAATACAATGCAGGAAGGAAGGCCGCACCCTTACCTCTGAAAGGAAAAACGAAAATTACAAAAGTTCTGTATATCTAGGGCTAGTAACCCTCTAGTGCGACACGGTAATTGAGAAGCCCTAGTGAAGAGCTCGAAAGACCCACGCGTAGTACTGGAGGAAGCCAGTGAGTCAGCCACAGCATTTCCCTCCCTATAGCAGTGCTTGAACTGATGATACTCCGGATCAGCATACCGAATCGCACGCACGATAGGCCAAATGACCGCTGGACCTCCCCCTCCCCCCATAAACAATTGATCAAGACGAGACAATCAGATTCAACAATTAAATGCAACATCCCTCTTTGTCGCCCTAACTGAAGACCCAAAAGTAGCGCGCGCGCCTCCGCTTGGAGGGGACTTACCGGACCAAAGAAATCAGCAAAAGCCAGAATGAGCCTTCCACAGGAATCCCTAATCCCTCCACCACCACCCCCACCTCGAGAAGTAGAGCAACCATCTGTATTCAACTTAAGGAAACTGTCCGAAGGACACACCCATCGCACCAGAGTGGATATTAAGGACCTCCGAACCTCGGATAGCGAGTCTAGAATCGCCGCCCATTGAAGTGGTACCCTCGTCATGGTCGAAAAGTAAACCTGGATCAATAACCGCAGTTCATCGATGATCCATCCCCGAACCTTAACAATGGATATGTTCCGTCCCTCAAATCTAGCCATGTTTCTAGCCCGCCATAAGAACCAGACAATAAGCAACGGTAGCACACGGGATAGCCACCTCAATGCCGTCCCTTTGACAGGGAGCAACCACCATTTGTAGCATCGTGACCTAACACAAGCAACTGAAGGAATTGCAAAACCTAACGACTGCCCAAAAAAACCCCAAACCTCATTTGCTAGCGCCCCAGTAGCAAACACATGTTGCAGTGTTTCCAACTGAGGCGGCGAACAGCATTGACACCTAGAGGGGCCATGAACTTGAAACTTTGCTAACACATCATCCACCGGTAGCAGCTCATGCAACAATCTCTACATAAGAGAGGAAAATTTCGGTGGAAATAAAGAATGCCAGATATAAGTAAATGCCCATGACCGAATCCCAGAGGATCGTACTACCTGATATGCCGATTTTGTAGAAAACTCCCCCGAAGGTTCTAAGGTCCAAACTAGGCTATCCAAAACCTTACCAAAACAAAAGAAAGAAACCGCAGCCGCCTCTGCGACCTCTGAGGGGAAGGCAGCCAAGGCCAAATGATCCCATTGGCCCTCGCGCAAAAAGTCATGAACCCGAGCGTTTGACGCTAAATCTGGAAACCTCTATGCCAACGGACCTAGCCCACTCCAATTATCCCACCAGAAGGCAACATCCCCCCTAGACAAATCCCATTTTAGCCACATCTCCATGGAAGATCGAACCCCAAACATTCGTTTACCACTAGGGGAAAACTTAGTAGAAATAGAGACCTGATTTGGGTGTAACTCACCAACATACCTAGCCCTCATGAACTTGGCCCAGAACGAAAGCCCACATCTAAACAGCCACCATAGCTTGCAGGAAAAAGCTTCAATAATGGCTTGTAACGAACGAAAACCTACTCCACCCTCCTCCACGGACGACATAATTTCTTCCATGCAGACCAATGCTGCTTAAACCCAAACTCTGATTCCCTCCAAAAACACCGTACAAACATCCGCTCCAACATAGCAATTACCCCCTTTGGAGGCACCAATACTGCCAAAATATGAATCGGGATTGAGGACAGCACATGTTTTATGAGTAGAGCACGAGCACTCATTGACAGCCACCGGCCTCGCTAAGAACTCAAATGCTGTGAAACTTTATCCAATAAACCATTGAACAAGGATCTCACCCTTCTCCCAGCATACAAGGGGCAACCCAAGTAAGTGACCGGCAATTCTTTAAAAGAAAACCCCGTTGCTCGTGCAATCACCCTACGCAGTACAAGGGATACCTTCCTGTCCACCAAAAAATAGCTCTTAGAAGCGTTCACCAACTGCCCGGAGATCCTCTGATATTTGCCCAATACCTCCATAACACATGCTAATGAACGTTTACTACCATTACAAAAAATAATGATGTCATCAGCATAGGCAAGGTGTGTCAACGGCGGACATCCCCGGGCAACAAAGTACGAAGAAAATTGTCGGTCCCCCACCAAAGTGTTCAAGACCCTGGAAAGGACCTCAGCCGCAATGATGAATAGGGTCGGGGATAGTGGGTCCCCTTGGCGCAACCACCGAGAGGATCTGAAAAAACCACAAGGTTTCCCATTAACCAGAACAGGAAAATGGCATGTGGAGATCAACCACCAAATTATATCTATCCAGCGATCCTCAAAACCAAACTTTCTCATAACTTGAATAAAAAAACACCAAGACACCCGATTATATGCTTTGGCCATATCCAACTTCAGCGCAACATTTTATCCCCTAACTTTCTTCCCTAACGCCGAGCACATTTCTAGAGCCAATAATATATTATTAAAGATCTGCCTACCCTTCACAAAACCACTCTGCTGAGACGATATTAGCTTAGGCAGAATGACCTCCAAGCGCATTGCCAGCAGTTTCGATATGATTTTATTAACAAAGTTACATAGGTTGATTGGCCTAAACTCCGAAAATGAGGACGCACCTGGTATTTTCGGAATTAAAGCCAGCAGCGTCGATGTGTATCCCCAAGGCAGCTCCGTTCCAACGAAGAAATCACAAATCACCCGACAGACATCACCCTTTACTATTTCCCAACAGGAAGTGAAGAAAGAGCCCGTAAACCCATCTGGCCCTGAGCAACTCTCTCCATTCATCTGGAAAACCATTTTTTTAACATCTTCCTCAGTAGGGACTTGTTGAAGAGCCTCATTCTCCTGCTCAGAGACAATTGAGGGGATAGCGTCTAAGCATGACTGATCTACCTGTACTTGATCAGATAGCGCCAGAACTTTAGCGAAGTACTCAACCGCCATGTCTTCAATTTTAGGTAGCTCGTCAACCCAGACTCCATTCTTATCCTTCATTCAATGTATATAACAACGCGCCCGTCTTTACTTGAACTGGCCATGAAAGAACCTAGTATTGGCACCACCTTCCTTTAACCACCGGATACAAGTTTTTTGATGCCAATATCTAGATTCCCTCAATAGAGCTGCCTTGAGGTCACATTGCGCCTGGAGAAGCCGTTGTTGCCCTTCCTCCGTCGGGCTTGCCTCCAATGAACATTCCAATAACTGGACCTGCTCTTCCCATTCCCGGACGCGATCAGTAACATTTCCAAATGTCTCCTTGTTCCATACCCGTAACGCATGCTTCACCGCCTTTAATTTCAAAATCAAAACCTTAACCGATCGCCCCTCACACTCCATCTCCCAAGCTTGACGCACCACCTTAAGGAAGTCACCGTGGGACCTCCAAACATCCAAGAAACGGAAACTCCGAGGACCTCCGCCGACAGCCAAGAAACAAGTTACTAGTAACGGAGAATGATCCGAAGAAACTCTACTCAAATGTGCCACTGAGGTATTAACACCTAGATCTAACCATGACTGGTTTACCAAAACTCTATCTAGACGCTTCCAGATTCGAGCCCTCCCTAGACGATTATTGCACCATGTGAACTTTGACCCAAAGAAACCCAAGTCCGTCAAGCCAGCACCATCAGTAAAATTTAAAAAAGACTCTGCCTCAGAGAAACGAAACGGCCGACCTCCTTTCTTCTCCTTAGACCCAACAACGACGTTAAAATCACCCATGAAGATTGTCGGCTCTCCCAACCAATGCGCTCTTGATAATTGCAGCCAGAGCAGTTCACGCTCATCTAGGTCACACGAAGCATGAACAAAGGTTGCAATAAAAGAGCGGGGAAAATAAGTATGAGCAATTTGCAACACCAAAAATTGATGAGAAGCCGCAACAATGTCACACTTTGTTAGGTTGCGATTTTATTATTTATTTTATTATTAATTTCCTCTATTACCTGATCTGATGTGGATTGTTTAGTAGATTCTACTCACTTTTCGTAATTTGCATTTATTTCAGGGAGTAGAACGAAAATACCACAACCAATGCCAATTTGGCATTCATCAGGAAAGAGCTCAAGTAGCAGGCATCCAGGGGCATTTTGAAACAAGAAAATGTGGCCCTTTTTGGTAATTTGCGGAAGACAACTTTCAAAAAGGAACAAAAAGGCTGAAGTCTTCTACAAAATGGAGGCCGCCGCACAGTAGAATGAATATAGGACTATTAGATAGGAATTAGAATGAGGAGCAGAGGATTTTGTCACCTTTAGCTTAGCTTTATTTTGACTTTTCCTTCTTAGCTTTTGGGTAATGGAATTCTCCTACGGATGTCAGGAGAAAAATTGGGAGAAGTGTGACTTTCCTTCCTTTTAGCCTTTTAGCAGTTTCTTTTTCTTCCTGCGTATAAGCAGACAAAGTGAAGACATTAAATCATCCTCTGCAACTTTGTGTTTCTTTATTCCTTCTATCGAATTGAATTTGCCCATTGTCCAACTGATGGCCGTGGCTCTCTCTTCAATCTTGTATGGTTTTTTCGCATCAAATATGAACTAATTCCTTCACTCTAGTCAAAAAACAACGGAGGTTTGGCTCAGCTAATATTCTGAGATCGATTTAATTTTATCTTTTCCTTTATTTATTGGTATTCGCATATTTCTTGGTTGCAGTACTTATGATTATTTAATTAATTGATTGTCTTGAATCCGGATAGTTAGTCAATTTGGTAATGTGATGCCCCAGTCAGTTCGTAAGTTGATATTAGGGTTATTCATTAATTGATGTGGTGAAATTAGGGTTTTAGAGCTAAGGAGAAAATCCTAATCTCGGTTAAGATTAAAAACCCTAGTTTATGTATTATTATTCGTAGGTTCGAGCTATAATTTATATTCAATGTTCTAGTGTGTGTTTTGGCATATGTAAGTTTAGGATTCGTTTTAGTTTACAAAGGTTTAGCAAGTTTGAAATGGTTAGCAAACTCTAGATTAGCAAACCTCTAGTGTTACAATTTATTAGAAACCTTAAGTAGGGGTTTTATTTATCGCCCGCCTTTTCTACATTTTCTTTATTAGAAAATTCCCCAGATAATTTTTATGAGTAAATATAGGTCTTAGATGATTTTTCTAGTATCGGTTAGTTTTTGAGAAATTAAGAACATATACCGGACGTGGGACCCACTAGTGCGGAAAGTTAGGAAAAATTCGACCAACTAGGTTAAGTTTTGGATACTGGATTTAAATTACCGGATGTTATGAGATAATTAGAGGTTGCTATTTGGATTGTTGTGAGAGGAAACAAAGAGATAGAGATGCATTAATTATAGTGACAAGTGTCACTTAGAGATTAAGTCTTGATCCTTGACCACTATTCATCCTTTTTCCATTTGACTAAATAAACCAAAACAAAATTGGATTAAAATCATCTCCATTTCCAAGCTGTTGAAGCCGGCTCTCTCTCTTGCAAGAAGAAAAGAAAACTCTCCAAATTCCTAACTCTAATCTTGCTCAAATTCAACAATCCAACCGTTTAATCTTGCAATTACTCCATAAAACCCCTTCACTTAGTGATTTGGAGGTGATTGGTGAAGTTGTTTGGAAGGCTAAGGTGTTGAATTGCTTCCTTCCTTGTCTTATAAGGTGAGTGACTAAGGGACTACTCTTGTCTTTCCAATAATGCTTAATTAGTGACCTATGTGAATTGAAGTGGTGAGATTAGGTGTTACTTCATGATTTAGGTTGAGATTGATGACATTTTCTATTTATACTTGATTTTCCTGATTTCATGTGAGTTATATGTTGTGGTCATGTATGATGATTGAAAATGATCTAGAATGAAGCCTTGGTGTGTGAATGGTAGTTATTTGCGAAAAATTTCCGCATTTGAACGGAAATTTCGGAAGTAAGGGTTTGAATTACCCCCTTCTGCTCGGCACTATTCATCATAGTTAAAGGCCGAATCAGCCTTGGATTAAAACATGAAAGTTGTAGGGAATGATATTTTAGAGATTCTTGCAAAATTTCAGGTCAATTGGAGCAATGTAACTTCTGAAAAGACTAAATTACCCCTACTGCCCTGTTTCTACCTGAATTTGATAATTGCGTCTGTAATTGGATTATTTTGGTTGGAAATATTTCGGAATTGGTTGTTGAGGTCTTCTGATGAATTGTAACCATGTATCTTAGCTTTCGGATGGCTTTGGAATCACTTGATTTGGACTTAGATAGCCTGACTTATGAAGTTTGAACCAGAATGCGGTTTGTGAACCTGTTTTTGCGGTTCTGGTGTGGTATATTGCATTTTTGACCTAGTTACACTCGAAACTGGACTGAGTGGTCTTCTTCAACATTGTAGCCTCTTAAGTCCTGAATATACTTGCAAAAGTTTCTATCAAATGGATCTATGTAGCCTGAGTTATGGCCAAAATAGTCACATCTATTCCAAACTACAAATTCTGTCGCATTTCTGGATTTAGCTTCTGCCCTGTTTTGTCCGTTTTGATAACGCACAAACTGGGTGTTGGCCTCTTTATAACAAATATAGATCTTGGTTTTAGTTTCGAAACGGTATAAAGTGCGTCGAAACCCGAGTTCCGTAGCTCCCGTTATGACCAAAACAAGATCGATCGTCAGAACTGCCTTTGAATCTGGACAGTTCTGACGGGTACTTTGGCACTCAATTTTCGTTCTGTTCTGAATGGATTGAGGTCTTAGCCAAAATATCAAAGTTTTATCCTTATGTCTCAGCTTTCTAATGCCTTTGGAATTTCCTGATTTGGATTTGTGAGGTGGGAGTTATGGTCCAGTAAACATACCCTGTCCGTTACTCTAAAGTGCGAATTTCTGGAATGATTTTCCATACTTTCGACCTATTTCTGTTCAAATCCGGACTTAGGTGTCTTCATGAAAATTGTAGCCCTTCCTCTGAGCTTCGTAACGGTACCTCATGTACCTTGACTGACACTTGTAGCTTCGATTGTATTCAAAAAAGTTTTGACGGCAAAGCGATTAGGTTACCCTTTTCTGATTCCGTATGCCGTTTCCGCACTCGTATGTGCCGATTTTGCCGTTTTGCTTGTTTTAAGTATGTTAGTAGCCGTTTGTGAGATATTGTGACACAATCTTCTATTTCAGACGTTGGTGAGTTAGGTGGAGCCGGTGGAGCCTACTAGCTACTCCTCGCAGCACGAATTTCGTACTTTTGCTCTTTTGTTCATTGGGTAAGTAATCAGGCCGCTCTTATGTGTTAGTTGCTTATGTGTTTCGATATGTATGAAGAGGGTACCTAGGCGAGGGTGTACTTTATCGCACTCGACCTAAACCCTAATTTGCGCACATATTTGTACATGGCTTATGTATATGAGCAATTTTGGAACTAAAACCCTTGAACTTATGGCTCGGGGTGACTTTTGAATAATTTTGTGAAGTTTGTGAGTTTGGGACCCGATCTCAATACTTAGATGGACTATTCGAGCCGGTTAGGGTTTGGTCGAAGTCAGTCCAACCTGGTTTGAGGTCACCAAGTTTGTGAATCCGGTTCACCGAGTATGTGGACCAAGTTTGTGACCCGAGCTTGTGAACCAAGTTCAATTTCGTTCGCTCAAGCAAGTTTGTGATGTGTCTGGCCAAAGAGGGTAATAAGGTGTACGGTGGGAGAACAAGTGGAGTTCTACGGACCATTATTTGTGGTCGACAGAGTGTCGGCAGGAGATCATACATGGCACATGAATTGGCTTTGGAGCCACCCGTATCCTTATTATGTGATGTTATTTTTCTGCTTTTGCTTTACTCTTACTGTGTAATGATTAATATGTGAGATTTACGCTTTTGCCTCTGTTTACTTACTAAGCATATAGTTTACCCCTTTTCTTTTGTTTTCCTTAACAGGGGCCGACACGGGGACTTTTGGCACATACACTAGTATAGTTAGATTTGCATGTAATAGTTGGACAATTAGGATGTTTGTTTTAATTTTGGTGGTTTGTATAAGGACTCTCCTTAGGGTCTACTCTTTGGTTTTGGTTATATTCATAAGGATGTAATGGGATGATTAGAACACTTTTGGGATTGTATATATTGTATATAGTGCTCTTTCGATTTATCTAATTTTATTGCTTTTAAATTTCGAATCCTGACGCGAGTTAGGCAGGCGTCCCGCCGATACCATAGGGTTCGCCCTTGGGAGAAATGGGATCGTCACAGGTAATCTATTGTCAATTAGGGCATTTAAATCCGTAATTGTTTAATTGCCTTGAAATAATGACAACTGGCACGATTAGATTTGTGTCAGTGGGATACACGGGCTAATCTAAAATAACCTTGGTAGTGCATTATTTGGTTAGAATAGAGTTTCTCTAATACGTAAGGCAATTGAGGAATTAAATCTTATGGGCATACCTAAGATTATTTCTCAATTAGAGTAGTGATTAACGGGCGTACCTTAATCATCGACACAGTAAGGAGGGGTTGACTGTCATCGCTTGTTTGGCAGTTATAACCTATTTATCAATAAATAATTAGAATTGCTTGTGCATCGATGATCAATTAGATGAACCATTGCTGAAGTTATTTCTTGACTAGACCTTTAATTATTATTACCTTGATTTTAGTGAATTGTCATTTAATTTTTAGTTGGATATTTTATTCTTAGTTGAATTATTTTAATTGTCACCATTTATAAAAAACACCCCCTGTATTATTTTGAATTTCTAAAGAGACAAATATCTCCAATTTCTGAGGATACGACCCTACTTGCCCTGTTTACAAATTTATAATTATTTGTGAAAAAGTCATCCCATTTAGGTATATCGGATCAAGCAAACTTTTCGGGAACAGGGTGAATCAAGTAACCCATTGCACACCTAGAGTCCTTCCTCCAGTACTTGGAATCGGATTTTAGTTATTTTAATTGGCAATTAGGTTTATTTTTATTATTGTACAGGCCCGACACCTGTCACACTTATATTCAACATCATAAAAAATCCAAATCCTACTTTCCTCATTAGAGACACCAAACAGGAAACCCAACTTCCGACGAACAATATCCAGATGCTCACGACCTACCATTGGTTCACACAGTGCTAATAACGAGATTTGATGTAGACGTTTCAATTTTCTCAAGCGAGCAAAAGTAAGAGCATTGTCCACCCCTTTAGCGTTCCAGAAAAGAGACTTAATCATGACTCCGAGCAGCAAAATTTTTAGGGTGGTACACCATTTCTCTTTGATCGGCGGTGAGTGACCTGCTGCCATTCATCTGGGTTCTTCAGTCCATCCAAACGCCGCCGCAAGTCATCCATGGATGTGCCTGTCACCTCACCAGTCTTGCGATGAAAGAGGTTGAGAGTGGCTACCATCGCAGTTTGCTGGCTATCCACCTCTGCCTGCACCAGGTCCCGCAAGTCTACTTCTAGTTCCATTCTATCACTCGCTGGCTCGACACTACCAGCCGAGGCCACAGCAACATCTTGGACATCAGCATCAGTTTCACTGACAACCTGGTCAGCAATAATATGAATCAATTGGTCCGCTGCAACCTCTATCGCCACTTCAACTATTTCAGGAAGGGTTAGAGACACCCCATTCTGCGTCAAGGTAAGATCTAGGGGCGATTGGTGCCGAAGATCATCCGTCACAAGTGCTGAAACAATAACACCATTCTCGAAGGCCTGTCGCAAATCAGATTCTAGCTACACCAAGATGCCATGATCAGTATGTTCCTACTTCTCATCCAGTGAAGGTGAGCTATGTAGCCCCTCGCTTTCTGGTTCCGCGTTGCCCATAGCCACTAAAGGCACGAGATGCTCCACCTGCACTTGCGGAGCATCTACCTTCAACGGATAGAGCTTGCCCACAGCCACTAAAGGCGCGGGACGCTCCACCTGCACTTGCGGAGCGTTTACCTTCGACGGGCGAAGCGCAGGATACTTCACGTGACATTGCTCTTCGCCATGGCCCTGACTGATGCAGAGGTCAGTGGAGGCCTGCTTATCTAAGGTCTGGAAGCTACAAAAGATGGCGGAGAAGTAACTTCGGAGAACCATAGATGAAAAGGATTTGTTATTTCTTAGTAACCGAGAGATTACAGGGAAAGAAGGAATGAAAGCTATGAAAAGACAAGTGAAAGGCTATGACGAGTTTTTTATCAGATATCCCATTGCCTGGCTCTAACTTTTCTATTTATAACATTCTATGTCAGCTAGCTAAGAGCGGCTATCAACTGCTGCTGACGTCAAAAGATTCCTTACTAACAAACTTATTAACAAACTATAACTGCATGGAAAAAATAACGTCTGCATGGCCGTAACTAACGTCTCTGCATGGCCATAACCACTCCAGCTAGCTGTATTTCCACTGCGTTTCCGTTGCTGCATTCGGCACCATGTGGGCTAACCAAGTGCGTGTATCAATACCCTCCCCTTACAAGGTCCTTGTTCTCAAGGACTGAAATTGGGAAATTGCAATTGAAGATCCTGTAAATATTCCCATGTTGCATCCTCTGGAAAACTGTTGCTCCATTGGACCAACACTTGCGTAGCCGCGGCCCTTCCTCGTTTGACCAAGCGCCTATCCAATATTGCTATAGGCTCTAACAGAAGTTGACCCTGCTGTGAGACCCCAGCTGGGATGTGAGCCTGAACGACCCCTGAACCCACCTTCCTTTTGAGCACAGAAACATGAAAGGTATTGTGAATACAAACGTGTGCGGGCAGTGCCAACCTATACGCTACTGTGCCAACTCTTGCTATCACCTGAAATGGACCAAAGTAGCGTGGAGATAGTTTCTGGCAGTGATGACTCCTCAATGAGTGTTGTCTATAAGGTTGAAGCTTGACATAAACCCAATCACCAACGCTGAATTCCCTTTCTGTTCTATGTTGATCGACCAATTGTTTCATTCTGTGTTGTGCCTTAGTCAGGTTGTGTCGTAGAGAATGAATGACCCTCTCCCTAGCATGCAAACTTCTGTCAACCGATTCCACTGATGTAGTTTCAGGTAAATAAGGGACATGAAGAGGTGGAGTTTGGCCATAGACTATCTCATAAGGAGTGAACTTAGCAGATGAGTGATAGTTGGTGTTGTACCAGTATTCTGCGAGTGGTAGCCATAAGCTCCACTCCTTAGGATGATCACTAGCCATACATCTCAGATAATTTTTCAAGCATCTGTTAACCACTTCCGTCTGACCATCACTCTGAGGGTGGTAAGTAGTAGACATGTTCAACTTGACATGTTGTAACCTGAAAAGCTCTTGCCAGAAGGAGCTCAAAAAAGTGGGATCCCTATCACTTACAATCGTCTGAGGTAAACCATGCAACCTGTAAACCGTATCCATGAATAGTTGAGCAATTGAAATGGCTGTGTAAGGATGGGCCACTGCCATAAAGTGCGCATATTTGCTGAGCCTATCAACCACCACCAGAATCACCTTCTTGCCATGTGAGGGTGGCAATCCTTCAACAAAATCCATAAATATGTTTGTCCAGATCCTATGAGGTATAGGCAACGGTTGCAGCAACCCCGGATAAGTTGCATTATCTGATTTATGCCTCTGACATACATCACAAGAGGCTACATGCTGAGCCACATCCTTAATCATGTGTTGCCAATATAAGACCTGTTTAAGTCTCCTGTAGGTCACCTCTACTCCAAAATGCCCTCCCTGTGAACTAGAATGCCACAAGGAAATCAGCTTGTTCCTCAACGCCTGATCGTTGCCTACCACCAGTCTGTCTTTCCTTTTTAGCAATCCTTGCTGCCAGGAGTAACTACCAAGGAGGTGGTCATTGTGAGCTACCTTTTGAATCAACTCCTGAATGTGCCTATCTTGCTGCCAACTGTGTTGTATATCTTTGATCAGTGAAGAAGTGATAGTGACCAAAGCATACATTGAACCTTCCTCTAGTGGTCTTCTAGAAAGTGCATCTGCAACAATATTATCGCATCCCTTTTTGTATTGCACCTCATAGTCAAACCCAATTAGTTTGGCTATCCATTTCTGTTGCAAAGGTGTGTGCACTCGCTGCTCCATTATGTACTTCAGATTCTGATGATCAGTTTTAATAGCAAAGTGCCTGCCCACCAAATAAGCTCTCCACTTCAAGATTGCAGTCACTATTGCCAACATTTCCTTTTCATACACAGATAGAGTTTGATGCTTGGGACCCAAGGCCTTGCTGAAGAATGCCAGAGGTTGCCTCCTTTGCATCAGCACTGCTCCAATTCCATTTCCAGAAGCATCAGTCTCCAGTATGAACTCCTGAGTGAAGTTTGGTAGAGTTAGGACAGGAGGCTTACTCATGGCTTCCTGCAAGTGCTTGAAAGCAAGAGTGGCCCCCTCACGCCACTTGAACTGGTTCTTTTTAAGCAAATCTGTTAATGATTTTGCAATTTTTCCATAGTTCCTTATGAATCTCCGGTAGTATCCGGTAAGCCCCAAAAATCCTCTTAATTCTTTGATTGTTCGAGGTATAGGCCAATTCATGATTGCAGAGATCTTCTGTGGATCGGCCTGAACTCCGTTGGCATCAATAACATGTCCCAAATAGTCAATCTGTTGCTGAGCAAAAGCACACTTGCTTTTCTTTACCTTCAAAGAATGCTGCCTTAACAATCCAAACACGATGTTAAGGTGTTGTAGATGTTCCTCCCACTCTACACTGTATATCAGGATGTCATAAAAAAAAGACCAGAATGAATTTTCTTAAGAATGGCCTGAAGATATCATTCATCAAGCTCTGAAAAGTTGAGGGAGCATTGGTTAGCCCAAAAGGCATAACCAGAAATTCATAATGACCATCATGAGTTCTGAAAGCTGTCTTCTCCACATCTTCAGCCTTCATCCTGATCTGGTGATACCCGGACCTTAGATCCAACTTGGTGAAAAATTTTGCCCCATACAATTCATCCAGCAACTCCTCTATCAAAGGAATAGGGAACTTATCCTTTACCGTGGCATTATTCAATTGCCTGTAATCAACACACATCCTCCATGAACCATCTTTTTTTTTCCTAACACTATTGGAGAAGAAAAAGGACTAGAGCTGCTTCTGATAATGCCACACGCAAGCATCTCCGCCACTAGCCTTTCGATCTCACACTTCTGGAAGACAGGATATCCATAGGGCCTCACATTGATAGGTTTAGTCCCCTCTTTCAGAGTAATTTTATGGTCATGAGACCTTTCTGGTGGCAGATTGTTAGATTCATGAAACAAATCGCTGTACTCATCCAACAAGTGTTCAAGTTCTACTGAATGGCTTACCTAATGTTCACTTATGTCAGTGGAGATGGTGCGGAGAGATAGTGGTTCTGAGGTAGGGTCCTGTACTACTCTGATCAGGCATAACTGTGCCTTAGCAATCTGCTCAGGCTTTTGAAGGAGCTTTTGCATCTTCTTCTGCCGGATTAGCTGCAATCCTTGCTGTTTGATTCCTCTTAGGACCACTTTGTGACCAGCTTGCATAAATTCCATCCGCAGTTCTCCAAAATTCCACTTCACCTCACCGAGGGTAGTCAGCCATTGCATGCCAAGAACTAGCTCACAACCACCTACTGGTAACATAAGTAAGTCTGCCTTGAACTCTTGTTTTTGCATTTTCCAAGTGAAGTCCTTACAAAGGTCCTGAGTGGTCAACTTATTCCCATCAGCTACTTCTACCACCAAGGGATCAACCCTCTGTGTAGTCAAACCCAACTTCTGTACTACCTTAGGGTGAATGAAATTATGGGAGCTACTACAATCTATGAAAATGTTCACAGGCTGCCTTCCCGCATGACCAGTGACTCTCATAGTTCTAAAATTAGGAACACTCATGTTGGTCATGGCATTAAGAGAAATGTGTGCCAGTTGACCTTCATCCAGTGTGTCTTCTTCACTACCTGACTCATTCTCCTCCTCCCCTGACATATCATCCCAAACCTCCAACCTGTGGAATTGTTTATTACCACATCTGTGTCCAGTTGTGAACCTCTCATCACACCAAAAGCATAACCCCCTAGCTCTCTTCTCATCCATTTCTGCTCTACTCAACCTCTTGAAAGGTTTCTTAACGACTAACTCCTTCTGCTTCTCATTACTAGGCAGTGCTGGAAAGGTAGGTAGGGGTAGGAGTGGCTTAGAATCTACCTTCCATTTGTGACCAGATAGATTGGCGTGGAAGGAAGCGGAATTGCTGGTATGACCTGGATAACTTGTGAAAGGTTTGGATAATCCCTTCCCTTTCTGCTGCACAAGCACCTTAGCTTCTTCAGTCTTGGCCAGGGTCCTAGCATGCTGCACGTTTTTAGGCATGAACATCCTTACAGTCAACTGGATTTCTGGTTTCAACCCACTCACGAAACAGCTTGTGGCGTAGTCCTCAGGAAGCTCCACCCTGTTAAGCAGCTCCTCAAAGAGGTCGTGATACTCCTGTACTGTCCCAGATTGTTTCAAGCTTTTAAGTTCCCCCATTGGATCGTCATACAAGGAATCTCCAAACCTGGAGGACAATTCTCTTATATACTCCTCCCAAGCCGGAATCTCCCGCGTAAGTCTGGATCGCATGAAAATTTGGTGCCACTGGAGAGCTTTTCCCTCCAGATTCATTGCAGCTATTTTGACCTTCACCGAGCTTGGCGTCTCATCTATTTCGAAAAACTGCTCACACTTGTACAACCATCCCCTAAAATCCTCCCCATGAAATTTTGGGAAATCAATCCGGGATAAGCGAGAGGGAACATGGTAATTCCCTTGATTGCTGTTTGAAGAATCCGAATTATGAGGGGAGTCATTTCCTTCTACTGGACCCTTCTGTGCATGTAATTGAATCACCAAGTTCCTTAGAGCTGCCATCTCCCTTTCGAACTGTTCCTGTTGTTCCTTCAGCATGGAGCGAACATGTTCCTCCATCTTTCTGACGTCTTGAGACCTAGTGTCCTCTGCCATTGGTGAACTAAGCTGGTTCAACCCAGCTCTGATACCACTGATGCAGAGGTCAGTGGAGGCCTGCTTATCTAAGGTCTGGAAGCTACAAAAGATGGCGGAGAAGTAACTTTGGAGAACCAGAGATGAAAAGGATTTGTTATTTCTTAGTAACCGAGAGATTACAGGGAAAGAAGGAATGAAAGCTATGAAAAGACAAGTGAAAGGCTATGACGAGTTTTTTATCAGATATCCCATTGCCTGGCTCTAACTTTTCTATTTATAACATTCTATGTCAGTCAGCTAAGAGCGGCTATCAACTGTTGCTGACGTCAAAAGATTCCTTACTAACAAACTTATTAACAAACTACAACTGCATGGAAAAAATAACGTCTGCATGGCCGTAACTAACGTCTCTGCATGGCCATAACCACTCCAGCTAGCTGTATTTCCACTGTGTTTCCGTTGCTGCATTCGGCACCATGTGGGCTAACCAAGTGCGTGTATCACTAACGGTAGCAGTGGCCATAGTATTTGGGTATGTTTTCTGGTTCAAGAGCTTCCAGAAACCATCACCATCCCCCATATCCACCCAAACCCTCGTCGGCAACGGTTTCAACAAATCTACCTCAACACAGACGCGAGCAACATTCGGCCGAGAAATAGAAGAAGTTGCAGAGTCAACAAATAGAGGGTTTCCCAGGAAAGAAACAATATGGAACAAGCATTGTTTGTCAAATAAATGGACTGGTAATTTGGGTAAACTAAACCATACTGGAACCAACGATGATTCTCGATCAACATGGAATTTAGAGGTTCACTTAAATACTCTCATGGGGCAACCATAAACATACCAAATATTCCTAACCCAAACCCGCAAGAAATCTGCCTCACTGTTAAACTTTAGCAAAACATGTCTGAAATCAAGCAGGCCCACTGAAACGGAATCCCTTAGATCAAGAGAGAGGAAGAACTTACGTAGATCTGGAATTGTCAGCCATCCTTTTGAAAACTTGCCAACCAGAGAGAACCGAAACGAAGAAGCAATAGGAAATATATCCTCAGCATTAAACACAACAACAGGTTCCCCACGATGCGTAGCCAAAGTAGCTTGAACCTATCGCGTCTCCAGCGAAGAGGGCTTCGCAAACAACGCTGAGAAGGATTTTTTCGTAAAGGAAGGGGAGGAAGAACCCGTGTGACCCCCACCCAGCGGTGGGGGGCAGCCACGGCTGCCATGCAAATCAAAACAGATTGTAGAAAAAAACCTATCAAAAGAAAAAGAAAAAGCAAAAGCAAAAGCAAAAGCAAAAAGAAAAAGCTCTCTTTCCGTTGAAATTTCTCAACAGTGCTTCCACCATAGCTGGAATGAAGGTTGTTGCAGAACAATCAACGCAGGAGCAACGCTCCGTTCTATCATCGACGCAGGTATAGGAATGGACAGGAAACCAACTTTTGGTGTGATCGATGGCACCCTATAGGGCCATTGTATCTGCACTTCTCTGAGAACTGGCTTGCTGGCTTCAATCTAAGTCTGATCCTCCAGTAAAATGTTTCTGTGCGGTCCCCTATTTTCGTCTTATACTCATGCAATCTTGGTCCAGAAGGGGAGGTGGGAGAAGGGGCAAAAATTAGGGAGGGGAGAAGTTAAGCTTTCCTCACTCTGAACGATTACTTGTTTGTAGGAATGAAACTTCCATCAGTTAGGATTTGAAAGTGACATTCGGCAGCTAGGGGCGATTTCCGCTGCTACCAATGGCAGTGTTCCTCAGATTTTTTTTTATATTTAAACTAGAGTAGAAATTTCATCAGTAGCAAACCAATGGAGCTAACATGAAAGCGGATAGGTAGAAATTGTTACACCAACGATTCACAAAAGTAACCAAGATTCAAAAGAACATTGAGTCCTATTCCTTGTTCTTTTCAAATTGTATAAGAGTTAACAAATCTACAGTTCTTTCTAATTTCACCCTTGTTTCCAGTGAGCACATTAACATTCCCCATCTTGATCATTGAGTTTACAAATGAATAAAAAAAATATTCTTGATTAGAGGCATAAGCAAAGACATGCTTTCTTATTTCCCATTGAAGACCTTGGTCTACCAGCTCATTGTCTGATATCAACAGTCCTCTTCCTTCAATGATGTTAATGAAGTAGTGGTTGTCAAACCTAGCTGGTGTCTTGAGATCAAGTGGTGCCAGCGTATTATCCCTCCCTGATCTTGGGCATAATGATCGTAAAGCACTGAGGTACTCCTCATCTCTCTCATGATAGCCGTATTTTTCTTCAGAATTGTAGTCGTAGATCCTTTGCCTGAAACTCAAACACCTTGCTTTTCCCAAAGTATGGCTGCCTGCTCATGGAAAAAACTTGAAGATAACAAACTCTCGCGAACATATTTACCAAAAGCTGATAACAAAGCACAAAAAGGAAGACTCTGAAGTAAGTTACTGATGGCTTCATACTTCTGGACTAACATTTTGAAAACAGGAATTCCATCTCGTCAGTTTTAAGAGCATTTTGTCATGTTCTTTTTAAGTTAGAATTCAGTTTAAGAGTCATTGAGGGATAAAATGTTTCAACAGTTACCTGATAAAGCAACCAAGTCTCCAGTGTCAAGACCCTGTTGTTGAAAGTCGGCTATGAGGCTGTCTAGAGTGGAGTTTGGAGCTGGAATAAACTGATTGGCACCATTGAAGCTTGCTGTAAGAGAGTCTCTCCGGCCTAAAAGGACATCCCACCCGGGCCCACCTCTCTTTTAACAAAGAGCCCCAGAAGAATGCGTTCAGAAATTGGAAATGATTTGGTTGCCATCAAAATGAGGAAGCAGATTATGAAAACAATATTCAGATGGTTGAAATCTTATTGGAACCGCACAATTGGCGATCAATAAACAATCTTTTCATTTAATTTTCACCATTTCTACATACTACACCAACCATGTTAAAATCATCAAAGTTCTGGGGATTTGGATTGTCTATAACATCAATCAACAACGACTTTGATTTTTCTTGAAGTACAATGAAATAGATATGCATCTCAGAACCCATCAGTATTCATATCTTTAGGAGACGTAATCCAAAAATGTGTGCAAATATGAAGTAGAAGGAAGAGAGAAGTACCAATACAACTGAATCCCGAGCAGCAATGGTTATTATATCAGCACATGAAACAGTAGCAGGACAGGACTCTTCAACTACGTACTTTATTTCATCTATGACTTCAAATCCTCGCAGAGAATTCAAGTTAGGCCCTGCTTCTTTTTCACTTATAACATTTTCAAAATCATCGAGTAAAACTGATGCATCACATCCCTACGAAGATTGAGTTCAACAAAGATTAAAAACAAAAACAGGTAATCTCACTGCTAAATTAGGGCCACTGTTAGAGACCAATGAAATTACTCCCATTTTACCAGCAATAACCCTCTGTCTACTTCAAAATTATTGCAGAAAGTTGTATAACCATCTTGCTTCGAATGCCAGCACTGTTCTACGGCCTTAGATGATGAGTAAGTACAAAAGTTTTAGAAGTTCTTGTATGCAGATTTTAGTTTTCTTTACTAACAAGCTGGAAATTAGTAGGCAATTCTTACTTTGCCAACTGACAACTTAAATTTTATGGTTTTAAACAACCTAGCCTAGCCATCCTATTCCGACATAGTGCATAGTAGAAGTTTAACCTTCGAATTTAGCATTAGGAATCGTACAGATTTGGTTTATCCATTCCCTTGAAGAAACGAAGTGAAAAGAGGATGATGTCGAGTTCAGAATCATCCTCAAGGATTACTAGCACAACTAGCCTTTTCATCAGTTAGAAAGTGTTTTACCAGTATGTACCAATACCAAGTTTTGCAGCAACTTGTTATCGATGAATGTAATCTTACGAGAAAGGCAACTAAGTATAACTTAAGCAATGTGAAAGAGAACAGAAAAGAGGCTAAACCATGACAAAACAGTCATGGAAGTGCAACCGTAGCAGCGAGGCAGCCATACGAGGATCTTCGAGCACAGCAATTTCAACAATGCGTTGCACCATCTCTTCCAAATGGGGGCATGTTTCTTTGTAGTAGTCAAGAACGAGAGGGCTATCACATCTTGAATTTCTTACGCGAAAAATTGTCAAAACAAGTACAAAGAATGATATTTGCACGGACTTCATTGGGACTCAGACATAAAACTTGTGAACGAGATTCTACAGAAATGGAAATTGAGCCAATAAGGAGATTCCAATAGCAGCTTCTCTCTATGTATAGGTACGGAAAAGTTGACAAAATCTAGGCTCTTAAAGAATCTGGTTACTGGTTTCATTTGGATTGTCAAAACCAACTTAGCTTTCATGAAATACTTTGAACTTTTACTGTTTCAAGAGTAGATGGACCTAACAATAGCTAAATTGCCTGCTTTATCTGGTAGCTCAGTAAAAGTGAGAATTAGATTTAATGGTGGCTGTGCCTTTACTGAAAGTTCATTAGGAGGAGGATCAACTAATGGTAGAAAAATTAACAAGTCGAAGAAGAGGGAAAAAAGTACAAGACAAAGCATGCATTTTATCTTGACCACAAGGAGTATATCCAGAAAGCACCCTCTAATTTGACAAACCGTTGAGACAAGTGGTACTCATGAGCGAGGAGATTGGATTAAATCAAGTTATTCTTGTCATGTTTTAAAGGATTGGGAAGGAGACTGGTGGGATCCAAAGAAGAGAGAATACAAGGTAGCAACGGGCTGGGGAGGGAGGTTGATGTAAATTGGACTTTCAAAAAAGACAACTGTGAGTTACACCTAAGTGGAGGATCATAAAAGCTTCTTCTTATATATTCCACATAGACAATCTGTTACAGAGTAAGGTCCCCATCTGCTCACAAAGGATAGGAGGACAGACAAAATTTTATCATCTACATAAAAAAAAAAAAACCCTTCCCCGCCCATTAAGCATAAAAGGAACAATTGAATTTCCCAACATCCACATAAACTCAGAAAACTGGCAAGATATGACTCACTCCAGCTGAAAAAAGAGAAACAAAAGAAAGTTAAAAACAAGCTCGTGTGGTTCTTCCTGCTATGTACATATGAAGAAAGTCACCTCTTCTTTGTCCTTGTGAATTCAAAGAAACTAGCAAATTCTTATACCATGCAGATACGGATGCTCCAAAAGTTATATCTGTTGTTGTTGTTAACTTGGTCTTTATGGATCAATGTTAATACCTTCTACCATCTTTAACATGCAAAGGCCTCTGGATGATACTTTGAGATAGGTCTCTGGGACGCATTTTAGAGGAGAGAAAGAGTTGGTTTTTCCTATGGGCTTGATGAACTTCTACTATCCACTAAACTTTTATTTAGTCCATTGAAGCCTGTGTACCTGCTTGAAAAGGGAACAGCAAAAAGTGATTATTTATCAATCTATACACAATACAAAAATAAAAATATGCAGAATGCAGTTCAATGAACAGGCAAAAGTGGTGATCCTAGCAATTTCATAGTGAAAACACAAAAAAGTTTCAAGTACAACCAATTCACAAACAAGAATGTTAATCGTCCTATTATATAGAACTCTAATACCAATAGAATAAAACTGATACTCATTTCATTTTCCAAGAGAACAAAAAAGATACTCAGTAACCATGGAAATGAAAATCTTATTTGAATTACCTTTTACACTGCTTGACTTGTTATCAGTATGCTACATCTCAAATTCCCCACCTTCATTGAGGAAAATATCAGGATGCACTGCTGCACTGGATTTCAGAGCTTTATGAAGTTTGCAATGATCAAAGATTTCAACTTCGAGCGAGAACATTGAACTGACAGGACGATGATCTGAGAGCTTTAGCTCTGTTCTCTTGTAAGACAGCTGCTTTATGCCTTTTCCCAACCACAGAATGCGATCACACCTGAAGGATCAATTCTCTTAAACATTACTGGATAATGCAATGTGCATTGGGAAAAATTGCATGCAAAATACTTTCCTTCACAAAGATCTTAGATTTGGCTATTAAAGATCTCGCTTACCATGCTGGTGATCTCTTCTTCTCCCCTTCTTTTGGATCTTCGCCAACATATCTGTCAGAATTGAATTCATACTTGTAAGTTGGGGCAAAGTTTATGACCCCTTCCATCCATCCGTCAAATACATGCCCACTTCGTAGCTCTTTGCTAAGCTGCCACATTTATACTGCTATTGTAAGCTTTTTCTCATTTATCATCATGCAGCAAACTTCTTCTGACTTTTCAAAATAAAAATGTCCCTTGGGCAAGAAAATTAACTTAACCAAAGGACACTAGTTAAAAAAAAAAAAAAAAATCAACCCTGTGATCTAGTTAAGTGAATACTTCTAAAATCCAGAAGAAAGTACTCCTCCTCCTCCTATAAACTTGGACAAAAACCTATGTGCTTCAACTGAACCTAACAATAGGGATGCAAATCAGGGGACTTGAATCTCACCTGATCACTGTTAAGAAGTTCATTCCATTTCTTGTTTGCAACATGCTTCCGTACTTCTTCATCCAACATACTGATGCGATAGTTTAAATCCCCAAACCAGAATATCTGACTGCTTAGACAAAAATTTGGTTCAAACTCATGATACAATAACATAATGGACAAATAAAAGGTAAAAGGAAATTGCTAGCTACCAAATACAAATTTTCCAAGTCTTGGGAAAGTAGTATATCTCAAGGACAGAAAATTTTCTGGAAAGCATAACCTAATATCACAATGCGATTAGTAACCACCTTCCTCCTCTCTCTACGGTAAAAGAAAGAAAATTGCTGCGAAATACATACTCGTGAGATGGAATTGTCTGAGGCTGATCACTTTCAAAGACAGAGGAGAACAGAGTTCTTCTTAGTATCTCGTTTACATCAGCATTGCGTTTATGTTCAGCCCCTTCCTTTTGTCCAGAGGTCAAATGAGAGCATACAAAGCACAAACGTGACTGGTAAAGTGACATGCTCAAAGAAATAGATCCCTATGGCAGAAGCAGGATTAGTAAGGTCTTTAATAATGTGAAATGCAGCCACTACATATTCATATTCATTGCCTTAATGTGATAGGACGCACAGATAAGACCAAAGAATCAGGAACTGACCAAGTGCATGATTTAAAGGCAATTTTTTGTTTCATCAAATGGCACTAATTCTAAACAATTAGAAAAGCTCAATAATACCTTGTTTCCCATGTAACCCATAAGCCCAACACCCACAGGAGAGACTTTCAAATTGTTTATGTGCCTCCTCAACCTTCTACGCACCCAAACTGACACATATATCCCAACCATCTGCTTACTGACAATCCGGACATACCTGGGGCGCAACTTTACGGGATCCTTTGCCTCAAGTTTTTGTTTGGCCTCACTTAGTTCCAGAAAAGAGTCGTCTTCCTCCTCAGAATATTGATCAGACCCATCAGAGAGAGGATTAAGAACTTCAAGTCCATCTTGCTGATCCATCCACATCATTGCTAAGTTTCCGGAGCTGTGGTGCACCCTTTTCAACCCACGACTCTCCTCAGACATTTCATTCATCCTTCCGGAGCTGCTCAAAACTCTTCGCAACTTCAATCTAGAAGAAAGAACTTGAGGTGTAGCATCCAGTGAACGTTCAGGCCAGTCCAATCTATTGTTGCTGTCCATTCCAAATATTCGCTGCAATTGAATGTCCTTCGCCACAGTCATCTCAGTTTCACATATCCCATTGGTACCAATAGACTGCATGCTGATAGTGTCTAGGATAGGAGTTTCTGCAACTTCAGCAAGCATGTCAGCAGCAGCAGAAGTCCTTAATACTGGGGATGGAGGAGCACTGTAGCTTTTCTGTATAGCTTCACGCTCTGGTGACTTGTTCAAGGTCCTTCGTATTATTGCCTCCCATTTTGGAATTGGCCTTCTATTTTCTGCTCCGAATACGTTTCCAGCGTTCAAAGGAACCACCTCCTGGAAACTGTGAGCAAGCATAAACACCTCGGAATTCAAATCCGGATAAATCCTCACAGCAAGTAAAGACTAGTTTGGGATGAAGCAGAGTGGTTTAGACATGTTCAGAGAAGAACAATAGATGCTCCAGTTGGCAGGATGCACAGAATGCATATTTCAGTTTAGACATAGAAATTGGAAACGACTAGTGAAGCACAATTGAGGAAGGGATTTCTGGGAAGTTCAACCAGTTCTAGAAGAGAATAAAGCTTTTATCAAGTTGAATATACTTCTCAAAGTTATCCAATGAGGGAATTCTAGATTGAATATTATCTGTAGGAGCTTCAGAATCAAGTGATTTTTTATAGGCATTTCATTCTTTCAAAATTCGATAACCTAAATCATGTGTGTTGCAGGTGGTCTTGGCATGTTACAAACTCACTGTAAAAGATGAGGTTCTTAGACTACTTTTTCCTTGAGCAAGCAGCTCTTAGACCTGGAAACGACCTCAAGTACTTACCCAAGAATATACATATCTGCAGGTTCTTGGGTAGACAGCCACTCATCAATCTCAAGATCCTCATTTGGTAGCCTTCCAGCGACATTCCAAGTACCTATTGTCACTCTGCAGAGGAAACAAGAACTCCCAATGAATTTGTCACCTGATAAAGATTTCAGCACTGACAATTCGTTTATAAGAGAACACATCCAAAATCATGGTTTTGGAGCCAAACCTCACATCTCTTCTGCTTATATACTGAACTCTAAGAGTTTCTGATTTTCCTCTCCTGTGTCTCGGCGAGTATTCCTTTGAATAATTCCCTGAAACCATTGTCAAGTGTTAATGCAATGCCGTCTTCTCCAACAGCATGACAAACCAATCTAAGGTTGAAATGTTCTCAAGACAAGACATCGGGTAAAAAGATAAATTTTCGTTCAAGCTGGCTACAATAATTGAACCACAGCCAAGAAAAATATATGTTACTATATTCCTGAAGAAGGTGATTACAGTTGAGTTCGCAAGAAAAGTGCAGGAGTGGGGCAAATTAATAACTGAATGAACGAATACCATTTAAGAAAGGAAGCATTAACCAATCAATTTGCACTTGCACTGGTCTGCTAGTTGCCAAACTGCGGAGTTTGAAATGATCATAAAAGTGAAAAAACTAGAGAAAACCTATTTACCTCAATATACAGGCATGCTCTTTGTAGGTACGAAAGAAAGCTGGTTTTCCATTTTATAGAAAGATTTCACAGAACCAAAATTTGTAAATTACCTGAATCTTCATTCTGGCATACAGATTGGCTCCCCTGGATCCTACGGGCATGATCCTGATCGATTCTTTCATTTTTAAGGGAGTCAACTGAAAAGAAAGTGCAACAGAATAACCATTTCAAGGCAAGCAAAGGATAATCAAGCTAAGTCGAATATAACGAAACACTATAATTAGTAAAGATAGCAGCGAATTGCATAAAACAATTAAGCAGGGAGAGAAAAACCAAGAAACGAGTTGAAATGGATGAATTGTGCTGAACATACCGTCATCCTCACTCTCAGTTTCAGTGTCAACTTCATCCTCACTAAAGTCATGGGCCTTAGGCTTAATGTTCAGCCATTTTTTCATTACAATGGAGGGCCAAAATGGCTGCTACCAAATGCAACTCTCAATCAGCATAATCATTAGAATCAAATCATTATCAAGAACTCAAGATTCTAGGAGAACTACTGAAAAACATGTGGCCGGAAAGAAAAAAAGAAAAAAGAATACCGGAGAACGCTTTGCTCTTCGAGTTTTCATGTTTCAAGACAAGAAAACCAAAAAGGTGGACCTGAAACTCAAGAATACTACTTGCAAATGCCGATACACTGCTGTTCTCAACTGCGCATGAAATGCCATAGATTTTATACTTGTTGGAGTTAAATACATTTTAAGTGTTTTGTAAGGCTAAATAAAAACAGGGTTGTCTATTATTAGACTCCCTGATACCAAACTACAAAGAAGATTCGTCAGCAGTACAAATAGCATTGGCCACAAAAAAAGTAATGGCTTCAGGAACATTCACTGCCCAACTTGCCTAAAAAAAAATGTACCCTGATGGTCCTCTCATGTTGTCCTTTTCGCGTTGATAATCAAAAGCATGCTATCATAAGAAATTTCAATCAAAAACCAACCCAATAAGTTGTATAAAATAAGAATGTCAATTTAAGACTTTACAAACCTAACAAATCTGTCCTACTTCATTCAACTGGTACAGTATCAAAATCCCACAAAAGGGCTACTGTGCACACATCAGCCACTGATACAAATGGTTGAAAAAAAAATCCTAAGTAGTAAAGTACAAAGACAGCACTTAATTCAGCCTGCATGTTGGATGATATGAAGTAATGGCCAAAAAACATGCATTAGCCATGACCTAATAGACAATGATTCATATGGTTGGGGATCATTTAATATGAGGAATGAATATTAAAAAAAATTAAAAACTTGTATAATAGTTGCACACCAAATTAAATTAGAAACTAGTGACCCTTCACTAATATAGGCTATGTCCAAAAAAAAACGCACACACATTACTCTAAAAAATGGACTACCAAAGGCATCCCAAAACACAACAACAACTCAAGAGATGGCATACTAACACCTTAGGTAAAAAAAAAAATATCATTCAACTAAATTTTGGCAACCAAATTATTATGGTAAACCAGCTCCAAACTTCGGTTTTATCTGCATGTTTTCCATGTATTTGTAGCCAATAGTGATTCGACTAAATGAAATTCTATTGTTTATCCCAAAAAAAAAAAATTGGTCTCACCTGAGATTAAAATGTTTCGGTCAACCTAATTAACTTGGATTTTCATCAAAAGTAACATGTTGTTCTGGGTTTGTGACCATAACATTTTTTTCCGTAAAGGTGTTCACTGTTTAGTAAATCATCCAAAACTAGATGACAATAAACTGACACATGAGAGCTCAAAAAGGCTGCAGTCAGCAGTTTGGTTAACCAACCTCTGGCGTTTCCACATCACCAGCCGCGGACTTATTCAACTCGACCAGCCACCTATCTGTTGGCCAAGTTGCAAATCCCAGCTCTAATGATGCATGATTTGAATAAACTAGACGCGGGTTAAGCTAGGCACCAGCAAAATCAGGCACCGCCAAATTAGCAAATTTAACACTAGATTGTCCTCTTGACATCACAGCAAATCATCTATATTGACCCCGCGTTCACAAATCAGCCAGAAACTTGGCCGTCACCTAGATTAACAAAGCCGAAAAGATCAAGATTTACGACCATATTATCATCAGTAGTTCGAGTCAAAACGATGATTATGTCCTGATTAACATTATTATACCCACAATTATTGTTGGTACCAGGTTGGACGGTACATAAAAAAAATCAACATGAGTATATACGTGAAATATTTATAGAATTGAGCACATCTGTCCGTGTGACTCTATAGTGTAGGTTTGTGGGCAGTTGGCAAGTGTACACTAGGTGAGGATTTTCCAATTAAAAGTTGCACCAAGTAGTTCGTGGCTGGGATTTTTCCATGGTTTTTGGCTTTCCTTTCTAACAATCGGCAACACCTGTACCATCACATCTTGTATTATAGCACTGATCTAACTGAGATATATAAAGCGTTAAAGGAAAAAGGCCAAAAGGCTCGTCCATTCCAGAGAGATGTATTGATATCTCCTCTTTTTTTTTCTCCTTATTGTAGAGCCTAAAGAGAAATTTTAAGTTTCTATGGTGACCAAATTACTTTTTAACGAATTCGTTTGTAGTGTAGATAAAATTTGAGGGAGTTTAAAAACTTTTAACTTATAAAATCCTAAAGAAAAAGTATCCACGTACATACATATATAAATATTTTAGTCAGCGTTTCCTGTCGTTAGTATTTTAAGAATAAGAGATGTTAATCGCACTTCACTTCTTTTGGTAATCACACTTTCACCGTTAGTTTTATCATAGAATCTAATAAATGAAAATGTACGAGTAACACAAAGGGGGGGGGGTTCTTTTTTAATACCTGCATTTATATGTTTAATTTCTGTATTTTCTCATGCAAATACAGCTGCAAGGTGTTATTAGTTGAGTACCTATTCCCTTGACAAATTGACAATGGGCACGAGCCAAGAACTAAGAAGTCAGTCAATAGAGAAGGCTGCGTGGAGGAACAATAACAAATTGACAATATATGGGCATGAGCCAAGAAGTGGGTCAATAGAGAAGGGTCCGTGGATGAAGCCATGGACAAAAATTGGCTGGACCACAGCACTATATGTGGTGGTAAATGAACTATGACCGTGGAAAGATTATCAAACAGTGTGTGTTCCAGAGGCTGATATCACAGATTGAGAAGTGAATAATTAAGAAAAAAAAGTAGTTAGGAATTTGGAAGGCTGCATTTCGATTTCGTCAGGCAACGGAGTGAGTAGGATACAATACATCTATAGCTGTAGGCTGGTAGCTTCACTGTGGGAAGGAAGAAGCAATAATTAACAATATAGTTCCCTCTCTCATCTCTGCTGCTGCTGCTGCTTGGATATTACTATAATTAGTTGAGTGGTTGGCCATTTTTTTACTTTGCATTGCTTATAGCTTGTAAAATATATAAGGTGAAATATGTTTTTGCCTCCTTCTTTTTCTTTTCTGGGAATTCAGCTCAAGAATAAAGTCTTCATAGCAATCCAATTACCATAAACGTCTAAATTTTTCAAAGTCCTGTAGTGGACTTGCAGTGAATCAGTCCTCCCTTCCAAGGGCTTTTTCAGTTGAATTTTTTGTCCAGTGTCGTCTGATTATATAAATTCATATAATTGTTTGGAGTAAAATAGTATAATTTTAGAATAAATATGAAATTTGTGAACTTGTATAACTAAATTCACAATTACATTAAAATTATATGAATTTATGCTAAAAATTATAAGAATTACAACACCCCCAACCCAACTGGACAGAATCAACCGCCTTAAACTAGGCCCCAGCCATCCCTGAGGCGAAAGCTGCTTGCCTATAGTGGCCTTTGCTTGCAGGACGAGGTGACAAAACCTTTATTGACATATTGTTGACTCCGTCTTTGTAATGTCATATTGGATAAACATCACAAACTAAGATAATTGTCAAAAGGGACTTCAAAGGTGATTACCCCTTCTCATGCATCGCCATGGACCCAATTGTTTTTCATCTTGAGATAGTGGACAGATGAACTCATGAAAGAAGCAGACAGGAAACTTGATCCCACGCACATCGATCAGACCCTTTCGCGATTTTTTTTTTTTTCTTTTTCTTGTGGAACCCTTTTTGAAACTTGCCCCTACACTCATCAAAGATTGTAGTTTCGGTTTCAACTTACCATTTGGAAGTTGGAACCAAATGGCTCTTCGAAATACAAGAAGTTGGTTCAAAGGCGAACTAGATTTCAGAAAAATGCATGCATGCATGAAAAACTTACGTACAGTTTGGATTGCAGGGTTTGGAGAAAATTTTCTTAAAATATTCATTTGATGTATTTTTAATTATCTTTTTATTTTGTATATACATTACGACGTTACAGCATATTTTTCTATATAAAAACAAATCCAAATGGCCTTGCAGTTGAGATATTTGTCAATTAAATTGAAATAGAAGATGTTCATTGTTATGAAGGGGATACCGAAATGATTTCTTAGATTTTGTGTTACTTAATTCTTCTACTACTCCAAACTTTTATCTATTGTTACTTTTTTTTGTTGGTCAGACGTAATATAATGTACTGCATCGTAGGCACCAACACTACATAGTCGGGCTCGTACAAGTACCTACGGCAATCGGTACGTCTTTATCAATTGTATAAATGTCTTTCTTTTGATAGTCATTAAAAGTTCTCCACAACTTTACAATACGAAAAGATGCTCACCGCCTTGATTTTAGGAATTTTCATATTTATGTGTATCACTTAAGAATGTCATGATTTTCAATGATTTTGTGTAGATGGACTCTTTCCAGATGACATGAAATTCATTGACCCCCACTCCCTTCTTTATTTGAAGATGGCTAAAAAAGAACAAAAGAAAGGGGATAATTTCAAAAACCTCCCTTGAAGTTTCAAAAAATATCATCTACCACTCCAAAAATTTTCAAAATCTCACTCAGCACCTTTAAAAAGTGATAGTGAAACCATATGCCAATATCAAAGGTGAGGAATTATCAATAATACCCTCATATTTAAATTTTCTAAACCTGTATTTCTTTCTCTAAATTTACTACATTTCTTATATAATGTCGATACATACATACATACATTACATATATACATGCATGCATGTATGCATACATATATATACATATATATACAATTGAATTGCAAATGTCAATGAAATATAGGATTTATCTATTTATTTGTTTGTTTGTTCCTATTCATGTAGAGCATGGGAGAAATGAAGTAAATGAAGCTCCAGGGTTTATCAAATTTTGACTTTTTTTCTTTTTATAGTAAAATTTTCATTTTTCACATCCATGAAAAAGGCTGTCTATTTCAAAAAAATTCTCTGTATGATATTGAAATAGAATTTCATTTATTGCTAAGCTTTTTTGCTCAAATGTACAAGGTTTATATGCTAATTGCCTTTAAAGAATAGTATTTGCTTTTACAATATCTCTCTGCTATAAAAGTGACTATTGCTTGCAACATAAATTGTTATCAACTTTTACCCCCTCACTTTTAATATAGTTCCAATTTAGTATTTCTTTTCTTGGTTTGCAAAATGTTCATTATTTTGATAGGCTAAGGGCGTTAAGGGCACTAAAATAGTCTCTCTCCTCTAATATTACTTTTGGTTACAAGTGCTAACAATGTCATCAAAATGTCAATTCGATTGGTGCTAAGTGAGATTTTGAAAACTTCAAAGGAGCTAAGTGATCTTTCGTGAAACCTCAAGCTAGGTTTATGAAATTATCCCATAAGAAAGAGAAGGTTTTATGGTGGTGAGTGGCTACCCAAACAAAGACAAGCTTTTGCAATTAAAGCAAAACAAGAAAAAAAAAAAAAAAAACCCACTTTGTTACTCATCATTTCATCTAAAGAAACAAGATAGTAGCTCTCTTCAGTTTCTAGCCAATGACAAAGTTGAAACGGATTCAAGTGCTACCCCATTCCACTTGCGAATATTTTAGTCTATTGAACCTGCACTAGCTACCACTATATTCATAATCCCAGACAAATTAATAGAAATCATTGCTTTGGCCAATCAAGATAAATGAGATTTTTAAACAATCTTTTCTTAAGATATGATGAGGTAAATGATCGGCATAAACTTTTTTCTTCCCTGTAATATATATTTGGCCGACATTTTCATATCTTACCAAATTAAGATTGAGGATACAATAGTTATCTATATCTTTAACTAATTGAAAACGTAAAGAATATCAACTTGTCCATATTACGTTTTTATTGCGTGACACATTAGCTAAACAATAAATTGAGACACCAACCTAATTGGTTCAATTACATATCAAACTATTAAATATATTTCTAGTTGCTAACTTTTGTTAAGGCTTGTGATTAGATGCTTTTGTGAATAATCTCACCCCATTATCCCAAACGGATCTGAAAAAGCAAATACCCAATGGAGTTGACATTAAGATTTCTCAAGTTGAAATATTATAAAAGAGAATATTCTCCCTTTAAAGATCAGGCTGATTCTTTAATTTTTAAATGTTTATTTAAAAAAAAAATCCAGATTCCTTTTCAAGGTCCAATGTTGCAACAGTGATCAAGCTAATTACTTCAACCCTCGTTTATTTTGTGATAATACCATTAGAGAGAACATGGTCTGTATATCAGCAGCCAATCTCGTTTTCTGCAAGTAATATGTAAATGGCCCCAATGCCGGTAGGATTGTCAAAATTTACGTGTGAATGGTTGGTGATATTACATGTTTTGTATATACTAATCTTTGAAAAGTCTTCAAAAAGAAAGGTTTTTGCACTAATATTGGAAAATCTTCAAAAAGAAAGGCTGAAAATATACAGCTAACATATGACATTTTGGTTTCAAATTCCAATGTGTAGCCGCCACCAGGAAAAAAAATTTCTAATGTCTCGGTGCAAGTCAATTTTTGCATAGTTGTTGATGTACTAAAAACATGGAGAAGAAAACACAAAAAGAAGAAAGGATAAATTACAAATACCGGCCCTTTGATTTTGCACAATGTCAGATGATCCCTTGAAGTTTCAAAATAGCCATATAACCTCCTTGACTTTATGTAAAGTGGAAAATGGACGGAATGTACAGTCAATTTCAAAGGTTATATACAATGCGCTCCAAAAGTGCGTGCAATGAAATCATAACATCTACTTAAACCCCAACCCTGCCCCGCCATGGTTTGCATAAACATCCACTACACCCCTCTATGGTTTCTACATTTATCTATGTAATCCCCCTGTGATTTTATATAAGGTGTTTAATTCGTTGTTTGATTTACCATTTAAGTAAGGTATTACTGGTACTTTAACTAACGATGTTGTATAGGTTATTTTTCATCAAGTTTTCACTTTATACGAAATCATAGAGAGGTGAAGTAGACATTTTGAAAAGTTAAAAAGATCATATGGTAATAGATGAAACCATAGGAGCTATTTGTAATTTACCCAAGTTAAAAAAAAAAAATCCAAAACTGTGCATTTTGATTACTACCGGACATCTTTTGGACATCGACTTGGTGACTGGCCTGCCAATCAAGACACAGCTGTTTGAATGGGATGATTACACAAAAATGAAATGAAGCAAGATGAGTATTCAAGAAACGCTAGTCTGTTTCTTTCTGTGAGTGTTATCATCTAAAAGGAATTAAATAGGAATTAGTCACAAGACAATTGAATGTGTGAATCCAAAATGCAAATGTCATCCTCAATGAGTCAATGTCGGTGTCCATTTAATCACAGTCGCAAAGGAAGAACAGGAACAGTGAAGTTTCTTGTATAATATCTTTCCCCTTCCATATGTTTGGACCACAACTACAAAACCAATTAATGGAGTGCATACATCATGTATGATACATGGTGTGGAGATAGACTTGATTTAACGAAACAAAACCACTGAAAAAGACACGCACTTACCGACCTTCTTGTTTCTCCAATTAGATGAATTTGGAGACGTCCTGCATCAAACCAACAAATAGGTTAAAAAGCCAGAAGTATTGTACTGTATAGTATATATGTTTCATTTAGTATTATTTTTACATGCAATATATAAAAGTAAACAATATTTTGAGCTGAAATGTGAAAATATGTAGACGTTGAAAAGATACAAAGATATTCTATTTTTGTTAAATCTTAGTACGTCATGGAGAGATAATGATGACATTGAAGGGGAGATGGGGTGAGAGATCACTCCCCCATCAACCACTCCGTGTTCTAAAATCTTCCTTCGTCCTTATCTCCTTCTCGCCTCACCTCATACCCCTGCAAGTGCTCCCGCTGTTAGTTAGTCATAATTTTTATTTTTTGTTTTCACATTATTTGTGTACATATATAATATCAATAACATTATTGTAAATCATTCTTTTAGACTCTTAATTAAATATTCAAATGTGAAATCAAGGTTAAAAATCATTTTGATCTTTTTAATTTATTTTTCCATAGTTAATGGAAAATCTAAACTTATAACCATCTTTTTTATTTTTTAATAAACAACTTACAATATGTAAAAAAAATGCAAATAAAATAAAAATAAACAAATCATCGCATTTTATCATCTAATTTATGATATTTTTAGTTCTCAAATTATAATATATATGCGCATATTATTGATGTGTAATTATGATGTGTGTATGTGTGCGTGCATGTGTGTATACACATTTTTTTGAAGTTATTTTAATGACAAAAGACGGGACAAGAATGGGGCGCGGGCACCTCCCAATCCCCCGCCCCCAATATTTTGGCAGCGAGTTGGTGCCCGCACACATTGCCATCCCTATGAAGAGGTAGTTGCATTACCCATAAGGATTAGGAAGTCATTGCGAAGGTGATGAGTCCTCTGAATCTAACTTTTGACGATCAGAATGATAATTAACTAACACCAATTATGATGGATAAGTAAGAGCAAATGCCAAAGGAATACCCAAAAAAAAAAAAAAAGATATTAAAGAACTTTGCAAGAGTTAATGTGCTGGGAACAAAGCTTTAAAAGACTTGGCATATGGGATTCTCGGTCCATTAATTACGAAACTATTCATGTTATGTAAGATATTTTAAGGGCTTAAATAATGTTGGTTTTGGATAAAGTGTTTTCAGAAGATTTGGAAATGTTCGAATTTGAAGCATATTGAGTTTCTGAACTTCTGATCCCTGCTCTCTGCGATCAAAACAAGTTAATTGCATTTTCGAATATTTGGAATTAGGAAGCAAAATAGATTTAACTTAGGACTAAATGAACTGCAATTGAACTTCCCTTGTCAAAATCCTAAAAACTCAAGCAACAAGGACTGTAGTACACTTGAACTTCTATGTACTAAAATCCAGTGGAAATAACAACATTTTTCAACCCATTATGTGGAAAACTGACTACCTTTTGTCGAGTATCACTTTCTTCTGTTTCCCATTGGATGACTAAATATTGAAGAAAAGTTCAGTGAAGTTGTGGTTGCCAATTTCAATTACGATTGCTCCTGCAGTCGCCCTTCTGGCTTTGGCCACTTTCTTAATTTGGCCACATTCTTGGGCCGTACGTTTTATCCACATTGATGAATATGAACGCCACATTTTCTTCGTACAGAGGATATGGAGTTGTTTGTGTATTCACCATCACCTGCCTTGCGCTTTAAGCGTTTCGACAAGGATTTGCACGGCTTATCCTCGTAGACATAGATGAGCACTTCTTTGCTGTTATTGGCTAGAAAATGTGGCTTTATCTTGTACTTTGAGCATCAGAGTACTTTGTAGTACTCTCACAAAGAGGCTGATACAAGTGGGCTCATTTCGATAAAGACGATGCACTTCTTCATGTACGTTTCAATACCGCTACAATTATAAGAATTGCGTTAGTGAGCAATTTATAAAAATTTCTTTAACTGACCTATGATTCTTAGATCTATGATTTCAAGAACATGTGTTTAATCCTTGATGAAAAGCACAAAGACAAAGATATAAGTCTCGATAACTTGCCTTAACTCATGATTTTTTATTTTTTTTTTTAAAAAGACAAAAATTGACGCAACAAGCAAATCAAAAAACTAATTTTTTTTTTTATAAAAAAAAAAGGGGGTGATTGACGCAATATAATAGCTGGCTAGCTTTTAGTTTACCCGATGTGCGTCGAAAGCTTTTCTTTACTGGAGGCAGAAAATTTACAGAGACGATATAATGTAGAGTAAAGGGTCTCCTGGTTCTACCGGACGTACCTGAGATTCTGCAAACCACCCGTCCACTTGTTATGGCCAGCAACAATTTTTACCATCTATGCCGTGGTCCCAAATCATTCTTGAATAAAAGCAATTTCATCGTATAGAAAGCGCCCCATCCCTCCCTCCACAACCTACCCACCCAATTTCAAAATAAACATACAAGCAGAGCAAAGCCAAAGGATTGCATAAATTTCACTCGAAACAGGGCTTGTAAATTACAAAGGATTGCATAAATTTAATTGCCCAGAAAGCTCCTACAGCTTTCATTTGGGCTTTCCTCTGTTAAGATGTCAGGATCAATTGCCTATAGCAAGAATGCTCAATGTCACTTTTGTTTCTGACCAAGAGAAGGTTAAGAAAAAGAATCATCTCAACAAAAACTCCCAAATCACATAATACACCACGGGCTCAAAATTCCTCCCTAGGAAGAATGCTTGCACAAGATACAGGCTGTTTACTCATGACAATTATAGCATGAAATGATATCGCACTTTATGTGCAGCTACTTCTTTTTTTTCTTTTTTTCTTTTTTTTTTTTTTTTTGTACAAAGGAGAGATTTAGGTCCTGTTAACTGCGTACTAATCTAGTGGTTGCCACCCCAAGCATATCTTCATAGAAAATGTTCCTGGTCTCCCTTGGGGGCTCCTGTAGCAGTTCTAGCCTTGTATCCATCCTTAGGCTCCTCTTTGCTAAGCTGAGCAGCTACCTCTTAAGCAGTAGCTTTAAACCACTTTACATGATATCCGACATTTATCGGCCTTTTACATGTTTAGTTACTTTAGATCCCACAACTTTCCAGTATTAAGCCTTCCAACAACGTCATACAAAAATAAAAAGGCTAGAGATAACATAGACTACAGTTGTCATCCTTCAGATATCAAACTGGACACCAGAGAGAAAACAGGTGAAGCTCTCTGCAAATCATGTTGGTTGTACAAGGGGGAAAAAGAAAGAAAAAGACTCTGAAAGTTGGACAGTTCTCACACAATCTACAAAAAAACAGTTTCCAAAAAGAAGACAATTACAAATCTGTGAAAATCCCACATTGATCACATTATGGTGCAACGACTCCTCTCTTCTGTAGGCTGTACAGTACCCTGTGGATACCTGTTTGAGTCTGATGGATTGTATGTGAACTCTGAAGTATCAAGCCCATACTGGTATAGAAAAAATTAATAAGAACTACATTAGAATATTGAGCAACTATTATATTAACAACCCAATGAAGCTAAAAAAAGAAAAGGTCAAATAATTTTATTTTACTTTCTGTAGTAAAAAAGTGGGGGAGATAATCCTCATGTTCTTTTCAATGGATTTACGGCTATTTCTCTCTGTAAAAGGCATCCGATGATGTCTTAAATCCACTCACCCAAAAAGAGAAAGTGTATGCAGATCACAGCTAATAGCTCCCAATTGTGGAGAACTAAATCTTATTGCTATCAAAACCATCAAAAGCTTTTAAAGTTTTCCAATTACATGTCTACACTGAAAGGACCTCAAGTGCTTTTCCTCTAATTGATACTTGTTTTTTGGGGTACAATATAATTCTGAATAATTTTACAAAATGAGACCATTACAATTTATATCCACAAGTTCCTCAACCATCTTGCAACAAAAATTATCCTGAAAAGAGAGGTTTCAAAACTATAACATGGGCTGGCTTTTTATTGGAAAGGACAGATAGCCCCCCTTTTTTGGTTGAAGAGAGGACAGATAACTTATCAAGCCACGTCTGAGAAAGTTCATGGATCAAAAGAATAATCACATCCAGTGCCAAAAACCAAATTTAACCAAAAGAAGAATTTGCATTCTAGATTTAACACTTCATCAGAACCAGGGAAGAGTTTATTCTTCATATCCAACACCAATACCAAGGTAACTTCAACTTTCCAAGTGAATTAATAGTTGTAATGAAATCATCCAAAACTCCTTCAAGAAGCACACAGAAAATGCGTTGTAAGTAAAGAAAAAAGTTCAAGACACATGCCTTCTCTCTCATGCGGGTACTCCAAGCATCATTCCTACTCGGGCGTGAATCAAGGGTACCAGCAACAGGGACACCGGTAGCAGGAGCAGGTTGTGGTCTATTGATAAGTGGCTGCCGGATCTGTTGCCTAGGACCACCTATATATTCATCATCGCTGTCATAGTTTGCAGGTCTGTTTGCAGCCCGTACCACAAGAGCTAACAAGAATACAAGAGCCTGCGGTATTTATTGGCATAAGCAAAAGAGAAGCCAACAAAGATAGTAAGAGGGGAGGTTTAGATTTATGCTATATGAATGACAATCTAGAACTCTAAAAACTTGTGCATGTGTTAGAGAATCATGAATAATGATCTAAAATGGTCCAAGTATGTCCACACAATGTAATGAGGCCAGCAGCTAGGACACAGAGACAGTAATAATGGAATACCATGATCCAATTTTGTCCAGACAATAAATTTTGTTATCCTAAAAACTTAAGCGAAGTAGAAGGCTTAGCAGTTAAACGACAACCTTGACTACTAAACAAGACATACAGAGCCACTCCTAAATATCTCACATATCAGTTCCCCTAATGATTTCATGACTCTCCAAACAAAGGACATGATTCTTAGACGTCAAAACACAGGTCAGAAATTTCAACTCTGAATGAAATCCAAGAATTTATCTTTCGCTCCTCGCATCTGCCTGCTAATCTCAGGAGAGAAAAGCTCAGGTCTGACCTAAAGTAAAATTGGCCAGGCACAAAAATACCTCCAAAACAACAGCCCCAAGAGCAACCCATTTGACAATCTTCCAGTGCTCTTCCAGAAAGTCGTAAATCATACCGAACGTTCCAGTTCTGTCAGCTGGAATTTCCTAAGGAAAGTCAAAGTTTAATAATTAGATTAAAAAGTGAGAATTCCTAAGCTTGAAACTTGATGGACAAATTATAGGAACTGTCACCTCTTTCCAGCTTTTGTCAAAGAAAATAAAAGCAGCAACTCCCAACTCAATCAGGATCAACAAGATCACCAACACGGCATACTGCTTAAAGTTAAGGAACCCAGCCATCATAACATCCTCAAGAAAGACATAAGAACCTGGCAAATAAGCTCTGAACTCATCTATTCACATTCTTCACAAACTTGAAGGGTTTCTTATCAGAAAATTCATCAGAAAGAAAAATCTACTTGTCAAAAGTTCAATTTTATTGAGGCGTAAAATTGAGCTAATACAGCTTAATAAGTATTTTCACTTTTAAAACATAAGGCGTTCAGGAAATGCTTGACATCTATACAAAACAGTTCAAATCGAATCAACATAATGAATTAATTGAAAACAGGAAAATAAGAAAAATTATGTCAAAGATCTATTGCTCCATGCTTAGTATTATTGTTCAGTGTAGCTGCTCAAAGACAAACTGAACTTTGAAGTTGAACAGATTCTTGAAATTCTCATGTCAATGCAAAATGTCAGACAAAAGTAGCCTGTAAAGTGAAAAATAGAAAGGAAAATAGAGAAGCAGCTCAGAGAAAGAAAAATCAAGGAAGCAAAACATTTAGCACCTTATCTCCTTACAAGAAAAAGCTGCAGTTCTGTCATCAAATACATCTGTTACCATAAGCAGTTGCATAGGAAACTTCAGGACATAAAGCATAAACTATATAACATGCTCAGACAAATTGCAAAAATAGAGGATACACAACTCAAGCAGCATCCATTTCGTGTCGCTGCTCCAATACAACCAAAACAGGATATGACAAACAGAACTACCCCCACACCAATAAATAAATATATGAACCTGCAAAGAGCAAATTTATTAGCTAATCTTACAGAATTTCTTAGGGAGAATTTTATCTATAGTTACATTTCGTGAACAACATAACTATCATCATAAACATGCAATAGGAGGATTTCTTTCAAAGTGAACAACTAAAGAACAAGTCATCATCGGTGAGAACAAAAGTCACGCTACATTCATATGATTTTCAAACAAAAGCTACAGAAACAGCATCATTATCTTCCATGATACCTGCATATGAATTTTCCTACAGCAATTTGACAATGCAGAAAGTCCGTCAACATGCACCACTCCAGCAACTCATGGGGTGAAGTCATCTACATTCAATTTTCTCCTCAACAATAACACAACCTATCACCTACAATAAGTGAAACTAGACCAGCACTTTATCATTACTTATTAGCAATTCTTAACTCCTAAATTTCCCTTTGCTGCTTTCTGGCCCCAAAAAAGAAGGAACTACGTAAATATTTCTAGGGACAAGATTAGGGAATTCATATTCACGAAGAAGCTTAATTTACAAAAGAAGGCATATCAGTAACATGGAAAAGAATTGATTAAAATACTAACAATTACATAACTTGTAAGGTAATCTCTTTAACTAGAACATGAAGACCTCTGATTTCATTAAGACAACAACAATACATGAACTCGTACTTTATTAGCTTATGTACACATACGGTAGAAAGTCTAATATCTGCATATGTCCCAGGAAAGAAAAAAAAAAATAGAAGTAAAGGCACTTAGCTACAATGTAACTTCTTACAGAATCTAAGTTCCAAAGAATAACTTCCTGCCCAGAAGAAACTCGAAAAGGAAATCCAAATGTGATCCATTATTTCTATCTTAATTGAAACAAGCATTTGCTAAGCTTTCTAATGTCTGACTAGAAACAGAATCCGAAATAGCATTTTCCTAATCACTATTTAATTGGTAGAAACAGGCCTGATCCACTTGTAAGTTCAATGAAATACACTTCCTGTTAATGTCTGGTTGCTTTATGACCTTAGATAATCTGTTTTAAACCTAATAGCCTTCCACAGTACACCCACATCAAGAATTACATCAACCTTGGCAAGAGGACCACCTAAAACTACCATTGACAAAAGCCAAGTCCATTGAGGTACTGTAATCCTCAACAATCAAACAAGAAATTTGATCTCCAATGTAGTGACAAGAAGGATACTGAGCAATTATTAGAAGTTAAGCTGAAGATTCCAGTGCCTAATGAGAAATATGGCTTGATATATCATTCAACACAAAGCATTTAAGCAGTGGCGCATCATGCAAAAATGGGAAGAACATAACTATGACAGCCATGTGATAGCAGTGAGAAGAAAGATAACACTCTTATCATCTGCAGAACCATCAAAGGAAGTGTCGCTTGTGCAACCTAACCCAATAAAAACTGGATAGTTTGACAGTTGCTTCTCAGAAAACATCTACAAGATGCCATTTCAACAACTAAATGCACAAGTTAAACCAAAAGTGCTCACCATAGTGCAATCCAATACAAGAAATGAACTTTAACAAAGTAATGAAAAACACAGCAAAAGAGATCCTCATACCAAGCTTTTGGAAGTTTATCAAAAATGTTGGCAGCAAGAGACACTGCCATGAGCATAGGGCGACCGAGCTGTATCAACTCCTCACTGGATGGTGCAGGGAAATTGGAATCATCACCAGATGACGATGCCTTCTTGTACTCAACAAAAAGGTATATACCATAACCCACCATAGCTAGGCCCACCAGAGTCAATAAAAAGTTCAAGAGCTTCAACAAGCACTCAAAGAACCCCTTGCACCCGCAGCACCCCATTCTCTATATTTTTCCCCAAATCTCTGCTAACAATTCATCAACTCCTCTATTCTCTACAACACAAATCCATATTTACTAACAAATTAGCTCCATAAATATGCATAATTCTGGCTAATAAAAATATAAAATTCACTGAACTGATACTCAGTTAAAACCAAAAAAAATGTGGAAAATAGACAAAAGAAGTCCAACTAAAAATTAAAAAAAAATTAAGACTCAAATAAGACGCAAAAAAATGAACCTGATAAAGAAATTCCAGCTAAAATTTAAAATTATTCAACAGCTACTCGCAATTAAGCCCTAAAAAATGTGAAAAAAATGGTCCAGTACAAACTTCCAAAAATTCGGAAAAAGTTGAAATAAAAAAAAATTTGTATTCTTACAAAGTAGATAGAGCTCATGCACACCTATTGTTTCCGAAATGCTAAAATCTGTCAAAATTTTAGATAAAAAAATTTTTATTTTCCCAGAAAATTCAGCTCCGAAACTTATCCCATATAAAAAAGGTGGAAAATTTGACAAATCTGTTATAATTGACTAGATTATAACACAATTCATTAAAATACCTAAAATTCTATAACTTACACATTCTATCGCGCGAAATTTATCGGTAAAATTAAAACTGCCAAGGTTTTATCATTTAATGGTTGAATTAATCAGAATTTAATGGGGAAAATGCGAATTCGATAGGATAAATTAATGAAGAGATAAAAGATGAAGAAGATTTGAGCTTACATGCAGGAGAGATAATCGGAATTGAGCTTGAGATCGCCAGCTAAGTCGAGGCTTGCAGCAGAGACAGAGAAAAGGACAACAGAAGGAAAAAATTTGAAGAGAGAGAAAAAGTCAGCCAGAGAGAGAGAAAGAGAATTGATGTTGAAAAAAATGTCAGGTGGACTTTTTTGCCCTTTTACTGTTCTTTTCTTGTAGTTTTTTAGTTTTCTTTATTTGTTTAAAAAGATTTTGTGTTTATTCTGCAATTTTCTTTTTGTTTCTTTTTTATTAGTTGTTTCAGTGTTTATCTTTCAAGCTTGTGTGTATGTCCTTTTACTAATGAAATGACTTGGCTATCCTCGAACTCTTTTTGTCTAATTTTCTTCATCTAATTCGAGCTGTGCAAACATATTGTGTTAGGATATGTATTATTTCAAATTATATATATATATTTTTTACATCACAAATACGTTTTTATTTTTCATATTTTCAATCATTTTCTTATCTCATACGTCAAAAATTGTTTACCTATTTTTTAATATTTCTTGTATTATTTTTATTGTTTCTAATTAATATATCTTTGTTGTTTTTAGATCAATTGGGCGATAGCAGGGATTCTGTCCCTCCTTGGATGTAGGTAAGGACTTTGAAACCCTTTGCTTGCATGCCCTGTTCAAGATTTTCTGGACGTTTTCAAAGTTTTCGGAGGTAATTCTTTCCAAATTCTTAATAAGCTTAGTTGGGTTCATTTCCATCCCCCTTCCCTCTCCTCCTAATGTAGAACCAATTGTAAAAATATTGTAGTAAAAAAAAAAAAAATTTTGTTGCTTGCATGTACTAAAAAAAATTTTTACAACAATCACATGTGATTCATTTCGATTCCGGCAAGTTTTACTTATTAGAATTTTTTTTCTTTGTGCACTTAATAGGGAAACTAACGGCAGTTTTTTTAATCAAATCAACGGCAGTTTTGGTTGTTGGTCACCACCAATGATTTAAAAGTCTTGATGAGATGGGAGGTCAAAAATTCAAACCTTATCTTGCCTTTTATCGCTTTGCCACTATACGGCTTCCCCCAATCTATACGGGTGTGTAATGCACATGTCTTGTATGATAGTGGTTCGGTTCCTATTAATTTTCTCGTTAGTCCAGTTGGATCTCCCCTAGAATAAATTAGGGTAGGAGTGGATGAACATTCAAAATGAGAAATCCAAAAATTCTGGATCTAAGCACACAAAAACCCAAAAAAAAAAAAAAAAGAAAGAAATATTGGGCCATTTTAGGTACATGACTTAGTTGAAATTGCATATATAAAAGCAATTGCTTAAGTGTACATGGAGATAAAGACTAGATTACATTTCAATTTTTTTTTCAATAGTGTAAACCTCCAATCATCATGTTTTACACTTAAAGACACACAGAGTTTTGTTCTGTGGCTCAGATACTCATTACATGTCAAATTAACACTTAAAACTCATACCCATAAAATCTAAGGTAATAAACTTGCTTTATATGGTAATTATAATAGTTTGGCAGTAGTTCTCTTTTAATCATTCAACCGTTAAGCCTTTGAGAACATGAGCCTGTGCAGTGTGGCATCGAGGATGATGGATCACAGCCTGCCCGCCCGTTCATGTGATGATTGACTGTGCAAAAAACACACACACACACACGCACTTATATATAACGGTTGAAAAATATTCTCGTGTTTAGCTTTATCCCGTTGGCGCAAGAAGAATTTAAACCTTTTTATAATGAGTGGGGACGAAGAGCATTTTAACCAAAGATGGTCTTGGCATCATCCTACCGGCCATTACCTGCACCAGATTTTTTTTTTCTAATCTTTTTTTTTCTTAGTTTCTTTCTCCCTGTTCTGGAATCAAAGAAAGAGGGTTTCTACATTTGGAAAAAGTATGAATTCCACTATAGCCAAATTATTCCCAGTGTTAATATCCATTTGTCCAAGAATAATTAAGAAGCAGATTAATGAAAGTTTCAAATGGAGGTGTCTAAACAAACACACAAAGATTAGATATCTTTAACGTATTAGGTTTACTAACCAATACTTTACGTGATCATGTGTTTTATGGATGTCAATACTAGAATGCCATGGACGGTTAAGTTTAATAGTGGCAGAAAGAAACTCAATGCGTTTGATAAAATTGAAATTCGAAAACTAAAATTTGAAATTTAAAGTTTGAATCGGTTAAATTGCTAGATTGTTAAGTAATAAATGATTTGTGGCTCCTGAATGTATCCCGTTAAAAATGATAATGTATTTGACCTAAAAAGTTGATTCCTTATCCAAAAAGTCAATTTGAATACAAAACTTAATTCTTAAGTAACAAAATTAAGAAGCAAGGTCAAGTTTTTTCTTTTTTCCGGATGCTAGTAGATAGTGTGTCTAGATACAAAATTGTTTTAAAAAAATTTTAAAATAACAATATATTACTTTTTTTGTGAATAAGAAAAACAGTTAAAACGATGAAGAATTACTAAAAGACATGTTTATGACGTAAGTAAAAAAAAATTAAAAAGTGGGCTATCCAAACAAACATACAATTCCCCTGATTTTAATAACAGTAGGTTTGTTTTGCATAGAGTATTATTTGAAATAATTACTGTAGTACTTTTTATAATATGATGTATGCGAGATAAAAAAGTGGATTGGAAAATATATTTATGATGCAAACGAAATATTTTTTTTTTTTAAAAAATGATATCCAAACATAGCCAGTTTTATTTTGATTTATTTTACATTTTCTTAAAGTTTAATGTCAAACGGAAAAAAAAAGAGAAGAAAATAGTAAAATTGTTTCACTGATGGCACTTTTGTCTTCTGCACATGTTTCTTGAGCATGATAGAAGAGGTTAATATATCTATGTATTGTGAGTTTCATAACAATTTGGTATATAACATGCTTGAATTATCAAAACAGAGTACCAAGGAGCAGATGGTAAAGACAGCAACTACCAGTCAAGATTACAGGCTTGAAATCTAGCAGCAGTAGATGGGATAATGAAGACGAGCTCTGTTACGTGCTCAATCATTGCAAGCTTCCGACCACATTGGTACAAATTTGTCCAATCGAAATCAAACATTTGATGGTCAGACATGTACTGACTTTATCAATGACTTCAAATTCATTCAGTCGTACCATTACTTCTTTCTTACTGTTTAACAATTTATTGGAGCCAATAGTCCAAATACTCGGTTTGGTTGGCCTATACTCTTACTTGAAGGGCAAGGGGACAGCTTAAATACGCTTGTTTGGGGGTTGGAAGGGTAAGAGGATTAGATAAGTGCACTATTGCACTTTCTAAATTTTTCAAAAAGTTATAAGCACTATATTTTTTTTTTCTGTGATGCATTAAACAGGATTTAAATTCTTGATCTAGTACAACGGAGGGTTTTTAAAGAGTTCTCCCTGATTATTGGATAAAGTTCAATAGTTGACTCTTCGGATATATGCCCTTAGATATATGATATAACAATCGATTTTCACGTCATTTGCTATTTAAGAAGGAATATTTTTCTTTATAAAGGTGTTTGTAATGCAGAGATGAGTGGCAATTTTAGAGTTTTTAGAGAATAAGGGGTAATATTTAAAAAGTGAGAAAGAAGACGGAAATTTTTGAGGTTAGAACCTCTCATTTCTGAATTTCAACCTCAATCGCTATTCTTTTTTCTTTTTTTATTTATGTATATACATATATATATATATATATATATTAATATATGACTCATGCCCTTATGACGAATATTTTGTAAGTTGTACAAAATATATGGTGGAGTAAAAGTTTTCAATTTCTTCGTCAGATATATATAGGAGATGTTCGAAGCTGTAAACATGCAAAATGAAACTCCTCCCTCCTCTCCCCCCCCCCCCCCCCCCAACCCCAAAAAACAAAAAAGCAACTGAAAATCAATACTTCATTATGGAATGAAAGTAAAGGCCGTCTTGCCAAATGGACAAATGAACTTGACCATCTAGACAACACTATTGGAAGTCTTTTTATTCCTTTTCTTTTTTTTTTTTTTCCTCTAGGAAATAAAGCAGAACAATTCATCTCAAATGTCTCGGCAGATCACAACCAGTGAGTCCTACAATGGCCAAGATGATAATGCGGTATGAAGCCATCCGGCCGTCCTCTCATCCCTTTTTCTATGTTGCTTTTACTTTGTCCTTCATCAGTTTTGATGCCAAGGAAAAAAAAAATGGCTAGCAAATGAGACTGTATAAAAAATGGCTCCTGAGTCGTCGTCAAAAGTTGCCGGCTTTTGACGATTGATCTGGGACTCAGTTTATTTACGCTTCTCTCTTGGTTTCTCCGAGAAGTTGAAAGAAACAAAATGAAACTGTATAGAAGAAGCCAAGTTCTGGCCTCGGTAATTACCAATGACAGATATTTCATATTTTTGTTTTCTATTTTTTGCAAAAAGAGGGAGACAACTGGCTCTTTTTTTTTTTTTTGTTTTGGGCTGGTTGGAAACGACTAGTTTGTTTTAGAAGCCAATATTTTATTTTGTTAGGTAGTAATTTTAAAGTTTTAAGGTCCATATGTGGACCGAAAACTAAGCAGAGCCCGATCATGCAGATCTCAAAATGGGCCAATTTCTTTCACTAGTACAGCTGATCCAAAAACTAACAGGGGGAGGTCCAAAGGCCTCCGAGACCCCTTTTATTACAATTTAAATTTAGTGTGTGTGACCTGTGCTATGCACGCATTTATATTTAAAATAATAATAATAATAATAGTAATAAATGAATTATTTATAATAATTACATGAAAAAAGATTAAAAACTCAAAAGCGTTCTACTATTTAAGTATCTAATTTATATTGTGTTATGTACTTTATTTAAAATCTTAAAGTAAACTAAAAAATATATATATAAAAAAGATCACAAAAAAAAGAACATCAAAACTATTCCTTTCCCCAGTATTCTTCCCCTTCAGTTCTCGCCATTTTCCCCACCACACTTTTCCAACACAACAGGGAAGTCCTGTGGCCTTGGAAACCCCCTTCTATTACAATAAAAAATGGGCCTTGCATTGTGACACTATTCATTGTCCCAACGAATTTTACACAGAATTGTGATGATACATAAAGTATAGATCCCAAGTAAGTGCAATGGATCTCACTAACAGCATAATTGTCATTCTATATTATAACAACTACTGCCTTGAAGCAATGTTTTTAAACTCGAATTGGGAGGTGAACCGGAAGAGCTTCCGATTCACGGTTCAATCTATTCAATCCCGATTCAAAGGTTTAATCATTTTTTAAATTTACTTTAGTATGACAAAATTTGAAAAAATGAAATATTCATTTTAGAAAATAAAAAATTGGTTGAATCTTTCGATTTTTATCTATTCTTGATCCGATTTAACCGGTTCAATTGAGTTTTTTGGTCAATCATTAAATCGGACCAAAAATATAGCCAGTTCGTGGTTCGATTGATGGAACCGACTGGCCCAAATTTGGTTTTCAAAACATTGCCTCAAAGGCCAATGTAGGAAACATTTTGTATTGGTCCAAAATAACTATTTGGCAGCCTAATAGTTGTTCCAAGACTAATGGAAGAGTTTGACGTGAATATACAAAGACCGCACTTGGCTCTATTTAACATGCCATATAAGTTCTACTTAACATGTGATGTGGATTAGCGAGTAGAGTCTTTTATATATCAAATTTTCCATTGATTTTGGACCAACTATTAGGCATGCCAAATAGTTATTCCGAACCGATATCAAATTTCTCGCCAATAAAAGCCCCACTACCACAAAGATTGTTATTAACCAATAATACGATATATACTATTTCTCTGGCTGTATTTAATTTCTGTATATTTATTTGGCCAAGGACAATCCCCAATTGGGCCAAAATTTGTATTCTGTGGTTAGTCGATCGTGGCAACAACAATGAAACCTTTGTGCTTGCGATGCCACAATGTCTCTTTTCCTCCATCTCTAAACCTTGACGAGCTTCTGATTTCTGCAATGGCCCAATTTACCTCACAAAATACTAGAGACCACACACTGCTGTTTCTCATTACAGACACCATGGGCTCTACATCTTGGCCTAATTAGAAATATTCTTTATCTTTTTTTTTTTTAAGAATTAATTGAATCTCATGATCATCAATAAAAATTTGTTCAAATGTTTTTGTTTACCATTTTACATTTGCTTTTAAGGTGTCGTTTGAGATTGTGGTGACTTATAAAGAAACGCTTCTGTCACAAGTATTTTTAATAAAAGTGCTTTTAAGTTACCAAAATTTGAGCTCCTTAAGTTACAAGAAATCAGTTACCAAACATACTAAAAGTACTTTTTAATGCTTACAAATGCAAATTTTTGTAAAGTCATCACAATCCCAAACGAGACCTAAATCATGCCTCGATGTGTCACGAATGTTTTGTAGACGCTCTTAAGAGGGAAGTAGGGAACTAACTGCCAATTGGGGTCTTAACAAAAGCGGAGGATAGAAGGGTTACTCCGGGCTGTGTCCCTCCTGAGCCCATAAAGCGTGAGAATAAAAAGATGATTGAGAATATAAGTGTGTGTTAGAAAATGTAGTCATGACACAAGCAAGCAAGCATTCATTAATCTTTCTGTTTGTTCAACTCATCTTAAATATCCACCTTTCCCAAAACTTCAATTTTTTTTAAGGCAAGTCTAATTTATTTTCTTTACAATATTTTTAATCAGAAGTATTAATTATTTAGATACTTATAGTTATTTTAGGTTTGTGGTTTAGACAATTTTTTTGATAATTATCAATTTGTCAATGGTTCTTATTTTAAAATTTTATCTTAGGAATTTTTGTCTTAATTCGTATAGGGTTAATGTTTGTTTATTGAATTTAGGGTACATGTTGAGTTTGGCTGTGTGGAGATGCTCGTAGGACAACAAATATTATAATGTTAGAAGAGTGTCAATTTCATTCCCAAATCCCTCTATAGTCCCCTCATATATTGTATAGCTCCTGACTACATACATAATGGAGTTGCCACAAGGCCCCATGAGGTCATGACCATTCACCCACCTGCCTATCCCACAGCCCCCACCACCCAGAAGCAGCAGCATATATGGGAGGACCCCTCACCCCATGATCTGAAATCCAGGACAAATTGTGCACTGTTGCAATTTGCAGGACTTTACTCACAGCCACATTTTCCTAACAAGAAATGCTACCAAAATTCAACTCATATACGCGGCATATACTTAGCCGCAGGAGAAAAATTGGCTACCAGTGCACGATCACAACTTTACAGTAATTGCTGGTTTCCTCTCCAGTGCGACAAGATAATCAGATCAGATCAGACTTTGAAAGAGTGGGCCTTTCTTGTATAGCTCTTGTTGCTGTCATCTCGTCAGTGTTTGGACTTTGGTGTAGTGTTGGAACTTATGGCATTTTGGGATTGGCAGCACAAAGATTTCAGCCTATTTTGTCTTTTTTCTTCCAGTTAAATGTTGCATGATTGGCGCGTGAACACCACGTGCTTCATGATGTGCTGTTCCTCGTGGGGCCCTCTTGCCGGCGACACATCGGGCTGCTGGCGCTACATCAGCGGATATTGGGGGCCTTGGTGTGAGGAGGGATTTTGGAGATGCCTTGTCTGGAGAGTTCATTTAGGACACACTCTGTCGAGGGAGGTTTTAGGCCTAATGGAAGTGGCAACCATGGCTTGCTTATTGCCTCTTTCACTACCTGGTCAATTACTTCCTCTGCCTGCAAAAATATATAAACAGGCCAAGATGAGCATTTTGTACTGGTAATTGTGTCATCTTTACCATGCAATAATTTACTGGAAAACTTGGTAAAGCCGCCCTTTGCCCCCAGGTGGGACTTAGTAAATAGTAGACTGAAAGATAAAAGTGAGAGAAAATATGATAGTCACCAAGTGGCAGAAAAGTCTACAAGTCGACCAGGTTTTGAGGTACTTCCCACAATTAATTGCTCAGCAATTAACAGATGCCACAATGGAGCTTTACTTAGACAAGAGGTACTAGGGAATAAACTTGGAACCTGGAAGCTTTTGTAGTAGAGCTACATTACAAGGGCAGAATCAAGTGACTAAAAATTGGAAACCTTCTTGTGGCATCAATCTAGCTGAAGTGCTTTGCTGTATAAATTGACTGAACACGGGAAGTAAAGAGTCTAAATCGCTGAAATGTTGAAGGGACTTCTTATAAATTTTCGAAGTCTATAGCTCAATCAAGTCGCCAAGTAGTAAAAGAACTTACAGCGTGGAGATCAGATGGATTTAACAATGTGCTGCCTGTATACTGCATTTCTATTGTGGTTTGGAAATCAGGAGCAGTCTGCTGTCCAAACAATACATGATAATTAGCAGCATGATAGTAGCTTTGAGTACTAATAGTCTAGAACTACCAAGCATCCAAATTACTACACTCACTTGAGCAAATTGGGGATAGGATCCAACAGTCTGTGGCATCACAGGACATCCCCATGCATCTGCATGCGTCTGAAATGTCATCATACAGTGTTGATCAATACAATCACGCGACCAACATTTTTAGCCTAATAAACACAATTCATATCTGAAGGAAGTAAACATTACCATGGAATAGGGCTTCCAGTACCAACTCTCGTTAGGCACCTGCCATCCAGGATAATAAGGTGAACCCCATATATGGATGCCACCAGTATAAGTGCCAGGAGGAATCCAGGCAGGATAAACCTGACCACCTGGAATCGTATGGTTAGGATGATATGGGGGGAAGGCCATGACAGGTTTATGTGGATAATAATTCCTTTGTGCTGAACCTCCTGGATGAGGCCATCTTCGTTCATTTTCCTTTGGTAAAATGTGTCTTCTGTGCATCCTGTATTTCTGCTTTGGAAAGAAATTAAGCACAGACAAGTTAGCAAGTTCCTTCACCCTAGTTTAGCAGAACCATATGGTAATAGCATGACGATTTGTCTTGAATAGCTACCCCCCTTCTGTCAATTCTTCCATTTTAGGTTTTTTAGACAGAGAAAACACAACTTTCAGTTGACTTATTTTATTTATAAGTAAAAGATCATGTCAAAATCATTTTGATTCAGAACGCCAAGGAATGTGGAACTAGCTCAATCTAAAATATCTACGAGGAATAAACATTTTTTTTAGGCAATACCTACGAGGAATATTAACCTGTCATCTGGTTGCTATCCATACCTGTAGATATTATAAATCTAGCTTGGTGAAGATGGCTATCCTAGTTAGTAGAGTTCTGCAAGTAGATCCAGCGAAGATGCTAGTTGAGTTGTTCACAGAAATTCAATATAGATTTGTTTGTTCTCTTGTAATTTTTCTCATGACATCTGCAATGCCATTGAATAAGTTCAAGATACATGGTTTGCTTATTGAATTAATGTAAAGCAACTCCCTGGGTACTTTTCCTCAGTTTAATACTGAACATCAATAATAAGTAGATTCCAATGCAGTTCCCGTTTTTTTACCACAATAACCTTGTTTGATTCCTCGTGTTTTCTGAATCACATAGCAGTCATCTTAAGTTCTATAACCGGAAAGAAATCACATTACTAACCTGGAGATGGCTAGCCACATTGTGTCTCGTCAACCCCTCCACTTTCATCAGTTCTAGTATTCGTGAAGGGATAGCCTGATCTATACCAAGTTGCTCAACTGCTTGTACAAACTTCTTATGTAGTTCAGGTGTCCAGTCTACCTGAATAAAGAAAATGTCACTCACATGCCTCAATACAAGCTCAAACTCAATTAACTGTTAAATGCCTCAAATGTAGCCCATGGTACTTGATGACCATGTAAATGAAATTTAGTCAGCTGCTCTGAAAAGCGATTTGTAAATGCAGCCCAAGATAATATGGAACAGACAAGTTCTGGTATTGCAAATCTTCTTTGGCTTGGAGTTTGATAAGTTCTGCAAAAGTTCTTAATTAGGAAGAATATCTAAAATCAAGAAATTGTTCACATGCTTAGAAAAGAGAAAATTTGATACTGGATTGCTTAATCTTGAGACACAATTAAAAAGCAAAAGGTAAAAGAACTTCATAAAGTCTCATTCAATGCGTAGAGAGTTGTCTATCTGCCTTTATTTCATTCTTATATGATTTATCTTTTATGACATATATTTCTTGTGTAGTTGAAGATACCTAATATCTGACCTACAAAATAATTGGAAGTATCTATAGACTACAGGGAAAAGAAACTATTGCTTCAGCATAATTTGAACTGTATCTATCTGCTGTCCAGCTTACCTTTGACCTCTTCTTACTAGCCTTAATCCCACAAGTATTGCGAACAGCAGATGATCTGTTAAGTCCAGCAGCATTGCTAGTTTTATTACTGGGGCGATCTTTACCCTCGTAACAAGTAGTAGTATTTATCTCAGTCCTGCAACAGTTAGTTGATTCATGCTCTTCTTTGACGGCATCCTCTCCTGAAGCTGGGCTACCCAAAGCAGTACACTCAAAGATTGAATTGCCACAAGTGGTTTCGACAGATTTACATTCCCCATCTTGCTCTGCACTATCTTGTTCCATAGAGAAGTTAGCTTGATCCTGACAATCACCATCATCTAATGATCTCTCCCCTTGTTTCAATTGCGGAGTTGAAGGAGCTGGATACTTGTCACAACCTGAAAGTAAATCCTGGTTGTTTTCTTGCTCTGCTTCCACAGAAGCTTGTTTACCTGTTTCAGCATTTCCAAACGGGAGCTGCAGCATGGAGATCAAGGACTCTTTTACGGGCTTCAATGCTTCTGAGACATCCTTTCCTCCTGCATTGAATGCCTGCTTTAGACCAATAGGTTCAGGATTCTCGCAAGGAAACACAGTAACCTGATAAACAAGAAAGCATTAAGTTATAATCAACTGACCTTGTGAACTACATGCTGCCATATATTTTGGAGTTTGTCATCAGACACAGGTTTCTGAAGGAACTCAACTGCACCAAGCTGTGTAAACCAATAAGAAGTAAAACAAATAAGCATGATTTATAACTTTGCACACTCAACTGGAATTTTAATTTTTTGTCTAGATAAGTTTAAAGCATTAGAATAATTTCCAAAAGAACTGTGAACACAACTATATAAAATTATAAACATTCTTCAACCATCATGCTCTTTGATATATGAATTAATAGCAAACTTCAGGTTTGAGATCTCACCGCTATGCACTTCATCATGGTGCTTATGCAATTGTTGTCTGAAATCACTGCAAAGAAAAAGTTCAAAGGAAAAGAAGAAAGGACAAATGAAGACATTTATTCCATGTCATTATTTGTTGGCAATTGAAAGAACAAAGGAAAAACCAGAGAGCAATTCTTTGTTTTGTCTTTTCCCATACAATCAGTCAACAAATTTTATTGTCCACATCTATTGGTCAACTAAACACTTCAGTTGCTCACAATGTACTTTTTCATGAGAAAAGAAAATCAAGCCATACATAGTGCAAAAGCAGTTTTTGAAAAATATAGGTAGAATGCAAGGTCTAAGATAGATTAGGTTGTAAGAACTTGAATCCATGAACAGTAAACAGAAACTAATGCACTTACTTATGGTGGGCAAGTCATTAGCGGTTTCAAGAAACTTGAATATGCCACTAGAGTTTTGGGTATTCACCTGCAACAGTTTGACATCAACATTTAGAAGATTCCGGCAATAAAAGATTATTGTTGACTGTTTTACAGTTCTGGATGACAACTTAAAAAGACAGGCTGATCCATGAGTCTGGAGAATGTTGTAGCAGTAGTGTAGCAGAAACCAATCAATCTATCAAATGGTATTGAAACAAGCTCAGAGGCAGAATTTGGGAAAAACGTGTAGTCAATGAACATCATAACGGGTCACTTAATAAAAAAACATGTAGATAATGAATCTACTCTTTCAAGCAATATTCAAGAGCTGCAAAATAAATAGAAATATTGTACCTCAACGATAGCAACATGGAAGCACTCAGATTTGTTTGAAATTGCTGATAAAGCTTCATTCTCATTACAGAATATGGAAACTGGAACAGCAAGAGCAGATACGTTGTTATGTACTTAAATGACATTTACAAATAAATATGCATACTCAAGCACAAGTATAGAAGCATCATACCAAGAGACAAACTCAGCGAACTATACCAAGTATAAGCAAAGATTTAAAAAGAAACAAAGGAAAAAAGGGGAAGCTTGGTGCAGCATGATAAAAAGATTTATGATACACTTTTCATCATAATCAGCAAAGCTTAAAAGAAATTCCCAGTGTCAAGTGAATTGTGCATTTTAAATACTCAACAAAAGTGATTATGAACAAACACGTCTTGGATCCATAAGCACTCTCTTTTACACTGGGATAAAAAAAAAGGAGTATCTTTAATCCAGAATGCAATATGGGGAAAAAAAACAAGCAAAGGCTTCAAAATCCAACAAATGAGAAGAAAAAAAACAGAAATTGCATTATGCATTGTGTTGAATTCGTCAGGGAATTTAAGAATCTGAAAAGAAATTAGACATCTCAATACAAATTCTAAGGCTATTATGAGGAAACATATCATGCTGATACTTCACCAAAAATGCTAAAACTCATGGACAATCTATTTTGAAGACGCTAGCTTCTGCTTTTAAGGTCAAATTGGAAGACAAAAATGAAAAATATAAGATCAGCCTGAATATGTAAATATCAAAGAAATTTTGATTCCAAGAACATACTTCACCAAAAAGGAAATCTTATCAAAGGAAGAAAGAAAAGAGAAAAAGTTCATTAGCTTCTTACCTATATAATCCATTTCCTCAAGCTTTAATCTCATCTCTACAGCAGAACAAGCATCGCTCTCAATGAGAAGGACCTTAAGTCCCTTGGGGAAATCTTTCCAGCCCAGCAATTCATCAGCTGTGCAAACCATTGCTGGCATGGCATCGTCTTTCTTACAGCACTTCTAAGTTCCAAAAATAACCACTTATCAGCATCTGGTCACACTCTGCAAAAAGCATACCCCTTGCATTTTTCTAGACCAAAATCAAAATCGCTTTAACTAACAAATCCAGTGTAGTACAATTCACAAGTTCTTAGCACTACCAAGCAAACATGAAAATGTAACCCCTAGTAGAATAAGATAATTTTCATCACAAAGAAAACTTATTCTAAAATGGAAAGAAGAGATAATTTAGTAACAATTGGAAAGAGATCAATTTGAAAAAACACATAATATCAAAAACTCATCATGCTTGTACATTTCAGTGCATGATCGCACTGTTACATCATGTACTGACTTCCTTTCGCAAATTCCAAGACATGTGCTAAATTAGTTCTCACAGTTTTATTTGCAGAAAATCCCACAAAATTGACAAAATTCAAGATTCAATGACATCACATGACAAAGAAAAGCAGACTAAATTTAGTTCACAAGATTCAACTTTTATCCTAACAGAAAAGCCAGAAAACTCAACACCGACGAGGGATCTTTAAATTTTTTCCAAAGAAAAGTCAAGGAAACAAAAAGGCAATAATTCCACTAACACAGTTGAAAAAATGCTGCAGCAAGAAAAGCCCACCTGGGATCGAAAGCAAGAAAGAGATAAAACCAAGTGCATTAAAAACTTTGGATCAAACATTTTTCAAGACTGATGATGATGCATGCTGTAAAGAACTTTGCCATCAATATGAAAGTGAATGTCTAAAAAAAAAAAAAAAAATTCCATGCAAGCAGCAGCTGAATTAACTCGCAGAGCACACATTAATTCACGAGAAAACATAGAATAAATAATACATAAGTATTACCTTTCAAGAAAACACTAGGCTGTCTTCTTCCTTCTTGTTTAATACAGTACTTGTTTCAACTAGACAAACAAACAAAAACCATGAAGAAAGAGAGAGAAGGGTCTGAGGCTGTGCTAGAGTGACAGAGAAAGAGAGAGTGAAATGAAATGAATAGGAGAGAGATTGAGGGAGAGAGAGAGACCTGTTTGAAAGTGCGCTTTCTGGAGGACTGGAGATGACATTATGTACATGTACCGTTGCTATCGGGCGCCTTGGACCGTACAAAATGCAAAGGGCCTTTCCTACATGAGGAAGGCCTAAGGAGTCTTTGCTCGACATTGAAATATTTTTGGCAAGAAAATGTATGAAAAAGTCTCATTTATAACCCAACATACAAAAAATCAAAAGGGCCTTCCCACATGAGGGTGAACTGATGAAGTCCTTGCCTCCTTGGTTCCACAATGAAACACTTTTGGTGAGAATATACACGGAATTTTTTCTTGGAGAATATTGTCCTCATCTATAAATCTTAACAAAATTTTCGTTCACAGGTTGCAAATTGTAGTGTCAATTTGGATGACGTATATGTATCACGTAAAGTTAAATTTTATTTATAATACGTTTTCTAGATAACGTACTTGTTTTGTAAAGTTATTTGTGTATCGAATTGTATATACATTTTTTCATTTATTTGTTATTCTCACGCACATGCTTATTTTTTTTTAAAAAAAATAGCCATAGAATTAATAAAGCTATTATGAAAAACTTTTTTAAAAAAAAAATCCTTCCAAATAGGAAATTGTTTAGGGGTTTAGTTGCAATTTTGAAAAGTCAGGGTAGTAGGTAAAGTTTTAAGTTTGAGCATAATTTTAACGTTGGCTAAGGTACATAGGGAGGCTTGATAATAATTATAGGTAAGTTTATTGCTGTTTGGTCATGGAAAACATTATTATGTTAAAAGTCAACAGGAGAGACATGTGATTTTGGTGAGATTATGACCCAAAATAGCAAAACTAGCAAGAAATTTGTTCAAAATTTGGGAACACTTGAGTTGTATGAAATTTTGGGATGGCCATTCGTGGACCTCACCTCATGGTGCCTGGTCTCTCTCTCTCTGCCTAAGATTGTTAACACGTTCTTGTTTCTTTCTGTGCTGCATTCTATCATCATCTGAAAATGGTTTGGATGTTTGCTTGTGTCGGGCTCTGAAGAGTTCAATTGAACTGATTCAAGTTCTCTTGTGCAGAGATGATAAATAGGTCAAGTATCTATAACTTGTTATTCCCTTATACTTGCTTACTTTCTCATCAAAAATTCTAATAAATTTGCTCCATGCTTACTTAGATATTCATTTGCTTAATGGTCCAAATCAAAGTCCTCTTTCCAGCTATACATAAACAGAAATTGACCCTTTCGACTGTCTTTTTTTTTTTTTTGTCGATACGATAGATTATCCTACGTTAGGGGGAGGGGAAGGACCTGACTAGATTATCCTACCCTTTGGGATTGTCAAGTCATCCCAAGTCTCCAAACTACTAAACAAAGAAAGTATTATTTATATAACCCAAGTTTTTGGTTTAAGGGAGACTCTAATTATATAAGAGAAGACGAAAGACATTTTCTTAAGCGAAGGGGAGGAGAGAGGGGGGGGGGGTTGGAAAAAAAGTCATGATTCCATTAAGACAAGTATTTTGTCTTTCTTCTTCTAACTTTTACATGAATAATGCCAGGCTTTTTAAACTTACCTTTTTAGCTAAAACTTTTGAGATTTCCTCTGCTTTTGATGGCTATATCCCACCAAAAGGCTTGTGATCACTGAACAATAATTGATTGTTACAATTAACAACAATTTTAACCCTTTTTGATGCTTTAATTAATGAAGCAATGAATAGCCGTGATGAAAAACAGTAATGCAAAAGATCCCTAAAACAACATGCATGGCCCAAAAAACAGTCCTGCTAGCCAGTTTGGTAATTCCTCTTTAGGCTTGCCAAATATTTGCCTGACCCTAACTATGCAAGTCTCTGTATCAGGCAAATATTTGTAGGTGGCTGGCTTAGATACTACCACCTTAATGAGGGGTAAGTAATGGCATTACAATAAAGTAACACATTGGTTTTTGAAGAAGGTTGCAGCATTTTTTGAAATTTTTTTTGTAGGAGATTGGAAAATTAATTTGGCATTTTCTTGAAACTTTTTGCCTCATATATATATATATATATGTATGTATATATGTATGTATGTATATATTCTAATGGCGAGCAATAAGGGAAAATTTAGTTGGGAAAAACAATAAAATGGAGGGGACAATGGAGGAGCAAAATGGAGGGGGCATATTGGACCACCACCAATTTACCGTAAATATTTTGATGATTGTGTTTCTTGTTGCTGCAATCATTTTTCTGAGAATGCGAACACTTCAGAAGATTGCAAGAAATATATCCCACTTTTTATTTATTGGACAAATGCTTTTCTTTTTCTTCTTGCATCCTCGATTAATCAGAAGATCCTTAAACATAAATTATTTTTGAATAACTTAGGAGGTTATTGTGTTACGTCTTGCATTGAAATAGTGTACCTAAGGAACATGTATCTTAAATATAATACTAGTATAATACAAGATATACAGCAAAACATTAGAATGTAGTATATACATTTCTCATCCTATATTTTCATTAGCCATATTATTTTTTTGTTCAACCAAAATGTTTTTCTTTTTTTTTTAAAAAAAAAAATGGTTCACCCAAAATGTAACTCATATCAAAAGGTAAAAGTTCAAATTTCTAACAACTGAATAAAAAGAACATTATTATTTACTAGATTATCAACATTTGAAACTTTTCAGCATCATTGAAACAAACAGCAATGGGACAATTTACTTGTGACTTTTATAAATATTTGTGGGGAGAAAATGTATACCTTTTTTTTTTTTAACATTGTCAGTGTATACACTGACAAGTCTAGATGCATATCATATTATTTTAATTAAAATTAGAACATTAAATTTTGTATATATAACGTGCATTTAGACTTGTAAGTATATACATTAATAAATTTAATACTATACAAAGATTTACCCTATTAATATGGGACAAGAGCTATGAAAAGGTTAGCGTGGTAAGGGAACTTCTATAACTTTTAATCAACACAATTAAAGAGGAAGCAATAGGGTGGTCCGGTGAATATCAGGCTTAGACGCATTAAAGGGAATTTCAAGAGAACAGATAAATTCTGGTATTAGTTTCTTTGCCGCCCACCCCCTAGTTGTAAACAAGTTGTCTTATAAAAGATTTTTATTTTTAACCTCTCATCCCTACTTGCACCCTTTTCAACCTCAATCGTCAGTCTAAGATTTGAACCCTAAACTCTCTGCATCCTTTTTATTTTCAATTGTCATGCTCAAAATTCAAACTTTGTTCGCAATTGTTAGACTTGAGTTTTAAACCCTGAACCCTAATCACTGAACCAACCCAGTGGTTCTTGAATGTTTGGATAAGGTATTATTTGGAATAATTACTGTAGCACTTTTTGTGATGTGATGTATGTGAGATAAAAAGGTGGTTGGAAATATAAAAAGGTGAGTTGGAAAATGTGTTTATGATGCAAGCGAAATATTATTTGGGATAAGTTTTGTATCCAAACACCCTTTTTTTTCTAAGTCATATATATATATATATATATATATATATATATATATATATATATATGATTACTTGCTCATCTTTCTTCACACCCTTTTCCCCACACCCTTTTTATTTCCAATTATTCGGCTTGACATCGGAAGGTCGAATAATAACACTTCTCATTCTTGTTAAAAGGAACCCATTAAGAATTTATCACACAGGCTGTTAGCATTTAGCATTTCTTTCTATCTTTGGCCATTCTTTCAATTTTATCTGGAATTGTGCCAAGTGCAGTTATTATGGTTTTTGGGTTTTTTTAACGGGTGTCCTAACCTATCATATATATATATACACACACACACATACTAATAATTATTATTCTTCCTTTTATTTATATACTTTTCCTATTTAATCTTACCTATTTTGTCTTGTATGTGCTTACTTTCACTAATTAATCTTATATTTCAAAAAATATAACATCTGAAATACATCTTAAGGGGCGTTCGTCAGACAGACCGATAGTTTTTCACATGATTTCAAGATGCAATTTGTTACTTTCTTGTATGCGTGAATTTTATTCATGCACATCCATTCTTGTAAAAAGTACAATGATTTGTTAAGGGTGCATCAATTTCTATATAAGGTTAGACACAATTATCCCAAATCACAATCGCATTTGTCCCAATTCCCAAATCCATCTTTACCCTCAACTGTCAAGTCTCAATTACTTAACTGTCTGTGTCCCAACACTCAGAGAATCACGAGTCCCATTGTATAATTCAGTTCTTGAACTTATCTGCACGATTGAGGACCAAATTCATGACTTACGAGATTAAACACCTAACTAAGATCTGAACTGTTTTTTTGGGCCCTGAATTGATTAGTTCCCCTTGACGAATGAAAAATAAGCATTCATTTGTATAAAGATGACGAGTCAATGTCCAAATTAGATGAGGCCACGAGAGTGGAAAATTACTTCACTTGTCATTTATGAATATCACGAGAAGTTGATACTTGCACCGCATTACCTCCAAAAAGACTAAAACATACACACAAATTCACAACTCACACTTCATGTGATTTTGAGTCTGAAGGTCAAGAAAATACAGTCCAAAATGGTTTCCTTTCATTCTTTTTAATGTTGAAGGCTAAATTTTAGATGAAACTTGATGCATTTATTCATGCAGGGAAATTGTCACAAGTTCTTGTGCATCCTTTTATATCAGCTTGTATCTAAATCTTCTTGATGATTGTGTTTTACCAACCCTAAATTTCTTTTTCATCTTAACTTATTCTTCTAAGTAGAATCAAAAGTGAGAAAATAGATTTGTTGGGAGTGCATTTTTCGCCTGATTAATCCACAAATTAAATAGTGTTGGCTAATAGCAAGCTCATTAAGCAACTTGTTTTCATGATGACTATGATTCCAACTACCATATTTTCACAAAAGGGGAAAGCAATGCAAGCATTCATACTAGAGCGTGGCTCCCAACAACCATCCAACTTCTACCTCTAAATCTATGAATTCGATTGTAACTTAGCTTTGGTCGGCCTCTTTGTGTTTGTGGTCCTTTTATTTTCCCCTCCCTCAATTAATTGGGACAAAATTAATTGCCAAATAAGTCAATATCACTATCAGGGCTATATTTTCTCAAAGAAATGAAATTGATATTCTTGTCTATGTGATAACAAAAGAAGTAATCAACCATGCTACACTTTTTAGCCAAAATGGTACTGCACTTAATTCAGTTAGTCAAATAATGCTACAAGAGATTTAATTTCAATGTGCATAATGAATGTGCATGTCTCCAACATGCTGCAAAATATTTTGCCATCCATTTCGAAAACTGCAGATTTATTCACAAAATTTAAGCTGGTAATGCACAAAATCAATGAATGGTGGATGGTGTTCTTATACTAATTCTATTTTGATAACCTCCTCTTTAGCAACGGATGTGTTTAGCTACATATAAATGGCATATAAGATCTTGAATTCAGGTGACTATGCTATGTTATTTAAACAAAATACACTATCCCACAAAATCTTGAAGGCATAAATGATAAATGCATTATCCCAAAATTTCTTTTTCTAGGCGGGTTTAATTTTCTTATTCACCCCCTGGCCCCCAATAACTAAAAAGACTAATACTGAATCAACATAAAATGCCAGACTTTTCTTCAAATTACATATTCTTGAACTCAGTTAATTTTGAAAAAAAATTGACCCTTGTTGTGATGAAGTCTTCTCTTTTGAAATATTTCTTTGGCAGCAATCTGTCGGCCTTTCTACTGATGGGGTGTATACCATTGGAGTCGGGATTGATAATTTTTGGATACATTTTGTCTGATTGACAAATTTTGCTATTCTATCATATTTTTGTCTGATCCTATGCTGGTAAATAGTGAACTAATTTTGCATCAAAAGAGAAAAATTGAGAATAATGTAAAGTATCTGCAGCCGTAAGAAGCCTAAATGCGTTAGACATAATCTTCAAAAGAATTACAGAGCATATGTAGAGAAAATATCCCCGCCCTCTACTGAGACTAATCCGGATTCGGCTTGCAGAATTCAACTCTTACTTAGGGGTGAAAGCCTGATCCAGAGCTTTTCAAGGCGCCACAGAAGTCGAACTTGTGACCTCCCGTTAGCATTAGCAACTCGCTCACCAGCTGTTCCAAACTCATGAGTTAGAGAAAAGTTTTTTAACTCATACAAAAAGTAAAAACAAATGAATTCACTAAAATAATCATAAGCAAATACCTTTGTAACTTTCTTACCTACCCCAAAAAAAAAGTTTTTTTGTAACTTAAAACAAATTGATCCAAGTCAATTAAGGATAATACCAAGGGTGCAGTTAAAATAGTGCGGATCCTAATAGGATTCGTTTCCTTGGCATTTTTTAGAAATAATCAAACAGGAAATATGGATTCTAATTAACTAGAATATAAATAATAACAGCATGAGGTTCAGGTGGTCAAATTAGCCAAATCATTAGATGAATCTCATCTAATTGTACTATAGATCTCCAAACATGTGGTCACGTGTCTTGTTAAGAAATCTAAGACATCATTATTGCTTTCATTTGTTTTTTTCTCCCATGAGTTGAGAACGATATGATCTAATAAACTCAGGCATAGTATCCTAGATTTTGAACCTCAATTTATCAAACTTTTGCTACTATATAGGATGTCTATTTGACTTGTTCATCTCGGTAAAGTTTGTGTCATATACACGAAGAAGGTGCATCGTAATTAGTAAACCAAGAACGAATAACTTGTCCTCAGAAGAGAATGTAATTATTGGACCAGTACATGACCAAATCCTTTTCTTTTTATCTTTATTGGACGTAGGATATATTCCTATTGAGAATTTGATGGTCAAAGTAAATATCATACTTATGGTGCTGTAAAATTGTTTTCAACATAAGATTCTGAAATGGGGTTTATATAAAACATTGCATTAAGGATATTGTAAGTATTCGTTAGAGAGAATCATCGGGTTAGTCGAGTGATCCTTTTCACTGTGAGATTTAGGGTTCAAATTTTGTACCTGACAGTTGGAGATAAAAAAAAGGTGAGAAAGGTAAGAGATTAAAAAAAAAGTATTGATTAAAGATTTATGCCTTCTAAAAACTAAAAACCATTGCTTTTATACACTACAAGTCTATGACTATGTCCAATATCCTAAGCGTGGAGTACAACCTGAACGATTCCAAAAATTTCATGACAAATTAATGTAACTCAACTATTCAAGCCATCCTTGAAGATAATTACGACATTTTTTTTTTTTTTTTGCTAATCTTTGTCTAGTTTTTTTTTTTCCATTGTGGTGGTAGTATGTCAAACAACCCAAGCCTAAAGTGCTGAAAATATTCAACCATGCATCATTGGCCAGTATTTTTGTTGGAAAAAAAGTAGTACTATGATTGATGAATGAACACCACAAAGGTCCCCTGACAATTAATGATCCCTCACTGTCTTTTCCCTCTCCTTAATTAGTGAGTTTGCCACATCTTATAAAGATCAAATTGATACGTGTTACCTCATTCATCACAAGTTAGGACGATTTTCAAAGCAGGGCAGTGGAGATAGAGACACTAAATTTGTGATCCATGATGAAGAGAGCAATCAAATGCTCAAAAGAAGAAATATTCAATCTTGCCTTAATCTTTCGGATTTGATCAATATCTAATCAATTCGACCAAAGATCCTTTGAAGGGACAACATGTTATGCAATAAAAACAAAAAAATAAAAATAAAAGGAATGGTAATTACCCTAAAAAAGAGGGTCAATAATCCACTCTCTACCACAAATTATAGTTTCTTTTTGTTAGTTTTTTTTATACGAGTACCATCAGTGAAGTGGAAGCTAATCACTGAATCAGTTCAACATCTTATCCAAGTTCATTTGGCCTGATGAAAGACAGATTATATCCTAATCCATCGTTGTTGTGCATATTTTGCTTTTTATATCTATGCATTAAGTGGACTGCTTGCAATTCCATAGAGTCTTATATTTTCTTAACTCTTTGAATGATGCTTCATATGTTTTCTTCTTGACTTGTTGAACTAAACCAGAAAAAATCTAAAAAGACACGTAACATCGATATGTGATGGTGAAGACCCAATCTTCGAGCATCTATGTTAAGATAGCAAAAATATACCGCAACTGTTAAGAAATTGTCATCCGACAGATGGATGAAAGCAAAACCAGTGCTTATCAACAGCAGCAACTATGTGTATATATTGCATCCCGCCTACCTTAGTTTTGCGTCTTCATCTGATCAAACCCCAGCATGTGTGTAACCTTTTTCAGTTGCTTTTCCTGGCAAGAACAAGAAAACTTTGCTAACTGACTGGAAGACGTAAATGACTACTTGAAACATCTGACAATGAAAGTAGAGAAGAAGAAAAGGAGAGGTAGCATTCCATAACTTTTTCTCCACCATCTCAAGTCTTTTAAGGATAGCAACTGAGTTGCTGTTCAACTAATTTTGCTTGTATATTGTGGATATATACTTAACTTAAAGGGATTACTTGTTAAAGTCATTTTGCATGACTTTCATCATTTTTATTTTATAGGAGGAAGGGAAAAAAATCAATGTATATATCCTACGGCTCTTTAGCGTTTTGAACACAATTTTTTCTTCTTTTTCATGTTCAAACTCCACAAGAGTTCCCAAGTTTGAGGTCTAGCAAAGTGTCTGGAGGAATCATTTAGAGCTGTCGTTTGAATCTTGGATTCAAGGGTTGATCGCGTATCAACTTCGAATTCCTTTTCATGAAGTGGTGTGTTGGTGTAACATTTTTCCTGTTACTGCGCTTCCGTTTCACATCTTGCGTCCACTACTTTGTTTCTGTTTAATCATCTTGGTTTATTGCAATTGCCAAACAATGCACCATATACTCTGAGCACCATTTCTTGACCAAATGTACTTCCAACTTTGCATTAATTGTTGGCGCCTCTCTTTTGATCTGTTTCACTCGAAATTTGTGTTGTTTTAATCCTTTTGTTTTTATTTCTTTAGTAGTTGTACTACTTCAGAAGGAAGGGAAAAAAAATGCAATTCAATGTGCAACTGGCAATTCTGTTTAATAAGGAATTTGGGGCACTGACCATTTTTGTTTTTTCAAACATTGAATAAAACAAATTAACATAGAAAATATTAAAACTCCAAAAGTATCATTTAATACAACTATGTGCATGTCTTTTAATAGTAAGATATGATTAAAAAAGCTACTTCTAACTCAAGGAGAGATTTAGATTGAACCTAATCTATGTGAGAGAAATTTCAGATCTACCAAATGTCTCATATTTCACAAAAACAGATTAAAAAAATATATATCATAGGGACATCTTAGAAGAGAATAAAACTGTCCTTAAAAAAATTTTAAGAGAGAAGAATCTCTCACTAAAAATCCTAAAAAATAATTTATTTAAACAAAAGAAATAAAATTAGAGAGAAAGCTCCCTCCCATGAGAAAAGGCCAGATTATCTATCTCTTTTCCATGGAAAGGATGGATGAGGTTTTTGCTGAACGGCTCCCTCCCATCGGGAGAGGACAAGTTCGGATTGTCTGTCTCTCTCCCATAGGCAGTTACTCTTCGTTGAATCCTGAGTAAGAGTCCAGTTTTACTTTGTATAGATAAAAGCTCAAAAACTCTGATGTTTCCTCTGGCTGACATAATCAAGAAAACAAATTCAGGACGCCAATAGGATAAAACATGCACCAGCCTTAACCGAATGAATAGGCAACTCCAAAAAATGTAGCAACTGAGTAAGAAATTAGGAATTGCAGCTCAGCTACCAGTCTTCCCTACCATTACACCAAGATGATAACGAATTTGGCCGGTAGATATATACTGGACTGGAATACAATGGCTTAGTCCAAAGAAAGCCTTCGAGGCTCTTGACTATATATATATATTTGATCTTTTAATTCTCTTTCATATTGGCAAAATACAGTAGACATGCACCAAATTGATAAACCTTTGCAAGCTTTTGTTTGAGATTGTCAAGGTAAATTAGGATTAAAATTCTATCCATCTACCCTAGACCCTTAATACAAGTACTTTTGTGTTCAGTTCTCTCATTGAGCATCATTCAGAAGATGTCAAACTTCACAAGTTCTACTTAAGATCAACTGCCTTTAGCAGAAAAAATGGAACCAAATAAACAGCTAAAAGAAAATTATTGCTACTTCCGTAGAACAACAAGATGCAATAATAATGCAATATCCCAGACGACAACATCCCACGTTAATCTTGTAAAAAATTAGACGATGGCAGATAATTGTCATTTTTTTGGTACATTTACTTGTCTGCTTCCAGAATTGTTTCGCAACCTGAAGCTCAGACGACTACGTGCCACGAGGCAGACAATTGTTCAGTCTTCTCACTATAGTGTCCGTACGTTAATTTCCAATTATTGGTGCAACACTACGACTATGAACAAGAACTTTTTAGTATAGTCGGTGGGTGAATACGTAGATATACATGTGTACTAGCGGTCTGGCCTGAGCTCATAGCTAATGAACATCCTTAAACCTTTACTCATGCTGATATATACATATATCTATATATAGAGCTAGAGCCCTCATTATCAACTTGATCACGTCAAAAATCAGAGAATCTAAACATTTAACGTTCAATTGAGTTGCATAGATGACAAATTTGTGACAAACTAGAGGTTAGATGTTAATAACTCTTTATCTATAACATAAATAGCTTTCAGTGGTGAGGAAAGGACTCTTTACTGCCAATTCTGAACTTGGCAATCGGTAGAGAGAGAGAGAGAGAGAGCTCTTTTTTTGTTTTCCCATTCATAGTCCAAAATTTGACCAAAAAAAAAAAAATTCATATTCCAATTACCCTTGCATGCATGTACAGAGGTCATATTCATTGAGATCTCAACACTCCGACGTTGAGATCTTTAAGGCTGATATAAGATACTTTTCTGGTGTAGGAGGGGAGGGATGGTGGCAGTGGTGGGCGGTGATCGTGTTGTGTGGTAGGAATTATTTTATTTTTAATTTTTTTCAGTTGTATTTGAGAATGTATGTATAGATTAGGTGTTTTTTAGATTATTTTTGGAACGTGTTATTGTGCCATTGTAGGCAAAAAAAAAAACAATTTGCAAGAAACAGTCCAATCCAAACAGGGTAGTTGTATTGTCTACTAATTGGATGTGGCTTTCAACTTACACCTTAATTAGATGTATTATTGAATCATTGTTCAAGAGGGACATTGTACTAGGTGAAATTGGTGTAATTTGGTGACATTGTACCCTAGGTCGAGGGTCAAGAAAATGGATAGCATAACCAACTCGACTTAGTGAATTGGTCTGGAAGGAAGGAAGGACTTTTTAAAATCCATTAGGTCGAGGGTTCTCAAAAATTCCAGAGGATGCAATAATTAATGGAGGATCCAACCTCCTTCAACCCCTTTATATAAGCCCAGATGGGCGTTTGACCCCAAAAAAAAAAAAAGAAGAAGAAGAAGATAACATGGAAGTGCATTTTTTGGTACAAAGTGAAACTTAGAACTTGTAGAAAAGCATATTGAAAGATAAATTTTACAAGAACAATGGAAGAGAGACATGAATTTAATGGGACCAAATCAGACCATACACAACCAAATGATCCTATAATTTTCGTGTTTGAGTTCCAGTAGTAATAGACTAAATTATTTAGGTACAATAGATATATAATGACATCGATCCTGGATTTCTTGAAAAGACACAAAATTATCTGCCAATTTGCTTCACAGGCACATAAAATAATATAGCCCAAGCACGGCATAATCACCAAGATGATTCAAAGAAATAGCAATCCATTAGTTAACCACCGTCCATAAAGCTGCATTTCTTTATCTGCACGAACAAATCCAGCTAGTTGGCATCTTCAACTCTCTTCCCTGCTGCATTAATAATTATGCAGATGCTTCACAAATATGGCAAGGGAGCTGATCATATATTCTTTTTCCCCTTCAACAAGCAAAATTTAGCAAGCTAATTAACACTTTCAATCACGATGTTGAATTCTCAACCTAAAAAGCCTTGATCAATTGATCACATATATATATATATATATATATATATATTTTTTTTTTTGGTTTCAAGCAATCATTGTACTGGCTTTTACTGTTTTTGGCCGCCCACATATGCTTTGACGCAACAAACGAGTACTAGTGAGCTGAATATCCTGTCTTGATCAATTATAGTTTTATGTATCGTTGGCCAGCACTTAAACCAAGGGATTCTTCGTGTTTCTGGTAGGTGCAGACATGCCCACACACACTCACACAGTACACAGAGTAAGCAGGCACACGGACCAGCTGTAACCCCATAGGTTTTTGCTTCAATGTTTAGTGGCTACTTAATGCAAGTCTTGGCAAAATTTACTTCACAAATTTCATGTCCTTGTTACTGTTAGAGATAAACTAGACTTCTTGATCTTGTCCGTTGTTGTCACTGCCTTATCACATGCTAAGTCAGTCATTGGCATTTTCTATTTCCTTGACTAATGAAAGCAATCGCCTTAACAGACCAGGAAAAAAAAAAGAGCCCTTCAAGATGTTGAAATGTTGTTTTTTCTCCACCCTTTTTGAGGCCGTATATCACAAACAAAATCCCTTTCTTTCTTTTTTTTATTTTTTGGTCCCTTGGTAAGATAAAATTTGATTCTTGATCCATGGAATGGAGAATAATGGAGTTGATTTTTGAGGAACATAAACCTAACCTCCAAAGTTAATAGTTAGTGGAACTTGTGTTTCACAAGAAAGTTAATACACTAATTTGGTGGTTGACTAAACATCGTGATATTGGCTTTTTTTTTCCGCCATAGCTAGTACCAGACTAAATGATAAATATTTAATAGAGAAAAAGAAAAAAATGATCAAGATTTTAAGATGATTTTGCTGATGCATTATATGTATAGCTATCTGAACATAAAGAGCTGGAGTTGTCTACCAACTAGTATACTTTTCATTCCTATTCTTATTGTAGAGTTGAATTTTTTGCTTTTTTGTGAGAAAATGAAAAAAAAAAAAAGATAATAAAGAGAACTCTTTTTACAATAATAAATTCTGACATGAATATAATGTCTCGTAGATTTCTTTCTAGAGTGCTAGACTGTGATATGAATATAATAACATTATCGCAAAAGTTATGGTTATTAAAGAAAATTGCAAAATAACATTATTTCATCTTTCAATTTAATTCCAATATATATATATTTTTTGGTTTAGACTTGTACGAATCAAACACGATATTTAGTGCATTCAAGATGTAATGCAAAACGAACAAATCTTAGGAGGCCCTCAGGGTAGGCAGCTAATGCCACCACTTAATTAGTGAAGGACCCCCCTCTCCCCCCCTCCCTTTTTTTTTTTTTATCTTTGTGTGGTTCTTAGTGAAGGACTTTCACATCTTCAAGAATAGGAAGCTGCCCAATTTCCACCACCACAACTAGGATATTCTGCTAAGGATTTGTTCTAAGTTTAGGATCTTTCACGAGTCATCTTTTTCAGTGAATTTCCGTCAATTTTGACGACTAGAATTAGTGACTTGTCAATTACAAATGAAACATTTTACTGTCTAAACTGTGCTTCGTTGTCCTTTTTATCTTCTTTTAACATCTCTTATTTCTAAGAACAGATATTATAGTCTCATGGAAAACCCAGTATGGCATTACCTGTTGATTACACAAAGAAAAACTTGCATCACGAGACAACAAAGTTGATAAAATTGCACGTTCTGTTCCCTTGGTGGTGCTAACACTGAGAATCAATCAATTATTGGTACGGTCCCTTCGCTTTTCATTTTGCTTTAAATGTGAGACACGTTTCTTAGTGACAAATTCTTGAATGACCTAACCTAAATAAATTCAAGAAAAGAACTAAAGGACAGAGAGAGAAATGATTCTGGCGTTTGTATCATGATATATATTCTATGAGTTTCTTCAAATCTCTGATACATATTCTAATAGGTCAATCTTCATTTTCCTTGCCAAGAAAAGACTTGGTATAAAAGAATTTGAAAAAAAAAATTCAGAAAGAAAGGTTTAACTCTGGCTTTATTGTGGAATTTTTGAAAAAGTGCCCATAAAGAATTAAAAAAATGGTCAGGATAATTTCTAAATTTCTTTTTAAAGAGAGCGGTAAAGAAGGAAGAAGGAAGATGGGGTAAAACTCGAAGCCTATGTCCAAAAGTGGAATAAATTTCCTTGACCAATTGGATGAGAATTCTTAAGAGGAAAACATTAACAAATCAAATAGTACATCTGGCTGCAATAATTCACAGTTTATGAAAAAAAGGAAGGCAGGAAATATGACCGGAGCGAGTTTAATAATTGTTCAAATGAAGCTAGTCACTAATCACTAAATGTTGCTCTAGCTAATTAAGCTAAAGCAAGTAGATATCACAGTTTTACTGAGCAGTTCTTGCTCCACTTTTTGAAGGGCTATGGCATTCGCTCAGCCGGCCCTCCAAGACAGACCAGAACATTCAGCCAAAAATGCTCTATAATGAAAGTTGCACAAGTAAATCTGCAATCTATGGAATCCAGTATTTAAAAGAGTTTTAAGATATTAGAAATCTCCAAGTGTAGCTGTATAGTTTCTGCTTTGCAGCAACTGTTAGCTTGCCTTGTATATCCAACAATCTACATGGTTTATGCATCGTCTGTTGTGCTATTTCCTGCGCTGCCAACCCAGTATTGTTTGACTGCAACGAATATCTTTTCGGGCACAAGTGGTCCATCTTCATGATCGACCAATTTTATATCCCATCTCATTCCTCCAGCAATTTTTCTCACCTCATTCAAGGCATCGACTCCATCACGGATGATCACAGTCCCTTCAGGCCGCAAAATACGATCCATTTCCAAGAGGATTTCTTCAAATTCACACCTGTTTACTTGCATATGAGCACACATACAATAATACAAAAATTGCATTAACCAACTCATGTGGCCTAATTGGCAACTTAAATAAGTTAGAACATCATTATGGTTTTTGAAACAAAGATATTTAATGGCATTAAGCAATAGCTTTTGCTTGCATTTGACAACAACTGATATCTAGGAAATCACGGCAATTATCATACTTCTATAACTTTCCACATCAGATTATGACCGACTTTGAATTCAAACATTTATTTTTGAGTGCATACAAATTTGGATTTCCTGAAGAAATGAGCACATGTATAATATGCAAAAAAAATATAAAGTTGGAGGACATTCTACTCAAACAATTATTTAAAGCAAACTTCCCTTGTGCAAGTTGATACCAAGCATCATAATCCCACTTGGATTTTATCGAAGCAAAAAAGGACAATGTTGAAATGTTGACAATGGCAATGATATCAGAACATAGTGAGATCTATTGATTCTAGAGCCCAATTTCAAGGTCGTACCGAAAAAACAGTCCATGAAGATTCCAAACTCTGTCACGGATAATGGAATAAGTTTTTATCACAAGACATTCACTGAACCCAAAGGAAATGTTGAAAAGACAATCCCTACTTCACAGGAACAACAATGTCACCCTATATGGAGCCCCTCCAAGTTAGGGAAGATCTCCGTGGAGTCAACTCATGGTGTGGATCAACCAAATTGTTTTTTCAGCTCAATCTGATCTGAAACTTTGAAGTTCTATTAGGGAGATCAAAATGCATGCAAGGCATAAACACTTCCTGTGGGTAATTCTACGACAAACACTACCTACCAGATCCCGATTACACAGCAGCCAAAAATAAAAATCTAATCCCCTTTTTATAACCTAGAAGTCTCTCGAATTTCAGACTTTTAACTTCATAACACATAATTGAAGATAAGTGGAGTTCTCTCAATCACTAGAGAGCTCTTCCTGCATGTCGTCCTCATGGTACAAATAGTAAATGAAGAGTAAGATAAGGGCATTTGCTTTCAGCCCAAAGGGAAGGAAAAGCTTACTTATCCTGGTACAAGCTGAATAAGCCACTAGCATGAAGGAGGTCATATGTCCTTGGGTAAGTAGAGAAGCCTTCACACCTGAACCAAGTAAGAGAGCAGGAAATACGTAACAGAACATCAGGATATTCAACACATAAAGGTTTCATCTCAGTTGTCCCAATATTGAAACATTAATAGACTCGCTATTGGCATAATAATGAAGAAAACTATGGAATAGCGCCGACTTGCATTCCATGGCTTTGTATATCCAAGACATCTCTGATACTACTTTAAGAATACTGCCAATTGAGCTAACACAAAAGAAACCCTTTGCCTTTCTCGCATAAGAAGAGGAAGAAGAAGAACAAAGTCCTTGTAAATAACTAATAAGGATCAATATGTCAAATGATAAAACAAGCTAATGCTAGCACGGAAGACCAAAGGCAGAATATAATTATAAACACAAATTACAACCATGATAATGCACAGAATTATGGCAAGAGTATCAGAGCTTACCAGTCATGATACATGCCGATCAGACCTCTCTCATATATGATGCCCAGAGTGTTCTGAGCTATAGTGGGCACAACATTCATTACCCATAGTTTTGGTGATTCCAAATTTGCAGCAAAACCTCCAAGGCCTGCATTCATATCCATTATGTTTCGATATCTTGTGGTGCCCAGTAAGCTGTTGATCTTCTTGTACACACTAACATGTTTTTTCCATAGTTTATTATCCTCCTCATAAGATTCAACTGTCACTCCTGGGACCATCAACTTTTCAACTCGGGGAGGCACGGCAAAGAGCCTAGCTGGAAACTTCTTCAACTCTCCACCAGCCACTTCAGCAACACTTTTTACTTCAGGCGAAGGAGTTATGCATGCTTCCATTTTCTTATACCTAGAAATTGTTAATCTGAAGTTAAGAGGAAAGTAATCTAGCAAATACACCACTGTTAGTTGTTTGTAATTGATTAGTGACCAAATAAAATTTACTTTCTGTGTCAATATTGGTGAATCAGGGAATTAGTCAAGGACACACGGCATGAAAACAATTAGTTCTCATAGATAAGATGTTCAGCAAAAATTCTTATTGTGGCTACTATTCAGTGATAGAAGAAATGATGTCTATATAATGCTTTTAAACATATCATGCAACAGCTTTTCTTACTAGAGCAATTTTCTCAAGCACCTAGAAGGCTTCTTCTCCAGTTTTGCCTTCTTTTTAAACTTAAGCATGCACTGCACAACTGACCATGAAGCTTTTATACATGTGACAACAATCACTTAAGCTGAACTTCACAACCACAATGGGAGGAATTTTTACACTATGTTATCAAGAAGGGGCTAAGTATTTGCTTGTCTTTTATCCTATTATAAGGCTCTTTTATCCTATTATAAGGCGAGGCCTCCATAAATGAACCATCCACAGTGAGTTGCCTGTTCAACTAATTGAGAGTGGTTAGCTTAACTCTGAGGAAGAGACCGAAGAAATGGTAATGGAGTGAGAACAGTATGGTCCCCCATGGACTGGTTCATGGTGCCCTTGTAATTTGTTTGTGATTATATTATTTGACTCTACAATGAGAATCAGATCAGCTCGTCTTTGTCTCTTGTCCCATAACAAGGGTCCGATTCTCAATGTCTTCCTCCCTGCCCCCCCACCCCAAACTTCTTCCTTCACACCCCTCCCCTTCTAAAATTTTTAAGAGGGAAAATAAAAACTGAAAAAGAAGAAAATTTCTCATGTTAACAAGGGAAAATAGCAAAATAGTCCTTTACATTTGAGCTTTGTGCTTGTTTTACTCCTCCGCTTCTAAACTGATAAATTTTGGCCCCTTATATATGAGGTTCGTATTTTTTTAGTTCCTCAAATTTGAAATGTTTTATTGTGGTCCTTCATATATCCAAAATGCACCCATTTCATCCCAAACTCAGTTTCAGTTATATTTCATCTATAATTCGAATTCTGACATAAATTGAACAAAAGCTCAAAAGATATATTGAGGTCCCTAAATTCTAGAATATCATAGTGATTGAAACCTTTCAAGCTCAAGTGATTTTTTCTAGTCAACGACGTAAAGGTAAACTGTTCAGTTTTGGGTTTAAAATTTTATTTGAGATGTATTTAGGGTACAGAGAATTGTTTTCCTTATTATAATGTATTTTGAGTGAATTTCAAGACTTATGTAAATTATTTTAATTTTATTGTGCGAATCATGTAGCACTAAAATTTAGGCACTTTCCTGCTGCAATTTTGCTTCAAATGGTACCAACATTAACGTTTATGAGTATTTCTAATTTTACACATATGATCAAAATATTTTGGCATATTGGTTTTAGTTACTTTTTCAGGTGAAAATGTGATACAAAAATAGTTTGGGTACAAAATGGTGTATTTTGGGTATGTGAGGGACCAAACCCATGTTTAAAAGAGAGGGATTGAATCGGTTCTTTTTAATGAATTGATCTGAGTGCAACTTCGAATATGAAATTCACAAAAAAGTACAAAACTCAAATGTGAGGGACAAAAACACAATGTTTTAAAAGTAAGCAACTAAAAAGGTAAAAAACTCAAAAGAAAATAATACTGAAAAGTAAACTAGTAGCCTATGAATGAGCATGTTAAACAATAAAGGGAAAATCGTCCAAAACGTCCCTCACATTTTGTAAAATAACTTTTTTCGTCCCTCACTTTTAAAAGTGTAATTTTATATCCCTTACATATTCACATCGGACAAATTTAGTCCCTAACTAGGTTTCCGATCATCTTTTGGCCGGAATCCATCATGTGCAAGGCACGTGATCATTTTTTAAGGGTAAATTTGTCAAATTATATTTTACATAATCTCATCTATAGTCCTCTACATTTTATAAAATAAATTTTTACGTCCCTCACATTTTATAAAATGATTTTTTTCATCTCTCACATTTCACAAAATGAATTTCTCCATCCCTCACATTTCAAAAAATGAATTTTTCATTTCTCACTAATTATGTGTGTGAATACAATTTTTTAAACACATGTATATGTTTATTTGATTTTGCTTAATAATAATAGCATAAACACATGTATGTAATTGGGCCCAGCTTGTGGGCTATCTTGTCTTTTTGTATGATTATGACTAATATTTACCAATAGAATCTTAATTTGCATATTCTTATTGTATTTTGACCGAAAATAGCTTTATTGGCCAACTTGACAATGAATGCAAGATTATTTACTAGCTAATATCGGATGAAATCAAATGATCATGTATAATATATGGTATTCGTATTGTTAAGTGAAATCAAATAGACACATATATATATTTATGCTATTTGTATTATTAAGAAAAATCAAATAGACATATACATGTGTTTAAACAAAATGTTTCACACACATTTTTTTTAGGGTTTCCCTCACATACATAATTAGTGAGGGATGAAAATATTCATTTTTTGAAATGTGAAGGATGGAGAAATTCATTTTGTGAAATATGAGGGATGAAAAAATCATTTTATAAAATATGAGGGAAAAAATTTGTTTTATAAAATGTGGAGGATTATAGATCAGATTATGTAAAATATAATTTGACAAATTTACCCTTCAAAAATGATCACGTGCCTTGCACGTGATGGATTCCGGCCAAAAAATGATCGGAAACCTAGTTAGGGACTAAATTTGACCGATGTGAATATGTAAGGGATATAAAATTACACTTTTAAAAGTGAGGGACAAAAAAAGTCATTTTACAAAATGTGAGGGACGTTTTGGACGATTTTCCCAAAAATAAATAAAATAAACTGTGAATTGTCTCACCACACATCATCAGCATCTCCAGATTCACACATATTGGCAGACTTCCTCCCGCATGATCTGGAGTTTATTTTCTTCCTGAAGATGGCAACATCTCCTTTCTCATATTTTTTCTCCCAACAAAGAAGTTCAGCCAGCTTTTCAATCCTAGTTTGCTCGGCTTTGAGATCTTCTTTAGAACGCTTCCAGGTCTGGTAATAGGTCTTCCAATTAATTGGAGGACCAGACAAGATCCAGTAGCCACCAGGTCTGAGAACTCTATCAACTTCCATTAGATACATACCCTCTGCACATAATGCCTTAAATTTAGGGGTATGAACCTCAGATGGCTTATTTATCTAAATATTGCCCTTTCCATCAGAAATGAAAGAACATTGTTGCTTTTAACAGAGTTCAGAAAAAAAAAAAAAAAAGAAGTCAGTTTTCATTTTTGTTCATAAAACCGCATTTTGCAATTTGAGTGGGTACCTTGTTCTTTTGACATTGTTGTCTTTACAGGAATATCACTCTCTGAGTGCTACAATACTTTTTCTTACAAATGCAGTTATTAGCCCTTTTATATATGTCCAAACAATTCATACCAATTATGTCTTAATTTATTCCCTATAGTTGCTACTTTCTGAAAGTATTCATTAGTAAACTTTCATATTATAACACAAAAACCTGTCTTAACATATATTTTTTTGTGAACAAGTTGACATGAAAAATGTCACCTCATGAATGAAGACTATGCCAGATGATGCTACGCTCCACCAACCCAAAAATAAGGCTCTAACAGATTTAATACTCGCAGCTGTAGTACATACCATTTTCTGTCCATGGTATCAGACACCGAGAACATTGTGCCATATCAAATGCTCTTGATGGGAATGGCAGCTGTATTGACCCTAGAACCCCAATGTAAGCAGGCACACCTCGCTCCAATGCAAATTGTACTTGTGCTTCATGATTGTCCCTTGGTGCAAATGACATTGTCAAAACATTCCTCTTCATCAAGTAAGCACCCCAGCTTGCAACCTATCAGGATTTGTGGAACCAGTTTGAGACCACAAGAAAAATCTTTCAAATAGAAATTTTAGACCAAGCCATATGGTGCAAAGAACAGGAGGCTGGTGGTATTATGATAGATCGAAAAAGAATGATTTTAAAGATAAAAGAATGCCATAAAGAGCAACAGCTAGGTTACCAGATGCATTATGCTTATCAGTGGATGGGCATAGTAAAATTTCGTGAAAGATGATCTTATAGAAGAGATTCAAGAAATCAGGAGCCTGCAAGACATCTTAATCTTATTCTTATAACTGGCACAATTTTGGAAGAATTAGGTTTTGAATTCTGACATTTTTTATTCCTTTTGGTGCTTATTTCAAGAAGACAAAAGCAGCTTAAGTGATTGAAAAATGATATTGACTTACTAAGAGTGACTTGATCTGCATTCAAGACACCCAATACAAGAATAATCACAATAGGATTTGAAAAGAACATACTCCACAACCAGTGTCCAGTGCTGTTCTGATGGATCCATCGCTTATTGGAATCACTGATGCAAGTTCGTCAATATATGCATCAGCACCCTGTGGAAACATCGTTCCTCCTCCAGGAAATTTAAACACGTTACCCTGAAACTCTACCCAATGCTGCACAGCCTTCTCAACTGTCAAGTGTTTGTAAGGAACATTAGCATAATGGACATAGTCACGGCCTTTTGGCCATGGAAATGGAGTTGTCCATCCATTGGGTGCTGGAATAAGACAATGCAGCTTTTCTTCTGTTGGCGGACAATGCCTCTCTCTATATATCATATTCTCCCTTGGGAAGGTCATTGCTCTGTCTTGTTCTTGACAAGGAGTATAATCAGTGTATCGAACATCACACGGCTCAATGACTTTGGCTTTCGGCTCAGAAGATTCAACAGGTGGCTCTTGCTTGTGATGTGATTCAAAGTCCAGAGCCGGGAAAACAGTGCAGTCTGTGCGCTTGGTTATTTCCATTGCTAGTCTATCTCCTTTTCCAAATCCACTCTTTTGCCATGTTCCAAGCAAGTAAAAGAAACAGCACAGACCAAGTACAACAAATATGGATACAGGGCTCCGTCCTCTGCTGCCCAATAAGTGATGCTTAGAGGCCATATTTTGCTTGAGAAATCACAAAAGAGCTCCCTGCTATAGTGGAAAAGTTAGAATTGCAAAGATGCTGTAGCTTCGTATTACAAGGAAACTAAAGGTCCGCTAAGTAAATACTCAGACCAAAAGGTTGCACTATCATGCAGATGAGGTTAAACATCTTAAGCTTAAAGGTAAAACATTCACATAACACCAATTTGACAAGGTTGATCTAGCATAAAAAAGAGATGCATTTGATGTTTCAACATCAAAGATTACTACAGCTGCAGGTTTCAAGGATACAATTGCTTTTGCAATCATATCAACCAGTAATGCATTTTGGCATCCTAAAACCAAGTCACTTGATTACAAGTAGGCACAGAAACTAGTTTGTTTTAAACTGCAGCATAGCATGCACAACAGCATATAGATGCTATACAGATAACATTGTTGTCATAGCACTAAAATAACCATATGTTTCTCAGGTATAATGACATCAATGAATGAAATTTTCCCTGTTTCTCTTTAATTCCTCATGTGCTGATTATTATCTAAGAATCTTCAAAGTACAGCTTAACCATATCTATGAAAGATATATGTTCATCCAACAAAGATGCATGCACAGAAAATTTGTACAAAGAACTAGACAGACAATTAAGTAACCAGTAAAAGTTAATCACAATTTCTTCAACATTAAAATGCGGTAATTCCTACATTTCAGCTTTCCCTTTAAACAATGATCAATTTTCATAACAATTATGTCAGTAGACTAAGATCACCCACAATCTAGATTCCTTCGGTCTGTCCATGAACAATCACAACATTTTTAATCATTGGATGAAAATTACTCCAAATGGCAATTTAAAAAAAAAAAAAAAAAGAAAGAAATGACTAAGATCCCCCACAATATAGATTCCTTCGGTCTGTCCATGAACAATCACAACATTTTTAACCATTGGATGAAAATTACTCCCAATGGCAATTTAAAAAAAAAAAACAAGGGATGACTAAGTCATGTCCACAAACGTTACATCTTCGCAATCAGAAAGTTAGGAGCAAGGAAACGGGGATAAAATAGTTTGTACTTAGAAGTATATTGAGCTTAAATGCTTCTCATATTACTTTCCAATCATAAAGCTTTATTTACAAACTGAACATCTAAAGCTAGAAAGAAATTCAAAAAATCTGAAGCTAGATACAAAAGAATCCACAACCAAAAAATTAACAATAAATGGGGTCCTCTTCAGTGGCACCTAAAGCTTTAATTACAAGTCCTAGAGCAAATGTATGCATATTTGCAGATTTCAATAAGAGATATAATCTAGTGTTGAGTCAAGTGAAAGATGCATATGGGATTTGCATGAAGGTCATAGCTTTATGTACAAAACCAAATTTCCAAGCAAAAATTACAATTTCCTCATTTCGAAAGATAATCCTTGGTCCTCGATCAAATTCAAGAGCTAACGGTATTAACGTAAAGCGCATAACTTTAAGGACAAAGACAAATCAAACAAAGCAAACAACCTAACATTCATAACAAGCATTATGCTTTAAGCAAACAAAACAATGAACTAAAAAAATCTCAATCCAATTTTCAGTACCAAATAAAACGTGAGCTTTGATCTTCACGGGCTACAACTGACTAAAATCTGATCTGGGCTGTTAACTAAACTTCCAAAACCAGCAGAGTAGCCTCACGGAGAAACGCAACTACACACAAACTGCTCTAAAATGATGTATAAAAGTGGAAAGAGAAGTAGGTATGAATAATCCCATAAAATAAATCACTCTTGGGTGAATTTCTGAATATTGATTGGGCGTTGTGTGTGAAACGTATATAGAGGTAGTGCCGTAGTGGTATAGATGAACCAGTGACTGTGTCTATGCTGGCTGGATTATGATCAAGATTTTTTGGACCCTTTTGGGTAGTGTCAGTAATAATTAATAAACTTGGCAAAAAAAAATTTGAGAGGATCTGGGATTTGAGAATAAAGGCCGACAATTGGAGAGTACTGAGGGCACTTTACAGAGAGGAGAGTGAGAAATCAAGAAAAGGTCGAGCGGAAGAAGATGAGAGGAGAGCAGTGACCACATTGGACTAGGATTTCACTCTCTTTTACCTTCTGTTTGAATTATCCGCCATAGAATTTGACTAGAATTTAACTCTTTTGCTTCACCATGGACAAAAAGGAATTTTCCTCTTTTTTTTGGGCTAAAATTATTGTTATTATTTTTTAAGTTTGAGTTATCCCTTTACAAAAAGAAAAAACTTTGAGTTATCCGGCCCAAAAATAAGAGGAAAAAAAAGCCTTTAAATTACTTTTGAATTAATTTTTTTACACTGACAGTGTATACATTGTTAACATTTGATTAATGACAACTATACAAAATTTAAATTAAAATCCAATTTTTGCACATGTTTCATGAATCCGATGATAACAGTGTATACACTGTCAGTATATATAAGATTTATTCATTACTTTTATCTCTTTTCTGTTGAACTTTTTCTCTTCCTTTCTTCCCTTTTTTTATTTTTTTTTGAATTTGTATCCATTTTCTATTTTTCTTTTACATTTGTTAAGCACTCGACGGTGAAAATGTGCCCATTTATCGCTAACAAATTCTTTAATACCACAAGTTAAATTGGACTAGGATTTCACTCTTTCTTTTGCCTTCTGTTTGAATTATCCCCCATAGAATTTGACTAGAATTCGACAATTTTGTTTCACCATGGAAAAAAGGAATTTTCCTTTTTTCTAAAATTAATTTTTTTTGATAGTTTGAGTTATCCCTTTACAAAAAGAAAAAACTCTGAATTATCCGGCCCCAAAAAAAGAGGAAAAAAAACCTTTGAATTACTTTTATCTCTTTTCTGTTGAACTTTTCTCTTCCTCTTTGTGAATTTGTATCCTTTTTTTATTTTTCTTTTACATTTGTTAGACGTTCGACAGTGAAAATGTGCCCATTTATTGCTGGCAAATTCTTTAATACCACAAGTTAATTTTGTGTTAAAAAATAACTTGAGAACATAGAATCTATGCTAGTGATATTGCAGCAATCTCTATCTGTGCTGATTATCATTTTTCTTATTTTAAATTATGTGCATAAAAATGGGTAATTATTTACGCAATATTTCGCTTGAAATAATGTTCTATCAGCAACAACAATATGTAGCGAGTGAAAAAGAGGTATTTTGAGATGTTACAGTAGTAGTAAAAGTAAAAGAAGATATAGATGTTAGACAGTTAAATACTACAAAAGAAAATAATCGTCTGGTGAAAACAAAACCAGAATGGTATCACATTGTCGGTGAGTTAAAAACTCGGGGGTCAGGGAACAAATCTAACTATCCCCATCTAATCTATCCCTATCAGTTGCTATGACAGTTTATCCAACACTGGTGTTATCAATGTTTGATTTTCCTTTTCACTTATTAAACTGCTGTTCTTCTATACAGCTTTGTTGAACTATTTGTGCACGGACACCTTAAACGTACTTTTCAATTCAACTGGACTTGAAGGCTTGGTAGAGCCGTTATAGTTCTACTTTTCTGCAGAAAAATTTTTACGTTTTTCGCCAGTATATTTTTTAATTATATTTTTATTTTACATACATCAAATTGTTATATTATATTTTTTTTTTACAAAAAATTTTAAAAATAGCGATTCAAACGGGCTAATCTTAAGAACGAATTTTTGCAATCCTAGGAGTATAAAGCTTCTTGAAGGTCATATTGTTTAGGGTTATGTTATATTGCACTATCTTAGATTAAACTAGTAAACATCAATTGTAAATTATTATCAGTATAGCTAAAATAAAAGGTAAACCCTATTCGTACTTTGAACCCAATTTTACATATATCAAACTTAAAATCCAATAACTTATGTAGTTTATTAGAAATCTCCAATCCTCAATATTTCAATATGGTGGGGCTCGTGACATGTGAAGTGTGAACTATCTAATTGCATCACACAACTATTGACTACAAATTGTTCCATATGTTCTATTAGTGCATTTAGTATACCTCAATATCATTCACACACGGAAGAAGAAAGAAGGAACAAAAAGGAAATGACTATCACATGAAAGTCTATTTTTGATCCATAAGATCCAATAATGCATGAAATGAAGGATCAATTTTCTTGAACTATAGGGAATGTTGCTGGATCTAAGCTGCCAGTTGTGCTGCGCCATATTCTCTGCCGACACTTCTTTGTGCCCCATACTTGATCGCTGCCCTCATTAAGGGCCTCAGACTCAGATCCACTACTCGTAATGGTCTTCAATCTTCAAGATGGAGCCAATCCTGACATGGCCTTTGTGCATATTAAAATGTATGCCTTGAATATGAACGTGCCTTCCACCTGGATATATTAATGCACCATTGAAACACCTTATTTTTCATGAAAGTTCGTGTGTTCAAGTTTCGCTTCCAGTGTCAGAGTTATATTGACGAACTATCTGTAAGAATTTTTGCAACCAACCTATGATTCCAAAAACATACCTGACCTGTGATGATGATCGAATATAAACCTATCCAAACTTTCGTTTATCCAAAAAAAGAAGCGCCTCATCCATGCCACCCTAGACAAACTGCAGATTTGGGTCATTTTGTTTCCCCGCAGAGAGGAGCTTCAATTCGGTGTACAAAAGGGTACTAGTCTGTAGAAGTACCATCAGTTGCAGAACCAGCATTGGTTTGACGCATCTCCGTACGACCCAATAGTCATTCACCATAGTATTTGCTAGTTGCTACTGTAGGATGTTTAGAATACGAAGGCACCATACGACATTTAAAAAGGAAAAAAAAACTTCACCGCCAATTTTGGATGAACCATGTACACTATAATGGTCCACACTAGCCATTACAAAATTACTAAAACCCCATTTCAGAAACAAGCAAAAGACAAAGCTCAAAACCGACCACGGGGTTAGTACACCCCAGGGAATGGGCCAGAACTGGTCGATGCTGTACTAGTCAAACTAAAAGAGTTATACAAGATCATCCACATTTTACAGAATGCACTTCTCTAAAACTGACGTGCATTTACCACTAGTATAGCGTGTAAAGGAGAACACCTTCAGTTGTTTACAACACCCAAGTGTTTTTGCTTCTTATCACAACTCAACAGTTCAGAGGCTCGCCAGCCTTGAATCGGAAGCTCTGCTCATTAGAAGTTGAATTCTTGAGTCTGCTAGACCTCAGCGTGCTTTCCTCGGTCTTTTTCCTCTTGCCAGAGGAGCTCAAAGAACCTTCAACTATAAAAGGAAGAGGGGTTCATCATGAAAACGGTAACAAATCAGAAACATGCAACAATGAGTAGCAAAATTCTGCAAAGAGGCAGAAACAAAGCATGTGGACTGTGGTTCTCTGGGCCAGCTAAACATAAAACTTCACTATCATTCAGAGTTGTATTAGATGTAAGGTCTCTCAAGTCTTTACACAGAAATGTCTTTCATTTTCTAATCTGCGGACATTGGCTGGTGCAAGTTTAACTCAGCATTTTATTGAGATGATTTCTACAGTACAGAATTAACCAGATAGAGACAACATACAATAGATGCATTTGCACAGGATGGAGCACCCTCTTAATGAATTCACACTCAAATGGGCTGAACTTCAAGTTGCTGCTTTCAATTATGAAAACTGAGCATATGTCCTAGAATCTTGAATAGTTTCTAAAGAAACTTTGGCCTATTGCCCAGTATTTAAATGAACTTCTGGTTTTCAGCCTTTTCTCAGATACAAAGTCAACAAGAATATAGGAATCTATCTACATACCTAAAGGGCTGGGGAAAATGAGAGAGATATTGCCTTTATTCAAATGTCACTAGGAACTCCTAAGTTCATCCAGGTTGTTTTCCACTCAATGGCAGAGCCTGCATACATGTATTTATCTTTCTGAATGTATACAGGCGTTTATTCTTTTTGAGTGTATGACCCATTAAAACCGTTACCAACTAACTTCCTTGGGTCAACCCTCGTACTCCTGCTCCAATTATGTTTTGTTTTTCTTCCATGCTGGGTTCATACTCCAACAAAAAACAGAAACAAATCACTTCCAACTATACAATGAACAAACAATAACAATGATTTAATAATAAGTTCACCAAAATAAATAAGGACATTAGTTGGTTTATTGGGAATGCCTGCCAAACTTTTACCGAAGTCATACCTTGCCATTCCCATACTATCTTAGCTTCACCCTTTACCATCTTTGGATAGCGATCCAAACGAGAATCATCTTGAACCAACTCCTCAACCTACAAAAACCCTCAGCTTGATTATCAATATAGCAATTGCAGTAAGTCAGTAAAGGAGGTCATATTTGATGTTTTACGCGTACAATAGTTACAGATCACATAATAAAATGGCTAAACCCCTAGAAAGAGGGAAAACAAGGGAAAGCATAATCTAAACAGCATTGTCAAGAGGGGCTGAACACCCGTGGATGAATCTTCTGTAGACACAACTTTGTGTCACAAGAATAAACCTAAGCATCCCATACATAAAAGCAAAAGCATTCTTGTTTATGGGACAAAAGCTCCATTTGAAACACTGCCTAAGAACTTAGATTGATGCCCTCATTCTGGAGTTAGCTACAGCAGAAATTTAAGTTTAAAACATTTGGAAAAACCAAGTATTGTATGATCAAACTTCCGAGTGTTACTGATCCCTTGACTCTCATCTCGTTAATATAATCTAACTATAGAAACTCCAATTGGCAAATTATATCAGGACTATTACCTAACTGCATTGCAATACCACAATTAATTATTTTTTAAAAAATGCAATTCCAGAAAAAATAAGTACCTTTCTCCATAGGAGGGGGTCCTTCCTCTCTCTAGGCGAAAGAAGATAATCTCGTAACCAAGAGGCAACTACCCATGGTTCACCCTCACCATCTATGCTCCTTGAGATCAACGCATTCTCTTCAAGTAAGTCGCAAACCTAATATCATTACCAACAGTTCAATGAACGTATAATATAATTGACCTCAGCAAGCCTTGCGAGCCCAAACACCAACTCTATAATATATGAAATCACATGACTCAATGGTCGTAGCATACCACCCTACGAAGAAATAATTTCTGCACACAAAGTAGTTTTTAAATGAGTTTCCAAAAGATTATGAACTAGAATATTGAATGAGGCAGAAGTAACTACCACAAGGCATGCTCAACCCCAAAAGGAATGATGACCAGAGTCCATAGGAATCATCACAGCCATTGCAAGTAGACAAATGATCATACTTAGCAAACAAAATTCATTAGAACTTGCAGAATTCATGAGCCAGACTTTTTGTTAACATTAATTACCACAAGGTAAACTGGTAGACCACAATAACAAAAAGACATGTACTTTTAGGGGGTTCACAATTTGTTCTTGTTTACTATAACACAAAAACAACCACCCACACTGCAACAAAGTACAGAAGCCATGCTTGAAGTCAAAACATTATAGGAATATAAGTATTTAAATGACCATGTATGGAACTCAATATGCTGCACATACTTCTTTCCTTTCCTTTTTTTAATGTGAATTTTCACACGCATTTTCTCCTATTTCTCCACTAAAGCACTTAGGAGTCATGAGGTACACAAGGAAGCTAAGAAGTGACATAGCACTACGCTTGTTCAGGTAGATAGTTAGGCTAATATATAGCACGAATTCATTAAAATGAAAGCATCTATTTGTTGTTTCAAAGCACCTAAAGCACATCTGTCCATAAGTAAATTTTAAGGCACACATACATGCACTTACAAAAAAAAAAGGATATGTGCAGATTATATTGCCTTCATGATTGATAAATTAAATGAATGTCATGGTGTGTACAATAGGCAAATGAATGCCATGGTATAGTGAAGGTCAAATGCAATGCTTACGAAATTAAGGACTGAAGCTTTTCTGGTTCTTACCTCCAAAACTAAGAAAATCGATTTACGGAGAACAAACTTTACCAGAAAATGCAAAGCTAAAAGTGGAACAACTTACTAATCCATGTATCGTCCTACAAGCAAGAGAAAAGCTATTTCTACCTTGTTATAGATCTCTTCAGCTCTAGTTAACAAGTAATGTCTCCGGAGAGCTTTTAACAGTATCAATATGCTTCCCACAAGCTGTAAATCTCAACATTGTCAACAAGCTTTAACATTCTGGTACCATAACATAAACTTTGAAATGCTGGTTTATATCATGGAATACCACTACACAAACTGGCACCAAAAGTAAAGCATGGTCGAGAACCCATTGGTGGATGCGACAGGTGATAGGTTTGTAACGTTCCACCAAAGAATCAGGACACTTGAACTCGTCAGGTCTACAAACAGAATCAAAGAAATACGGCCAGATTCTCAATAAAATTTCGTTAGTCAGGATACTGCAAGTATTGTTTCATGCTAATTCTGTTAGTAAAGGTCAACAGCAGCTCACCCACTAGTATAACCTCTTCTCTCCATCAACTTGCGAATATTCTCCATTGCTCTCAGTTTTGCATGAGCATATGTATGTTCATCCAAGCCATAATCTTCCATCACACGATGTTCAACGATATAGGTCGACAAATCATCCTTTTGCACCTAAGATATGTTGATAACAGGCAATAGTCGTCTCTTTTGCATCAATCAATTAACAGAAGCACAACTCATACATTGAAAAAAGTAAGGAAACTTCCTATGGGAAAAAGGAAGATTTTTCCATTTATGAATCACTAAACTTAGCAAGAGTTACAGACCCAAATGGTGCCAATTCCGCTGCACAAATATTGGGCATAAGCTTCACACAAGCGAACTTCCACCAACTCTGACTGCAGTTACATTAAAAGACAGTTGCTTTAAAATTTTAAAGAATGAAAAAGATGATACTTCTGAAGCCCTTGATATGACAGATTAATCAGACCCAGTTTTACCTACAATTTTCATTGCCGCTGCATTGATATCTCTGTCCTCGATGCATAAATTCCCCTGCTTTCTGTAGCCATGTTCACATTCCAGATTTCCGTCGTTACATATTCCATTACTCGGACAAGGTTCACAATTATCTACACCTATGGAGACTGGTTATGTCAGATGTAGAGAGCAGCAAAGGTGTGAAACACAATTAAGAATAGTTTTCTTCTTCTCAAAACATATGAAATAGGTGATAGTCCTCAGTCATTTAATTAACTGCATTACTTCAATATAGATCAGCTTAAGAAGACCTAAGCATTGATCTCAGTATAAGGAGCATAAACCAGCCTAATTGAGAGGTATAGTCTATTTCGAGCTTTTGATACATATCTTTCAACAAGATTAAATTTGTTGTTTGGAGCGGGTTCATTATTTCAAACAGGCTCTTGGGTCAATAAGTTCTTATAATTCAAGGAATCTCTATGAATGTGTACAAATAAAACCAAAAGAACATTCATAAAGCCAGGAGAGTCAACGACAGAATGCATCAACAATATTTCTTATTGAACTCTCAACGAACAACTGCAAACGATCATCAATAATTTTTGAATGATTTCCAAAAGGGATGCAATTATAAGTACTCTTTCTCCAAGTAAAACATCAATACTAGCCGACCAAAGGAAAAAAAAAGTACATAATATAATATAGACCCATTCTTTAATGGCTAAAAATCATTTTATCATATCACCAACAGAAAGCCAAGAAATGCCATAACTCCTCCAAAAAAATTGCCTACATTTATTTCTATTTAGCCATTTAATAACTTCACCCAGTCATCTACAATTTAAATAACCAGTCCAGAAAACAACCAAGAAAGAAAAATCAGAACTACAGCCTTTTCTCCCATATAAATTTCCAACCTTTCATCTTAATCTATTGATTAACACACTGGCATAAAACCAAGGAACAACAAATTTTTTTTTTCAAAGAAGACATAAATTTAGGAACAGAGAAATTATTGTGATCAGCCTAATTGAAGAAGAAAGCAAAACGCAGACTCACCAGAGAGAAAATCGACATCAACACCGCTATCGCAGAAGGGCTTAGGCTGTTGATTGAAATAAGTGACTAAATAGTTGCAAAACAAGGCGACGGAGGCTGCGATGGTGACGACGGCTATGAGCCTTGAAAACTCGGAAATTGACGATGGGAAGAAGCCGGGAGAAGGTTCGGGAATGGAGTACTGCGAAAATGATGAAGGAGAAGAAGAAGAGGAATGGGGGCTTAGGGTTTTGGGGCGTTTTCTGGAAGAAGAAGCCATGGAAATACTTCGGAATTTACGAATGAAGACTTGAAGAGGGAAAATGGAGTGCAGAGGAGAATTTATAACAGCAGCTCATAGAAGTTTCAGATTTATACTAAGCACCCTCAGATATTATCATATTATTTTTGGATGGCATATGATACAGGTAATACCTTTTCGTACCCCTTTGTAGTGAAATAATTTGAAAAGTTTAACTTAATTAGGAACCCCAAATAAAAAATAAAAAAAAAAGAGAATATCACAATTTGGTTAACAAAATGTAGGTTGAATAGTTTTTAATTTTACTCTTGTATGCATTTGATATGCTTGGCTCCTTATGGTTGAACTATCTTTGAAGCATTATAATTTTAATTTCTTTTTTGAATATATAAATCTATAAATTTTAAAAGAATATTTTTTTATAATATTTGTCGCATATCAGATTGATGTCATATAGGCTAAAAACACTGAAAATATAAAAAAGAAATCTTTGAACTATCTTTATAGCATTATAATTTTGATTTCTTGTTTTGAGTATATACATCAATAACATTTATGTGTTTTACAATATTTATTGCATATGCCAATGATGTCATATAGGCTAAAAATACCCCCCAAAAAAAATCTTACATACTAGTTCTTTATCTCCTTTTTTGTTTGGCTTCCACCTTTTTGCTCTTACCATCTTTTATTCTCCTTATACAACAACATAAAAAAATAATTAACATCTATCAGTTTATATCGTCATGTTATTTAGAAAAATTCCTAATATTTAATTTTTGTTCCATGAATCTATAATTACTGTTGACTCAATGTTCTAACTGGATTTCCATGTGACTTTTGTTTCAAAATTCTAGTAAATTTCTTAATTAGTGTACATCATAAATCATTTCCTTTCTTTTTTCCTTTTTTTTTTATCTTTAGTCAAACCTTCATAATTAATTTCAAAAGGGTGCAATCATTTTCGATGAAGTTCCTTGGTTGCATTTGATTCTTATACAATCGAAATATTCTAGCGCTGCATTTGAATTAAAGGATTTGAAATTCTTTCAAATCTATCTAGTTGTTTAAATTATTTTAAAAATATTTAAATTTATAAATCACCAATTATTTTAGTATTTAAAATATATTTTAATAATGACAGATTATAAATTCAAATATCTCTTAAATAACACAAATAATTATAGCGATTTGAATTGATTTTAAATCCTTCATCGGGTTCCAAACAAAATAGATTTCATATTTAATTCATCACAAGAAATTTTTACTTTTGTAATGATTGATCTTTAATTTTTTTCATAAATTACAAATCGACTCCTAACACTACCCATATTCCTCTTTTACCCCTTTGTTTTATCCTTTTCTTTTTTTAAAGTCGAATCATGTTCTGGCTTTTTGGAAAAAAAAAAAATCATGTTCTGGTTTTACTTAAAAACATTTGTTTAGCTGTCCGAAAATCCCATCCGAAAGAGACAACAAAACTGTCTGGCGAAAAAGTTCCATCGTACTTCGTCATTCCTACTGATTCAATTGCGTGAAAGGCATCATCAAACCCAGAAATACTGGCAAAAAATAAAATGAAAGAAACCTGAGAATCCCAAGAATCCGAAACCCCATTAGTTTTCTTGGCCTCCCTGAAATCCACCCTTCCCTTCTGGTAAGCATTGAATTTACCTGTATTTATACGTTTTTTGTTTTGTGATTTGTCTCTGTTTCATACTATTTTTTCGTCTGGGTATGCCTGAATTTTTCTTTTTACGGCTTTGATTCCTTGAATTTAGTTGAATACCATCTGGGATTGTTCTTTTTTATACTTCTTTTTTCTGTATTTTGTGAGGTGCATTGACTAAATGCTAAAGGATGCATTTTGATGAAACAAATAGTCTCTTGGTTCATGCGAGATCTCTTTTTCGTTTGGTTTTTAATATTCCTAGATGGAGTTGAGAATTTGAAAGTAGTTTCTTTTACCTGAAAAAGAAAAAAAGAAATAAGTTTCCTTTTGGGTTGTGAGTTGTGGTATGATTCATTCCTATTTCATGATTATTGAAAAATTTTTGAAGTTGAGGGGGAAAGAGAGCTCTTTAAATTTGAATGTACTTGAATTGTAGTTTAGATGTTTTGATCTGCATAACTTGCCTACAAAGGAAGCAGGTTTTTTAAGGGATTTGGTGACTGAAATGGAAATTCGATGTTTGGAAGAGAGGACTGTTGTTCATGAAAAATTGATTGGTAGAATAATGTAGTAATTGCTTGGTGTCCGTTTTCTGGCTGTCCATTCTGTGTGCTTTTCTCAGCAATGTATGAAAGCTAATTTTCTGGCTATCTCTGTGATAAGATATTTTGTAATTAAGATCTTGAAGCAGCAAATATAATTAATCTTTGTTTCACTTTCTCATCTGAAATGAAGACGAAGTATCTCTAACCATGTGGCCATCCTAAGTATGCATTATCACTATTGCAGTATGATGGTGATTTTCTTCATTTTCTATTCCCAGATTCTTATGCATTTCAATTGGACTTTTATTGTGATAACAAATTTGTCGACACTAGGGCAAACCCCAATGCACTTTGCTCCTCCTTTCACAGATGGAGCAAATGAAGAATGAATTCATGAGAATAGACTCCAGAAACTTGTTCTGAATTGAATCTCTGATGCCTCAGTCCTAGTAATGACCAGAAAACAACATGTCTTGGCTGTTTTTGTAGTGTCTACTCCACTGTTAGTTCTCCAAGTCCTTCGTTCCTGGATCACCCAAACACTGTCAATCATGGGTGGTCTTTTTTGTTTTCAATTTTCTGAATTTTCATGTTTATTGCTTGTTTTATTTTGAGACTAACTGCAATTCTATGATCTTTCTTTCAGCAGTTCATGGTTATGAATTGAGCAAGGTTATAATGGCTGACGTGCCGGGATATGTGAGGGCTTGTTTGCAAACAGGAAAGCTGGCTATGTTGGCAATTTTGGTGTCAGGGGGGATTGTATTGCAGATATTGGTAAGTTTACTGTTGATTACAGCGTTAGTTATAATTATATCTATTACTTGTTCTATGATAAGGAAGCTGCAAGATGCCTTGTGGCCTTTATTTCATGGTCATTGCTTCTTATTATCGCTTTGACTTTTGTTGCAGGCATGTGCTTTGTACAACAATTGGTGGCCAATGCTAACAGGTACAAGAATGTGAGATATTTGGCACGATGTCGATTACCTATTCTTGATAATTGCCTTCTTCATATGACTGTGATATCTTGGAATTTTCCTGCCATTTTGATAAAATAGGAATCTAGTTTCGTGCAACTTGCTTTTTCGCGCATATTTAATGTGGCAACCAGATTAACAGTTGAGCATGTTGTCTCAAAAGATGAGTATCTGCACTGCTCTGCAAACTATCCAAGAGGCCCTTTGTAGTTCAGAATTAATTAATTTTGTTGCATCGATGCCTTCTCAAAACGGTACAACAACTTTCGTTAGTGTCTGACAATTATACGATTGCATTGTCTGCTTGCAGTAATAATGTATGTGGTTCTACCTATGCCCTTAATTTTTTTGGCTGGCTCGGATACTTCATCTCTCTTCTCTGAATCTCAAAGTGGGTAAGGTTTTTTTTATCCCTTCCGCCCTGTTTCTCCGATGAGATGCTTTTATTCAAGTTCATTTATATGGATTTATTGGCCTTATTTGGTTTTCATGAACAATGTGGCAACAGCTGGGCAGATGTGACTAAATTCTTAACCGGGGCTTCAGCTGTTGGTAGCATAGCAATACCAATCATCTTAAAGCATGCTGGAGTAATTGGCTGGGGGGCAATGGCAATGGAGCTCTCATCCTTTTTCACATTTGTTCTAGCAATCGTGTGTTTCATTGGAACGAGCGAAGATGATGGATATAGCATCCTTTGAACGTGACTCTCTTTAAAAATTTCAACTTTTCCATTGTGCGGAAAACGTAGAAGTTGCCTTTTTCTTGATTGCTGAGCATTGCCTCTCATTTTGTGCTTTGTAAATACAAGAGTGGTTATTTTTTTCCAGTGAATGAATACCTGAGTTGCACATTAAACAATCTCGGCATTAAGGTCATATACCGCATCAGATGCCACACTTGCTGTCAGTGTCAATGTACAAGGTTGCAGAATTTCTGAAGGAATATCAAAGATACTCCTGAAGGCAGGCAATTTGTAACCATGGAACAGAAGTTAACCAGAATGCTGTATTACAAACACACCAGTGCTCATTGGTAGCCAAGACAAAGCATGGAAAACTTTCAATGTTTTGGTTCCACCAAGAACATTACAAGCAAAAGGATCCATCTATCTTTAACAAATAAGAATTGAACTGTGTCCTCTTTGTCCTCATTCTTTTTTCTGTTTCAACCAAGTTTAGCTGAATATTGAGAATGCATATCTTCATGAACCATCATGTATCTACAATGACACCAAGAAGATAGCAAACACTGCATATCGTATCTACAATGACACCAACAAGATAGCAAACACTGCATATCTTCATGAGCCTACACTTATTGTCACGATAACGTTTTAAAGTATCTACAATCAGTTGCAGCAAATTTGAACTATGAATTTGTAGGCGCAAATGCCATTTAATCCACTTTAACCACAAAAAGTAAAACTGCTGCATTCCCGCTATCATTAAAAAAAAAAAAAATTGGACTACTTTTTCCTCATTATGACGGAAAGTACATACTTTTCATCACATTCCACCATATGGTGAAACGGTTTCACGCCCTCTATGCGTTGTTCCATAGCTGAATTTTCCAAAGAAACAGGCAACTACACACCCTCTATGCCTTTTTTTTTTTCCTTAATATCTGGCAAACATGTAGGTTTTCATCCATTCTACTTTTCAAATCAGTCCTTGAAAACTTCTACTTGGTACTTACCATTAACCAAAAGCTTCTAAAGTCTCCCTTCCCTCACAATATAGAATCCAAATCATAGAGTCAAACGTAAAAAATGCATGCAATTGCTTCAATTTTATTTGACAAACAAACCAAGCAAATGTAAAAGCAACTTAAAAAGCATGAAGAGTTTAGGCTCAAATCTTTCGCTGCCCACATATATTTCAACATAACTTGGTATATGCTCTACATGGTACACCAATTCATATAAGCTCATCCTTATTGACATATACATAGTTATATAGTTACATACACAATACATGAACACATACACTCCCCATCCTCCACCCCCCTCGCAACCCTGCCAGTGCAATCACAGACACAAACAGAGAGCAGATCTAAACTACTAGACAGAGAGTATAAAAGCCCTCACGCCATCTCATCCTTCCTTGAAACACTCTTAAGCAAAGAAAAGCCGAGTTCTTACCTTGTAAAACAAGATAAAAGGACTCCAACAAATCTACAGCTTCTCCACTCTATCAAGTCCAGTTAATAACAGGGAAAATTTCAAGAACAGGGCATGCTTGGAACCTTATTTGATAAAGAAAGCACAATGTTCGGCAATCTATAGAAGGCCTTCACATTTTGTACAAACGTCAGTCCAAATGCCCTTCACATTTGGCCTAAAAACCTGAACCCTTTATTGATTAGGGCTTCAAGGGCGCCCTTTTCCATAATAATTCTACAGCAAATTGCAGGAAACAGAAGACAATGTGCATCTATCATCCAACAACGCAATAACCAATCTATCACAACAAATTTACTTCTTTCCTCTTCCTCCTCATGTTTTCAAGCGAATAGTACCCAAATTTGGACCCAACCAAAAAAAAGGGAAAAGCGAGTGCAGTAAAGGTCTTTATCATATTCTAATCAAAGTGCCAAACAGAGCTAAATTACAGAGAAACTTCAAAAATGAAAGAGGAAAAAAGATACAAGCTTTTTTGTTTTTTTAATATAGAAAAAACCCCATATGAACTGAAGAAACTCTACTCAGGATTGGGATTTTACTCCTCCTCACCATTTCCTCAAAAGCTAAGCTGAAAATTCTCCCTTTCTTTTTCGCCAACTATTTTTCCGTCAAAAGACTACGCGAAATTGAGGGGCGTCGGAGCCTTGAGCCGGCAGAATCTCCCAGCGGCAAGGTTCGAGCTCGTCAGAAACAGGGCAGAAGCCGGCGAGGGTGACCTTATCGGCAGAAGCGGCAATGGAACCGAATTCGAAAACGGTGATATCAGCTGGTGGTGGGCCAGGCCGCCGGACCTCCACTGCTCCGTTCATGCCGGGAACTTCAGAAGCGGATTGGGTTTTAACCGGTTCGGATGTTTGGGTCGCGGGTTTGGAGTTGGTATCGTTTTTGGTTCCCTTGAACCATGAAAAAATACCCATTGGTGGTGAATCAGTTATGTTGCTTACAAAATGAACTTCCAGAGAGAGAAAGGGTGCAGGGATTCTAGGCATTCCAGTTTTATTTGAGGAAGAAATCAAGAAAGAGGATAGCTTTCGTTGAGGGCAAAATGACGACAATGCCATTTAATTTTTGTTACTAGTATCATATTTTGGGACAGAAATAGAAGGATATTTAACTATTAGATGATCATATGGACTATGGAGTATTTAGATTTCCAATGTTATTTCCCTGTATAATAAACCAAGGAAAATCTGATGCATTTTTTATTTTTCTCTATCTGGTTTGGAAAAATGGATCTAGAAAGCTACTACATATTTTGGATTTGTTAGTGAAATTGTTTTGAACTCTATAAATAGAGTAATTTCATGTTATAAGTTTAGTTAGTTTTTACAAAGAAATAAACTCTTGTCCTTTATTTCTTTTATTATTTTTCTCAATAATTGTAACATTTTCAATATTATTTCGCTGTATAATAAACTAAGGAAAATCTGATGCATTTTTAGAAAGCTAGAATTCATATTTTTGGATTGAGGAATAAACGCCATGATTATGTGGCAAGTTATTCATGTAGCATGATGGATGGATTAATTTGCATTTTGGCCTTCAACTCTTTGGTGAGCTGCATCTGCTGTGAGTCACCCTTTATTTGTTTAGTATTTTTTTTCTCTTACATACACAGCCATTTTTGTGCTCCTAAAAAAGTGGCAAATCCAGAGAAACTTTTAGAAATAAATCAAAATTGGGATCAGACCCTTTTGTTATCTAAAATTGAAGAGTGAAAAGAGGGTTGTCATTCTCAAATTTCGCACAATGCTATAGCCATTGCAATCTTTATGTAGACTTATGGGCAAATTGATTCCTGTACTCAGTTATCATTGAGCTCATGATCTCACAAGAATGCTTCATTTGCTGAAGTTAAAATTGAAGAAAAACAGTTTAAAAAAAATACATTAACAAAATGCAGCATATGAACAAGATGATGATGCAATGCAACGTACTACACGCAGTGGAGAAGATAGAAAACAGTGTCGTCAACAACAGGGAGGGAAAGCAAACAAAGAGAAAGGAAAGCCACAGGATGTTTACTTCTTCTTCCCCCATAGCCGGCGGCTTCTCCATTTCCCATCATCGGCATAGAAACCAATGACAATTTCAGGAATGTGTGCCATTCTTCTGTAATCTTCCCTGTCTTCCTTCTGATTCCCCACCTTCTCTATCAGTCGAGAACTCATCTCATACAAAGACAGCCGTTGAAGATGGCTCAAGTGCTGAATTCCCGAAGGTAAGTCCTCTAGTGATGGAAGCTGTCTCAGATGTAGTCTTTGGAGATAAGGGCATGCACCCTCCTCCACTGTCATCCATCTCAACCCTTCCATTCTCCTTAACCACAATTGTTTCAGCTTTAGGAAGCCTCCAGCCTTGAAACTCAACCTTTCTCCCTGGTAAGATCCACAGAAAGTAATTTCACCCAAATTGGGCAAATGTTGGAAGGATTCAAGTGGATCCTCCTCAGCCCTCAACCCGCTCCAGATCATAAGTATTTTTACCAAGTTTTGAAGATGAGTTATCCACACTGGCATCGTTTCTAAGCGGCCACACATAATTAGCATACGAAGAGATTGAAGAAACGAACAAGAAGAAGAAGAAGAAAGAGAATGTTGATGATGATTTAGATCTATTATCTCAGAATCATCACCTTTTCCAATTGATTCAATGCTTAATTCCCGAAGGCTGGTGAGGTTGACAAGGGAGGAGCAGAGCTCCTTTCCATCTTCTCTTCTCAACTGTGTAATATATAACTCTCTTAATTGGGTCAATTTTCCTATCTCTTTAACTATTACAGACCCGCTGCTTGCATCTACGGTGTTTAATGTTTGTAGAGCGAGAAGCCCTCCCAATTTTGACGGACCTTTAAACCCATGAAATCCATAATCACTATCTGAGGGATCAACTCGTTGGAATACTGTGAGATGCCGAAGCTTTTGCAGCTTTAGGATTTCCACGGGTAATTCCCTAACTCCAGTGTTCCCCAAATTCAGATGTTCCAAATGTTGAAGCTTTCCAATAGCTCTCGGGACTCTTGCCACTTTTGTACCATATAGGCTCAGAAACGTGAGATGCAACAAGTCGAAAACCTCATTTGGTGTTTCCTCTATCTCTTCACCTCGCAATTCCAAAACCTTTAGCAACTTACTACTCCTTAGAACTTCAGATAGGAAAGTTTTGGATAGCAATGGGTTGGTGGAACTAACTGCGATGAATGATCGAAGGTGTTCAAAAGAATAAAATTGTCTTTGTTGGTGGTATTGGATGATGCTGCTGTTGCAACTACTATGGATTGCTAGACGGCGTACCTTCTCAGATGGCCACGTCATTGGTTGTCCAGTAGTAACTGTGACCATGTTTTGTTCCCTTGACTTGATGAGAATAACTTCTCTCATTAAGTCATGGATTCGACACGTGTTGGGTGATCCTTCATAAAACACTTCAGTTACTTGAATTAGGCTTCTACTGATGAGTTCACTGAGATAGCCCCAGGCTACATCTTCAATACTCATTCCTTCTCTCCATTCTACAAATCTTTCAGCAATCCATAATTGAATCAGCCTCTGGCATGCTATTAGATGATCCTCCGGATAAATGCTTAAATACAACAGACAGGGTTTGAGATGCGAAGGCAGATCGTTGTAACTCAGAGAAAGTATTCTTTTAACTCTCTCTAGCTTACCCCCAAGATTGTGTTGAATCATCTCCCATTCATCTATTCTGCTCACGTCCTTCGAAGCCAAGAGCCCACCGATCGCAAGAATCGCCAAAGGCAAACCGTCACATTTATCCAATACAGCTTTTGCAACATTCATCAGGTGGGTGGGGCAACGATTTCCTTTAAAGATCTTGTTACAAAATAGGGTCCACGAATCTTCATTTGATAGTGGCTTCATTCTGTAGACATAATCCTGAGATTCTGTACAAGAGGTAGAGGCTACATCGGCATTTCGTGTTGTTAGCATGACACGATTGCCGTAGTTACCCTCAGGCAGTGCAAATTTGATTTTATTCCAAAATTCCACGTCCCACACGTCATCAAACACAATTGCATACCTTCCAGCTTGTTGAAGAAAATCTTTGACAATTTCTTTCAGCTCAGCGGTAGTCATGGACTCGATCGATTGTGGGACTGATTTGTCCAAGTCCTTGTGCAACTTCCGAATCAAGTCTCTCAGGAGCTTTGGAAAGTCGCATGTTTGAGAGACGGTTACCCATGCACGAACTGGAAAATTCTTTCTAACTTTTGGATCTTCATGGACCTTTTTGACTAGGGTAGTTTTCCCTAGTCCAGCCATACCAACCACTGAAATAACTTTGAGTTGGTAATCGTGCCCCTCGAGAAGCATAGAAATCAGATGTTGTTTGGGCTGGTCAATGCCAACCAATTTTGCTTCCTCCACTAGAAGTGCATCATCCCTGCTATAGAGCCGCGAGCCTTTCATGGTTGAAGATCCAGTGACACGGTGATCGATGCCAAATTCAACTTGGTATCTCTGACATCGTTCTGAAATATTTTTTATCCTGGACTTGATGCTTTGAATTTCACTGGCAACCTGATGACGAGCTGGCAAGCTCTTAATGGCTTTGAGAATTCTCTGCAGGGAGCCACAGAATCCATGATGTCTGTGGCCAGCAAAGCGAAGTACAAATTCATCGAGAACATCTTCAATGTCATAAGCAGCTCCGCGCACTTGCTTGATCCATTCTTGGAGCCTGGGATTAGAGGTGTCAAAATGAGTGACTTGAGCGGGTTTAGATAGGGTAAAATGGGTAATGGATATAAGTGAGTCAATCCATTTATATCCATTTTATTAGATGTGTATAAATGGGTAAGTCAAGAAATGAATTGGGTAACCCAATTATCCATTTATAACCATTTATTTTAACTTTTTGGAAACTCATTAAAATTCTTTTTCGCAAACTAAATTATCAATTTATACCGCTCTTTATACCCATCATTAATTTTAAATATTTACTTATAATGCTCAATAAGTTTAATTACCAATTTTTTTTCCATTGACACTCTATGTCGCAAAATTACATATTATTTAATAATTGAATAATAAGAATATAAAAATTTGAACTAAATACTATAAAAATTAATATAAAAACTTAATCTAAAAATTTTGAACCCCTAACATTTTTTTCATATGTAAATTTAAATTTTCATTTTAGTAAGATAAGAAAAGAAGCTAAAACTTATCATAAATTAGTAATGCTGAAAAATGATTAAGTAAACAAACTAAGAAAAAATAAAATAATAAGATAAACCAACAAATAATAATAATAATGAAACAAAAATAGTTAACATCATGACAAAATGAAAAATCTAAAAAAAAAATGGGTGGAAAAAGAGAATTCTAAATGAATTAATTGAATTTAATGGGTTATCTAATAATATAAAAAAATTTAAAATACCCGTACCCATTATTCATAGACGAATATGAGTAAATTTAATTAAATGGATTGATTTGCCACCTATACCTGGGCTCATCATCTTCTTTTGGTTCAGCCACTTTGAGGAAAGCTCTCATCTGCCCCAACTCATCCATGATGAATTGGACCTCTTCTCGAAGCCCTCCCAACAGGCTTCCCTCCTCTCGGAGTAAGGTTGCGAGATGATTTGAAACAAGAGAGACAACAGTTTCTGCCATTTGTATTGTTTTTTGTTATATATATTTTTTTTTCAAGAAGAAGAAGAAGGAGGCAGGGTTTTAGCTTCTTTTTATATGGTTATGAGTAGAAGAATGGTTTTAACATCAAATATTTTTGGGTGCCTGAGAAGGATTTATTATATAGGAAGGAAGGCCTTGGTGGGGATCAGGTAGATTCCATCGGAAGTAATGCTCTTTCTCTACCTTCCTTGTTCCCCATGGTTTGGAATTTGTAGAAAGAAAGTTGAAATGATTTATTCTTTCTTCACGTTCGAAAATTAGTATCATAGTTAGAGCTGAAGCACCACTTTAGGAATAAATCAGACCTTACGAGTAAGAAAAGAGATAGACAAACATGGCTTTATTCTTCTTGTCCTTTTTATTCTTACGTCAAGTCTTAGCTATATCATCTTCAAAGGCTCTCAAATATAAGAAGCACATTCTCATTGAGTCTCTGTTATTCTCATCTATTATTCTCATTGAGTACTACCAAAGTATGAGGAAACAAATTCAGTAGCAGGTTATTTGTCTTTTCTATTTACAACGTTTGATGCAAGACAACTTTTGCAATGAATGAGGCTAACCAAAAAAATATACATATATTTTGGAATTAAGGGGAGAGAATCTACTTTATAGAAAGCAAGAATTTTTCTTCTTACAGTAAATCAGGCTAACTGTGCTATTATTAAGAACCCCTCCAGTTAATGTTGGCCAAGAATTATTCACGATTTACCTTCTTCTTGCAATAATTTATTCCGTAGGGTAGATAGAATCAACTTGAAATGTTGTTTGGATAGCAAATTTTTCTTCAAAAATTTTTCGCTTCCATCATAAACACATTTCTCAATCCATCTTTTTATATTCCCAATCATATTTTTATCTCACATATATCGCATCAGAAAAAATGTTACAGTAATTATTCCAAATAATTATTTGAAATAATACTCTATCCAAATATTCTTTCTTCAATACTGCAAATGAGTATCATTTAAGGTTGAAGCACCACTTTTGGTGTCAATAATAAGATAAATAAAGATGGCTTCATTCTTCGTATCCAGAATATTCTTACTTCAACTCTTCTGTTATCCTCTTTGACAGCTTTCGAAGGAAAGAATACACTTTCTCAATTAATCTCTGTTATTCTGTGTCAGCGTGACATTGCTTATACCTGGTGCCAAGTATTGTTGCTTATGATATTTCATATGCATAAATTTCATTTTCACCAGATAGAATATTGTAAGTGAGACCAAACCATGCTTCAAAAAATCCAGTTCAATTTCTGTGTTGCCCCAACATAAAGAAGAAAATAATCATGGACTGTTGAAACAATTATGGTTTGTAACTTAATTCCGATAAAACTTTAATAAGTAACACCCATTATCAGGATTTAAGTAATCTAGTTAAAACAACCAGACATGACGAATTTTTTTTCCAGATTTAAGGATTTCCATTGGTCACCCCCTGGCAATAGGATCACCCAAATTCTGAAGCTCTCAAATGCATGTGGAATTGTTTTTAACTTTTTGTTCTCCTTCATTTGGGATTTCGTTAAATTCGCACCTCCAAAATCCAAAACCTTAATCAACTTACCTGATAAGAGAACAGATTTTGGATAGTGACTCCATGGACCAATCTATTATCTTTTACTATATTAAAAGTTCGATGAGTATTGGCATCATATGTTATAAGCACTTTTTTATCTTAGTTTTTGTTGTATCCATATCACCCTCATCTTTCAATTAGAGTTATTACATTTTAATTTTGGTAGTAATTAAAAATACGAAACATTTCAATTGATTAAACCTCAATAATAATGATAATTAAGATGAAAAAACTCCCTATTAAAACTATTTAGCGACCCTTGTACTCCATCTTCAATTCCTATATGTGTCAAAGTTTCTTATCCAAAGCAATTTCTTACTTGAAATTATGTGACCAATTGCATTAGCCACAATTTTGATATCGTAAAAAATATTAGTATAAAAAAAAATAGGTGCTCTTGGGAAAAAAGAGAAATATATAAGAAGAAAAGAGTCCATATTCATTTGAAGAATCTTGATATGAATATCGTGTGACAGATATATAATTACGTGCTTTTTATCGGTGTGAAGAAATGCTAAGAGAAAAGAACAAATAAAAGAATCCAACCATTTCTATCAATTGAATGTCAATAGACAACTAATAGACAATGTAAGATAATTAAGCAGTATAGATCATTTACATTCTTTATTAACCTCAATAACACTTAAAAATGTAAATATTCCAAATTCAATAATACGCCTCACATTATTCAATTCAAATTCACAAAAAGAAATAAAAGTTCAACTAGAAAGATATAACGTAGAATAAGTAAATGTTCATGCGAAATTAGATATTAGCACAGTTCATATATTTTATTCTTAAATAATTATTCATTCTAATTATACAATTGCATTTCATTTGTCTTAACAAGGAAAAAAATAACATTCAAAATGTTATGGCAAATAACATTCAAAATGTTTATACAAAATTTTCATTTGTTAAAATTTATTGATTTCATTAGAAACTTAACCATGGATTTTATTTTTAAGTAAAAAAAAAGGCAAGTCTAGACTCTGATTGGTTAGTGAGCAAGCTTTCCAAGGGGTAAAAAAAGGGGTGAGTGTGGTAAAAATAATTAGAATGACTGATAGAACGGTTATTTGGCGTATTTTGCACTGTTATTTTGTCCTAATTTTGGCTATTCACGGTACTAAGAATTGGAATTTCACTCATATTCGATATTTGTGTGAATTGTAGGTGGTAGGCATGAAAAATGATCTCGCGGGGTAAATTTTCAGAAGACTTTCCGTCTCAGGGCGTGGCCACGCCTTAGAAGGTGGACGAAACCGAAAGCCGGACTGTGGTCCACGTGAACCGCGAGAAACATGGGATAAAAACTCCAAAAGGATAGCTTTTGTTAGATGAATTACTCCAGACGTCTCCTTTCTTTACTTTCTTTTGGGCGGCGGCTATAAAGAGAAAAGCAAGATTCAAAAAGTGAAAAGAGACCCTAGCTTTAGCTTCAGAAGTCAGACGCTTTTTATTTATTCTTTTGCTCTCCGTCGGCCGCAATTAGATTAGTTTTGAGTTTTCTTTTTCTTCTCTTTCAGTCAGATGTATTTCTTTTTTCTTTTAGCTTTCGTCTTGTACGGCTTGACTCCTGAGTTGTTACTCTTGCTTGAGACAATTCGCGTTGAATTTCTGCTTTGTGATTGCGACCCCAATTCTTCGGCAAATAATCGAATGAATTCAATTAAATCACGCGAGATTGACACGATGAGGAGCGGCTAATTTCCTCCTCTACCCAAAGGTTGACGCAAAGGCGCGGTCCATAATATCTGTGAGATCTAATCGAATCTTCATTATTTCTTTCATTTTATTGCTATTCGTGCATTTCCTGAATTAATTGTTCATGGGTATTTTATTAATTGAATATCAACGGCCGGGTATTTGATTTAATTTAATAGCCTACTGCCACGTTAATTAAATAGAATCCGTAATTGTTCATTTAGTTAACACCCCGTGGCAACCACCATAATTGGCTTTATGATGGGGAAACGCAATATCTAATTTAAATAAACCCTCTTAGCGTGTTTATTGGTTAGGGTTGTGTTCTTCTAGTTTTAATGCAATTGGGTAATTAAATTCCTACGGTCGTACCTAGGGTTGTTATCTGGTTAGAGAAGCAGTCAATAGTCGTACCTTGACTGTCGAAAAAGTAAGGAAGAACTGGTTGTCAGAGCTTATTGATAACTATAACCAACCTAGCAAGGAATAGATGAAATATCTTTGCATCGATGATCATTTAATTGGACCGTGCCTGAGCAGTTGATCCTTTGGGTAGAACTTTTATCAATTGCTATTTTTATTGAATTGTGCTTTGTGAGTTAGTTCTGAATTTAGTTCGCTTTATTTTTATTTTACTTGTATTCTATTTATTTATCTCCCATTGAAAATCCCTCAATTTTGTTCTACTAATTTGGAAAGAAATAATTTCCTACCCGCTCCCTGTGGAATCGACCCTACTTGCCATTGTATGCAAAATTAATATTTTTATAGACAAATCCGGTATATCGGATCAAGCAAATTCTTCGGGAACAGGGTGAATCAAGTAACCCATTGCACACCTAGGGTCCCTGCTCCAGTACTTGGATTTGTTTTATAATTATTTAATTGAGGTGGTAATTAGGACTTTTTAGTAATTATTATTGCACAGGCTCGGCACCTGTCAATTTTTGGCGCCGTTGCCGGGGAGCTGGCGTTTGAATTTTTTGTTTCTTTTCAAATTCAGTTTTTGTTTTATTTTTATTTTATTCTATTCTTTTTGGTATTTTTGCTAGTTTATGCCCCGTTCTTCTCGCACAGGTGAATTAGTATACGACCCTGAGGTTGAGAAGGCAGCACGTAGGCGGAGGCAAGAGACCAAGAGGCAAAAAGAAGGGCACTTACTTGCTGCAAACGAGTCATCGGAAGACGAAATAAGCATGGCCAACACCCAAATATTGAGGGAATTGGCTGCCCCGGAACTGACTCACCAGCCCTTATGCATCACATTCCCCACTCTGGTTGAGAATACTGCTTTCGAACTGAAGTCGGGGCTGATTCACCTCTTACCTTCTTTCCATAGTCTCTCTGGTGAAGAACCCTACAAGCACGTTAAGGAGTTCGAGATGGTTTGCTCTAGTATGAAGCCTCCTGGGGTCACTGAAGAGCAAATTAGACTGAGAGCCTTTCCATTCTCTCTCAAGGATGCAGCTAAAGATTGGCTGTACTACCTACCAGCAGGTAGCATTACCACATGGGCACAGTTGAAAAAGAAGTTTTTGGAGAAATTCTTCCCTGCATCCCGGGCTGCGAGTTTGAGGAAGGAAATCTGCAACATTAAACAGTATCCCGGGGAGTCCTTGTATTACTATTGGGAAAGGTTTAACAAGTTGTGCACTAGATGCCCGTAGCATCAAATTAGTGAACAACTGTTAATCCAATATTTCTATGAAGGACTCCAGTCAACTGATAGGAGTATCATCGACGCTGCGAGTGGGGAGCGCTGGCAAATAAGACCCCGAGGGAAGCATGGCTGCTTATTGAAGCTATGGCAGAGAATTCTCAACAGTTTGGCTTCCGTGAGAGTAACCCTACCCGCAGGGTTAATGAGGTGGAGTCGACATCTATTCAGCAACAGTTGTCAGAGCTCACATCCGTTGTTCGACAATTAGTTGTGGGGAATGTGCCCCAAGTAAAGGCCTGTGAAATCTGTACAAATATGGGCCACCCTACTGACTCATGCCCTATATTGCAAGAGGATGGGGCGGAACAAGTGAACATGGCTGGAGGCGTGCCCGCGCCTCATAGGCAATACGATCCATACTCCAACACGTACAATCCGAGTTGGAGAGATCATCCCAATTTCAGCTATGGAAATAGGCCACAAAATGCATTCTCCAATCGTCCACCAGGATTTCAGCAATCATGGCAACCGAAACCGCAACCCTCATCCTCCAACTCAGGAAGTTCCTTGGAGAATATTGTCAAGAGTCTGGCTACGACTACCGCCCAGATCCAGTAAGAGACTAGACAGCTCCAGCAGGAGACCAGGTCATTGACCACAAATATGGCTCAACTCCAGCAAGAAACTAGAGCCTTAACCATGAGCACCAATCAGTTCCAGCAAGACACAAAATCAGGCATGAAGGATATGGAGGCTCGAATAAGCCAAATGACAACTGCCATCAATCGCTTGGAGTCCCACATCTATGGAAAATTGCCATCGCAACTTGAGGCAAACCCCAGAAATGTAAGTGCCATGACATTAAGGAGTGGCAAAGAGGTGGATGGACCTAAATTGGTAAATTCGAAAAGCAAAAGTGAGGAGGAGATTGAAAAGAAAGGGCGCATTCGCGAAGAGCCTAAGGTAACGTCTATTCCTTCGATCCCTATTAAATCTAATATAGCTCATTTTCCTTGCAGGTTGGAAAAGACAAAGAGGGCAGAAAAGGAAAAAGAAATCCTGGATGTGTTCCGCAAAATTCAAGTAAACATCCCCCTATTGGACGCGATCAAGCAGGTACCCAAGTACGCAAAGTTCTTGAAGGACTTGTGCGTCAACAAAAGAAAGCTAAGGAGTGATGAAAGAGTGATGGTAGGAGAGAATGTATCAGCTGTACTTCAAAGGAAACTCCCACCCAAATGCGGAGATCCAGGTATGTTTGCTATCCCCTGTAAGATTGGTCATTCTAGTATCAAAAATGCCATGATAGATTTAGGAGCTTCTATTAATGTGATGCCTAAGTCAATCTATGATTCCCTAAATTTAGGACCTTTAAAAGAAACGGGGATAATAATTCAATTGGCTGATCGTACATGTGCTTATCCGGATGGGATAGTTGAGGATGTTTTAGTGCAAGTAGATGGATTAATTTTTCCTGCTGATTTTTATGTGCTTTACATGGATGATAGAAGTGCCCCAAATCCATCACCCATTATATTAGGAAGACCATTTTTGAGTACTGCCCAAACTAAAATTGACGTTAGTAAGGGTACTCTCACGATGGAATTTGATGGAGAAATAGTCCACTTTAATATTTTTGATACAATGAAACATCCTGTTAACTCTCATTCTGTGTTTGCTATGTATACCACTAATCCCTCTGTGCAAGAATTTTCTAAATTTGCTTATAGGGGTAAATCCAAGGTTGCTGCGAACAAGTCCTATAGGATGAAAGCAATTCATGAGGTAAAAATGGAGAGAAAATTTAGGAAAAAAGTTGCACTCAATGGCCATGTGGATCCTGGAGGAGGGCCACCAATTACAAGGAAAATTCAATTACATCCAGACTAAAGAGTGGTGCTGTGTCTAGCCAAAGACATTAAAGAAAGGCGCTGCTTGGGAGGCAACCCAAGGCTTCTTTTGTTTTAGTTTTCTTATATTTTTTAAGTTTTTGTTAAGCGTTAGTGTCATTTAGTGGGTTGTTATTTTGTGACAGGAAGTTGGCAGCTAGACATGCCCATGCTAGGTCATCACACCTAAGGAATGGGGTTTTGGAATTGACGGTCAGACGACTATAACTTCTAAGGCGTGCCCACGCCTTCCAACCCTTCCGAAAAAGAAAGTTCAGTCTTCTCCTTCCTATTGGTGTTGCGTCCGCCGCCACCACACCACCTTGTGCACGCAGCCGCCTCACCCCCCTCCGCCTTAGTATCTCATTTTCCCTCCCCGGAGTCAGGGAAGTTTCTCTTCTTTCCTCCTATTACTTTATTTTGTCTCTTCTACATTGAGGACAATGTAGGTCTTAGGTGTGGGGGGAGTGGCTTCCATTAGTTCTTTTTCACTAGTTCTTTTTGCTTTGTTTTTTAAAAAAAAAATGAAAACATGGGATGAATGAAAAAAAAATGAAAAACATTGTAGTTAGTCGGCTTTTTGGTTATTTATATACTTGTTAGTGTTGGGGCATGTTGCTGTGATAAATGACATAATCAAAGTGAGTGGGTATGTAGTCGGATATGCTAGCTGTGCATTTTGCTTCCCTTGACAATGTCGTTGAATGTTGAATATGCTGGAATTGACTCATTTTTGAAACTTTTGGGAGCTTTTGAACCTTGCTTGAGTATGTTATTCTTGTTTGCTCGATTTTGTTTGATTGAGTGGGTATCGCACATGGTATGAACATTCTGGAACTTGCTATTTTATACATGTCAAGACCACATTCTGTTGAACTAGATGCATTTGAAATGATAAGGGCATTTAGGATTTGACCTCTTTGAGCTTTCGAAAGAAAATCATGCATTCACCTTGTTTCCCAATAGTGAACCAATTTGAGCTTTATCCTTCGCTTTTGGTTGTTACCCATGTTCGTTAACCCGAGACCTCTTTAAACTTTCTTGTTTATCCCTGTGTTGTCAAGGGATGTCTGAAATCCATCATTTGTGCAAAGCAAATAAATTTGGGGTTGCAAGTGCTGTTAGATTAGGAGCTGTATGATTTTATCCTTGTAAAAAGGGGGAGAAATTGGAAAAGGCCACTGACCAGAGGACTTTGCCTTGCAGGGCGTGCCCGCGCTTTACAGGACTTTCTCCCTTGAAAAAAAAAAAAATCCTGAAGAGACCTCGTGACCACAGGACTATGGGCTCCAAGGCGTGCCCACGCCTTGCGAGCAGCTCTCTCCAAAAAAAAAAAAAAAAGAGAGAAAGAGAAAAAAAATTGGGGACACTTGTACAGTGTGTACAGCAAATGAAAACTGCCTTGTTTGTGGAACCCCTCCGATAAGGCACTGTGGTTATTGGTGAGTTTCGGACATTCTCTTGACATTTTACCCCCTATCTACACCTTCTTAACCCGCCTTTCACCCGAAACCCCATTACAACCCTATTAAAGTCCCTTTGATTTATGTGTTTAGTTCACTTTTAAGTGGTGGAGATGTGATAAATGTGCAAGCCTATGGTAATGGCATTCCGTGATGTTGAATTGAGCGTTTCTATTATTCATATATATTCTTTGAATTACAACATGTCCGGTGTGTTCTACCTTTGGTGATATTGTCAGGGACCCTAGATGCTTGTGTTAGTATAGACTACTACATGACCTCTGCTCTCTTGGTTGTACTTCTGAGCTCCGAAATGCTTGAGGGCAAGCATTGTCTAGGTGTGAGGGGATTTGATAGAACGGTTATTTGGCGTATTTTACACTGTTATTTTGTCCTAATTTTGGCTATTCACGGTACTAAGAATTGGAATTTCACTCATATTCGATATTTGTGTGAATTGTAGGTGGTAGGCATGAAAAATGATCTCGCGGGGTAAATTTCCAGAAGACTTTTCGTCTCAGGACGTGGCCACGCCTTAGAAGGTGGACGAAATCGAAAGCCGGACTGCGGTCCACGTGAACCGCGAGAAGCATGGGATAAAAACTCCAAAAGGATAGCTTTTGTTAGATGAATTACTCCAGACGTCTCCTTTCTTTACTTTCTTTTGGGCGGCGGCTATAAAGAGAAAAACAAGATTCAAAAAGTGAAAAGAGACCCTAGCTTTAGCTTCAGAAGTCAGACGCTTTTTATTTTATTCTTTTGCTCTCCGTCGGTCGCAATTAGATTAGTTTTGAGTTTTCTTTTTCTTCTCTTTCAGTCAGACGTATTTCTTTTTTCTTTTAGCTTTCGTCTTGTACGGCTTGACTCCTGAGTTGTTACTCTTGCTTGAGACAATTCGCGTTGAATTTCTGCTTTGTGATTGCGACCCCAATTCTTCGGCAAATAATCGAATGAATTCAATTAAATCACGCGGGATTGACACGATGAGGAGCGGCTAATTTCCTCATCTACCTAAAGGTTGACACAAAGGCGCGGTCCATAATATCTGTGAGATCTAATCGAATCTTCATTATTTCTTCCATTTTATTGCTATTCGTGCGTTTCCTGAATTAATTGTTCATGGGTATTTTATTAATTGAATATCAACGGCCGGGTATTTGATTTAATTTAATAGCCTACTGCCACGTTAATTAAATAGAATCCGTAATTGTTCATTTAGTTAACACCCCGTGGCAACCACTATAATTGGCTTTATGATGGGAAAATGCAATATCTAATTTAAATAAACCCTCTTAGCGTGTTTATTGGTTAGGGTTGGGTTCTTCTAGTTTTAATGCAATTGGGTAATTAAATTCTTACGGTCGTACCTAGGGTTGTTATCTGGTTAGAGAAGAAGTCAATGGTCGTACCTTGACTGTCGAAAAAGTAAGGAAGAACTGGTTGTCAGAGCTTATTGATAACTATAACCAACCTAACAAGGAATAGATGAAATATCTTTGCATCGATGATCATTTAATTGGACCGTGCCTGAGCAGTTGATCCTTTGGGTAGAACTTTTATCAATTGCTATTTTTATTGAATTGTGCTTTGTGAGTTAGTTCTGAATTTAGTTCGCTTTATTTTTATTTTACTTTTATTCTATTTATTTATCTCCCATTGAAAATCCCCCAATTTTGTTCTACTAATTTGGAAAGAAATAATTTTCTACCCGCTCCCTGTGGAATCGACCCTACTTGCCATTGTATGCAAAATTAATATTTTTATAGACAAATCCGGTATATTGGATCAAGCAAACTCTTCGGGAACAGGGTGAATCAAGTAACCCATTGCACACCTAGGGTCCCTGCTCCAGTACTTGGATTTGTTTTATGATTATTTAATTGAGGTGGTAATTAGGACTTTTTAGTAATTATTATTGCACAGGTTCGGCACCTGTCAATGACCAAATCTAACAAGACAATTTATTTACTTTAATACCCTTTTAGAAATTGATTTTATGGTTTAAGTCTTTACTTTGCTAATAATTAGGGTAAATTACTTGCAACCCTTGTGGTTTCATATGTTGCCAAATGGCCCCCTCAACGTTTCAAAAAATCCACTTCATCCCCTTGTGGTTTTATATAAAGTGGAAATTTGACAGAAAATACCTATGTAACGTCGTTAGTTGAAATACTAATAGTGCCCTTATTTAAATGCTACATTAATTGACGGGATAATCACTTTGTTCAAAAATATAGGGAGATTATATGAATAAATGTAAAAATCACAGGGAATAAAATGGATATTTATACAAATCATAAGTTGGTTATATAACTATTAAAATTTTATCACATGCGTTTTAAAGCAATTTTGGTACAAATGCTGTAAATGGTTATGTATTCCGTCCATTTTACATAAAATTACATAGGGGTTGTGTGGCTATTTTAAAATCTTAGGGGGATCATCTGGCATTTTTTAAAATCACAAGGAGTAATAAGGTATTTACCCTAATAATTATGAATTCTATTTTCTAAACTCACACTTGACATGTATACATCTATTTTTTGTTTAACAACATCTTTTAAAGGGATGACAATTGTGGCGAGTACTAGGAAACTCATGGGACGAGGGGTAATTTTCATCCTCTCTATCCCTTGACCCGTTCCCTGCCTTAAAACATACACACACACACATATATATATATAATATTATTAGTTGTAAATATCAAATTATGCATATGTAATATAATTAATATTCTTAGTTATACTAATAATTATATATTTATACTAATATAAACTATTGATTAGTTGTACTAATACATTTTACTAAATTACTAATTATACATTTATGCCAAATACTAGTTACATTTTTTTTTTACTAATTATATATAAACTTATTTCCCTCGCAGGCACCTGTAGGGAAAGCGGGACGAGGTAGGGGTGGAGCGGAAGAAGTAGGGGATAGGGGGTAGGGCAGGAGTAAGGTGTGCTTAGGCAACCTGGGGGATTGGGAGGGGGTGGAAGGGAATCATTGCCATTCCTAATCTTTTGTATGACATTGAAAAAATAATATTATGATTTAATGGTAAAAATATTATGAGTATACAACAACTTTGGTGAAACACAACCGTATTAAGAATTGTTTATCAAAGCTAAATCCATAATATACAAAAAGCTCAAAATAAATTTAAAAAATTTGAAAATAAATTCAAAAATCAATAGATCAAGGAGTTCCTATTTAGATACTTTTTGTAACAATAACTGGTTAAAGAAATTAAAAATATAAAATATCATATTATCACGTACACAATCAAATTTCACAAAAAAAAAATTATATATAAGAGATGTTATATTTGGGTTAATATAATCACGTGCAAAGTACGTGAACTATTACTAGTACGTATATATATGTTTGTACATAGTGTTTTCACTAAGAGCATGCCCTATTTCAGCTATAGTTTCTTCCGTGCCACTTAAAGATTTGTACTAACTTGCAGATCTTGATAAAATCTTTTGTGTATATATAAGGAAAACTGAACAATCCAAACCAGTAATTTTATAGTCTTTTCTAAAGAGAGCAAGCTGAAAATCTATTTGGAATTTCCATAAATTCACACCACCAAAATCAAAACACCATTCAGGTTACCTAACTTGCCTGATAAAAGAACAGATAAGAAGTTTTTTAACTAGTGACTGCATGATCCAAATCAATATATATGTTTGTATCTAGAGCTTTCTCCAACAGCAAGCTCTTTCGGGTTTTGAGGAAGTAATCAAGAAAGAGGATAGCTTTTGACGAGGACAAAATGACGAGAATGCCATTTAATTTTGTGACTACGTATTATACTTTGGGACAGAAATAAAATGATATTTAACTCTAAGATGATCACAATATTTAGATTTTCAATATTATTTCACTATATAAGAAACCAAGGAAAATCTGATGCAATTTTAGGAAGCTACATATTTTTCGATTGAGGGATAAACGCTGTGATTCTGTGGCTAGTTATTCATGTATGACGGATTTATTTGTTTAGTTTTTTTCTTAGACAGACAGCAAGAAGTTGATGGGCTTCTTAGTAGTCCACACCCTCAGGGATTTTCCGTCCCCTACATTCCAGCGATGCCTTGTTGTAGAATGTCATTGCCAAGTGAAATCACCTTCAGATTTATAGAGCCATACGAGATGGTAAAAACCAATTTATTGGCCAATAAAGATTGAGGTCTATTTACATATAAGTTTGAGAGAACTTTTACCCAAGGCTTGGGGGAGTCTTTTAGGATGTGTCATCCCAGTTTTGCTAAGCCTGCCTTGTTGACTAAAGCAATTTGTTTGATGCCAAGGCCACCTTGGTTCTTATTGAGGGTGACAACGCCCCAATTGATCAGGTGGATTTTTCTTTTAGAGGGGTTTGAAAAGCTGTTCGTTCCCTATCAATGGCATCACAAATCTTTTTAGGGACATGTGCAGCTTGGAAAAAATAGTTGGGAATGGAAGCAATACTCTGTTGGATGATGGAATGTCTGCCAGCCAATGATAGAAGATTAGCCTTCCATCCTTCAAGTTTATGTGGGACTTTTTCCAACAAAAATCGGAAGGTTTTGGTTGGGGCTTTTTGGATGTTGAGGGGAAAACCTAGCAAATCTGAGGTGGGACTGATACCTAAAGGGTTGTTGGAGAAGAGAATTTTTTACTTAGAAAGATTAATCTTCAAACCAGAGACATTACAGAATGAATCCAACACAAATTTGATGGTTTTAAGAGAAGTTAGATCAGTTTTGGAATAGAGGACAATGTCATCAACGAAGAGATAATAAGAGAGGAAGTCCATACTTCAACGTTCTGGAGGCCAAACCAACAATCACACCAATCTGGATCAGGAATCTGTTAAAGATTAATGCCAAGACAACCAACACAGAAAGGGGTCGTTTTGCCCGCCTCTGCATAGAACTTGATTTACACTCAACTTTGCGCCATTCCATCCTGCTAGACAGCTACTTGCAACCCATCCAGGCGGAGAACTTCTCCTTCTGCCTACACCATGGAAGGTTGTGTCATCATGACCTTGTTCATTGCCCCAAACTACTTCACACTGTTCCTGCCCCAACCGCTCCACCGGAATCTGGGCCATGGAGAAAGCTTCCGGTTAAGCCCAAAGCTACTTCGAAAGGGTTACAGAAAGAAACCTCTAGCCCAACCCACCAATGGTAAAAACATTTCAATTTCAAATCTGACCTCCCAATCCAAGCGCCAAAACCTTAGCCAGTCGCGGCAGACAACGTTAAATGCGTATAACAGACACAAACACAAAGCACATCTAAACCAGTAGACAGACAGTCTATAAAAGCCCATCTCATCCTTCCTTGAAGCACTCTCAAGCAAAGAAAAGCCAAGTTCTTAAATTGTAAAACAAGATAAAAGAACTCCAACAAATCTACACCTTCTCCACTCTGTCAAGTCCGGTTAATAACAGGGAAAATTTCAAGAAAAGGGCATGCTTGGAACCTATTTGACAAAGAACGCACAATGTTCGGTGAGCAAATTATTCGGATGGCCACTAAATTATTAAAAGTTTGGTTTTGACTATTAAAACGTCAAAGGTTAATATTCGAGGTCATTCTGATAGATTTAATCGTTAAGTATGTCAGATCTGACTACTCGTGCGATTATCAAGACAAAACAAAGGGACAATTTAGGAAGTTCGACAAACAATTTATTTTGTCTTTGTCCTCTCTTAAATTTACTCCCTCCAACAACTACATCGGTGGCTAGCGATTTCCTTTACAAAATAAATCTGTTCTCTCATGATATCTTCTCCTCCAAAATAAATGAAATCCCACGGCCCTTGACATTCGTTCCGAACTGTTCTCTGTTTTCTCGCCTCTGTATTTCTTCAACTTCATCCTGTTTCCAGTAATCTGGCAAAATTTTACGAGACCTGTGGGAATGTACTCAGCTGCGGCAGCATCACTGGAATAGGATATCCTTTCCGAAGATACGAAGATCCAACATATATACTGTGGCTATCCGGGGCTAGAGTTAAGATGCGATCAGAGCAGTAATGTTACAAGATTTGAGATCAAGAACATGACATATTGGGTCTTGGATAACCATCCAACCACCCAGACTTTGAGAGTTGCTAGAGAAGACGTGATGGAGGACAATTGTCCTACTGATTTAGTAAACATGACTCTAGATTACACCTTGTTTGATTACTCCGCGAGTTATATAAACATCACGTCTCTCTATGGCTGCCTAGTCAATTTACCCAACGTTCTTTCCTGTGGGAGCAATGGAAGCAATAATGCCTCTGTCTTGCCTGGAGAAGTTGGTCCTGGAAATTGAGGGCCGTTGTGGTATATCCGATACTTCAAACGGGTAATGGAGGATCCGTTAATTTTATTGGCTCGGATCAAGTCCTTCGGCAAGGGTTCGACATCAGATGGAAAGCGGATACTAGTATACGCAATGAGTGCACGAGGTCCGGTGGAAGGTGTGGGTACAGTGTTCGCTTAAAAAATGGACAAAATAAATTGTTTGTGCAACTTCCTAAATTGCCCATTTGTTTTGTCATAGGAATCGCACGGAAAGTCATATTTGACATACTTAACGACTAAATCTAATGGAGTGGCATCGAATCTTAATTTTAGACATTTCAATGACCAAAATCAGATTTTTAATAATTCAGTGGCCAAAACTCGACGATTGCAAAAGTTTAGTGACCATCTTGATAATTTGCTCATGTTCGGCTATATATTGAAGGCCTTCATGTGTGAAATGTATTTTCATGTACACATACTGGTACATTTTGTACAAATGTCAGTGCAAATGCCCTTCACATTCGGCCTAAAAAACTGAACCCTTTATTGATTAGGGCTTCAAGGGCACCCTTTTCACTAATTTAATTTTCCATAATAATTCTACAAGAAGTCGCAGGAAACAGAAGAAAATCTGCATCTGTGATCCAGCAACGCAATAACCAATCTATCTAAAGGTGGCAATATGTCCCATGTCCCAATGGACTACCCATTCCGGGATAGGTATTCTAATTTTAATGTTGAGTTTGAAATGGGACTTAATCCCATTTATTCCCATTAATTGATGAGAATTTTTAGGAAATTCTTAGGTATCCATTGGGGCCCCAAGTATTTCACTAAAAATTTGCTCAATCAATTGTTGTATGTCTTTTAGTGACACTTGTAAATTACTTTTATTCTTCCAACTAGGTCCTTCATATTTTTCTTGTAATTATGCTTAAACCCCCCATCTAGTTTCCTGAGCTCTTTTGTCCCTTAGAAATCAAATTTTTTTAATTTTTTCTTTTTTCATAAAAATTCTGTCGTCAGTCTCAATTTAGAGTACTTTTTGAAAAATATCGAAAGAACGGGAACTTAATGGTTTTGAACTCTTTTTCTAGTAAAATACTGATCAAAATGAATACTGAGAGTAATATGAAAGTCATTAATTTATACTCTTATTAGCAAATACTTTGTCTAGTTTTGATAGTTTTATGATGGCTTATAGTTCTATATGCCATTTCTTTATACTCATAAAGACAAGTCCTTTAAGTTTGTATAGGACTTATTTTTTTGGGATAATTGCAGAAACCTCCCCTGAGATTTCTGACATTTGCAATGACCTTCCCTCTAGGTTTAGAAATTGCATTCACCTCCCCTGAACATTAACAATTCGTTGCAGAAACCTCCCTCACAGCTTGATGTCCCATTAAAAAATTATTTGTAGAAGTGAGATAAAACATTTCTTCCAATTTTGCCCTCATCTTGCTTGACAATTATTATTTGCTTGACAATTGCATAACTAATTATCTAATTAGTTAATAGTTAAGCTAATTAACTATTAACTAATTAACTAATTAACTAATTTCTATTTATCTAATTTACTAATTAACTAAAGCTGTTGTCTGTCTGAAACTAACAAACTATTTGCATGTTAACTGCTTAACTAATTAACTAATTAACTAACTAACTGATTAACAGACTATTTGCATGTTAAACTATATGCAGTACGCATTACCTATTTAAAGTATTGGCTCTTTATGGGTATTTTACTTTCAAATATTTAATTTATGATAAAAACATCAATGTTTGTAAGTAAAATTCAAAAAGTGTTACAGTAATATTCTTACAAAAAGGGAGGGATATAGGGCCATAAATTAAATATTTGAAAGTAAGAATATTGATATTTTTTGTAACACTTTTTGAATTTTACTTACAAATATTGATATTTTTATCATAAATTAAATGTTTAAAAGTAAAATACCCACAAAGAACCGATACTTTAAATAGGTAATGCGTACTGCATATAGTTTAACATGCAAATAGTCTGTTAATCAGTTAGTTAGTTAATTAGTTAAGCAGTTAATTAGTTAGTTAGTTTAACATGCAAATAGTTTGTTAGTTTCAGACAAACAACAGTTTTAGTTAATTAGTTAATTAGATAATTAGTAAATTAGATAAATAGAAATTAGTTAATTAGTTAATTAATTAATTGATAATTAGTTAGTTAATTAGTTAAGCAGTTAATTAGTTAATTAGTTTAACATGCAAATAGTTTGTTAGTTTCAGACAGACAACAGCTTTAGTTAATTAGATAATTATTTAATTAGTTAATTAGATAAATAGAAATTAGTTAATTAATTAAATAAATAATTAGTTAATTAGTTAATAGTTAATTAGATAATTAGTTAATAGTTAATTAGTTTAACTATGCAGAAATAGTTTGATTAGTTAATAACTATTAACAATTAGATAATTAGTTATTAGTTTAACTATGAAGAAATAGTTTGATTAGTTAATTAGTTAATTAGATAATTAATTAATTAGATAATTAGTTAATTAGATAAAATAGAAATTAGTTAATTAGTTAATTAATTTAACTATGCAGAAACAGTTTGATTAGTTTAATTTGTTTAACAAATTAAACGTTGGTTTTGATGAAAGTACTCAAACCTTTCATCTGGTAAAGTCAAATCCAATAGGGGTACTCTAGTAATTTCACACAATTTTACCTTTTAAATTAGTTCCAACTTTTTCTAGGGGAGGTTAATGCAATTTCAAAATTGATAGGGGAGGTCAGTGCAAATGTCAGAAATCTCAGGGGAGGTTTCTGCAATTATCCCTATTTTTTTCTCAACTAAAATTTAGCAACATAGGAAATCGAAGATAAAAAAAAATATATGCATAGAAAATAAATAAAAGAAAATTTGAGGGAAAAAAGAATTCACGAAAATATAAATTCACAATAATGCTAAAAGAAATTCAATAAATCAAAATTATTAAATTTATATAAAAAAGAATTAAAAAAAGAATACAAAAAATAAATTTGAGTATTGGACGGAATCAATCCATACCCATTCCAAAGGTATCTCGCCCAAATTAATCCCAAAATATATATGAATAAAGTTGAATTCAAACCCATATTACTCGGTCTCATGTCAGGCCCAAATAAATCCTATTCATCCCGTCCATTTTGCCACGACAAAATTACCTCTTTCCTCTTCCTTCCCATGTTTTCAATCCAATACCACCCATATCTAGACCCAACCAAAAACAAAGAGGAAAAAATAAGTGCAGTAAAAGTCTTTGTCATATCCGAATCAAAGTGTCAAACGGAGGTAAATTACATAGAAACTTCAAAAATGAAAGAGAAAAAAAGATACAAGCTCTTTTGTTTTTCTAGTATAGATAAGAACCCATATGAAATGAAGAAACTCTACTTAGGATTGGGATTTTCCCCCTCCTCACCATTTCTCAAAAGCTAAGCTGAAAATTCTCCTTTTTTTTTGCCAATTATTTTTCCGTCAAAAGACTACGCGAAATTGAGGGGCGTCGGAGCCTTGAGCCGGCAGAATCCCCCAGCGGCAAGGTTCGAGCTCTTCGGAAACAGGGCAGAAGCCACGAGGGTGACCTTATCAGCAGAAGCGGCAGCGGAACCAAATTCAAAAACGGTGATATCAGCTGGTGGTGGGCCGGGCCGCCGGACCTCCACTGCTCCGTTTATGGCGGGAACTTCAGAAGCGGATTGGGTTTTTGGGTCACGGGTTTGGAGTTGGTATCGTTTTTTGTTCCCTTGAACCATGAAAAAAATACCCATTGGTGGTGAATCACTTATGTTGCTCACAAAAAGAATTAGTTAGAACTTCTAGGCATTCCAGTTTATCTGAGGAAGAAATCAAGAAAGAGGATGGCTTTCGTTGAGGGCAAAATGACGAGGATGCCATTTAATTTTTTGTTACTAGTATCATATTTTAGGACAGGAATAGAACGATATTTAACTATTAGTAGATCATCATATAGAGTATATAGATTTTCAATGTTATTTCCCTGTGTAACAAACCAAGGAAAATCTGATGCATTTTTTATTTTTCTCTATGTGGTTTGGAAAAATGGATCTAGAAAGCTACATATTTTTGGATTGAGGAATAAACACCATGATTCTGTGGCATGATGGATGGATTTGCATTTTGGCCTTCAACTCTTTGCTGAGCTGCATCTGCTGTGAGTCACCCTTTTATTTGTTTAGTATTTTTTTTCTCTTACATACGCAGCTAGAAGTTGAGGAGCTTCTCAAATCCCATTTTTATGCTCCTAAAAAATTGGCAAATCTAGAGAAACTTTAAGAAATAAATCAAAATTGGGATCAGACCCTTTTGTTATCTAAAATTGAAGAGTGAAAAGAAGATTGTCATTCTCAAATTTGGCACTATGCTAATCTTTATGTAGACTTACGGGCAAATTGATTCCTGTACTCAGTTATCGTTGAGCTCATGATCTCACAAGTGCCTATTTGGGGAGGTAGGTAAGAATGCTTCATTTGGTGAAGTTAAAATTAAAGAAAAACAGTTAAAAAAAATACATTAACAAAATGCAGCATATGAACAAGATGATGATGCAATGCAGCATACTACACGTAGTGGAGAAGATAGAAAACTTCAGAAACTTCTCAGAAAAATAGAAGAAGAAGTGAAAGCAGTGTCGTCAACAACAGTGAGGGAAAGCAAACAAAGAGAAAGGAAAGCCACAGGATGCTACTAGTGCTAGGCAAGGAATGTTTTCTTCTTCTTCCCCCATAACCGGCGGATTCTCCATTCCCCATCATCGGCATAGAAACCAATGACAATTTCAGGAATGTGTGCCATTCTTCTGTAATCTTCACTGTCTTCCTTTTGATTCTCTACCTTCTCTATCAGTCGAGAACTCATCTCATACAAATGCAGCTCTTGAAGATGGCTCAAGTGCTGAATTGCCGAAGGTAAGTCCTCCAGTGATGGAAGTTGATACAGAACTAGTTTTCGGAGATTTGGGCAGGCACCCTCCTCCACTGTCATCCATCTCAACCCTTCCATTCTTAACGACAACCGTTTCAGCTTTAGGAACCCTCCAGCCTTGAAACACAACCTTTCTCCCTGGTAAGATCCAGAGAAACTAATTTCATCCAAATTGGGCAAATGTTGGAGGGATTCAAGTGGATCCTCCTCAGCCCTTAACCCGCTCCAGTTCATAACTATTTTTACCAAGTTTTGAAGATGAGCTACCCATCGTGGCATCTTTTCTAAGCAGCCAAACATAATTAGCACACGAACAGATTGAAGAAACGAACAAGAAGTAGAAGAAGAAAGAGAAGGATGATGATGATTTAGATCGATTATCTCATGATCATCACCTTTTCCAATTGATTTAACGCTTAATTCCCGAAGGCTGGTGAGGTTGGCAAGGGAGGAGCAGAGCTCCTTTCCATCTTCTCTTCTCAACCGTGTAATACATAACTCTCTTAATTGGGTCAATTTTCCTATCTCTTTGACTATTACAGACCCACTACTTGCATCTATGGCCTTTAATGTTTGTAGGGCGAGAAGCCCTCCCAATTTTGATGGACCTTTAAACCCATGAAATCCATAACTATCATCCGAAGGATCAACCAGTTGTAATACTATGAGATGCCGAAGCTTTTGCAGCTTTAGGATTTCCACGGGTAATTCCCCAAATTTAGATATTCCAAATGTTGAAGCTTTCCAATAGCTCTCGGGACTCTTTCTACTTTTGTACCACATAGGCTCAGATATGTGAGATGCAACAAGTTGAAAATCTCATTTGGTGTTTCCTCTATCTCTTCACCTTCCAAATCCAAAACCTTTAGCAACTTGCTACTCCTTAGAACTTCGCATAAGAAAGTTTTGGACGGTAATGGGTTGGTAGAACTAATCGTGATGAATGATCGAAGGTGTTCAAAGGAATAGAATTGTCTTTGTTGGTGGTATCGGATGTTGCTACTGTTACTACTACTATGGACTACTAGACGGCGTACCTTCTCAGATGGCCACGTCATTGGTTGTCCCGTAGTAACTGTCACCATGTTTTGTTTCCTTGACTTGATGAGAATAACTTCTCTCATTAAGTCATGGATTCGACATGTGTAGGGTGATCCTTCATAAAACACACGAGTCACTTGAATTAGGCTTCTGCTGATGAGTTCACCGAGATAACCCCAGGCTACATCTTCAATACTCATTCCTTCTCTCCATTCTACAAATCTTTCAGCAGTCCATAATAGAATCAGCACACTGCAATCTATTAGATAATCCTCCGGATAAATGCTTAAATACAACAGACAGGGTTTGAGATGCGAAGGCAGATCATTGTAACTCAGAAAAAGTATCCTTTTAACTCTCTCTAGCTTACCGGCGCCTTCTAATTCACCCCCAAGACTCTGTTGAATCATCTCCCATTCATCCATTCTGCTCACGTCCTTCGAAGCCAAGAGCCCACCGATCGCAAGAATCGCCAAAGGCAAACCCTCACATTTATCCAATACAGCTTTTGCAACATCCATCAGGTGGGCGGGGCAACGATTTCCTTTAAAGATCTTGTTAGAAAATAGGGTCCACGAATCTTCAATTGATAGTGGCTCCATTTTGTAGACATAATCCTGAGATTCTGTGCAAGAGGCAGAGGCTACATCGGCTTTTCGTGTTGTTAGCATGACACGATTGCTGTAGTTACCCTCAGGCAGTGCAAATTTGATTTCATTCCAAAATTCCACGTCCCACACGTCATCGAACACAATTGCATACCTTCCAGCTTGTTGAAGAAAATTTTTGACAAATTTTTTCAACTCAATGGTAGAAATAGATTCGATGAATTGTGGGACTGATTTGTTCAATTCCTTGTGCAACTGCCAAATCAAGTCTCTCAGGAGCTTTGGAAAGTCGCATGTTTGAGAGACGGTTACCCAGGCACGAACTGGGAAATTCTTTCTAACATCTGGATCTTCATGGACCTTTTTGACTAGGGTAGTTTTGCCGAGTCCTCCCATTCCAACCACTGAAACAACTTTGAGTTGGTGATCGTGCCCCTCGAGAAGCTTAGAAATCAGATGTTGTTTGGGCTGGTCAATGCCAACCAATTTTGCTTCCTCCACTAGAAGTGCGTCATCTCTGCTATAGCGCCATGAGTCGTTCATGGTTGAAGATCCAGTGACACGGTCATCGATGCCAAATTCAACTTGGTATCTCTGACGTCCTTCTGAAATATTTTTGATCCTGGACTTTATGCTTTGAATTTCACTGGCAACCTGATGACAAGCTCGCAAGCTCTTAATGGCTTTGAGAATTCTCTGCAGAGAGCCACAGAATCCATGATGTCGGTAGCCAGCAAAAGCGAAGTACAAATTCATCGAGAACATCTTCAATGTCATAAGCAGCTTCGCGCACTTGCTTGATCCATTCTTGGAGCCTGGGATCATCATCTTCTTTTGCTTCAGCCACTTTGAGGAAAGCTTTCATATGCCCCAACTCATCCTTGATGAGTTGGACCTCCTGTCGAAGCCCTCCCAATAGGCTTCCCTCCTCTCGGAGTAAGGTTGCGAGATGATCTGACACAAAAGAGACTACAGTTTCTGCCATTTCTGACACAAAAGAGAATGTCGGGGAAGGCGGCTTCTGGTTTATAGGATAGGACAGTCCAGTTGCAATATCTTGAAAGGAAGAAGGAAGAGGAAGTTATAGATTCATAAGCTGATGTTCTTCGGTGCAGTATTTATCAAAAAGAAAAACCGCGTTAAACAGACAAAGAAAGAATTAACCAATTAGAAGAAACTAAAGCAAGAAACATCTGATTGTGAAAGACAAAGCTACCTTACCTGCCACAATACAAAATCATGGAAGCTATTAAGAAGACTCATTTCTGTTTGCACATGTCTTCAGGACCTTCTTTCAACTGTGGGTCCTTTGGTCGGATAATAACAAAGGAGCACCGTTCAACTGTGGTCCTTCTTTACAAGTAGAAATTCCAGGTTAAAACGCAGTTGGACTGGACATTATTGATTTCTTTGACGAAGAAATAAAACTACTGCAAAATGTTTTGCCCCTTCTGCTGACATTATGACATATATAAGCTCCTCTTACTATGGAACTAATTTCTGCTTTTTTTTCTTTTGACCCTTTGGACCAACTAGTATTTGTAATAAAAACCGATGGAATATCAAGAAACAAGCCAGTCCAACGCGGTGTTGACGAAATTTACAGTATAGACTATAGACATGAACGCGTGTTTGAGTAGTTAAAGTGGAAAGAGCACAAGAGAATGAGAAGAAAACCCCACCCCAAAAGAAAATTGACAGTTCCGAATCAAATGGAAGAAGCCAGCTATGAGTTTTCCAGGAACATGTGATGCAGAGGAAAGTGAATTTATTCGGAGTGGAACAGAAAAAGCAACTCAAGACTGAGGATGGCAGCGGATCAGCGGTAAGCCCATAGGTTTTTGCTTCAATGTTTAGTGGCTACTTAATGCAAGTCTTGGCAAAATTTGCTTCACGAATTTCATATCCTTGTTACTTCTTGATCTTGTCCGTTGTTGTCACTGCCTCATCACATGCTAAGTCAGTCATTGGCTTTATCTATTTCCTTGAGTAATGAAAACAATCGCCTTAACAACCCAAAAAAAAAAAGAGCCCTTCAAGATGTTGAAATGTTGTTTTTTCTCCACCCTTTTTGAGGCCGTATATCACAAACAAAATCCCTTTCTTCTTTGTTTCTTTCTTTTTTTTGGTCCCTTGGTAAGATGAAATTTGATTCTTGATCCATAGAATGGAGAATAATGGAGTTGATTTTTAAGGAACATAAACCTAACCCCCAAAGTTAATAGTTAGTGGAATTTGTGTTTCACAAGAAAGTTAATACACTAATTTGGTGGTTGACTAAACATCGTGGTATTGGATTTTTTCCCCCATAGCTAGTACCAGACTAAATGATAAATAATTAATAGAGAAAAAGAAAAAAATGATCAAGATTTTAAGATGATTTTGCTGATACATTATAACATATGTATAGTTATCTAAAGATAAAAGTCAATCTCATTATTACTCACTAAAGAACTGGAGTTGTCTACCAACTAGTATACTTTTCATTCCTATTCTTATTGTAGAGTTGAATTTTCTGCTTTTTATGAGAAAATGAAAAAAAAAAGATAATAAAGAGAACTCTTTTTACAAGAATAAATTCTGACATGAATATAATGTCTCATAGATTTCTTTCTAGAGTAATAGACTGTGATGCAGAGGAAAGTGAATTTCTTCGGAGTGGAACAGAAAAAGCAACTCAAGACTAAGGTTGGCAACAGGATGGCCCGTAGGAGGCTGCCCTGCCCCGGCATCCGTTAAAAACAAATAAATATATATGTGCATATAATTATATATAAAATATTTAATTTAATTAGTTATAAACTTATAATAATAATATTATTAGTTATATGTATTATATAATATCATTATCAATTATATTAATAATATATATCTACTAATAGAAATTATTAATTAGTTATATTAAATTTACTAATATATTTATACTAAATCTCTAATTATACTTAATATAATAATATTTTTTCTCAAAAAAAAGCACAAGTAAAATAATGAATTAGTGATTGTATTTCTATCAAAAGTAAAAATTTAACTACTTTAATTGTATTTATTTCATCATATTGGATTGTATTCAATAATTTTTGTTTGATTATTTTTATAAGTTTCAATTATAAAATTATAATGAATAATAATTTGATGATGTATTGATATTTTAATACTTAATTATTTACTAAAATTTAATTATAATAAATTTTTATTAGTCCGTTAGGAAAGCAGGATGGGAACGGGGACGGGGAGAGCGGAGGGGCGGAGGGGGTGGGACGAAGCTGCCTTACCTCCCACAATATAAAATCATGGGTAAAATACATAAAACCCCCCTGTGGTTAAGGAAATTGACACGAAACTTCCTCATTGTTTAAAAACTCCCACATAACCTCCTTGTACTTTGGACTAATTTGGAAAATGGACGGAAATCATCCAAATTGACGGAAAGATGTAAATTTCCTATATTAACCCTATTTACAAACTGAATCGAAGTTTAACTCAGGGCTCAATTAAAGTTTTAAAAACTTTCTTCCTTCATTTGAAACAAAGGTAGAACTAAGGGGCTCATTTGAAATTTTATAAGATGTATCATCTTCTTCAAGGAAATGTCAGAACGTTCTGGGCTTTGCGGTCATTCCGGCTTCATCCCACATACCATCTTCGAGCTTCCTAGCTTCGGAGCTAAGACAGAGCCAGGGAACTCAACCCGTCCATTGCCTTATTTGAAGTGGAATCAGGATATTGGCATCAAAGGCCTTCATACCATTCTCTTTGGATGCTCTAGGCACTCAGCCTTTTATACAGTGGATCGGCTGAGGTCTATCGGCCTCGCCTTGTTCACCATCTTTGGATTCCGGCACAACAGCATTCTCTATCTAAATACAGTCTCCCCCACTAGCTAACTCAGGAGTGAAATCCCCTTCCCTCGCCCCGAGCTACATCTTCTTTCTCGCCGATTGTTGAAGAAGGATAGCTTGATGATTTCTCTTCGTGAGCCATTCCCGTACCATCCAATCAGGCATGGGACTCGGGCATCGAAGTACCAGGCTTTGCCGTGCCCATGTGATTCTTCCATTCTTGATTCTCGCTACTGTCTCTGCCGCCGAATCAAAATCGATCTCTGAAGGAATGGTACTTGTTGTTGTTGGTGTTGTTTTTCCCAATCCCCTCTCCCTAGAGGGCCGCTATTCTACTTCTTTGCATTCACGATCAATTGGTGTTAGGTTGGGATCAATTGATCGAGAACCTTTTGTTAATTTTTTGAGACTATTTGATTGAGAATTTTTATTGTTATTTTGTGCTCTATCTAATTGGAAAATTTTTGGTGTTATTTTGGGATCATTGAGTGTTGAAATCAGTGATGATTGGTGGTAGAGTTGCTGGTGATTGGTGGAGCTACTGGTGATCCGTGGCGGTACTGATGATGATTGGTGTTCACCAGTGTCGTTGACCATTTTGGTGTTATTGACCAGTTTGGTTGCGAGCAGGGAAGAAATGGAGAAGGAAAATAAACAAAAAAAAAAAGAAAATGACAAAACACTACAAAATACTGAATTGTCCTTGACAATATCACTTGAAACTCCCTAAATACACGAGTGCATCTCAAACGCCGTTAATTTGGATGATTTCCATCCATTTTCCAAATTAGTCCAAAGCACAAGGAGGTTATGTGGGAGTTTTTAAACAATGAGGAAGTTTCGTGTCAATTTCCTTAACCACATGAGGGTTTTATGTATTTTACCCTAAAATCATGGAAGCTATTAAGAAAAGACTGTGCACATGTCTTCGGGACCTTCTTTCAACCGTGGGTAGGATAAAGATAAAAAGGAGCATCGTTCGACTGTGGGTTCTTTAAACTAACTCCCTTTAGTGGAATTGACCATCACTTTTAGTGTGGGATGGGAGGTTAAGAGTTCAACCTTTGCCTTCCATCATAGGTGGCCACCTAATGTGGCTGTGCTTAAGATTCATGTGGGTGCTTTGCACCCGTATGGTCCGATGGTGATTTAGTCCCCATCGGTTCCCTGTGACCCTGTTGGGTTACCTCCCCTTATATACATTAGATTAGAACTAAGAGTAGGTGCAGACGTAGATGATGACAAATAACAAAAAAAAAAAAAAAAAGACTGTGCGTTCTTTACAAAGGGAAGGACATTATTGATTTCATTGATGAAGAAATACAAACCTTACTCTATGGAACTATTTTCTGCTGATCAATTAGTATTTGTAATATCAAAGAAATGTGAACTGTATTGATTTAAGAGGTCTATGAACAGCATGCAAATTTAGCAAAAAAGAAAAAAAGGAATTGCAGAAAATGGTAAGGAGTAAATTAAAAATAATCAATTTTCTTTACAATTAAGGATTACAAATTTGTTGGAATAGCTGTACCACTCAATCATGACGTCGCTTATTTCTATGCCCTTCACTTTGTCAATTAATTTAATGTCTCATTTATATCATCTTTGCACCTATCTTTTTTAACTGCATAGGAAAGATTTAAAGTTTCTTTTTTAACTCAATCAAATACCAATTAATATCATAAAGTCAGGGGGGGATTGTATTGCAGATATTGGTAAGTTTACTGTTGATTGCAGCGTTAGTTATATAATTATATCTATTACGTGTTTTATGATAAGGAAGCTGCAAGGTGCCTTGTGGCCTTTATTTCATGGTCATTGCTTCTTATTATCGCTTTGACTTTTGTTGCTTTGTACAACAATTGGTGGCCAATGCTAACAGGTACTAGAATGTGAGATATTTGGCACGATGTCGATTACCTATTCTTGGAATTCTCGTGCAACTTGCTCTTTTGGGCATATTTAATGTGGCAACCAGATTAACAGTTAAGCATGTTGTCTCAAAAGATGAGTATCTGCACTGCTCTGCAAACTATCCAAGAGGCCCTTTGTAGTTCAGAATTAGTTAATTTTGTTGCATCAATGCCTTCTCAAAATGGTACAACTTTCGTTAGTGTCTGATGATTATACGATTGCATTGTCTTGTTGCGGCAATAATGTATGTGGTTCTACCGATGCCCTTAATTTTTTTGGCTGGCTCGGATACTTCATCTCTCTTCTCTGAATCTCAAAGTGGGTAAGGTTTTTTTGTTTTTCCTTCCGTACTGTTTCTCTGATGAGATGCTTTTATTCAAGTTCATTTATATGGATTTTTTTGGCCTTATTTGGTTTTCATGAGCAACGTGGCAACAGCTGGGCAGATATGACCAAATTCTTAAAGCATAGCAATACCAATCATCTTAAAGCATGCTGGAGTAATTGGCTGGGGGCAATGGCAATGGAGCTCTCATCCTTTTTCACATTTGTTCTAGCAATCGTGTGTTTCATTGGAACGAGCGAAGATGATGGATATAGCATCCTTTGAACGCGACTCTCTTTAAAAATTTCAACTTTTCCATTGTGCGGAAAACGTAGAAGTTGCCTTTTTCTTGATTGCTGAGCATTGCCTCTCATTTTGTGCTTTGTAAATACAAGAGTGGTTATTTTTTTCCAGTGAATGAATACCTGAGTTGCACATTAAACAATCTGACCATATTATCAAAGATACTCCTGAAGGCAGGCAATTCGTAACCATGGAACAGAAGTTGACCAGAATGTTGTATTACAAACACATCAGTGTTCATTGGGAACCAAGACAAAGCATGGAAAACTTTCAATCTACCTTTAACAAATAAGAATTGAACTGTGTCCTCTTTATCCTTAATTCTTTTTTCTGTTTCAACCAAGTTTAGCTGAATATCGAGAGTACATACCTTTAATCCACTTTAACCACAAAAAGTAAAACTGCTGCATTCCCGCTATCATTAAAAAAAAAAAAAATTGGACTACTTTTTCCTCATTATGGCGGAAAGTACATACTTTTCATCACATTCCATCATATGGTGAAACCTAGAAATATTGACCTTGTATTTCTTTTCTGTGATAACAATGGTTCATTCGTCACTAAGCAATCCAATAAGCACTTGCAATCATAACTTTGCCAAAGAAAGAAGAAGAAGAAGAAGGGGGCAAAACATGATTGACAAACCAAATAAAATCTGAAAACTTAATGTTGTAATTACCACGCCCTCTATGTGTTGTTCCATAGCTGAATTTTCCAAAGAAACAGGCAACTACACACCCTCTTTGCCTTCTTTTTTTTCTTAATAGCTGGCAAACATGTAGTGTTTTCATCCATTCTACTTTTCAAATCAGTCCTTAAAAACTTCTACTTGGTACTTAACATCAACCAAAAGCTTCTAAAGTCTCCCTTCCCTCAAAATATAGAATCCAAATCATAGAATCAAATGTAAAAAATGAATGCAATTGCTTCAATTTTATTTGACAAACAAACCAAGCAAATGTAAAAGCAACTTAAAAAGCATGAAGAGTTTAGGCTCAAAGCTTTCTCTGCCCACATATATTTCAACATGACTTGATATATGCTCTACATGGTACACCAATTCATATAAGCTCATCCTTATTGACAGACATAGTTATATACTTACATACACAATACACGAACACATACACTCCCCATCCTCCATCCCCCTCGCAACCCTGCCAGCGCAATCACAGACACAAACACAGAGCAGATCTAAACTACTAGACAGAGAGTCTATAAAAGCCCTCACACCATCTCATCCTTCCTTGAAACACTCTTAAGCAAAGAAAAGCCAAGTTCTTACATTGTAAAACAAGATAAAAGGACTCCAACAAATCTACAGCTTCTCCACTCTGTCAAGTCCAGTTAATAACAGGGAAAATTTCAAGAACAGGGCATGCTTGGAACCTTATTTGACAAAGAAAGCACAATGTTCGGCTATCTATAGAAGGCCTTCATGCGTGAAATGTATTTTCGTGTACACATACTGGTACATTTTGTACAAACGTCAGTCCAAATGCCCGTCACATTTGGCCTAAAAACCTGAACCCTTTACCGATTAGGGCTTCAAGGGCGCCCTTTTCCATGATAATTCCACAGCAAATTGCAGGAAACAGGAGAAAATGTGCAACTATCATCCAACAACGCAATAACCAATCTATCACAACAAATTAACTTCTTTCCTCTTCCTTCTCATGTTTTCAAGCCAATAGTACCCAAATTTGGACCTAACCAAAAAAAAAAGGGAAAAACAAGTGCAGTAAAGGTCTTTATCATATTCTAATCAAAGTGTCAAACAGAGCTAAATTACAGAGAAACTTAAAAAATGAAAGAGAAAAAAAGATACAAGCTTTTTTGTATTTTTAACATAGATAAAAACCCATATGAGACTGAAGAAACTCTACTCAGGATTGGGATTTAATCCTCCTCACCATTTCCTCAAAAGCTAAGCTGAAAATTCTCCCTTTCTTTTTCGCCAATTAATTTTCCGTCAAAAGACTACGCGAAATTGAGGGGCGTCGGAGCCTTGAGCCGGCAGAATCTCCCAGCGGCAAGGTTCGAGCTCGTCGGAAACAGGGCAGAAGCCGGCGAGGGTGACCTTATCGGCAGAAGCGGCAACGGAACCGAATTCGAAAACTGTGATATCAGCTGGTGGTGGCCCGGGCCGTCGGACCTCCACTGCTCCGTTCATGCCTGGAACTTCAGAAGCGGATTGGGTTTTCACCCTTCAGAAGCGGATTGGGTTTTCACCGGTTCGGATTTTTGGGTCGCGGGTTTGGAGTTGGTATCGTTTTTGGTTCCCTTGAACCATGAAAAAATACCCATTGGTGGTGAATCAGTAATGTTGCTCACAAAATGAACTAGTTAGAACTTCCAGTGAGAGAAAGGGTGGAGGGGTTCTAGGCAATCCAGTTTTATTTGAGGAAGAAATCAAGAAAGAGGATAGCATTCGTTGAGGGCAAAATGACGAGAACGCCATTTAATTTTTTGTTACTAAAATATTTTAGGACAGAAATAGAAGGATATTTAACTATTGGATCATCATATAGAGAGTATTTAGATTTTGGACAAATTACATTTTACCCCTGTGGTTTAGATTTTTACATAACCCCGTATGGTTTCAGAAGTTATATATACATTTTTCATGGTTTAGATTAAAGTGTCAAAGTGACGGAAATAGTCATTCATAACGGAACTTCTGAAAATGTCGAAATTATGCTTATAAATATATGGCACACTAATCATGTATGATTTTTATATTTTAACATATAATCTCCTTATGGTTTAATACTTTATCATATATCTCCCTTATAATTTTCAGAATATATACATAGCCCCCCTTAATTAATAAATAATTTTTAACTTTACATAAGGGTATTTTTTACATTTTAGGTGGCTTCATTACGAATGATTATTTTTATCACTTTGACATTTTAATTCAAATCATAAAGGAATTATATATAGGTTTTGAAATTATATGGGAGTTATGTAAAAAATACTAAATCACAGGAGGGTAACGTGGAATTTGCCGTTAGATTTTTAATGTTATTTCCACGTATAATAAACCAAGGAAAATCTGATGCATCTTTTATTTTTCTCTATCTGGTATGGAAAAATGCATCTAGAAAGCTACACATTTTTGGATTGAGGAATAAACATCATGGTTCTATGGCAAGTTATTCATGTAGTACGATGGATGGATTTGCAGTTTGGCCTTCAACTCTTTGGTGAGCTGCATCTGCTGTAGCCTGTAAGTCGCCCTTTATTTGTTTAGTATTTTTTTCTTACATACGCAGCTAGAAGTTAACGAGCTTCTTAAATCCTATTTTTATGCTCCTAAAAAATTGGCAAATCATTGTAACTTCGATAGGAGATTTAGGAAAAAGTCTAGTTACTTGAGTGGAAAGTTTTACCCTAATTATTCCTGCTTATGTACTCAAGCTTTTGCCGAGGCAACTATCTCTACAATATTATGTGTTTTCAGTCTGATGAAAATAGGAACAATTTGCAATGATGATGTTGAACACAGGTTTTGCCGTGTTAAGCACTTTAATGATTTCACCTAGGGCCACTAAGCATTTGATTACGACTTACTAGTCTTCAACAACCACACATTAGGATAGAATTTATTCTGGATTTTTCTCTCACTAAATCAGAACATTATCTAATAACCAAACATTATTATTGTTGTTGTTATTATTATTATTGGTGAAAATGGTTTTTTTTTTTTGGAGGGTTAAGAAAATTTGTTGGTGAAGTTCATATGGGAGAATTACATACTCATTGGTTATCAGTTTCGTGATAACCAACCCGAATTAGATATCATTGCACAGACCACTAAGAAGTAGGGGTGCAAACGAAACTCGTGAGCGGCTCGATTCAAACTCGACTCGAGCTGGTCGAGTCAAAGTCAAGCTCGAACTTGAGCTTAAAATATTGAGCCGGCTCGCGAGCTCAAATATATATATATATATATATATATATATTTTTTTTTAATTTTAAAAGTAAAATTACATAAATATCCTTAATATTTTATTATTTATTAAGAAAAATATTATATTATTTATTTTTTAAAAAATAAAATAATTATTTTTATTTTTTTCGAGCTCGAACTCGAGCTCGAGCTTCAAAATTGTCAGCTCGTCGAGCTTGAGCTCGAGTTCGAGTTCGACAAAATTAAATCAAGGCTCGACTCGATTAGAGCAAAACTCGACTCGACTCGACTCGACTCGTTTGCAGCCCTACTAAGGAGTATCATTCACAAAATATTATGTGCGATTCCAGCAATATATAAGTCATCGGTTTAATATTGGACTTTATGAGTCTAGGGGAAATAAATGATGATTTGACAAATAAAATAGCAAGGATTAAGGCACTTGCCGTGCATTATTATTTTATCTATAGTCCACATATTCATAGAAATAAAATTTGGTTAATTTAGATGTTACCAGTTTTGCTTGTGACGGGAACTAAATGAGTGCAATTGATGGCATATACATCCAACATAATCATATGAAAAGAAAATATATGCAGTTTTTGTAAAAAAAAAATATATTGTAACGATTTGATATATATAAAATAAAAAGGTGATTGGGGAATATGCTCAGAAAAAATGTATAGATTTTTTGATAGAAAAACTTCCTGTAAGAAGAAGTTAGAGAATAGAGGACATATTCATTTATGTGCGATGTTTCTTTGTCATGTTGAGGTGAAGTCAAAATACGGTTGAACTAACTGCATTTATGTTTTGACATCTTTAAACCATTATGTTTATGAATTGTTTACTACTCATATCTGATCTACTCCATCCTTCTCTATCTGGTTATTGTTTAGGCACTTGAGAAAAACTTCAGGCACTCCAGTCCGCTCATTTCTTCTGTTCTGTTTAAAAATAGTGTCTGTTCTGTTCTGAAATATGATTATGTTTGATGTATATGCCATGAATTAGACTTTATTGTTTGATCGAGTCACCCATCTAAACCTATAATCCTATATAAAATTCATAGCGCATACAAATTCACTTGTAAATGGATGGGTGTGGATGAAGTAATATAATCGAATTGTAATTTACACCTACACGTACGTACATGGAAGCACATAACCAACTCATACCGTATTTGAATTAACCTTTTGTTAGCTAAAATCGAAGAGTGAAAAGAAGATTGTCATTCTCAAATTTCGCACAATGCTATAGCCATTGCAATCTTTATGGGCAAATTGCTTCCTGTACTCAGTTATCGTTGAGCTCATGATCTCACAAGTGCTTATTTGGGGAGGTAGGTAAGAATGCTTCATTTCCTGAAGTTAAAATTAAAGAAAAACAGTTAAAAAAAATACATTAACAAAATGCAGGATATGAACAAGATGATGATGCAATGCACCATACTGCACGTAGTGGAGAAGATAGAAAACATCAGAAACTTCACTTCTCAGAAAAACAGAAGAAGAAGAGAAAGGAAAGCCACGGGATGCTGCTAGTGCTAGGCAAGAATTGTTTCCTTCTTCTTCCCCCATAGCCGGCGGATTCTCCATTCCCTATCATCGGCATAGAAACCAATGACAATTTCAGGAATGTGTGCCATTCTCCTGTAATCTTCACTGTCTTCCTCCTGATTCTCTACCTTCTCTATCAATTGAGAACTCATCTCATACAAACCCAGCTCTTGAAGATGGCTCAAGTGCTGAATTCCGGAAGGTAAGTCCTCTAGTGATGGAAGTCGATCAAGAACTAGTTTTTGGAGATTTGGGCACGCACCTTCCTCCACTGTCATCCATCTCAACCCTTCCATTCTCCTTAGGTACAACTGCTTCAGCTTTAGGAACCCTCCAGCCTTGAAACACAACCTTTCTCCCTGGTAAGATCCACAGAAAGTAATTTCATCCAAATTGGGCAAATGTTGGAGGGATTCAAGCGGATCCTCCTCAGCCCTTAACCCGCTCCAGGTAAAATCTAATCTTACCAAGTTTTGAAGATGAGCTACCCATCGTGGCATCTTTTCTAAGCGGCCACCCATAATTAGCACACGAAGAGATTGAAGAAACGAACAAGAAGAAGAAGAAGAAAGAGAACGTTGATGATGATTTAGATCAATTATCCCATAATCATCACCTTTTCCAACTGAATCAACACTTAATTGCCGAAGGCTGGTGAGGTTGACAAGGGAGGAGCAGAGCTCCTTTCCATCTTCTCTTCTCAACTGTGTAATATATAACACTCTTAATTGGGTCAATTTTCCTATCTCTTTAACTATTACAGACCCGCTGCTTGCATCTATGGTGTTTAATGTTTGTAGAGCCAGAAGCCCTCCCAATTTTGACGGACCTTTAAACCCATGAAATCCATAATCTTCATCTGAGGGATCAACTGGATGGAATACTATGAGATGCCGAAGCTTTAGCAGCTTTAGGATTTCCACGGGTAATTCCCTAACTCCAGTGTCCCCCAAATTCAGATATTCCAAATGTTGAAGCTTTCCAATAGCTCTCGGGACTCTTTCCACTTTTGTACCATATAGGCTCAGGTATGTGAGATGCAACAAGTTGAAAATCTCATTTGGTGTTCCCTCGATCTTTTCACCTCCCAATTCCAAAACCTTTAGCAACTTACTACTCCTTAAAACTTCAGATATGAAAGTTTTGGATAGTAATGGGTTGGTGGAACTAACTGTGATGAATGATCGAAGGTGTTCAAAGGAATAAAATTGTCTTTGTTGGTGGTATTGGATGTTGCTACTGTTACTGCTACTATGGAGTACTAGACGGCGTACCTTCTCAGATGGCCACGTCATTGGTTGTCCAGTAGTAATTGTCACCATGTTTTGTTTCCTTGACTTGATGAGAATAACTTCTCTCATTAAGTCATGGATTCGACAAGTGTAGGGTAATCCTTCATAAAACACATCAGTCACTTGAATTAGGCTTCTGCTGATGAGTTCACTGAGATAACCTAAGGCTACATCTTCAATACACATTCCTTCTCTACATTCTACAAATCTTTCAGCAATCCATAATAGAATCAGCATTCTGCATGATATTAGATAATCCTCCGGATAAATGCTTAAATACAACAGACAGGGTTTGAGATGTGAAGGTAGATCATTGTAACTCAGAGAAAGTATTCTTTTAACTCTCTCTAGCTTACCGGTGCCTTCTAATTCACCCCCAAGACTGTGTTGAATCATCTTCCATTCATCTATTCTGCTCGCGTCCTTCGAAGCCAAGAGCCCACCGATCGCAAGAATCGCCAAAGGCAAACCCTCACATTTGTCCAATACAGCTTTTGCAACATCCATCAGGTGATAGGGGCAATTTCCTTTAAAGATCTTGTTACAAAATAGGGTCCACGAATCTTCAATTGATAGTGGCTCCATTTTGTAGACATAATCCTGAGATTCTATGCAAGAGGCAGAGGCTACATCGGCTTTTCGTGTTGTCAGCATGACGTGATTGCCGTAGTTACTCTCAGGCAGTGCAAATTTGATTTCATTCCAAAATTCCACGTCCCACACATCATCGAACACAATTGCATACCTTCCAGCTTGTTGAAGAAAATCTTTGACAATTTTTTTCAAATCAATGGTAGATATAGACTCGATGAATTGTTCAATTCCTTGTGCAACTGCCAAATCAAGTCTCTCAGGAGCTTCGGAAAGTCGCATGTTTGAGAGACGGTTACCCAGGCACGAACTGGGAAATTCTTTCTAACATCTGGATCTTCATGGACCTTTTTGACTAGGGTAGTTTTCCCTAGGCCAGCCATACCAACAACTGAAATAACTTTGAGTTGGTGATCGTGCCCCTCGAGAAGCTTAGAAATCAGATGTTGTTTGGGCTGGTCAATGCCAACCAATTTTGCTTCCTCCACTAGAAGTGCATCATCCCTGCTATAGCGCCATGAGTCGTTCATGGTTGAAGATCCAGTGACACGGTCATCGATGCCAAATTCAACTTGGTATCTCTGACGTCCTTCTGAAATATTTTTGATCCTGGACTTTATGCTTTGAATTGCACTGGCAACCTGATGACGAGCTCGCAAGCTCTTAATGGCTTTGAGAATTCTCTGCAGAGAGCCACAGAATCCATGATGTCTGTAGCCAGCAAAGCGAAGGACAAATTCATCGAGAACATCTTCAATATCATAAGCGGCTTCGCGCACTTGGTTGATCCATTCTTGGAGCCTGGGATTAGAGATGTCAAAATGGGTGACTTGGGCGGATTTGGATTGGGTAAAATGGGTAATAGGTATAAGTGAGTCAATTCATTTATACCCATTTAATTAGATGAGTATAAATGGGTAAGTCAAAAAATGAATTAGGTAACCCAATTACCCATTTATAACCTATTTATTTTAACTTTTTGTAAACTCATTTAAATTCTTTTTTGCAAACTAAGTCATGAATTTATACCGCTCTTTGTACCCATCATTAGTTTTAAATGTTTACTTATAATGCTCAATAAGTCTAATTATCAATTTTTTTTCCATTGATACTCTATATCGCAAAATTACATATTATTTAATAATTTAATAATAAGAATATAAAAATTTAAACTAAGTACTATAAAAATTAATATAAAAACTTAATCCAAAAATTTTGAACCCCTAACATTTTTTTCATATATAAATTTAAATTTTCATTTTAGAAAGATAAGAAAAAAAGCTAAAACTTATCATAAATTAGTAATGCTGAAAAATGAGTAAGTTAACAAACTAAGAGAAAATAAAATAATAAGATAAACCAACAAATAATAATAATAATGAAACAAAAGTAATTAACATCATGACAAAATGAAAAATCTAAAAAAAAAAATGAGAGGGGAAAGAGAAGAAACTTGGGGGAAGAGAATTCTAAATGAGTTAATTGGGTTTGATGAGTTATCCAATAATATCCATTTATTAAATGGGTATTATTAAGTAACCCATTTATACTCATATAAAAAAATTTAATATATCCATACCCCTCTATTCATAGGCGGATATGAATAAATTTAGTTAAGTGCCACCTATACCTGGGATCATCATCTTCTTTTGGTTCAGCCACTTTGAGGAAAGCTCTCATATGCCCCAACTCATCCTTGATGAGTTGGACCTCTTGTCGAAGCCCTCCCAATAGGCTTCCCTCCTCTCGGAGTAAGGTTGCGAGATGATCTGACACAAAAGAGACAACAGTTTCTGCCATTTGTATTGTTTTTTGTTTTTTTTCAAGAAGAAGAAGGAGGAGGCTTCTTTTTATATGGTTATGAGTAGAAGAATGGTTTTAACTTCATATATTTTTTGGGTGCCTGAGAAGGATTTATTATATAGGAAGGAAGACCTTGGTGGATTCCATCGGAAGTAATGCTCTTTTTCTACCTTCCTTGTTCCCCATGGTTTGGAATTTGTAGAAAGAAAGTTGAAATGATTTATTCTTTCTTCACTTCCGGAAATTAGAATCATGGTGAGAGCTGAAGCACCACATGTTTGTATATAGTGTGTTTTCACTAAGAGCACACTCTATTTCAGTTATAGTTTCTTCAAGGCCGCTTAAAGTTTTGTACCAGCTTGCTGATCTTGATAAAATTTTCTGGCTATATAAGGAAAACTTAATGATCCAAACCAGTAATTTTATGAACTGTTCTAGACAGATCAAGTTGAAAATCCATTTGGAATTTCTATAAATTCACACCTCTAAAATCATAACACTAATCAAGAGAACAGGTAAGGAGGCTTTATAATTAGTGACTCCATGATCCAAACCTTTATGTGTTTGTGTCTAAAGTTTTCTCCAGCAGCATGCTCTATTTCAGTAAAAGTTTTTTAACTGCCACTTAAAGATTCATACCAACTTGCTGATCTTGAAAACTATTTCTTGGTATATAAGAACTTAACAATCCAAACCAGTGATCTCAAGGTATTTACTGGAGATACCTTGTAATTTCTCCAATTTACTTTGGTGAGTGAAAGATGCTTATTGGCACTCTATCCGACTCAATAACAAATGGCTCTTACACCAACACAACACTGGCAATTAACTCAACGCGAGTCACTAAAAGTTATGCATATCATCTTACTCTATAAAATGTATTTTCCATATGAAAATCATTCCTGAATACAGACATCCACTAACTCCATCTGACGCATTAGTTATTGGCTCCTTGCACTACAACTGACACACACAACTATGACTAAGCTTACAAGGTCTCTGTACATCTGAGAGAGTCCAGTTACAGTTCAATGTAGTTTCATATCAAAAATCATTCTTCAAAAAAAACCCCATTCAATATACTATCTAACAGCATTTTAAATCTTCATCTAAATACTTTCTATGATATTGCATGTAACTGTTTAAGGGAGTCCGTTGACCTGTATCTTGGTATCTAATATCTAACAGCATCTTGTGTCATTGCTTCATTTATTGGTGCTTCTAGCTTCCAGTTACATTCATTCACATTATGTGCATCCATACTATCACTTAGCTTGTACCTTCAAGGAATTATATCCACAGAAAAAAAAAGAAATTAAAAAAAGTATATAAACAGTTTCCACACAGATTAAGTATATTCACAACAATTTATGCATCCTGCAACGGACTCAATTGAGTAGTTTTAGCACACTTAAAATTGAGTAAGATCAGCACTCATACAAACCATCCCATAGTTCACCTTCTTCTGCTTCTTCTTTTTTTTTTTTTTGTTTTACCCATCCCTTCACCCTTCCCACCTCTAATTGCCATGCCCAAAATTTGAACCCTAAACCTGGCAGTGGGAAGTATTATAAGAGCCCTCCCCTGCCCCAGTGTTTCGTTCATTTCATCCGTCAATCTGCACAATAATGCCCTGAACTTATTGCATGATGCATTTACATTTTATAGCAAGGCACTAGGTCATATCCCCAGTATTATTATGTGGCATGCCAGTTTGAAAAGCTCCCACGAAATGGCCACAGCATCATTTCCTAGAGGAATATCACTACTTCAGCATCGAACATTGAACCCATCATTGGACAGACCACACGAACAGTTGACAAAGACCTCTTAACAACTCAAACATTGAAGCCAGAGTAATGCTTTTTTTTTTTTTTAGTAATGTTGCTTATGATCTTTGGTATGCTAAATCTTCATTTGACCAGAAACTGGAAGCAACTCAATTCAGAAATAAAACTAATCCGGATCGATTTTCTGTGTCGCCCCACAATAAAGGAGAAACTAGTTATAGTCTCCGAAAACCTTTTGAAACTTTTTCACATTCCAGTCAGACTAAAGAAGATTGATGATGGCACAAAGCTAATTTAATTGTTTGGTCCCTGCTAAAGAGTTTTGTAAGTTTGTCCATGCTCAGAGGAATTCCAGAGGACTTCGATCTAGTCTGTTTTGGAACATCCAATTGATGAATGCTGTTCCTTTAAGGAGTTCAATTCTGCCTTTCTTCATTCGTGTATGTATGTTCTTTTTCACTAGAAAAAGGAGAGAACAAATGGAGGGCTGTTGCAGTCTGGAGGAGAATATATAGCACAACTACCATAATTTGGTGTGCCATTACTTGAACTGATCTGAACAATTTTTTTTTTTTTCTTTTGACTATAGAATGTGCATTGAGCAACAAAATTGAGATGCTTTATCCAAAACAATTTCTTACTTGAAATTATGTGACCAATTGCATTAGCCACAATTTTGAGATCGTAAAAAATATTAGTATAAAAAAAATAGATGCTCTTGGAACAAAAGAGAAATATATAAGAAGAAAAGAGTCCATATTCATTTGAAGAATCTTGATATGAATATCGTGTGACAGATATATAATTATGTGCTTTTTATCGGTATGAAGAAATACTAAGAGAAAAGAACAAATAAAAGAACCCAACTATTTCTATCAATTGAATGTCAATAGACAACTAAGTAGACAATCTAGGATAATTAAGCAGTATAGATCATTTACAATCTTTATTAACCTCAATAACACTTAAAAAATGTAAACATTCCAAATTCAATAATATGCCTCACATTATTCAATTCAAATCCACAAAAAGAAATATAAGTTCAACTAGAAAGATATAACGTAGAATAGGTAAATGTTCATGCGAAATTAGATGTTAGCACGGTTCATATATTTTATTCTTAAATAATTATTCATTCTAATTGTACAATTGCATTTCATTTGTCTTAACAAGGAAAAATTAACATTCAAAATGTTATGGCAAATAACATTCAAAATGTTTATACAAATTTTTCATTTGTTAAAATTTATTGAGTTCATTAGAAACTTAACCATGGAATTTATTTTTAAGTAAAAAAAGGCAAGTCTAGACTTTGATTGGTTAGTGAGCAAGCTTTCCATGGGGTAAAAAAAAGGGGTGGGTGTGGTAAAAATAATTAGAATGACAAAATCTAACAAGGCAATTTATTTACTTTAATACCCTTTTAGAAATTGATTTTATGGTTTAAGTCTTTGCTATGCTAATAATTTGGGTAAATTACTTGCAACCCTTGTGGTTTCATCTGTTGCTAAATGGCCTCCTCAACGTTTCAAAAAATCCACTTCATCCCCCTGTGGTTTTATGTAAAGTGAAAATTTGATAGAAAATACCTATGTAACGTCATTAGTTGAAATACTAATAGTGCCCTTATTTAAATGCTAAATTAATTGACGGCATAATCACTTTGTTTAAAAATATAGGGAGATTATATGAATAAATGTAAAAATCACAGGGAGTAAAATGGATATTTATACAAATCATAAGGGGGTTATATAAATATTAAAATTTTATCACACGTTTTAAAGCAATTTTGGTACAAATGTTGTAAATGATTATGTATTCCGTCCATTTTTCAATTTACATAAAATTACATAGGGGTTGTGTGGCTATTTTAAAATCTTAGGGGATCATCTGGCATTTTGTAAAATCACAGGGAGTAATAAGGTATTTACCCTAATAATTATGAATTCTATTTTCTAAACCTGCACTTGACATGTATACATCTATTTTTTGTTTAACAACATCTTTTGTAAGGATGACAATTGGGGCGGGTACTAGGAAACTCATGGGACGAGGGGTAATTTTCATCCCCCATCCCCTGACCCGTTCCCTGCCTTAAAACATATATACATATATATATATATATATATATATATATATATATATATATATATATATATATATCATTAGTTGTAAATATCAAATTATGCATATGTAATATAATTAATATTCTTAGTTATACTAATAATTATGTATTTATACTAATGTAAATTATTGATTAGTTGTACTAATACTTTTTACTAAATTACTAATTATACATTTATGCCAAATACTAGTTACATTTTTTTTTACTAATTATATATAAACTTTTTTCCCTCGCAAACACCAGCAGGGAATGCGGGACAAGGCAGGGGTGGAGCGGAGGAAGCAAGGGATAGGGGGCAGGGGCAGGAGTAGGGTATGCTTAGGCAACCGAGGGGATTGGGGGGGGGGAATCATTGCCATTCCTAATCTTTTGTATGACATTAAAAAAATAATATTATGATTTAATGGTAAAAATATTATGAGTATACAGCAACTTTGGCGAAACACAACCGTATTCAGAATTGTTTATCAAAGCTAAATCCATAATATACTAAAAGCTCAAAATAAATTTAAAAAATTTGAAAATAAATTCAAAAATCAATAGGTCAAGGAGTTCCTTTTTAGATACTTTTTATAACAATAACTGGTTAAAGAAATTAAAATTATAAAATATCATATTATCAAGTACACAATCAAATTTCACAAAAAAATTATATATAAGAGATGTTATATTTGGGTTACTATAATCACGTGCAAAGTACGTGAACTATTACTAGTACGTATATATGTTTGTACACAGTGTTTTCACTAAGAGCATGCCCTATTTCAGCTATAGTTTCTTCCGTTCCGCTTAAAGATTTGTACTAACTTGCAGATCTTGATAAAATCTTTTGTGTATATATAAGGAAAACTGAACAATCCAAACCAGTAATTTTATAGTCTTTTCTAAAGAGAGCAAGCTGAAAATCTATTTGGAATTTCCATAAATTCACACCACCAAAATCAAAACACCATTCAGGTTACCTTACTTGCCTGATAAAAGAACAGATAAGAAGTTTTTTAACTAGTGACTGCATGATCCAAATCAATATATATGTTTGTATCTAGAGCTTTCTCCAACAGCAAGCTCTTTCGGGTTTTGAGGAAGTAATCAAGAAAGAGGATAGCTTTTGACGAGGACAAAATGACGAGAATGCCATTTAATTTTGTGACTACGTATTATACTTTGGGACAGAAATAAAATGATATTTAACTCTAAGATGATCACAATATTTAGATTTTCAATATTATTTCACTATATAAGAAACCAAGGAAAATCTGATGCAATTTTAGGAAGCTACATATTTTTCGATTGAGGGATAAACGCTGTGATTCTGTGGCTAGTTATTCATGTATGACGGATTTATTTGTTTAGTTTTTTTCTTAGACAGACAGCAAGAAGTTGATGGGCTTCTTAGTAGTCCACACCCTCAGGGATTTTCCGTCCCCTACATTCCAGCGATGCCTTGTTGTAGAATGTCATTGCCAAGTGAAATCACCTTCAGATTTATAGAGCCATACGAGATGGTAAAAACCAATTTATTGGCCAATAAAGATTGAGGTCTATTTACATATAAGTTTGAGAGAACTTTTACCCAAGGCTTGGGGGAGTCTTTTAGGATGTGTCATCCCAGTTTTGCTAAGCCTGCCTTGTTGACTAAAGCAATTTGTTTGATGCCAAGGCCACCTTGGTTCTTATTGAGGGTGACAACGCCCCAATTGATCAGGTGGATTTTTCTTTTAGAGGGGTTTGAAAAGCTGTTCGTTCCCTATCAATGGCATCACAAATCTTTTTAGGGACATGTGCAGCTTGGAAAAAATAGTTGGGAATGGAAGCAATACTCTGTTGGATGATGGAATGTCTGCCAGCCAATGATAGAAGATTAGCCTTCCATCCTTCAAGTTTATGTGGGACTTTTTCCAACAAAAATCGGAAGGTTTTGGTTGGGGCTTTTTGGATGTTGAGGGGAAAACCTAGCAAATCTGAGGTGGGACTGATACCTAAAGGGTTGTTGGAGAAGAGAATTTTTTACTTAGAAAGATTAATCTTCAAACCAGAGACATTACAGAATGAATCCAACACAAATTTGATGGTTTTAAGAGAAGTTAGATCAGTTTTGGAATAGAGGACAATGTCATCAACGAAGAGACAATGAGAGAGGAAGTCCATACTTCAACGTTCTGGAGGCCAAACCAACAATCACACCAATCTGGATCAGGAATCTGTTAAAGATTAATGCCAAGACAACCAACACAGAAAGGGGTCGTTTTGCCCGCCTCTGCATAGAACTTGATTTACACTCAACTTTGCCCCATTCCATCCTGCTAGACGGCCACTTGCAACCCATCCAGGTGGAGAACTTCTCCTTCTGCCTACACTATGGAAGGTCGGGTCATCATCACCTTGTTCATTGCCCCAGACTACTTCACACTGTTCCTGCCCCAACCGCTCCACCGGAATCTGGGCCATGGAGAAAGCTTCCGGCTAAGCCCAAAGCTATTTCGAAAGGGTTACAGAAAGAAACCTCTAGCCCAACCCTCCAATGGTAAAAGCATTTCAATTTCAAACCTGACCTCCCAATCCAAGCGCCAAAACCTTAGCCAGACGCTGCAGACAACGTCAAATGCGTATAACAGACACAAACGCAAAGCACATCTAAACCACTAGACAGACAGTCTATAAAAGCCCATCTCATCCTTCCTTGAAACACTCTCAAGCAAAGAAAGGCCAAGTTCTTAAATTGTAAAACAAGATAAAAAGAACTCCAACAAATCTACACGTTCTCCACTCTGTCAAGTCCGGTTAATAACAGGGGAAATTTCAAGAAAAGGGCATGCTTGGAACCTTATTTGACGAAGAACGCACAATGTTCGGCTATATATTGAAGGTCTTCATGTGTGAAATGTATTTTCGTGTACACACACATACTGGTACATTTTGTACAAATGTCAGTGCAAATGCCCTTCACTTTCGGCCTAAAAAACTGAACCCTTTATTGATTAGGGCTTCAAGGGCACCCTTTTCACTAATTTAATTTTCCATAATAATTCTACAGCAAGTCGTAGGAAACAGAAAAAAATCTGCATCTATGATCCAACAACGCAATAACCAACCTATCTAAAGGTCATGTCCCAATGGACTACCCATCCCGGGATGGGTATTCTAATTTTAATGTTGAGTTTGAAATAGGACTTAATCCCATTTATTCCCATTAATTGATGGGAATTTTTAGAACATTCTTGGGTATCCATTGGGATCCAAGTATTTTACCAAAAATTTACTCAATCAATTGTATGTCTTTTAGTGACACTAGTAAATTACTTTTATTCTTCCAACTAGGTCCTTCATTTTTTCCCTTGTAATTATGCTTAAAACCCCCCCCCATCTAGTTTCAAGGGCACCCTTTTCACTAATTTAATTTTCCATAATAATTCTACAGCAAGTCGTAGGAAACAGAAAAAAATCTGCATCTATGATCCAACAACGCAATAACCAACCTATCTAAAGGTCATGTCCCAATGGACTACCCATCCCGGGATGGGTATTCTAATTTTAATGTTGAGTTTGAAATAGGACTTAATCCCATTTATTCCCATTAATTGATGGGAATTTTTAGAACATTCTTGGGTATCCATTGGGATCCAAGTATTTTACCAAAAATTTACTCAATCAATTGTATGTCTTTTAGTGACACTAGTAAATTACTTTTATTCTTCCAACTAGGTCCTTCATTTTTTCCCTTGTAATTATGCTTAAAACCCCCCCCCATCTAGTTTCCTGAGCTCTTTTGTCCCTTAGAAATCAATTTTTTAAATTTTTTCTTTTTTCATAAAAATTCTGTCGCCAGTCTTAATTTAGAGTACTTTTTGAAAAATGTCGAAAGAACGGGAACTTAATAGTTTTGAACTCTTTTTCTAGTAAAATACTGATCAAAATTAATATTGGGAGTAATATGAAAGTCATTAATTTATACTCTTATTAGCAAACACTTTGTCTAGTTTTGATAGTTTTATGATGGCTTATTGGCTTATAGTTCTAAACGCCATTTCTTTATACTCATAAAGACAAGTCCTTTAAGTTTTTATAGAACTTATTTTTTTCTCAACTAAAATTTAGCAACATAGGAAATCAAAGATTAAAAAATATATATATACATATAAAATAAATAAAAGAAAATTTGAGGGAAAAAAAGGATTCACGAAAATATAAATTCACAATAAGGCTAAAAGAAATTTAATAAATTAAAAATATTAAATTTATATAAAAAATTAAAAAAAATTAAAAAAAATTAAAAAAAATAAATTTGGATATTGGACGGAATCAATCCATGCCCATTCCAAAGGTTGATCCGGCCAAATTAATCCCAAAACATATATGGATAAGGTTGGATTCAAATCCATATTACGCAGTCCCGTCTCATACTCAAACAAATCCTATTCATCCGCCTACTTTGCCACCTCTAAGCCCATTTTGCCACAACAAAATTACCTCTTTCCTCTTCCTTCCCATGTTTTCAATCCACTACTACCCATTTCTAGACCCATTTCTAGTATAGATAAAAACCCATATGAACTGAAGAAACTCTACTTAGGATTGGGATTTTACCCCTCCTCACCATTTCCTCAAAAGCTAAGCTGAAAATTCTCCTTTTTTTTGCCAATTATTTTTCCGTCAAAAGACTACGCGAAATTGAGGGGCGTCGGGGCCTTGAGCCGGCAGAATCTCCCAGCGGCAAGGTTCGAGCTTGTGAGAAACAGGGCAGAAGCCGCGAGGGTGACCTTATCAGCAGAAGCGACAGCGGAACCGAATTCGAAAACGGTGATATCAGCTGGTGGTGGGCCGGGCCGCCGGACCTCCACTGCTCCGTTCATGACGGGAACTTCAGAAGCGGATTGGGTTTTAACGGGTTCAGGTTTTTGGGTCACGGGTTTGGAGTTGGGATCGTTTTTGGTTCCCTCAAACCATGAAAAAAATACCCATTGGTGGTGAATCAGTTATGTTGCTCACAAAAAGAACTAGTTAGAACTTCCAGAGAGAGAAAAGGGGCAGGGGTTCGTTGAGGAAGAAATCAAGAAAGAGGATAGCTTTCGTTGACCGCAAAATGACGAGAATGCCAGCTATAAATCAGCTGTAAATCACCCTTTATTTGTTTGGTATTTTTTTCTTATATAGGCAGCTAGAAGTTGAGGAGCTTCTTAAATCCCATTTTTGTGCTCCTAAAAAATTAGCAAATCTAGAGAAACTTTTAGAAATAAATCAAAATTGGGATCAGAAGCTTTTGTTATCTAAAATTGAAGAGTGAAAAAAAGATTGTCATTCTCAAATTTCACACAATGCTATATGCATTGCAATCTTTATGTAGATTTGCGGGCAAATTGATTCATGTACTCATGCTTCATTGCTGAAATTAAAATTAAAGAAAAATAGTTTTAAAAAAATACATTAACAAAATGCAGCATATGAACAAGATGATGATGCAATGCAACATACTACACGTGGTGGAGAAGATAGAAAACATCAGAAACTTCTCAGAAAAACAGAAGAAGAAGAGAAAGCAGTTTGTCAAAGATACCAAGGGAAAGCAAACAAAGAGAAAGGAAAGCCACAGGATGCTGCTAGTGCTAGGCAAGGAATGTTTTCTTCTGCTTCCCCCATAGCCGGCAGATTCTCCATCCACCATCATCTGTATAAAAACCAATGACAATTTCAGGAATGTGTGCCATTCTTCTGTAATTTTCACTTTCTTCCCCCTGATTCTCGACATTTTCGATCATTCCAGAACTCATCTCATACAAACCCAGCTCTTGAAGATGGCTCAAGTGCTGAATTCCCGAAGGTAAGTCCTCTAGTGATGGAAGTTGAGCAAGAACTAGTTTTCGGAGATTTGGGCACGCACCCTCCTCTATTGTCATCCATCTCAACCCTTCCATTCTCCTTAACCACAACTGTTTCAGCTTTAGGAACCCTCCAGCCTTGAAACACAACCTTTCTCCCTGGTAAGATCCACAGAAACTAATTACACCCAAATTGGGCAAATGTTGGAGCGATTCTAGCGGATCCTCCTCAGCCCTTAACCCGCTCCAGATCAAATCTAATCTTACCAAGTTTTGAAGATGAGTTATCCATACTGGCATCGTTTCTAAACGGCCACGCATCATTAGCACACAAAGAGATTGAAGAAACGAACAAGAAGTAGAAGAAGAAAGAGAATGTTGATGATGGTTTAGATCAATTATCTCACGATCATCACCTTTTCCAACTGAATCAACACTTAATTCCTGGAGGCTGGTGAGGTTGACAAGGGAGGAGCAGAGCTCCTTTCCATCTTCTCTTCTCAACTGTGTAATATATAACACTCTTAATTGGGTCAATTTTCCTATCTCTTTAACTATTACAGACCCGCTGCTTGCATCTATGGTGTTTAACATTTGTAGAGCGAGAAGCCCTCCCAATTTTGACGGACCTTTAAACCCATGAAATCCATAATTACTGTCTAAGGGATCAACTGGTTGGAACACTATGAGATACCGAAGCTTTTGCAGCTTTAGGATTTCCACGGGTAATTCCCTAACTCCAGAGTACCCCAAATTCAGATATTCCAAATGTTGAAGCTTTCCAATAGCTCTCGGGACTCTTTCCACTTTTGTACCACATAGGTTCAGATACGTGAGATGCAACAAGTTGAAAATCTCATTTGGTGTTTCCTCTATCTCTTCACCTCCCAATTCCAAAACTTTTAGCAACTTACTACTCCTTAAAACTTCAGATAGGAAAGTTTTGGATAGAAATGGGTTGGTGGAACTAACTGCGATGAATGATCGAAGGTGTTCAAAGCAATAAAATTGTCTTTGTTGGTGGTATTGGATGTTGCTACTGTTACTACTACTATGGATTGCTAGACGGCGTACCTTCTCCTTAGATGGCCACGTCATTGGTTGTCCAGTAGTAACTGTCACCATGTTTTGTTCCCTTGACTTGATGAGAATAACTTCCCTCATTAAGTCATGGATTCGACAATGGTTGGGCAATCCTTCATAAAACACTCCAGTTACTTGAATTAGGCTTCTATTGATGAGTTCACCGAGATAACCCCAGGCTACATCTTCAATATTCATTCCTTCTCTCCATTCTACAAACCTTTCAGCAATCCACAAATTAATTAGTCTATAGCATCCTATTAGATAATCCTCCGGATAAATGCTTAAATACAACAGACAGGGTTTGAGGTGCGAAGGCAGATCGTTGTAACTCAGAGAAAGTATTCTTTTAACTCTCTCTAGCTTACCGGTGCCTTCTAATTCACCCCCAAGACTGTGTTGAATCTTCTCCCATTCATCTATTCTGCTCACGTCCTTCGAAGCCAAGAGCCCACCAATCGCAACAATCGCCAAAGGCAAACCGTCACATTTGTCCAATACAGCTTTCGCAACATCCATCAGGTGGGCGGGGCAATGATTTCCTTTAAAGATCTTGTTGCAAAATAGGGTCCACGAATCTTCAATTGATAGTGGCTCCATTTTGTAGACATAATCCTGAGATTCTGTGCAAGAGGCAGAGGCTACATCGGCATTTCGTGTTGTGAGCATGACACGATTGCCGTAGTTACCCTCAGGTAGTGCAAATTTGATTTCATTCCAAAATTCCACGTCCCATACGTCATCAAACACAATTGCATACCTTCCAACTCGTCGAAGAATATCTTTGACAATTTTTTTCAGCTCAGCGGTAGTCATGGACTCGATCGATTGTGGGACTGATTTGTTCAACTGCCGAATCAAGTCTCTCAGGAGCTTTGGAAAGTCGCATGTTTGAGAGACGGTTACCCAGGCACGAACTGGGAAATTCTTTCTAACTTTTGGATCTTCATGGACCTTTTTGACTAGGGTAGTTTTCCCTAGTCCAGCCATACCAACCACTGAAATAACTTTGAGTTGGTGATCGTGCCCCTCGAGAAGCTTAGAAATCAGATGTTGTTTGGGCTGGTCAATGCCAACCAATTTGGCTTCCTCCACTAGAAGTGCATCATCCCTGCTATAGCGCCGTGAGTCGTTCATGGTTGAAGATCCAGCGACACGGTGGTCGATGCCAAATTCATCTTGGTATCTCCGACGTAATTCTGAAATATTTTTGATCCTGGACTTGATGCTTTGAATTTCACTGGCAACCTGATGACGAGCTGGCAAGCTCTTAATGGCTTTGAGAATTCTCTGCAGAGAGCCACAGAATCCATGATGTCTGTGGCCAGCAAAGCGAAGTACAAATTCATCGAGAACATCTTCAATGTCATAAGCAGCTTCGCACACTTGCTTGATCCATTCTTGGAGCCTGGGATTAGAGGTGTCAAATTGAGTGACTTGAGCGGGTTTAGATAGGGTAAAATGGGTAATGGTATAAGTGAGTCAATCCATTTATATCCATTTTATTAGATGTGTATAAATGGGTAAGTCAAGAAATGAATTGGGTAACCCAATTATCCATTTATAACCCATTTATTTTAACTTTTTGGAAACTCATTAAAATTCTTTTTTGCAAACTAAGTTATCAATTTATACCGCTCTTTATACCCATCATTAGTTTTAAATATTTACTTATAATGCTCAATAAGTCTAATTACCAATTTTTTTCCATTGACACTCTATGTCGTAAAATTACATATTATTTAATAATTGAATAATAAGAATATAAAAATTTGAACTAAATACTATAAAAATTAATATAAAAACTTAATCCAAAAATTTTGAACCCCTAACATTTTTTTCATATGTAAATTTAAATTTTCATTTTAGTAAGATAAGAAAAGAAGCTAAAACTTATCATAAATTAGTAATGCTGAAAAATGAGTAAGTAAACAAACTAAGAGAAAATAAAATAATAAGATAAACCAACAAATAATAATAATAATGAAACAAAAATAGTTAACATCATGACAAAATGAAAAATCTAAAAAAAAATGGGTGGGAAAAGAGAATTCTAAATGAATTAATTGAATTTAATGGGTTATCTAATAATATAAAAAAAATTAAAATACCCTTACCCATTATTCATAGACGAATATGAGTAAATTTAGTTAAGTGGATTGGTTTGCCACCTATACCTTGGATCATCATCTTCTTTTGGTTCAGCCACTTTGAGGAAAGCTCTCATCTGCCCCAACTCATCCTTGATGAATTGGACCTCTTGTCGAAGCCCTCCCAATAGGCTTCCCTCCTCTCGGAGTAAGGTTGCGAGACGATTTGAAACTAAAGGGACAACAGTTTCTGCCATTTTATAATTTTTTTTTTTACTTTTTTTTTCAAGAAAAAGAAGGAGGAGGCAGGGTTTTTGCTTCTTTTTATATGGTTATGAGTAGAAGAATGGTTTTAACTTCATATATTTTTTGGTGCCTGAGAAGGATTTATTATATAGAAAGGAAGACCTTGGCCGGCGATCAGGTTGATTCAATTGGAAGTAATGCTCTTTTTCTACCTTCCTTGTTCCTCATGGTTTGGAATTTGTAGAAAGAAAGTTGAAATGATTTATTCTTTCTTCACTTCCGGAAATTAGTATCACTTTAGGTGAGAGCTGAAGCGCCACTTTAGGAATAAATCAGCCTTACGAGTAAGAAAAGAGATGAACAAATCAGCCTTTATTCTTCGTCCATTCTATTCTTACGTTAAGTCTTAGCTATATCATCTTCAAAGGCTCTCAAATACACATTCTCATTGAGGAAACATGCCTTTCTATATTGTACTACAAAAGTATGAGGAAACAAATTCAGTAGCAACATTGTTATTTGTCTTTTGTGTCTTTTCAGCATTGTTATTTCGTCTTACAACATTTGCCGCAAGACAAGTTTGCAATGAATCAGGCTAACCAAAAATATATATATATTGGAATTAAAGGGAGAGAATCTATTTCATATAGGGTCTGTTTGGTTGGAAGTAAAATGTTTTCCTTGGAAAAATATTTTCGTGGAAGTAATTTTCCATGAAAATCATTTCCCTTTCATCATTTTCAGGTGTTTGGTTAGTTTATTGAAAATATTTTCTTACTTCATTTTTCTGGTGTTTGTTTAACTTTTGAAATATTTTCACTTTTATCTCTATCTTTACTTTCTACACATTATAATTACATACTTCTTTCCATGCAAAATAAGAAAATTTATCTCATTGTTTAACTTTAAAAAATCTTGGAGAAATGTATATATGAATAAAAAATATCTCCTCAAGCAATAAACAAATTGCTGGCCATTTAGTGTCAAATATCAATCACATGCAATGCATATTGTGACATATATCTTGCACTCTCACTGTTGAAAGTTTCTCTAAAAAAGAATGTCCCTATTATACATTATTAATTACTAGCATAGGATGAGCAGGATGAGGTTTTTTTTTTTTAATTTTGAATATACTAGGGGAGGGTTGGGTTGGGTGGTACGGGGGAGGGAGTGTAAGGAAGAGGTCTTGGGTTCGAGTCCTCCTGTTTACACTAAAAAAAAAAGAACATACTACAAGATGTTTTCAGTAAGTTTGGAACATACTACAGGCGGAATGCATGCATTTCGGAAAACAACTTCAGTAAATTTGGAAGGGAAGTTGTTTTCCATAAGATGGGTGAAAATATTTTACATAGGAAAATGTTTTCAGTAACTTTTGTGTAACCAAACACGGGAAATTAGGAAAATATTTTCACCCGAAACAAACGGACCCATAAAGCAAGAATTTTTCTTCTTACAGAAAATCAGGCCAACTGTGTGTTATTAATAACCCCTCCAGTTAATGTTGGCCAAGAATTATTCATGATTTACCTTCTTCCTGCAATAATTTATTCCGTAGGGTAGATAGAATCAACTTGAAATGTTGTTTGGATAGCAAATTTTTCTTCAAAAATTTTTCGCTTCCATCATAAACACATTTCTCAATCCACCTTTTTATATTTCCAATCATATTTTTATCTTACATATATCACATCACAAAAAGTGCTACAGTAATTATTCCAAATAATTATTTGAAATAATTCTCTATCCAAATATTCTTTCTTCAATACTACAAATGAGCATCATTTAAGGTTGAAGCACCACTTTTGGTGTCAATAATAAGATAAATAAAGATGGCTTCATTCTTCGTATCTAGAATATTATTCTTACTTCAACTCTTCTGTTATCCTCTTTGACAGCTTTCGAAGGAAAGAAAACACTTTCTCAATTAATCTCTGTTATTCTGTGTCAGCGTGACATTGGTTATACCTGGTGCCAAGTATTGTTGCATATGATATTTCATATGCATAAATTTTCATTTTCAACAGAAAGAACATTAATTATTGTAAGTGAGGACCAACAGGAATTTGAAGCAACTTAATGCAAAAATAAAAACTAATCCGTGATTCAAAAAATCCAGTTCAATTTCTGTGTTGCCCCAACATAAAGAAGAAAATAATCATGGACTGTTGAAACATTTATGGTTTGTAACTTTAGCAAGGAAAGAAGCCCTCTTAATTCTGATGGAACTTTAATGAGTAACACGCATTATCAGGATTTAAATAATCTAGTTAAAAAGGGATTTGCATTGGTAACCCCCTGGCAATAGTATCACCCATATCTAGATATTCTAAATTCTGAAGCTCTCAAATGCATCTGGGATTGTTTTTAACTTTCATTCTCCTTCATTTGGGATTTCGTTAAATTCGCACCTCCAAAATCCAAAACCTTGATTAACTTACCTGATAAGAGAACAGATTTTGGATACTGACTCCATGGACCAATACCCATACGTGTGTGTATACAGTGTGTTTTCACTCAAAAGTTATAGTTATAGTTTCTTCAGGGCCACTAAAAAGTTTTGTACCAGTTTGCTGATCTTGATAAAATTTTCTGGGCATATAAGGAAAACTTGACAATCCAAACCAGTAATTTTATGAACTGTTCCAGAGAGATCAGATTGGAATTGCTATAAATTCACACCTCCAAAATTATAACACTAATCCAACTTACCGAAGAAGAGAACAGATAAGAAGGTTTTTAACTAGTGACTCCATGATCCAAACCTTTATGTGTCTGTGTCTAAAGTTTTCTCCAGCAGCATGCTCTATTTCAGTAAAAGTTTTTCAACTGCCACTTAAAGATTCATACCAACTTGCTGATCTTGAAAACTATTTCTTGGTATATAAGAACTTGACAATCCAAACCAGTCATCTCAGGGTATTTACTGGAGATACCTTGTAATTTCTCCAATTTACTTGGAGAGTGAAAGATGGTTATTGGCACTCTATCTGACTCAATAACAAATGGCTCTTACACCAACACAAAACTGGCAATTAACTCAACAAGAGTCACTAAATGCATATCATCTTACTCTATAAAATGTATTTTCCATATGAAAATCATTCCTGAATACAGACATCCACTAACTCCATCTGACGCATTAGTTATTGGCTCCTTGCACTACAACTGACACACACAACTATGACTAAGCTTACAAGGTCTCTGTACATCTGAGAGAGTCCAGTTACAGTTCAATGTAGTTTCATATCAAAAATCATTCTTCAAAAAAAACCCCATTCAATATACTATCTAACAGCATTTTAAATCTTCATCTAAATACTTTCTATGATATTGCATGTAACTGTTTAAGGGAGTCCGTTGACCTGTATCTTGGTATCTAATATCTAACAGCATCTTGTGTCATTGCTTCATTTATTGGTGCTTCTAGCTTCCAGTTACATTCATTCACATTATGTGCATCCATACTATCACTTAGCTTGTACCTTCAAGGAATTATATCCACAGAAAAAAAAAGAAATTAAAAAAAGTATATAAACAGTTTCCACACAGATTAAGTATATTCACAACAATTTATGCATCCTGCAACGGACTCAATTGAGTAGTTTTAGCACACTTAAAATTGAGTAAGATCAGCACTCATACAAACCATCCCATAGTTCACCTTCTTCTGCTTCTTCTTTTTTTTTTTTTTTGTTTTACCCATCCCTTCACCCTTCCCACCTCTAATTGCCATGCCCAAAATTTGAACCCTAAACCTGGCAGTGGGAAGTATTATAAGAGCCCTCCCCTGCCCCAGTGTTTCGTTCATTTCATCCGTCAATCTGCACAATAATGCCCTGAACTTATTGCATGATGCATTTACATTTTATAGCAAGGCACTAGGTCATATCCCCAGTATTATTATGTGGCATGCCAGTTTGAAAAGCTCCCACGAAATGGCCACAGCATCATTTCCTAGAGGAATATCACAACTTCAGCATCAAACATTGAACACATCATTGGACAGACCACATGAACAGTTGACAAAGACCTCTTAACAACTCAAACAAGTAAAAAGTCAGTTGCAAAACAGACACTTGGATCATTTGTGAACTGTAAAATATAACTTTATTGATGACACATTGATTCATAGAAATTACAAGATTCCAATGAATATCCAAAAATTAATAACTTATCAACGCTCTCGTCTGCCATAAAACGTATTGGTAACAGGTTTCTAGAATGGACTCAAATCCAGCGTTGAAAGAGTATTCATCAATCTCTATCCCTAAAATTTTTAAAGTGTATCACTCTGTAACACAAAATTTTTACCTTCTCAAGGCAGCCAGAATTCGATTGCCACTCTCTCATTTAAGCCTCACTAGAACCAGCCTTAGAACTCCTGAAATCCTTCTTCAATTCTGCCACTCTTTTCATACAAGCTGGCTTCGTTTTCCCCGGCACTGCAGCTGCAATCTTCTCCCACCTCATTGGTACATCCTTAGGAAAGGCTTTTAGAGCATTAAGCAATGCTAAATCCTCCCCAGCACTCCATCCACTACTGTCTCCCTTCGCTTCAACGCTCTGCAATCCTCCAACATGACTCTCATTTCCCCCCTCGATTCGCCTATCCACCGGCTTCCTATCCTTCAAAAACTTCTTATAACTATCCTCGTCACTCACTTTTTTTTCCCCCAATTCCTTTGATCTCTTTATCACACTGTCTACGCTATGCCTGCCCTTAAAACCCTCAGTTACCGCCTCCCAACGTCCCGGCTTCCCTACCGGATGCTTCCCCATCAACTTCTTCAACAACTCATCATCCCCCGCATCCCACTGCACCTCCTCATTCACAACCTTCCCCTCGCTCTTCTCAAATTTTGCAACCAACCCATTTCGATTCACCGAAAACCCATTTTGTTCCACCGCTTCCCAGCCGTAATCCGGCCTGGTTGACCCGGATCCATTTCCTGACCCGTCTTGTCTCCTTGTAGATTTTACTGACCTTTTACCACTTCTTTTGCTAACCTCATCAGATATTTCGGTTTCCTTTGTGGGTTCGGGTAGGGGTGGGCCAAGGCCGACCCGGATGTCGCCGGCGGTGAGGGAGAGGGGAGCAAATGGGCCGACGAGGAGGGAAAGAGAGAACCATATGAAGAGGGATTGGAAGGGATCTAAGGTGAAGTAGAGGAATGACAGAGCGAGGAAAAGAGCAGAGACAGTGAGAGAAATGAAGAGAGTGGGTTTACGGAGAGATGGGGGATCTTGGGACGATTGGGCGGGTTCGGGTGTAGGCTTCGATTGGAGGACGAATCTGGGTCGGGCATCTTCGTCTAAGAACTCCATGGTCAAATCTCAAAACCAAAAAGCCGTCTCCTCAAACCACAGAAAACGTGGAAACTCTGAAAGAGATCTACCACCCTTTACCGTTTGCATAAGTTGATGGAAGGGAACGCTTTCGCATCTTGGACAAAGCGGAGAGCGGTCTCTGCTTCTCACGTCTTTCCCTTAGGTGGTCTCTCCAATTTTTACTTATTCCACTTTAATTTTGCAAGTGACCAGCATTTTTTCTTCTCTTTTTTTTTTTTTTTGGATGTGGTAACCACTAACCAGCTGTGTAATATTTCATCTAACGCATGTTTTTTACTTAATACTTCTATTTAATTTTGAAAAAAAAATAGTGAGTTTAAAATTTTGAAAATATTGCATTAAAAAATTCAACCTTGAACTTGAAGAACAAATCATAACTTGTGTCCTAATATTCATCATGTTTAAATAAATGATTTAATTCTCACTTTTCCACTCTGTGGCCTTCTATTCATGTACGATGATGATGCATGAAAAATCAAGTAGATTATTTGGGATAATTTTTTGTAAAAAAATATTGTAGCACTATTTTGACTTTTGACTTTTGATACAATGTATGTAAGATAAAAATGTGGTTAAAAAATATGTTAGTAATGCAAGCAAATGAAATTTGACAAATAAGTGCTATCTTTTTGCAAACTACAAAACATTCTAAACCTTTTGAATGCAGCATGAAGTCATGTAAAAAAGAGCATGTGAAAATTTGTTATTCTCTTCATAACTCGCTAAAATAGAGCAAGAAGCAGTAAAATTGAAACTCAATAGACAGTAAAAACGGTATGTCACAAATATGCCCTGATATATAGGAAGCTGTTGGTTAACTGTTGAAACGCTGCTTATCATGTCAATACTTGCAAATGTTCAGTAGCCTTTATGAAGAGGCCTGCCAAGCTAACTTCAAAATTTCTGATCCTTATATCAGTTGAAAAACATAATATTGAACTAAGAATTTCATAACCAACAGATCATGCATTCTTCATATATCCACAATATACATGCTTTCAAAAGCTTAGTATGGCATCCACAATCCACAGTTGTGAAACTTTCAGCAAGTTTTGTACATTTTCAGTCCTTCACTCCTCACTTGTCAATCCACTTTCAAGTAGCCATCCAAGAGTGACAATACATGAAACCTGTAATTAAGCAAAATTAACCAATGCTAACATTTTCTTTTTTGCAAAAATAAGAAACAGCATCTTGTTTTTGTACTTATTTTGGGAGAGGAAGGGATGAATGTTCCATCTGAGAGAACGTCTAATGTAAATCAGAGACTACTACCTGAGTGCATGTAGTATCAAACCAGTAAAAGCTATTATTCCTTGAGCTTCAGGCACCCTGCAAGGCACAACATGGTCTGCATCAGCTGAGTTGGATAACAGAGAAGATGTGGCATTAAAAACTTTTAAGAGCATGACTAGTTCAGTCAACTCATAATTTTCAAGGCAAGTAAAACTACAGTTGTACAATCCAATGCAGAGTTCTCTTTACTTTGTTTTCAGGGGAAAAAGAAAGAAAAGGCCAAATCAACCTCGTAACAGGTAAAGATTAGATATTTCCAATGTCATAGTCATTTAATCACCAATTCACTTCAATAAATTCCATATCTAGTTTTTACCTGTTCATTTGCTGAGGAGAAAATGGTTTTGACTGATTCAAAAACAGCTTCAACAGGCCTTGCAGCATCCACCTGCCAATTGAGAACTTGGTTGTTGCTGCTGCAGGAACCAAAATAGTCATTTGTTCATAAACTCGTGAAGATGAAAGATTGCTTACCTTCCGTACCTTCCCCTTTGAAGCATAATAATTAACCAGAGGCAGAGTGGACTCTTGAAAAACTCGAAAGCGTTTCTTTATTGTTTCAATGTTATCATCTTCTCTTCCCTAAGATTTTGAGTGCAAGTCAAATGCGATCCTTTCTTTGTCCACAATAAGGAAGAAACCTACATTTTGTAAAAACACTAAACAGAAACCATGAGCATGTCAACTTGGCTTACACAAACCTAACCTGGTTTCTGGATAGAAGGCGCTTTGTCATCTCCTCTTCTGGACAATCAAGAAACAGTATGAAATCTGGTTCAATCTTTGTCTACAGAAAAGAAGAGTCAAATTCAAAGTCAATCTTTTAAGTGTGGCTTTGACAAAGTGGTGGTTTTGCCAGAAGCCCAGTACACTGAGATTAGGTGAATACAAGTTTAAATTGGAAGGAGGATGTATTGTGTTCAAAACTCAAACTTTCAGTTGAAAAATATACTTACAAGTTTCTCAAACGTTCTAACATTCTCTTCATCTCTGGGGAAGCCATCTAGAAGAAATTTGTCATTGTCAGTTTCTTGCATAGCTTTTTGAATAAGCCTAACCGTTATATCAGATGGAACAAGTTTTCCCTCATTCATCATGTTCTGGATCATGGTGCTGCAGAATCAATTAGGACATGATGACAGTATGAAGTCAGAGAGTAAGAACTATTCCAACCATAACCATAATCTAACAAAAATTCTACATCAGATCCATTTCAACTACATAATATCATGCCAATGTTGTATAGTCAATACCATGGAATCAAACATTGTTCAACTGATACTTCGTGCTCAATATTCTGAGAAATAAAATTGTAAGACCAATAAATCAAGGGAAAAGCAAGACTATATACCCATGCTCTGAGCCAGCTTTGATTTCTTTCCTGAGAAGCTCACCCGAACTAAGGTGGCTATAACCAAATTGTTCAACAATTTTGGCACACACAGTCCCTTTTCCACTTCCTGGACCACCTGTTAGATGCATCATCCAAAGCCATCCCACCGTAAGAAAGAATAAAAGAAGTGATACAAGTATATTGAGAAAGGTCACAGATTGACAATTACAAGGTCAGAAACACTAAAATTATTGATCAAAAGGAAAACCATATTCATGTGAGGTTGTTAGGGTTATTGCAAAGGAAAATTGAAGAGAAAAGGCAAAAGAAACTCGGATGCTGACACATAGGTGGATGCATATGGTTACCGAACTTGGCAACCAAATATCTAAAAACAAAAACAGGTCTTTAATTAACAACTTCAGGTGCCATGAAAATGAAACACAGCCACATCAAGGAATGATAAAAAATACTTTCTTTTCTGCCAAACAGAGGGTTTCAGAAAAGGACGGAGCAACTAAAACTCGTTGACTCAACCAAAGCCAAAAGAACTAAAGGCACTATGAAGCCATTCTCTGAAATAAATGAATTTTGTGCAGTGCAGATTGCTAGCTTCTTTTATCATTCACTCCTCTTGCTAATAAAAGATATAATAGCCTTGCAGGTGTTTCTTCCAGTCACAAGCAGCAAATTTGGTTCCATGTGGTCCATACAACTAGAAAGGCAAACTTGATGAGACAATTTTCCAAGATGATTTTGAAATTATTTGGCAGTTTATCTGTTTGATTTGAATCTGTGTCAACATGTCTTTTGCTCAACTTTCTCGAGTTTCTTGGACTTGTGTCCTCCGTTATATGGAGGAAAGACAATAAGTAGAGATCCACCTTCAAGATTTGTTGAAAAAGCTGTGTACAATTCATGAGTTTAATTAATCAGAACAGAAGTAGTCTATTTTGACTGAAGAATTGGATCAGAAGACACTTCCTGTGGATTTAAATATAACTAAGTGGAATATGCCAGTTTAAATGCTCATACAGGTTAGGAACAGGAGCAGAGAATCAACCCCAAATGCTCACCCAAGACAAAAACAACTTTGACCTTCTTCTGTTTTGGCAACCTTCCATCATGCTCCTCCTGTATTATGAAATCCTTTCATTGATCAGACTGAATATGATCCCTGCTGATTCTAGCTATATAAACTAAACATTAGCAAGCAAAAACATATCTACTGAGGCAATTCATCAAGTTAAAGCTCTGCACAAGTCCCGTAGTGCTTACCTTTCAATCCAATCACCCATTACCTAGATGTTGTGTGGAGATTGTATTCAGATGGAGCAAATCAAACATGTAATTGTCCAGAATTAAGAACATAATTCTTTAGCTGGCTCCTTAAACTGCCTATAAATTTAACCTAGAAAATCATGTCTAGAACAGATCAACTTTTTAAATCACCATGCACTAGGCTTGCTCATTTCAAAATCATGGGCAAACAAAAAGCAGTATATATCTACCTCGGTTGCAAAACCCATAATAGATTTTAGGAGAGCACAACAATTTCCCATTGAGGTAAGCTCCTACAAAGTCAAAAACAAAATTTAACCCAAATATATTACCTTATAATCAGGCGATAATATCCTTCTGAAACATATTTATTTCAGCAAATATGCAATTGCCGGTACCGAAAATTAACAAACAAAATCCAAACCGCCCTCTAATCAAAGCTAAAAACAATCATATAGCAGTAGGAGGATGATCAGCCAAAACTAGATGTCACTTTCTTATGCCTTGCGAACAAGAAACAATAACGTACCATTCCAAACTAAAGCACTGATTTCATGCAGTCAAACAGTCTAAGCCGCATAGAAAATTCTAGTGATTAAAATCAGAAAAAGCAATAGATTTAAATGGGGAGAAGAGAAAGGTACCTGGTACAGTTGTGGCAGTTGCTGGAAGTTAGCAAGAGACAAAGAAGAACGGAGAAACGTAACAATAAGAGTAATGGAGTAGCAGTATTTAGTAAGCTACTGAAATGGAATAAGTTATTCTATGCGTTAAAACTACGATGCTCTGTCTTTTTGGATGGTTGATACAATTTTAAATACTACTAATCAACTTTTGTACCATTTTAATTTTACTCGACGAAAAGAATAATTAGTGCCACAAGAAACTTTGCATTGTGAATTTCGCATTTTCCATTGCCATTTTGGATCCCATATGGAAAGGTTAATTCTTCTTGACAAAACCATTGCACCCAAGTTTTTTTTTTTTTTGTCAATACGATAGCATTTTATATTATGGAGAGGGGGGAGCCTGAAAAAGTTTTAAAATAATTCGGAGGGAACTGAACCATCACCAGACCAGATTGGTATACTATGCACCTGCCTGAATTTTTTAAGTAAGGCCACATTTAACTGTGACAAATTGGTGGGAGGCGATGCATGGGTGGTGGCCACCAATCCTTGCATCTAGAGGCGTCAAAATGGGTGACTTGGGCGGATTTGGGTTAAGTAAAATGGATAATGGATATAAGTGAGTCAACTCATTTATACCCATTTAATTAGATGGGTATAAATGGATAAGTTAAAAAATGAATTGGGTAACCCAATTACCCATTTATAACCCATTTATTTTAATTTTTTGCAAACTCATTTAAATTCATTTTTGCAAACTAAGTTATCAATTTATACCACTCTTTGTACCCATCATTAGTTTTAAATATTTACTTATAATATTCAATAAACTTAATTACCAATTTTTTTTCATTTATACTCTATGTCACAAAATTACCTATTATTTAATAATTGAATAATAAGAATATAAAAATTTGAACTAAGTACTATAAAAATTAATATAAAAACTTAATCCAAAAATTTTGAACCCCTAACATTTTTTTCATATATAAATTAAAAATTTTATTTGATAAAGATAAGAAAATAGGCTAAAATTTATCATAAATTGGTAATGCTAAAAAATGAGCAAGTTAACAAATTAAGAGAAATAAAATAATAAGATAAAACCAACAAATAATAATAATAATAATAATAATAATAATAATGAGACAAAAGTAGTTAACATCATGACAAAATGAAAAATTTGAAGAAAAAAAAAAGGTGGGGGAAAAGAAGAGACTTGGAGGAAAGAGAATTCTAAATGGATTAATTGGGTTTGATGGGTTACCCAATAATACCCATTTAATAAATGGATATTATTGGGTAATCTGTCGCGCCCCATTTTTTGAATAAATAAATGAATGGTTTAATAAATGTATTTTGTGATTGGAAAATGAATCGTGATTTAAAAGAAAAATGGGTCTAAATGGGGGTTTTGAGAATGCGACGATTTGACCCAAAATTATAGTTTAAAAAGGGTTTTTAAAACTAAATACGGAGTCGCCACTTGGTAATGAGTTAAGGTGTACCAAGTCACCTAAAAATGTATTTTTAAAGAAAAATAGGAAAGAGTAGTGAGAAACCCTTTTTAAACGACTCCTAGTCTACGTAAACCAAGAAAAAAGGTTCGGGAGTCACATTTGACAAAGGGGAAGGCAAGAATACAATCCAAGGCACCCCTTTGACCTAGCCAAGGCTAGTTGCGTGATTTAATCAAAGATTTTCTTGTTTTAACCAAAGAATTTATTACATTTGGATGTGCTACATGAAATGCAAAACCCTAGATTCTAAGATGTCTCTTGTAAGGTTTTTGGTCCCAACCACATGAATTGTGGCGGCCAATAAAGGAAAATCTTATAGAGGTCGATTAATGCAAATGATGGCTAAAGTGCAAGTGTGCAAGTGTATAAAAAGGTGAACGTGTGAAATTGTATGAAAAATCCAAGTGTTTGTGTGCAAGTGTATGAAAAGGTGCATGTGTGAAATTGTATAAAAAATCCAAGTGTTTGTGTGCAAGTGTATGAAATATAATGATAAGTGCATATAGGTGTAATTAAGTGCAATTTTGTGAAGTAGAAATCAAACTGAACACTAAGGAAAGGAAAAGTGATGAGGAAATGTGAATTGAAAAAAAATGAGTAAGTGATAAATGAGAATGAATGAACCTAAAGGAATGCATCAGGTCGGGTATGGGAATGACTCCTAACTTTTCGACTTCGATTTTCCCTTTGATTAGAAAGCAAAACTAGCGTGCTAAGGCTATCGAGTAGCCACACTCGCTCGTTTCCCTTATCAAAAGGGGACTCTTCAGGCAAATGTACCCTAACTAGCATGAGATGTAAGACCTAAAGTGAGGGGAAAGGGGAATCGAGGAGCATGCAAAATGATAAAACTAAAAAAATGCATGACATGTAATGAACATGCAAACATGTACTAACGAGGGGAAATCCCTAAGGGTCTAGCGTTGGACTAGCCCATTCTATGAATTCCGACTAGCGTTGGACTAGTGGAAACGTACATTCATCCATTCCATTCATCTACACTACAGAAAGCTAGTAGACATGCCAAACGCTCATAAACACGTAGCACGTAACACTTAACATGCTCGACTAGATGCAAAACCTAATAAAGCAAGTAACACGTAACACATAGGCATGCAACCATTACATTTGCTAACTAAAACAAAGGGGAAAGGGAAAATGGACCAAATTACTTGCTACGCCCTATCTATTACAAGCCAAGAGGTGTACACATACCCCATTAATAAAAATCAAAAGTAAATGAAATAAATGAAAGGAAATAAGGAGAGGCTAGGAAAGCAAGTAGACATGCAAATTCCAATTAGCACATTAGTCCACATAGGAGAGAAACAAAAGGGGTAAAAGAGATTATACCTCCGTGTTGGTGATACTAAGGAAGTAAACAAACTCAACTTGGCTAGAGTCACCCAAGAAAAGACTAACTTAGGCTAAAATCACCAAAAACAAAAGATTAATGCACCAATTTAGTGATAAGATATAAACTAAACAATTTGAATCCACCAAAACATCAAACTTTCCCTCAATTGCAACTCAATGAAGTCAAAACTACTTAAAGACCAAGGCAGAAGGCATGATCATCCAAACCCCAAGCATAACGTCTACTAAAGACCCAAAAGCAAGCACTACTCAACCATTTGAACCTAATTGAAACATTTAAAAACACAAAAAGTTCCCCAAGTAAATAACAAGATCCAAACAAACATTATGGAATTTTGAAGGTCCAAGAATGAACAAGGGTCCACGAATGATTTAAACATGCATTTTGAAAACTCAATAGCAACCATTAATCAACCAAATAAAACCAATTGAAAAATTTAAGAGCTTCAAAAGTCCCAAAAACAATGAAAGGCCAAATGATGACTCAAAATACACCCACCTTAGGACCTAATTGTAAAGAAATGAGAACATGCTTGGGCTTTTATGGAACATGGAGAAGCTTGAGGGATTAAATTGATTAAGTATTCAAATTACTTGGGCCATAGTGAGCCAAAGGGAAATTTGAGGGGTTTAAGTGCAAAGTTCAGAATTTGTTTCATGCATGCATACGTAAAGAGCTTCAAAATCTGCAACTAAAAAGAATGAAATCTGCTGACTTTTGCTTCCAAGCTTGCGGCAATTTCATCTATTAAACACAACCTTCCGAATTTAGCACAAACTTCAATCAAACCTTCTCAACCCAATGTCCACACTTTGAGTTAAGCAACACAACACACAAATTGGCATTCAAACAAGTAAAAAAAAAAAACACAGAAAAGAAATGATGCAAAACATGGAAAACTTTCTGCAATTCTCGGCCTTCATTCATGCAAGAAAACAGCCGTGGACATAAAAGGAAAGGAAACGTGCAAGCCTATCAATTAATCCCATAAGACCCAACTTAACACAAACCATACAATGATGCAAAATCAAGGATTCAAGATCCATTCCCCTCAACAGATTCACAACAACCAGAAAAACATTTCTTGCCGCCTCACCTAAACTCTAGCATGTTGGGTTCAAATTTCTGGTGAATTTTGGATGCCATACAAACTTGCCTAATGGCAAAACCAACAAAATTTGGATCCAAACAACAACATTACCCAGCATTCATCCCATTTTCAAACACAAAGTCTCATTTTTATGCACTAAAAAAAACGCAAGAGAGAGCATGCGGCAATTTGGAAAATTTTTGGCCATTTGAGCTTTCATTCCAGAGACCACAGAAAACTTGCAGCCTAACATTCATTAGATTTCTCATGAGCATATAATGGACACAGCAATCCAGGAGTAGCAATAAATACTAAGAGTTGAACAACAAATTTCAGCAACCTAAGAGAAGAAAGCTTCGAGCTTTGGGCAATCAAAAGAAAAAATTCCACGCTGCTTCAACAAGCCAACTTCAAGCTTGTTGCAGCAGACTTGTATGCACAAATATATGCCAAACCATAACCCGACACCCAAACAAACAACAAGAACAAGAAGAGCAGCGACCAACGCAACATTAGAACAGACTTGCTCAACTTCCTTTCTACAATTCCAGCATGTTTATAAACGTTTATTTGCCTCGATGAAACTTGTAGATACCTCACCCAAATGACCCAAATCTTCAACCCAAATTACTTTGCGTCAAACAATAAAATCATAGTTTTAGCCACTGCCTGCCTTCCCCCAGAAAATCTGAAAAACAGAAAAATGCAAACTTTGGCTACTTTCTACAATTTTATCCGATATAATCAACCCAGAAGATCAGCAAAACCCATGAAAACCCAATAGTTCAAACTCACTTCCTATCAAAACCTGGTCATACACACTCCATAGACAAGATTAAAGCCATAGAGATAACAGCAAACCCCTAACTCAGTAACGGTTGAAACATCAATAGCGACACAAATAACAAAACAGGAAACAAAACGCGAGACCCAACTCAGTCACGAAGGGAAAACGGAGAAGCTAAGAAACCGGTTTTTAAAGAAAAGACCTGAGGTTTTTGAATCTGGATTCGGGTGAATGATGGAAAAAAAATGAAAACTTCAGTCTCTTACCTCAGCTCCGATACCTTCCTTTGCCGGCTTTCTCCTTGGTTTCCCGCTGACAAGACTTCCCTCGGTTTCTTGTTTTCCTCCTCCTCTGGTGCTGCTTCGTTCCTACTCTTGACCTCCCCTCTTTGGTCTCTCTCTTTCACTCTTTCTTTTCTGAACCCAGCCCTTTCTTCTGCCCAGAACCTATGCCGCCAATTATCCCTGTCCCATTTTCCTCGCAAGCCTTTCTCTTGTTTCTTTCTTTTTGCCGTTCACTCCCTTTTTTCTTCCTTGCTGTTTTCCTTTTGGTTTTGCAGCCGTCACTTGATGCCTATTCTCTCTGATTTCTGTTTTTCTTCAGAATTTTCCTTTCAGCCGTGCTCTCTATCCTTCCTCCTCCTTGCGGCTGCTGATTCTTGTTCCTTTTATATGAGCTCCAATCCGTAAACCCTCTCTCGGATGGTGAGGATGAAGAGCTTATCCTCCCTCTTCCATCCAGCCATCCGATGGCTATTGAAGTTGTACCTTGCACGCTGCAAAAAATTGCAGCGTGCATGCTGCGGTAATTTTTTTTTAATTTTAATTAATTTTTTTTTAAAACAACTTGATAATTACAGAAATGATAAAATAAAATATAAATAATAATAATAACAAAATTACACAAACCAGGTAATAATAATAATAACAAAACAAAAATAATTTTAAACAAAAAACTAAACAAAAATGGCCATTTTTAATTTTTCTTTTTTTCATTTTTTCAAAATAAATTAACAAAAATAAACAAAATGCCAAAAGATTGAATTTAAGAGAAATAAACGTATTTTTGTGAACCATTTTCTTTTTCCCCTTTTTTTTTCATTTTTCCATTTTTTCATTTTTTTCTTTTTCCATTTTTTCTTTTTCCTTTTCCCTCTCTTTTTTTTTTCAAGAAATTCTATGCTAAACTTAAAAATAAAAAATAAAACTATAAACTAAAAGCTAAAAACCGAATAAACTAACACGACTAATAAAAAAAACTAAAAATAAACAGTAAATGAAATTACATCAAAAATTTGGTGTCTACAGTTTGCCCCTCTTTGTCTGAGTTTTGAAAAAACTTGAGACAAAGAAATAGACACCAAATACTTACCTGCATTATTTGGCTGCAAAAATGATTCCAAAAATGGGGCTGACCCAAACATAAAATTAAAAACGGGACTGACCCGAACAGAAAATGTAAAATGGGATAGACCCAAACAGAAACGTAAATGGGATAGACTCGAACAGAAAATGAAAAATGGGATAGACCCACGGGATAGACCCGAACAGAAAATGTAAAATGGGATAGACCCAGACAGAAATTTAAATGGGATAGACCCACGGGATAGACCCGAACAGAAAATGTAAAATGGGATAGACCCAGACAGAAATTTAAATGGGATAGACCCATGGGATAGACCCGAACAGAAAATGCAAACGGGATAGACCCGGACAGAAATTTAAATGGGATAGACCCGAACAGAAATTTAAATAGGATAGACCCAGACAGAAATTTAAATGGGATAGACCCATGGGATAGACCCGAACAGAAAATGCAAACGGGATAGACCCGGACAGAAATTTAAATGGGATAGGTCCTAAGGTGGGTGTATTTTGAGTCATCATTTGGCCTTTCATTGTTTTTGGGACTTTTGAAGCTCTTAAATTTTTCAATTGGTTTTATTTGGTTGATTAATGGTTGCTATTGAGTTTTCAAAATGCATGTTTAAATCATTCGTGGACCCTTGTTCATTCTTTGACCTTCAAAATTCCATAATGTTTGTTTGGATCTTGTTATTTACTTGGGGAACTTTTTGTGTTTTTAAATGTTTCAATTAGGTTCAAATGGTTGAGTAGTGCTTGCTTTTGGGTCTTTAGTAGACGTTATGCTTGGGGTTTGGATGATCATGCCTTCTGCCTTGGTCTTTAAGTAGTTTTGACTTCATTGAGTTGCAATTGAGGGAAAGTTTGATGTTTTGGTGGATTCAAATTGTTTAGTTTATATCTTATCACTAAACAACCAAATTTGTTTTCCATGTTGAGGCAAAAATTGTTTAGTTTATTCAAGATCCATTCCCCTCAACAGATTCACAACAACCAGAAAAACATTTCTTGCCGCCTCACCTAAACTCTAGCATGTTGGGTTCAAATTTCTGGTGAATTTTGGATGCCATACAAACTTGCCTAATGGCAAAACCAACAAAATTTGGATCCAAACAACAACATTACCCAGCATTCATCCCATTTTCAAACACAAAGTCTCATTTTTATGCACTAAAAAAAACGCAAGAGAGAGCATGCGGCAATTTGGAAAATTTTTGGCCATTTGAGCTTTCATTCCAGAGACCACAGAAAACTTGCAGCCTAACATTCATTAGATTTCTCATGAGCATATAATGGACACAGCAATCCAGGAGTAGCAATAAATACTAAGAGTTGAACAACAAATTTCAGCAACCTAAGAGAAGAAAGCTTCGAGCTTTGGGCAATCAAAAGAAAAAATTCCACGCTGCTTCAACAAGCCAACTTCAAGCTTGTTGCAGCAGACTTGTATGCACAAATATATGCCAAACCATAACCCGACACCCAAACAAACAACAAGAACAAGAAGAGCAGCGACCAACGCAACATTAGAACAGACTTGCTCAACTTCCTTTCTACAATTCCAGCATGTTTATAAACGTTTATTTGCCTCGATGAAACTTGTAGATACCTCACCCAAATGACCCAAATCTTCAACCCAAATTACTTTGCGTCAAACAATAAAATCATAGTTTTAGCCACTGCCTGCCTTCCCCCAGAAAATCTGAAAAACAGAAAAATGCAAACTTTGGCTACTTTCTACAATTTTATCCGATATAATCAACCCAGAAGATCAGCAAAACCCATGAAAACCCAATAGTTCAAACTCACTTCCTATCAAAACCTGGTCATACACACTCCATAGACAAGATTAAAGCCATAGAGATAACAGCAAACCCCTAACTCAGTAACGGTTGAAACATCAATAGCGACACAAATAACAAAACAGGAAACAAAACGCGAGACCCAACTCAGTCACGAAGGGAAAACGGAGAAGCTAAGAAACCGGTTTTTAAAGAAAAGACCTGAGGTTTTTGAATCTGGATTCGGGTGAATGATGGAAAAAAAATGAAAACTTCAGTCTCTTACCTCAGCTCCGGTACCTTCCTTTGCCGGCTTTCTCCTTGGTTTCCCGCTGACAAGACTTCCCTCGGTTTCTTGTTTTCCTCCTCCTCTGGTGCTGCTTCGTTCCTACTCTTGACCTCCCCTCTTTGGTCTCTCTCTTTCACTCTTTCTTTTCTGAACCCAGCCCTTTCTTCTGCCCAGAACCTATGCCGCCAATTATCCCTGTCCCATTTTCCTCGCAAGCCTTTCTCTTGTTTCTTTCTTTTTGCCGTTCACTCCCTTTTTTCTTCCTTGCTGTTTTCCTTTTGGTTTTGCAGCCGTCACTTGATGCCTATTCTCTCTGATTTCTGTTTTTCTTCAGAATTTTCCTTTCAGCCGTGCTCTCTATCCTTCCTCCTCCTTGCGGCTGCTGATTCTTGTTCCTTTTATATGAGCTCCAATCCGTAAACCCTCTCTCGGATGGTGAGGATGAAGAGCTTATCCTCCCTCTTCCATCCAGCCATCCGATGGCTATTGAAGTTGTACCTTGCACGCTGCAAAAAATTGCAGCGTGCATGCTGCGGTAATTTTTTTTTAATTTTAATTAATTTTTTTTTAAAACAACTTGATAATTACAGAAATGATAAAATAAAATATAAATAATAATAATAACAAAATTACACAAACCAGGTAATAATAATAATAACAAAACAAAAATAATTTTAAACAAAAAACTAAACAAAAATGGCCATTTTTAATTTTTCTTTTTTTCATTTTTTCAAAATAAATTAACAAAAATAAACAAAATGCCAAAAGATTGAATTTAAGAGAAATAAACGTATTTTTGTGAACCATTTTCTTTTTCCCCCTTTTTTTTCATTTTTCCATTTTTTCATTTTTTTCTTTTTCCATTTTTTCTTTTTCCTTTTCCCTCTCTTTTTTTTTTCAAGAAATTCTATGCTAAACTTAAAAATAAAAAATAAAACTATAAACTAAAAGCTAAAAACCGAATAAACTAACACGACTAATAAAAAAAACTAAAAATAAACAGTAAATGAAATTACATCAAAAATTTGGTGTCTACAGTTTGCCCCTCTTTGTCTGAGTTTTGAAAAAACTTGAGACAAAGAAATAGACACCAAATACTTACCTGCATTATTTGGCTGCAAAAATGATTCCAAAAATGGGGCTGACCCAAACATAAAATTAAAAACGGGACTGACCCGAACAGAAAATGTAAAATGGGATAGACCCAAACAGAAACGTAAATGGGATAGACTCGAACAGAAAATGAAAAATGGGATAGACCCACGGGATAGATCCGAACAGAAAATGTAAAATGGGATAGACCCAGACAGAAATTTAAATGGGATAGACCCACGGGATAGACCCGAACAGAAAATGTAAAATGGGATAGACCCAGACAGAAATTTAAATGGGATAGACCCATGGGATAGACCCGAACAGAAAATGCAAACGGGATAGACCCGGACAGAAATTTAAATGGGATAGACCCGAACAGAAATTTAAATAGGATAGACCCAGACAGAAATTTAAATGGGATAGACCCATGGGATAGACCCGAACAGAAAATGCAAACGGGATAGACCCGGACAGAAATTTAAATGGGATAGGTCCTAAGGTGGGTGTATTTTGAGTCATCATTTGGCCTTTCATTGTTTTTGGGACTTTTGAAGCTCTTAAATTTTTCAATTGGTTTTATTTGGTTGATTAATGGTTGCTATTGAGTTTTCAAAATGCATGTTTAAATCATTCGTGGACCCTTGTTCATTCTTTGACCTTCAAAATTCCATAATGTTTGTTTGGATCTTGTTATTTACTTGGGGAACTTTTTGTGTTTTTAAATGTTTCAATTAGGTTCAAATGGTTGAGTAGTGCTTGCTTTTGGGTCTTTAGTAGACGTTATGCTTGGGGTTTGGATGATCATGCCTTCTGCCTTGGTCTTTAAGTAGTTTTGATTTCATTGAGTTGCAATTGAGGGAAAGTTTGATGTTTTGGTGGATTCAAATTGTTTAGTTTATATCTTATCACTAAACAACCAAATTTGTTTTCCATGTTGAGGCAAAAATTGTTTAGTTTATTCAAGATCCATTCCCCTCAACAGATTCACAACAACCAGAAAAACATTTCTTGCCGCCTCACCTAAACTCTAGCATGTTGGGTTCAAATTTCTGGTGAATTTTGGATGCCATACAAACTTGCCTAATGGCAAAACCAACAAAATTTGGATCCAAACAACAACATTACCCAGCATTCATCCCATTTTCAAACACAAAGTCTCATTTTTATGCACTAAAAAAAACGCAAGAGAGAGCATGCGGCAATTTGGAAAATTTTTGGCCATTTGAGCTTTCATTCCAGAGACCACAGAAAACTTGCAGCCTAACATTCATTAGATTTCTCATGAGCATATAATGGACACAGCAATCCAGGAGTAGCAATAAATACTAAGAGTTGAACAACAAATTTCAGCAACCTAAGAGAAGAAAGCTTCGAGCTTTGGGCAATCAAAAGAAAAAATTCCACGCTGCTTCAACAAGCCAACTTCAAGCTTGTTGCAGCAGACTTGTATGCACAAATATATGCCAAACCATAACCCGACACCCAAACAAACAACAAGAACAAGAAGAGCAGCGACCAACGCAACATTAGAACAGACTTGCTCAACTTCCTTTCTACAATTCCAGCATGTTTATAAACGTTTATTTGCCTCGATGAAACTTGTAGATACCTCACCCAAATGACCCAAATCTTCAACCCAAATTACTTTGCGTCAAACAATAAAATCATAGTTTTAGCCACTGCCTGCCTTCCCCCAGAAAATCTGAAAAACAGAAAAATGCAAACTTTGGCTACTTTCTACAATTTTATCCGATATAATCAACCCAGAAGATCAGCAAAACCCATGAAAACCCAATAGTTCAAACTCACTTCCTATCAAAACCTGGTCATACACACTCCATAGACAAGATTAAAGCCATAGAGATAACAGCAAACCCCTAACTCAGTAACGGTTGAAACATCAATAGCGACACAAATAACAAAACAGGAAACAAAACGCGAGACCCAACTCAGTCACGAAGGGAAAACGGAGAAGCTAAGAAACCGGTTTTTAAAGAAAAGACCTGAGGTTTTTGAATCTGGATTCGGGTGAATGATGGAAAAAAAATGAAAACTTCAGTCTCTTACCTCAGCTCCGGTACCTTCCTTTGCCGGCTTTCTCCTTGGTTTCCCGCTGACAAGACTTCCCTCGGTTTCTTGTTTTCCTCCTCCTCTGGTGCTGCTTCGTTCCTACTCTTGACCTCCCCTCTTTGGTCTCTCTCTTTCACTCTTTCTTTTCTGAACCCAGCCCTTTCTTCTGCCCAGAACCTATGCCGCCAATTATCCCTGTCCCATTTTCCTCGCAAGCCTTTCTCTTGTTTCTTTCTTTTTGCCGTTCACTCCCTTTTTTCTTCCTTGCTGTTTTCCTTTTGGTTTTGCAGCCGTCACTTGATGCCTATTCTCTCTGATTTCTGTTTTTCTTCAGAATTTTCCTTTCAGCCGTGCTCTCTATCCTTCCTCCTCCTTGCGGCTGCTGATTCTTGTTCCTTTTATATGAGCTCCAATCCGTAAACCCTCTCTCGGATGGTGAGGATGAAGAGCTTATCCTCCCTCTTCCATCCAGCCATCCGATGGCTATTGAAGTTGTACCTTGCACGCTGCAAAAAATTGCAGCGTGCATGCTGCGGTAATTTTTTTTTAATTTTAATTAATTTTTTTTTAAAACAACTTGATAATTACAGAAATGATAAAATAAAATATAAATAATAATAATAACAAAATTACACAAACCAGGTAATAATAATAATAACAAAACAAAAATAATTTTAAACAAAAAACTAAACAAAAATGGCCATTTTTAATTTTTCTTTTTTTCATTTTTTCAAAATAAATTAACAAAAATAAACAAAATGCCAAAAGATTGAATTTAAGAGAAATAAACGTATTTTTGTGAACCATTTTCTTTTTCCCCCTTTTTTTTCATTTTTCCATTTTTTCATTTTTTTCTTTTTCCATTTTTTCTTTTTCCTTTTCCCTCTCTTTTTTTTTTCAAGAAATTCTATGCTAAACTTAAAAATAAAAAATAAAACTATAAACTAAAAGCTAAAAACCGAATAAACTAACACGACTAATAAAAAAAACTAAAAATAAACAGTAAATGAAATTACACCAAAAATTTGGTGTCTACAGTTTGCCCCTCTTTGTCTGAGTTTTGAAAAAACTTGAGACAAATAAATAGACACCAAATACTTACCTGCATTATTTGGCTGCAAAAATGATTCCAAAAATGGGGCTGACCCAAACATAAAATTAAAAACGGGACTGACCCGAACAGAAAATGTAAAATGGGATAGACCCAAACAGAAACGTAAATGGGATAGACTCGAACAGAAAATGAAAAATGGGATAGACCCACGGGATAGACCCGAACAGAAAATGTAAAATGGGATAGACCCAGACAGAAATTTAAATGGGATAGACCCACGGGATAGACCCGAACAGAAAATGTAAAATGGGATAGACCCAGACAGAAATTTAAATGGGATAGACCCATGGGATAGACCCGAACAGAAAATGCAAACGGGATAGACCCGGACAGAAATTTAAATGGGATAGACCCGAACAGAAATTTAAATAGGATAGACCCAGACAGAAATTTAAATGGGATAGACCCATGGGATAGACCCGAACAGAAAATGCAAACGGGATAGACCCGGACAGAAATTTAAATGGGATAGGTCCTAAGGTGGGTGTATTTTGAGTCATCATTTGGCCTTTCATTGTTTTTGGGACTTTTGAAGCTCTTAAATTTTTCAATTGGTTTTATTTGGTTGATTAATGGTTGCTATTGAGTTTTCAAAATGCATGTTTAAATGATTCGTGGACCCTTGTTCATTCTTTGACCTTCAAAATTCCATAATGTTTGTTTGGATCTTGTTATTTACTTGGGGAACTTTTTGTGTTTTTAAATGTTTCAATTAGGTTCAAATGGTTGAGTAGTGCTTGCTTTTGGGTCTTTAGTAGACGTTATGCTTGGGGTTTGGATGATCATGCCTTCTGCCTTGGTCTTTAAGTAGTTTTGATTTCATTGAGTTGCAATTGAGGGAAAGTTTGATGTTTTGGTGGATTCAAATTGTTTAGTTTATATCTTATCACTAAACAACCAAATTTGTTTTCCATGTTGAGGCAAAAATTGTTTAGTTTATTCAAGATCCATTCCCCTCAACAGATTCACAACAACCAGAAAAACATTTCTTGCCGCCTCACCTAAACTCTAGCATGTTGGGTTCAAATTTCTGGTGAATTTTGGATGCCATACAAACTTGCCTAATGGCAAAACCAACAAAATTTGGATCCAAACAACAACATTACCCAGCATTCATCCCATTTTCAAACACAAAGTCTCATTTTTATGCACTAAAAAAAACGCAAGAGAGAGCATGCGGCAATTTGGAAAATTTTTGGCCATTTGAGCTTTCATTCCAGAGACCACAGAAAACTTGCAGCCTAACATTCATTAGATTTCTCATGAGCATATAATGGACACAGCAATCCAGGAGTAGCAATAAATACTAAGAGTTGAACAACAAATTTCAGCAACCTAAGAGAAGAAAGCTTCGAGCTTTGGGCAATCAAAAGAAAAAATTCCACGCTGCTTCAACAAGCCAACTTCAAGCTTGTTGCAGCAGACTTGTATGCACAAATATATGCCAAACCATAACCCGACACCCAAACAAACAACAAGAACAAGAAGAGCAGCGACCAACGCAACATTAGAACAGACTTGCTCAACTTCCTTTCTACAATTCCAGCATGTTTATAAACGTTTATTTGCCTCGATGAAACTTGTAGATACCTCACCCAAATGACCCAAATCTTCAACCCAAATTACTTTGCGTCAAACAATAAAATCATAGTTTTAGCCACTGCCTGCCTTCCCCCAGAAAATCTGAAAAACAGAAAAATGCAAACTTTGGCTACTTTCTACAATTTTATCCGATATAATCAACCCAGAAGATCAGCAAAACCCATGAAAACCCAATAGTTCAAACTCACTTCCTATCAAAACCTGGTCATACACACTCCATAGACAAGATTAAAGCCATAGAGATAACAGCAAACCCCTAACTCAGTAACGGTTGAAACATCAATAGCGACACAAATAACAAAACAGGAAACAAAAATAAACAAAATGCCAAAAGATTGAATTTAAGAGAAATAAACGTATTTTTGTGAACCATTTTCTTTTTCCCCCTTTTTTTTCATTTTTCCATTTTTTCATTTTTTTCTTTTTCCATTTTTTCTTTTTCCTTTTCCCTCTCTTTTTTTTTTCAAGAAATTCTATGCTAAACTTAAAAATAAAAAATAAAACTATAAACTAAAAGCTAAAAACCGAATAAACTAACACGACTAATAAAAAAAACTAAAAATAAACAGTAAATGAAATTACACCAAAAATTTGGTGTCTACAGTTTGCCCCTCTTTGTCTGAGTTTTGAAAAAACTTGAGACAAAGAAATAGACACCAAATACTTACCTGCATTATTTGGCTGCAAAAATGATTCCAAAAATGGGGCTGACCCAAACATAAAATTAAAAACGGGACTGACCCGAACAGAAAATGTAAAATGGGATAGACCCAAACAGAAACGTAAATGGGATAGACTCGAACAGAAAATGAAAAATGGGATAGACCCACGGGATAGACCCGAACAGAAAATGTAAAATGGGATAGACCCAGACAGAAATTTAAATGGGATAGACCCACGGGATAGACCCGAACAGAAAATGTAAAATGGGATAGACCCAGACAGAAATTTAAATGGGATAGACCCATGGGATAGACCCGAACAGAAAATGCAAACGGGATAGACCCGGACAGAAATTTAAATGGGATAGACCCGAACAGAAATTTAAATAGGATAGACCCAGACAGAAATTTAAATGGGATAGACCCATGGGATAGACCCGAACAGAAAATGCAAACGGGATAGACCCGGACAGAAATTTAAATGGGATAGGTCCTAAGGTGGGTGTATTTTGAGTCATCATTTGGCCTTTCATTGTTTTTGGGACTTTTGAAGCTCTTAAATTTTTCAATTGGTTTTATTTGGTTGATTAATGGTTGCTATTGAGTTTTCAAAATGCATGTTTAAATCATTCGTGGACCCTTGTTCATTCTTTGACCTTCAAAATTCCATAATGTTTGTTTGGATCTTGTTATTTACTTGGGGAACTTTTTGTGTTTTTAAATGTTTCAATTAGGTTCAAATGGTTGAGTAGTGCTTGCTTTTGGGTCTTTAGTAGACGTTATGCTTGGGGTTTGGATGATCATGCCTTCTGCCTTGGTCTTTAAGTAGTTTTGACTTCATTGAGTTGCAATTGAGGGAAAGTTTGATGTTTTGGTGGATTCAAATTGTTTAGTTTATATCTTATCACTAAACAACCAAATTTGTTTTCCATGTTGAGGCAAAAATTGTTTAGTTTATTCAAGATCCATTCCCCTCAACAGATTCACAACAACCAGAAAAACATTTCTTGCCGCCTCACCTAAACTCTAGCATGTTGGGTTCAAATTTCTGGTGAATTTTGGATGCCATACAAACTTGCCTAATGGCAAAACCAACAAAATTTGGATCCAAACAACAACATTACCCAGCATTCATCCCATTTTCAAACACAAAGTCTCATTTTTATGCACTAAAAAAAACGCAAGAGAGAGCATGCGGCAATTTGGAAAATTTTTGGCCATTTGAGCTTTCATTCCAGAGACCACAGAAAACTTGCAGCCTAACATTCATTAGATTTCTCATGAGCATATAATGGACACAGCAATCCAGGAGTAGCAATAAATACTAAGAGTTGAACAACAAATTTCAGCAACCTAAGAGAAGAAAGCTTCGAGCTTTGGGCAATCAAAAGAAAAAATTCCACGCTGCTTCAACAAGCCAACTTCAAGCTTGTTGCAGCAGACTTGTATGCACAAATATATGCCAAACCATAACCCGACACCCAAACAAACAACAAGAACAAGAAGAGCAGCGACCAACGCAACATTAGAACAGACTTGCTCAACTTCCTTTCTACAATTCCAGCATGTTTATAAACGTTTATTTGCCTCGATGAAACTTGTAGATACCTCACCCAAATGACCCAAATCTTCAACCCAAATTACTTTGCGTCAAACAATAAAATCATAGTTTTAGCCACTGCCTGCCTTCCCCCAGAAAATCTGAAAAACAGAAAAATGCAAACTTTGGCTACTTTCTACAATTTTATCCGATATAATCAACCCAGAAGATCAGCAAAACCCATGAAAACCCAATAGTTCAAACTCACTTCCTATCAAAACCTGGTCATACACACTCCATAGACAAGATTAAAGCCATAGAGATAACAGCAAACCCCTAACTCAGTAACGGTTGAAACATCAATAGCGACACAAATAACAAAACAGGAAACAAAACGCGAGACCCAACTCAGTCACGAAGGGAAAACGGAGAAGCTAAGAAACCGGTTTTTAAAGAAAAGACCTGAGGTTTTTGAATCTGGATTCGGGTGAATGATGGAAAAAAAATGAAAACTTCAGTCTCTTACCTCAGCTCCGGTACCTTCCTTTGCCGGCTTTCTCCTTGGTTTCCCGCTGACAAGACTTCCCTCGGTTTCTTGTTTTCCTCCTCCTCTGGTGCTGCTTCGTTCCTACTCTTGACCTCCCCTCTTTGGTCTCTCTCTTTCACTCTTTCTTTTCTGAACCCAGCCCTTTCTTCTGCCCAGAACCTATGCCGCCAATTATCCCTGTCCCATTTTCCTCGCAAGCCTTTCTCTTGTTTCTTTCTTTTTGCCGTTCACTCCCTTTTTTCTTCCTTGCTGTTTTCCTTTTGGTTTTGCAGCCGTCACTTGATGCCTATTCTCTCTGATTTCTGTTTTTCTTCAGAATTTTCCTTTCAGCCGTGCTCTCTATCCTTCCTCCTCCTTGCGGCTGCTGATTCTTGTTCCTTTTATATGAGCTCCAATCCGTAAACCCTCTCTCGGATGGTGAGGATGAAGAGCTTATCCTCCCTCTTCCATCCAGCCATCCGATGGCTATTGAAGTTGTACCTTGCACGCTGCAAAAAATTGCAGCGTGCATGCTGCGGTAATTTTTTTTTAATTTTAATTAATTTTTTTTTAAAACAACTTGATAATTACAGAAATGATAAAATAAAATATAAATAATAATAATAACAAAATTACACAAACCAGGTAATAATAATAATAACAAAACAAAAATAATTTTAAACAAAAAACTAAACAAAAATGGCCATTTTTAATTTTTCTTTTTTTCATTTTTTCAAAATAAATTAACAAAAATAAACAAAATGCCAAAAGATTGAATTTAAGAGAAATAAACGTATTTTTGTGAACCATTTTCTTTTTCCCCCTTTTTTTTCATTTTTCCATTTTTTCATTTTTTTCTTTTTCCATTTTTTCTTTTTCCTTTTCCCTCTCTTTTTTTTTTCAAGAAATTCTATGCTAAACTTAAAAATAAAAAATAAAACTATAAACTAAAAGCTAAAAACCGAATAAACTAACACGACTAATAAAAAAAACTAAAAATAAACAGTAAATGAAATTACATCAAAAATTTGGTGTCTACAGTTTGCCCCTCTTTTTCTGAGTTTTGAAAAAACTTGAGACAAAGAAATAGACACCAAATACTTACCTGCATTATTTGGCTGCAAAAATGATTCCAAAAATGGGGCTGACCCAAACATAAAATTAAAAACGGGACTGACCCGAACAGAAAATGTAAAATGGGATAGACCCAAACAGAAACGTAAATGGGATAGACTCGAACAGAAAATGAAAAATGGGATAGACCCACGGGATAGACCCGAACAGAAAATGTAAAATGGGATAGACCCAGACAGAAATTTAAATGGGATAGACCCACGGGATAGACCCGAACAGAAAATGTAAAATGGGATAGACCCAGACAGAAATTTAAATGGGATAGACCCATGGGATAGACCCGAACAGAAAATGCAAACGGGATAGACCCGGACAGAAATTTAAATGGGATAGACCCGAACAGAAATTTAAATAGGATAGACCCAGACAGAAATTTAAATGGGATAGACCCATGGGATAGACCCGAACAGAAAATGCAAACGGGATAGACCCGGACAGAAATTTAAATGGGATAGGTCCTAAGGTGGGTGTATTTTGAGTCATCATTTGGCCTTTCATTGTTTTTGGGACTTTTGAAGCTCTTAAATTTTTCAATTGGTTTTATTTGGTTGATTAATGGTTGCTATTGAGTTTTCAAAATGCATGTTTAAATCATTCGTGGACCCTTGTTCATTCTTTGACCTTCAAAATTCCATAATGTTTGTTTGGATCTTGTTATTTACTTGGGGAACTTTTTGTGTTTTTAAATGTTTCAATTAGGTTCAAATGGTTGAGTAGTGCTTGCTTTTGGGTCTTTAGTAGACGTTATGCTTGGGGTTTGGATGATCATGCCTTCTGCCTTGGTCTTTAAGTAGTTTTGACTTCATTGAGTTGCAATTGAGGGAAAGTTTGATGTTTTGGTGGATTCAAATTGTTTAGTTTATATCTTATCACTAAACAACCAAATTTGTTTTCCATGTTGAGGCAAAAATTGTTTAGTTTATTCAAGATCCATTCCCCTCAACAGATTCACAACAACCAGAAAAACATTTCTTGCCGCCTCACCTAAACTCTAGCATGTTGGGTTCAAATTTCTGGTGAATTTTGGATGCCATACAAACTTGCCTAATGGCAAAACCAACAAAATTTGGATCCAAACAACAACATTACCCAGCATTCATCCCATTTTCAAACACAAAGTCTCATTTTTATGCACTAAAAAAAACGCAAGAGAGAGCATGCGGCAATTTGGAAAATTTTTGGCCATTTGAGCTTTCATTCCAGAGACCACAGAAAACTTGCAGCCTAACATTCATTAGATTTCTCATGAGCATATAATGGACACAGCAATCCAGGAGTAGCAATAAATACTAAGAGTTGAACAACAAATTTCAGCAACCTAAGAGAAGAAAGCTTCGAGCTTTGGGCAATCAAAAGAAAAAATTCCACGCTGCTTCAACAAGCCAACTTCAAGCTTGTTGCAGCAGACTTGTATGCACAAATATATGCCAAACCATAACCCGACACCCAAACAAACAACAAGAACAAGAAGAGCAGCGACCAACGCAACATTAGAACAGACTTGCTCAACTTCCTTTCTACAATTCCAGCATGTTTATAAACGTTTATTTGCCTCGATGAAACTTGTAGATACCTCACCCAAATGACCCAAATCTTCAACCCAAATTACTTTGCGTCAAACAATAAAATCATAGTTTTAGCCACTGCCTGCCTTCCCCCAGAAAATCTGAAAAACAGAAAAATGCAAACTTTGGCTACTTTCTACAATTTTATCCGATATAATCAACCCAGAAGATCAGCAAAACCCATGAAAACCCAATAGTTCAAACTCACTTCCTATCAAAACCTGGTCATACACACTCCATAGACAAGATTAAAGCCATAGAGATAACAGCAAACCCCTAACTCAGTAACGGTTGAAACATCAATAGCGACACAAATAACAAAACAGGAAACAAAACGCGAGACCCAACTCAGTCACGAAGGGAAAACGGAGAAGCTAAGAAACCGGTTTTTAAAGAAAAGACCTGAGGTTTTTGAATCTGGATTCGGGTGAATGATGGAAAAAAAATGAAAACTTCAGTCTCTTACCTCAGCTCCGGTACCTTCCTTTGCCGGCTTTCTCCTTGGTTTCCCGCTGACAAGACTTCCCTCGGTTTCTTGTTTTCCTCCTCCTCTGGTGCTGCTTCGTTCCTACTCTTGACCTCCCCTCTTTGGTCTCTCTCTTTCACTCTTTCTTTTCTGAACCCAGCCCTTTCTTCTGCCCAGAACCTATGCCGCCAATTATCCCTGTCCCATTTTCCTCGCAAGCCTTTCTCTTGTTTCTTTCTTTTTGCCGTTCACTCCCTTTTTTCTTCCTTGCTGTTTTCCTTTTGGTTTTGCAGCCGTCACTTGATGCCTATTCTCTCTGATTTCTGTTTTTCTTCAGAATTTTCCTTTCAGCCGTGCTCTCTATCCTTCCTCCTCCTTGCGGCTGCTGATTCTTGTTCCTTTTATATGAGCTCCAATCCGTAAACCCTCTCTCGGATGGTGAGGATGAAGAGCTTATCCTCCCTCTTCCATCCAGCCATCCGATGGCTATTGAAGTTGTACCTTGCACGCTGCAAAAAATTGCAGCGTGCATGCTGCGGTAATTTTTTTTTAATTTTAATTAATTTTTTTTTAAAACAACTTGATAATTACAGAAATGATAAAATAAAATATAAATAATAATAATAACAAAATTACACAAACCAGGTAATAATAATAATAACAAAACAAAAATAATTTTAAACAAAAAACTAAACAAAAATGGCCATTTTTAATTTTTCTTTTTTTCATTTTTTCAAAATAAATTAACAAAAATAAACAAAATGCCAAAAGATTGAATTTAAGAGAAATAAACGTATTTTTGTGAACCATTTTCTTTTTCCCCCTTTTTTTTCATTTTTCCATTTTTTCATTTTTTTCTTTTTCCATTTTTTCTTTTTCCTTTTCCCTCTCTTTTTTTTTTCAAGAAATTCTATGCTAAACTTAAAAATAAAAAATAAAACTATAAACTAAAAGCTAAAAACCGAATAAACTAACACGACTAATAAAAAAAACTAAAAATAAACAGTAAATGAAATTACATCAAAAATTTGGTGTCTACAGTTTGCCCCTCTTTGTCTGAGTTTTGAAAAAACTTGAGACAAAGAAATAGACACCAAATACTTACCTGCATTATTTGGCTGCAAAAATGATTCCAAAAATGGGGCTGACCCAAACATAAAATTAAAAACGGGACTGACCCGAACAGAAAATGTAAAATGGGATAGACCCAAACAGAAACGTAAATGGGATAGACTCGAACAGAAAATGAAAAATGGGATAGACCCACGGGATAGACCCGAACAGAAAATGTAAAATGGGATAGACCCAGACAGAAATTTAAATGGGATAGACCCACGGGATAGACCCGAACAGAAAATGTAAAATGGGATAGACCCAGACAGAAATTTAAATGGGATAGACCCATGGGATAGACCCGAACAGAAAATGCAAACGGGATAGACCCGGACAGAAATTTAAATGGGATAGACCCGAACAGAAATTTAAATAGGATAGACCCAGACAGAAATTTAAATGGGATAGACCCATGGGATAGACCCGAACAGAAAATGCAAACGGGATAGACCCGGACAGAAATTTAAATGGGATAGGTCCTAAGGTGGGTGTATTTTGAGTCATCATTTGGCCTTTCATTGTTTTTGGGACTTTTGAAGCTCTTAAATTTTTCAATTGGTTTTATTTGGTTGATTAATGGTTGCTATTGAGTTTTCAAAATGCATGTTTAAATCATTCGTGGACCCTTGTTCATTCTTTGACCTTCAAAATTCCATAATGTTTGTTTGGATCTTGTTATTTACTTGGGGAACTTTTTGTGTTTTTAAATGTTTCAATTAGGTTCAAATGGTTGAGTAGTGCTTGCTTTTGGGTCTTTAGTAGACGTTATGCTTGGGGTTTGGATGATCATGCCTTCTGCCTTGGTCTTTAAGTAGTTTTGACTTCATTGAGTTGCAATTGAGGGAAAGTTTGATGTTTTGGTGGATTCAAATTGTTTAGTTTATATCTTATCACTAAACAACCAAATTTGTTTTCCATGTTGAGGCAAAAATTGTTTAGTTTATTCAAGATCCATTCCCCTCAACAGATTCACAACAACCAGAAAAACATTTCTTGCCGCCTCACCTAAACTCTAGCATGTTGGGTTCAAATTTCTGGTGAATTTTGGATGCCATACAAACTTGCCTAATGGCAAAACCAACAAAATTTGGATCCAAACAACAACATTACCCAGCATTCATCCCATTTTCAAACACAAAGTCTCATTTTTATGCACTAAAAAAAACGCAAGAGAGAGCATGCGGCAATTTGGAAAATTTTTGGCCATTTGAGCTTTCATTCCAGAGACCACAGAAAACTTGCAGCCTAACATTCATTAGATTTCTCATGAGCATATAATGGACACAGCAATCCAGGAGTAGCAATAAATACTAAGAGTTGAACAACAAATTTCAGCAACCTAAGAGAAGAAAGCTTCGAGCTTTGGGCAATCAAAAGAAAAAATTCCACGCTGCTTCAACAAGCCAACTTCAAGCTTGTTGCAGCAGACTTGTATGCACAAATATATGCCAAACCATAACCCGACACCCAAACAAACAACAAGAACAAGAAGAGCAGCGACCAACGCAACATTAGAACAGACTTGCTCAACTTCCTTTCTACAATTCCAGCATGTTTATAAACGTTTATTTGCCTCGATGAAACTTGTAGATACCTCACCCAAATGACCCAAATCTTCAACCCAAATTACTTTGCGTCAAACAATAAAATCATAGTTTTAGCCACTGCCTGCCTTCCCCCAGAAAATCTGAAAAACAGAAAAATGCAAACTTTGGCTACTTTCTACAATTTTATCCGATATAATCAACCCAGAAGATCAGCAAAACCCATGAAAACCCAATAGTTCAAACTCACTTCCTATCAAAACCTGGTCATACACACTCCATAGACAAGATTAAAGCCATAGAGATAACAGCAAACCCCTAACTCAGTAACGGTTGAAACATCAATAGCGACACAAATAACAAAACAGGAAACAAAACGCGAGACCCAACTCAGTCACGAAGGGAAAACGGAGAAGCTAAGAAACCGGTTTTTAAAGAAAAGACCTGAGGTTTTTGAATCTGGATTCGGGTGAATGATGGAAAAAAAATGAAAACTTCAGTCTCTTACCTCAGCTCCGGTACCTTCCTTTGCCGGCTTTCTCCTTGGTTTCCCGCTGACAAGACTTCCCTCGGTTTCTTGTTTTCCTCCTCCTCTGGTGCTGCTTCGTTCCTACTCTTGACCTCCCCTCTTTGGTCTCTCTCTTTCACTCTTTCTTTTCTGAACCCAGCCCTTTCTTCTGCCCAGAACCTATGCCGCCAATTATCCCTGTCCCATTTTCCTCGCAAGCCTTTCTCTTGTTTCTTTCTTTTTGCCGTTCACTCCCTTTTTTCTTCCTTGCTGTTTTCCTTTTGGTTTTGCAGCCGTCACTTGATGCCTATTCTCTCTGATTTCTGTTTTTCTTCAGAATTTTCCTTTCAGCCGTGCTCTCTATCCTTCCTCCTCCTTGCGGCTGCTGATTCTTGTTCCTTTTATATGAGCTCCAATCCGTAAACCCTCTCTCGGATGGTGAGGATGAAGAGCTTATCCTCCCTCTTCCATCCAGCCATCCGATGGCTATTGAAGTTGTACCTTGCACGCTGCAAAAAATTGCAGCGTGCATGCTGCGGTAATTTTTTTTTAATTTTAATTAATTTTTTTTTAAAACAACTTGATAATTACAGAAATGATAAAATAAAATATAAATAATAATAATAACAAAATTACACAAACCAGGTAATAATAATAATAACAAAACAAAAATAATTTTAAACAAAAAACTAAACAAAAATGGCCATTTTTAATTTTTCTTTTTTTCATTTTTTCAAAATAAATTAACAAAAATAAACAAAATGCCAAAAGATTGAATTTAAGAGAAATAAACGTATTTTTGTGAACCATTTTCTTTTTCCCCCTTTTTTTTCATTTTTCCATTTTTTCATTTTTTTCTTTTTCCATTTTTTCTTTTTCCTTTTCCCTCTCTTTTTTTTTTCAAGAAATTCTATGCTAAACTTAAAAATAAAAAATAAAACTATAAACTAAAAGCTAAAAACCGAATAAACTAACACGACTAATAAAAAAAACTAAAAATAAACAGTAAATGAAATTACATCAAAAATTTGGTGTCTACAGTTTGCCCCTCTTTGTCTGAGTTTTGAAAAAACTTGAGACAAAGAAATAGACACCAAATACTTACCTGCATTATTTGGCTGCAAAAATGATTCCAAAAATGGGGCTGACCCAAACATAAAATTAAAAACGGGACTGACCCGAACAGAAAATGTAAAATGGGATAGACCCAAACAGAAACGTAAATGGGATAGACTCGAACAGAAAATGAAAAATGGGATAGACCCACGGGATAGACCCGAACAGAAAATGTAAAATGGGATAGACCCAGACAGAAATTTAAATGGGATAGACCCACGGGATAGACCCGAACAGAAAATGTAAAATGGGATAGACCCAGACAGAAATTTAAATGGGATAGACCCATGGGATAGACCCGAACAGAAAATGCAAACGGGATAGACCCGGACAGAAATTTAAATGGGATAGACCCGAACAGAAATTTAAATAGGATAGACCCAGACAGAAATTTAAATGGGATAGACCCATGGGATAGACCCGAACAGAAAATGCAAACGGGATAGACCCGGACAGAAATTTAAATGGGATAGGTCCTAAGGTGGGTGTATTTTGAGTCATCATTTGGCCTTTCATTGTTTTTGGGACTTTTGAAGCTCTTAAATTTTTCAATTGGTTTTATTTGGTTGATTAATGGTTGCTATTGAGTTTTCAAAATGCATGTTTAAATCATTCGTGGACCCTTGTTCATTCTTTGACCTTCAAAATTCCATAATGTTTGTTTGGATCTTGTTATTTACTTGGGGAACTTTTTGTGTTTTTAAATGTTTCAATTAGGTTCAAATGGTTGAGTAGTGCTTGCTTTTGGGTCTTTAGTAGACGTTATGCTTGGGGTTTGGATGATCATGCCTTCTGCCTTGGTCTTTAAGTAGTTTTGACTTCATTGAGTTGCAATTGAGGGAAAGTTTGATGTTTTGGTGGATTCAAATTGTTTAGTTTATATCTTATCACTAAACAACCAAATTTGTTTTCCATGTTGAGGCAAAAATTGTTTAGTTTATTCAAGATCCATTCCCCTCAACAGATTCACAACAACCAGAAAAACATTTCTTGCCGCCTCACCTAAACTCTAGCATGTTGGGTTCAAATTTCTGGTGAATTTTGGATGCCATACAAACTTGCCTAATGGCAAAACCAACAAAATTTGGATCCAAACAACAACATTACCCAGCATTCATCCCATTTTCAAACACAAAGTCTCATTTTTATGCACTAAAAAAAACGCAAGAGAGAGCATGCGGCAATTTGGAAAATTTTTGGCCATTTGAGCTTTCATTCCAGAGACCACAGAAAACTTGCAGCCTAACATTCATTAGATTTCTCATGAGCATATAATGGACACAGCAATCCAGGAGTAGCAATAAATACTAAGAGTTGAACAACAAATTTCAGCAACCTAAGAGAAGAAAGCTTCGAGCTTTGGGCAATCAAAAGAAAAAATTCCACGCTGCTTCAACAAGCCAACTTCAAGCTTGTTGCAGCAGACTTGTATGCACAAATATATGCCAAACCATAACCCGACACCCAAACAAACAACAAGAACAAGAAGAGCAGCGACCAACGCAACATTAGAACAGACTTGCTCAACTTCCTTTCTACAATTCCAGCATGTTTATAAACGTTTATTTGCCTCGATGAAACTTGTAGATACCTCACCCAAATGACCCAAATCTTCAACCCAAATTACTTTGCGTCAAACAATAAAATCATAGTTTTAGCCACTGCCTGCCTTCCCCCAGAAAATCTGAAAAACAGAAAAATGCAAACTTTGGCTACTTTCTACAATTTTATCCGATATAATCAACCCAGAAGATCAGCAAAACCCATGAAAACCCAATAGTTCAAACTCACTTCCTATCAAAACCTGGTCATACACACTCCATAGACAAGATTAAAGCCATAGAGATAACAGCAAACCCCTAACTCAGTAACGGTTGAAACATCAATAGCGACACAAATAACAAAACAGGAAACAAAACGCGAGACCCAACTCAGTCACGAAGGGAAAACGGAGAAGCTAAGAAACCGGTTTTTAAAGAAAAGACCTGAGGTTTTTGAATCTGGATTCGGGTGAATGATGGAAAAAAAATGAAAACTTCAGTCTCTTACCTCAGCTCCGGTACCTTCCTTTGCCGGCTTTCTCCTTGGTTTCCCGCTGACAAGACTTCCCTCGGTTTCTTGTTTTCCTCCTCCTCTGGTGCTGCTTCGTTCCTACTCTTGACCTCCCCTCTTTGGTCTCTCTCTTTCACTCTTTCTTTTCTGAACCCAGCCCTTTCTTCTGCCCAGAACCTATGCCGCCAATTATCCCTGTCCCATTTTCCTCGCAAGCCTTTCTCTTGTTTCTTTCTTTTTGCCGTTCACTCCCTTTTTTCTTCCTTGCTGTTTTCCTTTTGGTTTTGCAGCCGTCACTTGATGCCTATTCTCTCTGATTTCTGTTTTTCTTCAGAATTTTCCTTTCAGCCGTGCTCTCTATCCTTCCTCCTCCTTGCGGCTGCTGATTCTTGTTCCTTTTATATGAGCTCCAATCCGTAAACCCTCTCTCGGATGGTGAGGATGAAGAGCTTATCCTCCCTCTTCCATCCAGCCATCCGATGGCTATTGAAGTTGTACCTTGCACGCTGCAAAAAATTGCAGCGTGCATGCTGCGGTAATTTTTTTTTAATTTTAATTAATTTTTTTTTAAAACAACTTGATAATTACAGAAATGATAAAATAAAATATAAATAATAATAATAACAAAATTACACAAACCAGGTAATAATAATAATAACAAAACAAAAATAATTTTAAACAAAAAACTAAACAAAAATGGCCATTTTTAATTTTTCTTTTTTTCATTTTTTCAAAATAAATTAACAAAAATAAACAAAATGCCAAAAGATTGAATTTAAGAGAAATAAACGTATTTTTGTGAACCATTTTCTTTTTCCCCCTTTTTTTTCATTTTTCCATTTTTTCATTTTTTTCTTTTTCCATTTTTTCTTTTTCCTTTTCCCTCTCTTTTTTTTTTCAAGAAATTCTATGCTAAACTTAAAAATAAAAAATAAAACTATAAACTAAAAGCTAAAAACCGAATAAACTAACACGACTAATAAAAAAAACTAAAAATAAACAGTAAATGAAATTACATCAAAAATTTGGTGTCTACAGTTTGCCCCTCTTTGTCTGAGTTTTGAAAAAACTTGAGACAAAGAAATAGACACCAAATACTTACCTGCATTATTTGGCTGCAAAAATGATTCCAAAAATGGGGCTGACCCAAACATAAAATTAAAAACGGGACTGACCCGAACAGAAAATGTAAAATGGGATAGACCCAAACAGAAACGTAAATGGGATAGACTCGAACAGAAAATGAAAAATGGGATAGACCCACGGGATAGACCCGAACAGAAAATGTAAAATGGGATAGACCCAGACAGAAATTTAAATGGGATAGACCCACGGGATAGACCCGAACAGAAAATGTAAAATGGGATAGACCCAGACAGAAATTTAAATGGGATAGACCCATGGGATAGACCCGAACAGAAAATGCAAACGGGATAGACCCGGACAGAAATTTAAATGGGATAGACCCGAACAGAAATTTAAATAGGATAGACCCAGACAGAAATTTAAATGGGATAGACCCATGGGATAGACCCGAACAGAAAATGCAAACGGGATAGACCCGGACAGAAATTTAAATGGGATAGGTCCTAAGGTGGGTGTATTTTGAGTCATCATTTGGCCTTTCATTGTTTTTGGGACTTTTGAAGCTCTTAAATTTTTCAATTGGTTTTATTTGGTTGATTAATGGTTGCTATTGAGTTTTCAAAATGCATGTTTAAATCATTCGTGGACCCTTGTTCATTCTTTGACCTTCAAAATTCCATAATGTTTGTTTGGATCTTGTTATTTACTTGGGGAACTTTTTGTGTTTTTAAATGTTTCAATTAGGTTCAAATGGTTGAGTAGTGCTTGCTTTTGGGTCTTTAGTAGACGTTATGCTTGGGGTTTGGATGATCATGCCTTCTGCCTTGGTCTTTAAGTAGTTTTGACTTCATTGAGTTGCAATTGAGGGAAAGTTTGATGTTTTGGTGGATTCAAATTGTTTAGTTTATATCTTATCACTAAACAACCAAATTTGTTTTCCATGTTGAGGCAAAAATTGTTTAGTTTATTCAAGATCCATTCCCCTCAACAGATTCACAACAACCAGAAAAACATTTCTTGCCGCCTCACCTAAACTCTAGCATGTTGGGTTCAAATTTCTGGTGAATTTTGGATGCCATACAAACTTGCCTAATGGCAAAACCAACAAAATTTGGATCCAAACAACAACATTACCCAGCATTCATCCCATTTTCAAACACAAAGTCTCATTTTTATGCACTAAAAAAAACGCAAGAGAGAGCATGCGGCAATTTGGAAAATTTTTGGCCATTTGAGCTTTCATTCCAGAGACCACAGAAAACTTGCAGCCTAACATTCATTAGATTTCTCATGAGCATATAATGGACACAGCAATCCAGGAGTAGCAATAAATACTAAGAGTTGAACAACAAATTTCAGCAACCTAAGAGAAGAAAGCTTCGAGCTTTGGGCAATCAAAAGAAAAAATTCCACGCTGCTTCAACAAGCCAACTTCAAGCTTGTTGCAGCAGACTTGTATGCACAAATATATGCCAAACCATAACCCGACACCCAAACAAACAACAAGAACAAGAAGAGCAGCGACCAACGCAACATTAGAACAGACTTGCTCAACTTCCTTTCTACAATTCCAGCATGTTTATAAACGTTTATTTGCCTCGATGAAACTTGTAGATACCTCACCCAAATGACCCAAATCTTCAACCCAAATTACTTTGCGTCAAACAATAAAATCATAGTTTTAGCCACTGCCTGCCTTCCCCCAGAAAATCTGAAAAACAGAAAAATGCAAACTTTGGCTACTTTCTACAATTTTATCCGATATAATCAACCCAGAAGATCAGCAAAACCCATGAAAACCCAATAGTTCAAACTCACTTCCTATCAAAACCTGGTCATACACACTCCATAGACAAGATTAAAGCCATAGAGATAACAGCAAACCCCTAACTCAGTAACGGTTGAAACATCAATAGCGACACAAATAACAAAACAGGAAACAAAACGCGAGACCCAACTCAGTCACGAAGGGAAAACGGAGAAGCTAAGAAACCGGTTTTTAAAGAAAAGACCTGAGGTTTTTGAATCTGGATTCGGGTGAATGATGGAAAAAAAATGAAAACTTCAGTCTCTTACCTCAGCTCCGGTACCTTCCTTTGCCGGCTTTCTCCTTGGTTTCCCGCTGACAAGACTTCCCTCGGTTTCTTGTTTTCCTCCTCCTCTGGTGCTGCTTCGTTCCTACTCTTGACCTCCCCTCTTTGGTCTCTCTCTTTCACTCTTTCTTTTCTGAACCCAGCCCTTTCTTCTGCCCAGAACCTATGCCGCCAATTATCCCTGTCCCATTTTCCTCGCAAGCCTTTCTCTTGTTTCTTTCTTTTTGCCGTTCACTCCCTTTTTTCTTCCTTGCTGTTTTCCTTTTGGTTTTGCAGCCGTCACTTGATGCCTATTCTCTCTGATTTCTGTTTTTCTTCAGAATTTTCCTTTCAGCCGTGCTCTCTATCCTTCCTCCTCCTTGCGGCTGCTGATTCTTGTTCCTTTTATATGAGCTCCAATCCGTAAACCCTCTCTCGGATGGTGAGGATGAAGAGCTTATCCTCCCTCTTCCATCCAGCCATCCGATGGCTATTGAAGTTGTACCTTGCACGCTGCAAAAAATTGCAGCGTGCATGCTGCGGTAATTTTTTTTTAATTTTAATTAATTTTTTTTTAAAACAACTTGATAATTACAGAAATGATAAAATAAAATATAAATAATAATAATAACAAAATTACACAAACCAGGTAATAATAATAATAACAAAACAAAAATAATTTTAAACAAAAAACTAAACAAAAATGGCCATTTTTAATTTTTCTTTTTTTCATTTTTTCAAAATAAATTAACAAAAATAAACAAAATGCCAAAAGATTGAATTTAAGAGAAATAAACGTATTTTTGTGAACCATTTTCTTTTTCCCCCTTTTTTTTCATTTTTCCATTTTTTCATTTTTTTCTTTTTCCATTTTTTCTTTTTCCTTTTCCCTCTCTTTTTTTTTTCAAGAAATTCTATGCTAAACTTAAAAATAAAAAATAAAACTATAAACTAAAAGCTAAAAACCGAATAAACTAACACGACTAATAAAAAAAACTAAAAATAAACAGTAAATGAAATTACATCAAAAATTTGGTGTCTACAGTTTGCCCCTCTTTGTCTGAGTTTTGAAAAAACTTGAGACAAAGAAATAGACACCAAATACTTACCTGCATTATTTGGCTGCAAAAATGATTCCAAAAATGGGGCTGACCCAAACATAAAATTAAAAACGGGACTGACCCGAACAGAAAATGTAAAATGGGATAGACCCAAACAGAAACGTAAATGGGATAGACTCGAACAGAAAATGAAAAATGGGATAGACCCACGGGATAGACCCGAACAGAAAATGTAAAATGGGATAGACCCAGACAGAAATTTAAATGGGATAGACCCACGGGATAGACCCGAACAGAAAATGTAAAATGGGATAGACCCAGACAGAAATTTAAATGGGATAGACCCATGGGATAGACCCGAACAGAAAATGCAAACGGGATAGACCCGGACAGAAATTTAAATGGGATAGACCCGAACAGAAATTTAAATAGGATAGACCCAGACAGAAATTTAAATGGGATAGACCCATGGGATAGACCCGAACAGAAAATGCAAACGGGATAGACCCGGACAGAAATTTAAATGGGATAGGTCCTAAGGTGGGTGTATTTTGAGTCATCATTTGGCCTTTCATTGTTTTTGGGACTTTTGAAGCTCTTAAATTTTTCAATTGGTTTTATTTGGTTGATTAATGGTTGCTATTGAGTTTTCAAAATGCATGTTTAAATCATTCGTGGACCCTTGTTCATTCTTTGACCTTCAAAATTCCATAATGTTTGTTTGGATCTTGTTATTTACTTGGGGAACTTTTTGTGTTTTTAAATGTTTCAATTAGGTTCAAATGGTTGAGTAGTGCTTGCTTTTGGGTCTTTAGTAGACGTTATGCTTGGGGTTTGGATGATCATGCCTTCTGCCTTGGTCTTTAAGTAGTTTTGACTTCATTGAGTTGCAATTGAGGGAAAGTTTGATGTTTTGGTGGATTCAAATTGTTTAGTTTATATCTTATCACTAAACAACCAAATTTGTTTTCCATGTTGAGGCAAAAATTGTTTAGTTTATTCAAGATCCATTCCCCTCAACAGATTCACAACAACCAGAAAAACATTTCTTGCCGCCTCACCTAAACTCTAGCATGTTGGGTTCAAATTTCTGGTGAATTTTGGATGCCATACAAACTTGCCTAATGGCAAAACCAACAAAATTTGGATCCAAACAACAACATTACCCAGCATTCATCCCATTTTCAAACACAAAGTCTCATTTTTATGCACTAAAAAAAACGCAAGAGAGAGCATGCGGCAATTTGGAAAATTTTTGGCCATTTGAGCTTTCATTCCAGAGACCACAGAAAACTTGCAGCCTAACATTCATTAGATTTCTCATGAGCATATAATGGACACAGCAATCCAGGAGTAGCAATAAATACTAAGAGTTGAACAACAAATTTCAGCAACCTAAGAGAAGAAAGCTTCGAGCTTTGGGCAATCAAAAGAAAAAATTCCACGCTGCTTCAACAAGCCAACTTCAAGCTTGTTGCAGCAGACTTGTATGCACAAATATATGCCAAACCATAACCCGACACCCAAACAAACAACAAGAACAAGAAGAGCAGCGACCAACGCAACATTAGAACAGACTTGCTCAACTTCCTTTCTACAATTCCAGCATGTTTATAAACGTTTATTTGCCTCGATGAAACTTGTAGATACCTCACCCAAATGACCCAAATCTTCAACCCAAATTACTTTGCGTCAAACAATAAAATCATAGTTTTAGCCACTGCCTGCCTTCCCCCAGAAAATCTGAAAAACAGAAAAATGCAAACTTTGGCTACTTTCTACAATTTTATCCGATATAATCAACCCAGAAGATCAGCAAAACCCATGAAAACCCAATAGTTCAAACTCACTTCCTATCAAAACCTGGTCATACACACTCCATAGACAAGATTAAAGCCATAGAGATAACAGCAAACCCCTAACTCAGTAACGGTTGAAACATCAATAGCGACACAAATAACAAAACAGGAAACAAAACGCGAGACCCAACTCAGTCACGAAGGGAAAACGGAGAAGCTAAGAAACCGGTTTTTAAAGAAAAGACCTGAGGTTTTTGAATCTGGATTCGGGTGAATGATGGAAAAAAAATGAAAACTTCAGTCTCTTACCTCAGCTCCGGTACCTTCCTTTGCCGGCTTTCTCCTTGGTTTCCCGCTGACAAGACTTCCCTCGGTTTCTTGTTTTCCTCCTCCTCTGGTGCTGCTTCGTTCCTACTCTTGACCTCCCCTCTTTGGTCTCTCTCTTTCACTCTTTCTTTTCTGAACCCAGCCCTTTCTTCTGCCCAGAACCTATGCCGCCAATTATCCCTGTCCCATTTTCCTCGCAAGCCTTTCTCTTGTTTCTTTCTTTTTGCCGTTCACTCCCTTTTTTCTTCCTTGCTGTTTTCCTTTTGGTTTTGCAGCCGTCACTTGATGCCTATTCTCTCTGATTTCTGTTTTTCTTCAGAATTTTCCTTTCAGCCGTGCTCTCTATCCTTCCTCCTCCTTGCGGCTGCTGATTCTTGTTCCTTTTATATGAGCTCCAATCCGTAAACCCTCTCTCGGATGGTGAGGATGAAGAGCTTATCCTCCCTCTTCCATCCAGCCATCCGATGGCTATTGAAGTTGTACCTTGCACGCTGCAAAAAATTGCAGCGTGCATGCTGCGGTAATTTTTTTTTAATTTTAATTAATTTTTTTTTAAAACAACTTGATAATTACAGAAATGATAAAATAAAATATAAATAATAATAATAACAAAATTACACAAACCAGGTAATAATAATAATAACAAAACAAAAATAATTTTAAACAAAAAACTAAACAAAAATGGCCATTTTTAATTTTTCTTTTTTTCATTTTTTCAAAATAAATTAACAAAAATAAACAAAATGCCAAAAGATTGAATTTAAGAGAAATAAACGTATTTTTGTGAACCATTTTCTTTTTCCCCCTTTTTTTTCATTTTTCCATTTTTTCATTTTTTTCTTTTTCCATTTTTTCTTTTTCCTTTTCCCTCTCTTTTTTTTTTCAAGAAATTCTATGCTAAACTTAAAAATAAAAAATAAAACTATAAACTAAAAGCTAAAAACCGAATAAACTAACACGACTAATAAAAAAAACTAAAAATAAACAGTAAATGAAATTACATCAAAAATTTGGTGTCTACAGTTTGCCCCTCTTTTTCTGAGTTTTGAAAAAACTTGAGACAAAGAAATAGACACCAAATACTTACCTGCATTATTTGGCTGCAAAAATGATTCCAAAAATGGGGCTGACCCAAACATAAAATTAAAAACGGGACTGACCCGAACAGAAAATGTAAAATGGGATAGACCCAAACAGAAACGTAAATGGGATAGACTCGAACAGAAAATGAAAAATGGGATAGACCCACGGGATAGACCCGAACAGAAAATGTAAAATGGGATAGACCCAGACAGAAATTTAAATGGGATAGACCCACGGGATAGACCCGAACAGAAAATGTAAAATGGGATAGACCCAGACAGAAATTTAAATGGGATAGACCCATGGGATAGACCCGAACAGAAAATGCAAACGGGATAGACCCGGACAGAAATTTAAATGGGATAGACCCGAACAGAAATTTAAATAGGATAGACCCAGACAGAAATTTAAATGGGATAGACCCATGGGATAGACCCGAACAGAAAATGCAAACGGGATAGACCCGGACAGAAATTTAAATGGGATAGGTCCTAAGGTGGGTGTATTTTGAGTCATCATTTGGCCTTTCATTGTTTTTGGGACTTTTGAAGCTCTTAAATTTTTCAATTGGTTTTATTTGGTTGATTAATGGTTGCTATTGAGTTTTCAAAATGCATGTTTAAATCATTCGTGGACCCTTGTTCATTCTTTGACCTTCAAAATTCCATAATGTTTGTTTGGATCTTGTTATTTACTTGGGGAACTTTTTGTGTTTTTAAATGTTTCAATTAGGTTCAAATGGTTGAGTAGTGCTTGCTTTTGGGTCTTTAGTAGACGTTATGCTTGGGGTTTGGATGATCATGCCTTCTGCCTTGGTCTTTAAGTAGTTTTGACTTCATTGAGTTGCAATTGAGGGAAAGTTTGATGTTTTGGTGGATTCAAATTGTTTAGTTTATATCTTATCACTAAACAACCAAATTTGTTTTCCATGTTGAGGCAAAAATTGTTTAGTTTATTCAAGATCCATTCCCCTCAACAGATTCACAACAACCAGAAAAACATTTCTTGCCGCCTCACCTAAACTCTAGCATGTTGGGTTCAAATTTCTGGTGAATTTTGGATGCCATACAAACTTGCCTAATGGCAAAACCAACAAAATTTGGATCCAAACAACAACATTACCCAGCATTCATCCCATTTTCAAACACAAAGTCTCATTTTTATGCACTAAAAAAAACGCAAGAGAGAGCATGCGGCAATTTGGAAAATTTTTGGCCATTTGAGCTTTCATTCCAGAGACCACAGAAAACTTGCAGCCTAACATTCATTAGATTTCTCATGAGCATATAATGGACACAGCAATCCAGGAGTAGCAATAAATACTAAGAGTTGAACAACAAATTTCAGCAACCTAAGAGAAGAAAGCTTCGAGCTTTGGGCAATCAAAAGAAAAAATTCCACGCTGCTTCAACAAGCCAACTTCAAGCTTGTTGCAGCAGACTTGTATGCACAAATATATGCCAAACCATAACCCGACACCCAAACAAACAACAAGAACAAGAAGAGCAGCGACCAACGCAACATTAGAACAGACTTGCTCAACTTCCTTTCTACAATTCCAGCATGTTTATAAACGTTTATTTGCCTCGATGAAACTTGTAGATACCTCACCCAAATGACCCAAATCTTCAACCCAAATTACTTTGCGTCAAACAATAAAATCATAGTTTTAGCCACTGCCTGCCTTCCCCCAGAAAATCTGAAAAACAGAAAAATGCAAACTTTGGCTACTTTCTACAATTTTATCCGATATAATCAACCCAGAAGATCAGCAAAACCCATGAAAACCCAATAGTTCAAACTCACTTCCTATCAAAACCTGGTCATACACACTCCATAGACAAGATTAAAGCCATAGAGATAACAGCAAACCCCTAACTCAGTAACGGTTGAAACATCAATAGCGACACAAATAACAAAACAGGAAACAAAACGCGAGACCCAACTCAGTCACGAAGGGAAAACGGAGAAGCTAAGAAACCGGTTTTTAAAGAAAAGACCTGAGGTTTTTGAATCTGGATTCGGGTGAATGATGGAAAAAAAATGAAAACTTCAGTCTCTTACCTCAGCTCCGGTACCTTCCTTTGCCGGCTTTCTCCTTGGTTTCCCGCTGACAAGACTTCCCTCGGTTTCTTGTTTTCCTCCTCCTCTGGTGCTGCTTCGTTCCTACTCTTGACCTCCCCTCTTTGGTCTCTCTCTTTCACTCTTTCTTTTCTGAACCCAGCCCTTTCTTCTGCCCAGAACCTATGCCGCCAATTATCCCTGTCCCATTTTCCTCGCAAGCCTTTCTCTTGTTTCTTTCTTTTTGCCGTTCACTCCCTTTTTTCTTCCTTGCTGTTTTCCTTTTGGTTTTGCAGCCGTCACTTGATGCCTATTCTCTCTGATTTCTGTTTTTCTTCAGAATTTTCCTTTCAGCCGTGCTCTCTATCCTTCCTCCTCCTTGCGGCTGCTGATTCTTGTTCCTTTTATATGAGCTCCAATCCGTAAACCCTCTCTCGGATGGTGAGGATGAAGAGCTTATCCTCCCTCTTCCATCCAGCCATCCGATGGCTATTGAAGTTGTACCTTGCACGCTGCAAAAAATTGCAGCGTGCATGCTGCGGTAATTTTTTTTTAATTTTAATTAATTTTTTTTTAAAACAACTTGATAATTACAGAAATGATAAAATAAAATATAAATAATAATAATAACAAAATTACACAAACCAGGTAATAATAATAATAACAAAACAAAAATAATTTTAAACAAAAAACTAAACAAAAATGGCCATTTTTAATTTTTCTTTTTTTCATTTTTTCAAAATAAATTAACAAAAATAAACAAAATGCCAAAAGATTGAATTTAAGAGAAATAAACGTATTTTTGTGAACCATTTTCTTTTTCCCCCTTTTTTTTCATTTTTCCATTTTTTCATTTTTTTCTTTTTCCATTTTTTCTTTTTCCTTTTCCCTCTCTTTTTTTTTTCAAGAAATTCTATGCTAAACTTAAAAATAAAAAATAAAACTATAAACTAAAAGCTAAAAACCGAATAAACTAACACGACTAATAAAAAAAACTAAAAATAAACAGTAAATGAAATTACATCAAAAATTTGGTGTCTACAGTTTGCCCCTCTTTTTCTGAGTTTTGAAAAAACTTGAGACAAAGAAATAGACACCAAATACTTACCTGCATTATTTGGCTGCAAAAATGATTCCAAAAATGGGGCTGACCCAAACATAAAATTAAAAACGGGACTGACCCGAACAGAAAATGTAAAATGGGATAGACCCAAACAGAAACGTAAATGGGATAGACTCGAACAGAAAATGAAAAATGGGATAGACCCACGGGATAGACCCGAACAGAAAATGTAAAATGGGATAGACCCAGACAGAAATTTAAATGGGATAGACCCACGGGATAGACCCGAACAGAAAATGTAAAATGGGATAGACCCAGACAGAAATTTAAATGGGATAGACCCATGGGATAGACCCGAACAGAAAATGCAAACGGGATAGACCCGGACAGAAATTTAAATGGGATAGACCCGAACAGAAATTTAAATAGGATAGACCCAGACAGAAATTTAAATGGGATAGACCCATGGGATAGACCCGAACAGAAAATGCAAACGGGATAGACCCGGACAGAAATTTAAATGGGATAGGTCCTAAGGTGGGTGTATTTTGAGTCATCATTTGGCCTTTCATTGTTTTTGGGACTTTTGAAGCTCTTAAATTTTTCAATTGGTTTTATTTGGTTGATTAATGGTTGCTATTGAGTTTTCAAAATGCATGTTTAAATCATTCGTGGACCCTTGTTCATTCTTTGACCTTCAAAATTCCATAATGTTTGTTTGGATCTTGTTATTTACTTGGGGAACTTTTTGTGTTTTTAAATGTTTCAATTAGGTTCAAATGGTTGAGTAGTGCTTGCTTTTGGGTCTTTAGTAGACGTTATGCTTGGGGTTTGGATGATCATGCCTTCTGCCTTGGTCTTTAAGTAGTTTTGACTTCATTGAGTTGCAATTGAGGGAAAGTTTGATGTTTTGGTGGATTCAAATTGTTTAGTTTATATCTTATCACTAAACAACCAAATTTGTTTTCCATGTTGAGGCAAAAATTGTTTAGTTTATTCAAGATCCATTCCCCTCAACAGATTCACAACAACCAGAAAAACATTTCTTGCCGCCTCACCTAAACTCTAGCATGTTGGGTTCAAATTTCTGGTGAATTTTGGATGCCATACAAACTTGCCTAATGGCAAAACCAACAAAATTTGGATCCAAACAACAACATTACCCAGCATTCATCCCATTTTCAAACACAAAGTCTCATTTTTATGCACTAAAAAAAACGCAAGAGAGAGCATGCGGCAATTTGGAAAATTTTTGGCCATTTGAGCTTTCATTCCAGAGACCACAGAAAACTTGCAGCCTAACATTCATTAGATTTCTCATGAGCATATAATGGACACAGCAATCCAGGAGTAGCAATAAATACTAAGAGTTGAACAACAAATTTCAGCAACCTAAGAGAAGAAAGCTTCGAGCTTTGGGCAATCAAAAGAAAAAATTCCACGCTGCTTCAACAAGCCAACTTCAAGCTTGTTGCAGCAGACTTGTATGCACAAATATATGCCAAACCATAACCCGACACCCAAACAAACAACAAGAACAAGAAGAGCAGCGACCAACGCAACATTAGAACAGACTTGCTCAACTTCCTTTCTACAATTCCAGCATGTTTATAAACGTTTATTTGCCTCGATGAAACTTGTAGATACCTCACCCAAATGACCCAAATCTTCAACCCAAATTACTTTGCGTCAAACAATAAAATCATAGTTTTAGCCACTGCCTGCCTTCCCCCAGAAAATCTGAAAAACAGAAAAATGCAAACTTTGGCTACTTTCTACAATTTTATCCGATATAATCAACCCAGAAGATCAGCAAAACCCATGAAAACCCAATAGTTCAAACTCACTTCCTATCAAAACCTGGTCATACACACTCCATAGACAAGATTAAAGCCATAGAGATAACAGCAAACCCCTAACTCAGTAACGGTTGAAACATCAATAGCGACACAAATAACAAAACAGGAAACAAAACGCGAGACCCAACTCAGTCACGAAGGGAAAACGGAGAAGCTAAGAAACCGGTTTTTAAAGAAAAGACCTGAGGTTTTTGAATCTGGATTCGGGTGAATGATGGAAAAAAAATGAAAACTTCAGTCTCTTACCTCAGCTCCGGTACCTTCCTTTGCCGGCTTTCTCCTTGGTTTCCCGCTGACAAGACTTCCCTCGGTTTCTTGTTTTCCTCCTCCTCTGGTGCTGCTTCGTTCCTACTCTTGACCTCCCCTCTTTGGTCTCTCTCTTTCACTCTTTCTTTTCTGAACCCAGCCCTTTCTTCTGCCCAGAACCTATGCCGCCAATTATCCCTGTCCCATTTTCCTCGCAAGCCTTTCTCTTGTTTCTTTCTTTTTGCCGTTCACTCCCTTTTTTCTTCCTTGCTGTTTTCCTTTTGGTTTTGCAGCCGTCACTTGATGCCTATTCTCTCTGATTTCTGTTTTTCTTCAGAATTTTCCTTTCAGCCGTGCTCTCTATCCTTCCTCCTCCTTGCGGCTGCTGATTCTTGTTCCTTTTATATGAGCTCCAATCCGTAAACCCTCTCTCGGATGGTGAGGATGAAGAGCTTATCCTCCCTCTTCCATCCAGCCATCCGATGGCTATTGAAGTTGTACCTTGCACGCTGCAAAAAATTGCAGCGTGCATGCTGCGGTAATTTTTTTTTAATTTTAATTAATTTTTTTTTAAAACAACTTGATAATTACAGAAATGATAAAATAAAATATAAATAATAATAATAACAAAATTACACAAACCAGGTAATAATAATAATAACAAAACAAAAATAATTTTAAACAAAAAACTAAACAAAAATGGCCATTTTTAATTTTTCTTTTTTTCATTTTTTCAAAATAAATTAACAAAAATAAACAAAATGCCAAAAGATTGAATTTAAGAGAAATAAACGTATTTTTGTGAACCATTTTCTTTTTCCCCCTTTTTTTTCATTTTTCCATTTTTTCATTTTTTTCTTTTTCCATTTTTTCTTTTTCCTTTTCCCTCTCTTTTTTTTTTCAAGAAATTCTATGCTAAACTTAAAAATAAAAAATAAAACTATAAACTAAAAGCTAAAAACCGAATAAACTAACACGACTAATAAAAAAAACTAAAAATAAACAGTAAATGAAATTACATCAAAAATTTGGTGTCTACAGTTTGCCCCTCTTTTTCTGAGTTTTGAAAAAACTTGAGACAAAGAAATAGACACCAAATACTTACCTGCATTATTTGGCTGCAAAAATGATTCCAAAAATGGGGCTGACCCAAACATAAAATTAAAAACGGGACTGACCCGAACAGAAAATGTAAAATGGGATAGACCCAAACAGAAACGTAAATGGGATAGACTCGAACAGAAAATGAAAAATGGGATAGACCCACGGGATAGACCCGAACAGAAAATGTAAAATGGGATAGACCCAGACAGAAATTTAAATGGGATAGACCCACGGGATAGACCCGAACAGAAAATGTAAAATGGGATAGACCCAGACAGAAATTTAAATGGGATAGACCCATGGGATAGACCCGAACAGAAAATGCAAACGGGATAGACCCGGACAGAAATTTAAATGGGATAGACCCGAACAGAAATTTAAATAGGATAGACCCAGACAGAAATTTAAATGGGATAGACCCATGGGATAGACCCGAACAGAAAATGCAAACGGGATAGACCCGGACAGAAATTTAAATGGGATAGGTCCTAAGGTGGGTGTATTTTGAGTCATCATTTGGCCTTTCATTGTTTTTGGGACTTTTGAAGCTCTTAAATTTTTCAATTGGTTTTATTTGGTTGATTAATGGTTGCTATTGAGTTTTCAAAATGCATGTTTAAATCATTCGTGGACCCTTGTTCATTCTTTGACCTTCAAAATTCCATAATGTTTGTTTGGATCTTGTTATTTACTTGGGGAACTTTTTGTGTTTTTAAATGTTTCAATTAGGTTCAAATGGTTGAGTAGTGCTTGCTTTTGGGTCTTTAGTAGACGTTATGCTTGGGGTTTGGATGATCATGCCTTCTGCCTTGGTCTTTAAGTAGTTTTGACTTCATTGAGTTGCAATTGAGGGAAAGTTTGATGTTTTGGTGGATTCAAATTGTTTAGTTTATATCTTATCACTAAACAACCAAATTTGTTTTCCATGTTGAGGCAAAAATTGTTTAGTTTATTCAAGATCCATTCCCCTCAACAGATTCACAACAACCAGAAAAACATTTCTTGCCGCCTCACCTAAACTCTAGCATGTTGGGTTCAAATTTCTGGTGAATTTTGGATGCCATACAAACTTGCCTAATGGCAAAACCAACAAAATTTGGATCCAAACAACAACATTACCCAGCATTCATCCCATTTTCAAACACAAAGTCTCATTTTTATGCACTAAAAAAAACGCAAGAGAGAGCATGCGGCAATTTGGAAAATTTTTGGCCATTTGAGCTTTCATTCCAGAGACCACAGAAAACTTGCAGCCTAACATTCATTAGATTTCTCATGAGCATATAATGGACACAGCAATCCAGGAGTAGCAATAAATACTAAGAGTTGAACAACAAATTTCAGCAACCTAAGAGAAGAAAGCTTCGAGCTTTGGGCAATCAAAAGAAAAAATTCCACGCTGCTTCAACAAGCCAACTTCAAGCTTGTTGCAGCAGACTTGTATGCACAAATATATGCCAAACCATAACCCGACACCCAAACAAACAACAAGAACAAGAAGAGCAGCGACCAACGCAACATTAGAACAGACTTGCTCAACTTCCTTTCTACAATTCCAGCATGTTTATAAACGTTTATTTGCCTCGATGAAACTTGTAGATACCTCACCCAAATGACCCAAATCTTCAACCCAAATTACTTTGCGTCAAACAATAAAATCATAGTTTTAGCCACTGCCTGCCTTCCCCCAGAAAATCTGAAAAACAGAAAAATGCAAACTTTGGCTACTTTCTACAATTTTATCCGATATAATCAACCCAGAAGATCAGCAAAACCCATGAAAACCCAATAGTTCAAACTCACTTCCTATCAAAACCTGGTCATACACACTCCATAGACAAGATTAAAGCCATAGAGATAACAGCAAACCCCTAACTCAGTAACGGTTGAAACATCAATAGCGACACAAATAACAAAACAGGAAACAAAACGCGAGACCCAACTCAGTCACGAAGGGAAAACGGAGAAGCTAAGAAACCGGTTTTTAAAGAAAAGACCTGAGGTTTTTGAATCTGGATTCGGGTGAATGATGGAAAAAAAATGAAAACTTCAGTCTCTTACCTCAGCTCCGGTACCTTCCTTTGCCGGCTTTCTCCTTGGTTTCCCGCTGACAAGACTTCCCTCGGTTTCTTGTTTTCCTCCTCCTCTGGTGCTGCTTCGTTCCTACTCTTGACCTCCCCTCTTTGGTCTCTCTCTTTCACTCTTTCTTTTCTGAACCCAGCCCTTTCTTCTGCCCAGAACCTATGCCGCCAATTATCCCTGTCCCATTTTCCTCGCAAGCCTTTCTCTTGTTTCTTTCTTTTTGCCGTTCACTCCCTTTTTTCTTCCTTGCTGTTTTCCTTTTGGTTTTGCAGCCGTCACTTGATGCCTATTCTCTCTGATTTCTGTTTTTCTTCAGAATTTTCCTTTCAGCCGTGCTCTCTATCCTTCCTCCTCCTTGCGGCTGCTGATTCTTGTTCCTTTTATATGAGCTCCAATCCGTAAACCCTCTCTCGGATGGTGAGGATGAAGAGCTTATCCTCCCTCTTCCATCCAGCCATCCGATGGCTATTGAAGTTGTACCTTGCACGCTGCAAAAAATTGCAGCGTGCATGCTGCGGTAATTTTTTTTTAATTTTAATTAATTTTTTTTTAAAACAACTTGATAATTACAGAAATGATAAAATAAAATATAAATAATAATAATAACAAAATTACACAAACCAGGTAATAATAATAATAACAAAACAAAAATAATTTTAAACAAAAAACTAAACAAAAATGGCCATTTTTAATTTTTCTTTTTTTCATTTTTTCAAAATAAATTAACAAAAATAAACAAAATGCCAAAAGATTGAATTTAAGAGAAATAAACGTATTTTTGTGAACCATTTTCTTTTTCCCCCTTTTTTTTCATTTTTCCATTTTTTCATTTTTTTCTTTTTCCATTTTTTCTTTTTCCTTTTCCCTCTCTTTTTTTTTTCAAGAAATTCTATGCTAAACTTAAAAATAAAAAATAAAACTATAAACTAAAAGCTAAAAACCGAATAAACTAACACGACTAATAAAAAAAACTAAAAATAAACAGTAAATGAAATTACATCAAAAATTTGGTGTCTACAGTTTGCCCCTCTTTGTCTGAGTTTTGAAAAAACTTGAGACAAAGAAATAGACACCAAATACTTACCTGCATTATTTGGCTGCAAAAATGATTCCAAAAATGGGGCTGACCCAAACATAAAATTAAAAACGGGACTGACCCGAACAGAAAATGTAAAATGGGATAGACCCAAACAGAAACGTAAATGGGATAGACTCGAACAGAAAATGAAAAATGGGATAGACCCACGGGATAGACCCGAACAGAAAATGTAAAATGGGATAGACCCAGACAGAAATTTAAATGGGATAGACCCACGGGATAGACCCGAACAGAAAATGTAAAATGGGATAGACCCAGACAGAAATTTAAATGGGATAGACCCATGGGATAGACCCGAACAGAAAATGCAAACGGGATAGACCCGGACAGAAATTTAAATGGGATAGACCCGAACAGAAATTTAAATAGGATAGACCCAGACAGAAATTTAAATGGGATAGACCCATGGGATAGACCCGAACAGAAAATGCAAACGGGATAGACCCGGACAGAAATTTAAATGGGATAGGTCCTAAGGTGGGTGTATTTTGAGTCATCATTTGGCCTTTCATTGTTTTTGGGACTTTTGAAGCTCTTAAATTTTTCAATTGGTTTTATTTGGTTGATTAATGGTTGCTATTGAGTTTTCAAAATGCATGTTTAAATCATTCGTGGACCCTTGTTCATTCTTTGACCTTCAAAATTCCATAATGTTTGTTTGGATCTTGTTATTTACTTGGGGAACTTTTTGTGTTTTTAAATGTTTCAATTAGGTTCAAATGGTTGAGTAGTGCTTGCTTTTGGGTCTTTAGTAGACGTTATGCTTGGGGTTTGGATGATCATGCCTTCTGCCTTGGTCTTTAAGTAGTTTTGACTTCATTGAGTTGCAATTGAGGGAAAGTTTGATGTTTTGGTGGATTCAAATTGTTTAGTTTATATCTTATCACTAAACAACCAAATTTGTTTTCCATGTTGAGGCAAAAATTGTTTAGTTTATTCAAGATCCATTCCCCTCAACAGATTCACAACAACCAGAAAAACATTTCTTGCCGCCTCACCTAAACTCTAGCATGTTGGGTTCAAATTTCTGGTGAATTTTGGATGCCATACAAACTTGCCTAATGGCAAAACCAACAAAATTTGGATCCAAACAACAACATTACCCAGCATTCATCCCATTTTCAAACACAAAGTCTCATTTTTATGCACTAAAAAAAACGCAAGAGAGAGCATGCGGCAATTTGGAAAATTTTTGGCCATTTGAGCTTTCATTCCAGAGACCACAGAAAACTTGCAGCCTAACATTCATTAGATTTCTCATGAGCATATAATGGACACAGCAATCCAGGAGTAGCAATAAATACTAAGAGTTGAACAACAAATTTCAGCAACCTAAGAGAAGAAAGCTTCGAGCTTTGGGCAATCAAAAGAAAAAATTCCACGCTGCTTCAACAAGCCAACTTCAAGCTTGTTGCAGCAGACTTGTATGCACAAATATATGCCAAACCATAACCCGACACCCAAACAAACAACAAGAACAAGAAGAGCAGCGACCAACGCAACATTAGAACAGACTTGCTCAACTTCCTTTCTACAATTCCAGCATGTTTATAAACGTTTATTTGCCTCGATGAAACTTGTAGATACCTCACCCAAATGACCCAAATCTTCAACCCAAATTACTTTGCGTCAAACAATAAAATCATAGTTTTAGCCACTGCCTGCCTTCCCCCAGAAAATCTGAAAAACAGAAAAATGCAAACTTTGGCTACTTTCTACAATTTTATCCGATATAATCAACCCAGAAGATCAGCAAAACCCATGAAAACCCAATAGTTCAAACTCACTTCCTATCAAAACCTGGTCATACACACTCCATAGACAAGATTAAAGCCATAGAGATAACAGCAAACCCCTAACTCAGTAACGGTTGAAACATCAATAGCGACACAAATAACAAAACAGGAAACAAAACGCGAGACCCAACTCAGTCACGAAGGGAAAACGGAGAAGCTAAGAAACCGGTTTTTAAAGAAAAGACCTGAGGTTTTTGAATCTGGATTCGGGTGAATGATGGAAAAAAAATGAAAACTTCAGTCTCTTACCTCAGCTCCGGTACCTTCCTTTGCCGGCTTTCTCCTTGGTTTCCCGCTGACAAGACTTCCCTCGGTTTCTTGTTTTCCTCCTCCTCTGGTGCTGCTTCGTTCCTACTCTTGACCTCCCCTCTTTGGTCTCTCTCTTTCACTCTTTCTTTTCTGAACCCAGCCCTTTCTTCTGCCCAGAACCTATGCCGCCAATTATCCCTGTCCCATTTTCCTCGCAAGCCTTTCTCTTGTTTCTTTCTTTTTGCCGTTCACTCCCTTTTTTCTTCCTTGCTGTTTTCCTTTTGGTTTTGCAGCCGTCACTTGATGCCTATTCTCTCTGATTTCTGTTTTTCTTCAGAATTTTCCTTTCAGCCGTGCTCTCTATCCTTCCTCCTCCTTGCGGCTGCTGATTCTTGTTCCTTTTATATGAGCTCCAATCCGTAAACCCTCTCTCGGATGGTGAGGATGAAGAGCTTATCCTCCCTCTTCCATCCAGCCATCCGATGGCTATTGAAGTTGTACCTTGCACGCTGCAAAAAATTGCAGCGTGCATGCTGCGGTAATTTTTTTTTAATTTTAATTAATTTTTTTTTAAAACAACTTGATAATTACAGAAATGATAAAATAAAATATAAATAATAATAATAACAAAATTACACAAACCAGGTAATAATAATAATAACAAAACAAAAATAATTTTAAACAAAAAACTAAACAAAAATGGCCATTTTTAATTTTTCTTTTTTTCATTTTTTCAAAATAAATTAACAAAAATAAACAAAATGCCAAAAGATTGAATTTAAGAGAAATAAACGTATTTTTGTGAACCATTTTCTTTTTCCCCCTTTTTTTTCATTTTTCCATTTTTTCATTTTTTTCTTTTTCCATTTTTTCTTTTTCCTTTTCCCTCTCTTTTTTTTTTCAAGAAATTCTATGCTAAACTTAAAAATAAAAAATAAAACTATAAACTAAAAGCTAAAAACCGAATAAACTAACACGACTAATAAAAAAAACTAAAAATAAACAGTAAATGAAATTACATCAAAAATTTGGTGTCTACAGTTTGCCCCTCTTTTTCTGAGTTTTGAAAAAACTTGAGACAAAGAAATAGACACCAAATACTTACCTGCATTATTTGGCTGCAAAAATGATTCCAAAAATGGGGCTGACCCAAACATAAAATTAAAAACGGGACTGACCCGAACAGAAAATGTAAAATGGGATAGACCCAAACAGAAACGTAAATGGGATAGACTCGAACAGAAAATGAAAAATGGGATAGACCCACGGGATAGACCCGAACAGAAAATGTAAAATGGGATAGACCCAGACAGAAATTTAAATGGGATAGACCCACGGGATAGACCCGAACAGAAAATGTAAAATGGGATAGACCCAGACAGAAATTTAAATGGGATAGACCCATGGGATAGACCCGAACAGAAAATGCAAACGGGATAGACCCGGACAGAAATTTAAATGGGATAGACCCGAACAGAAATTTAAATAGGATAGACCCAGACAGAAATTTAAATGGGATAGACCCATGGGATAGACCCGAACAGAAAATGCAAACGGGATAGACCCGGACAGAAATTTAAATGGGATAGGTCCTAAGGTGGGTGTATTTTGAGTCATCATTTGGCCTTTCATTGTTTTTGGGACTTTTGAAGCTCTTAAATTTTTCAATTGGTTTTATTTGGTTGATTAATGGTTGCTATTGAGTTTTCAAAATGCATGTTTAAATCATTCGTGGACCCTTGTTCATTCTTTGACCTTCAAAATTCCATAATGTTTGTTTGGATCTTGTTATTTACTTGGGGAACTTTTTGTGTTTTTAAATGTTTCAATTAGGTTCAAATGGTTGAGTAGTGCTTGCTTTTGGGTCTTTAGTAGACGTTATGCTTGGGGTTTGGATGATCATGCCTTCTGCCTTGGTCTTTAAGTAGTTTTGACTTCATTGAGTTGCAATTGAGGGAAAGTTTGATGTTTTGGTGGATTCAAATTGTTTAGTTTATATCTTATCACTAAACAACCAAATTTGTTTTCCATGTTGAGGCAAAAATTGTTTAGTTTATTCAAGATCCATTCCCCTCAACAGATTCACAACAACCAGAAAAACATTTCTTGCCGCCTCACCTAAACTCTAGCATGTTGGGTTCAAATTTCTGGTGAATTTTGGATGCCATACAAACTTGCCTAATGGCAAAACCAACAAAATTTGGATCCAAACAACAACATTACCCAGCATTCATCCCATTTTCAAACACAAAGTCTCATTTTTATGCACTAAAAAAAACGCAAGAGAGAGCATGCGGCAATTTGGAAAATTTTTGGCCATTTGAGCTTTCATTCCAGAGACCACAGAAAACTTGCAGCCTAACATTCATTAGATTTCTCATGAGCATATAATGGACACAGCAATCCAGGAGTAGCAATAAATACTAAGAGTTGAACAACAAATTTCAGCAACCTAAGAGAAGAAAGCTTCGAGCTTTGGGCAATCAAAAGAAAAAATTCCACGCTGCTTCAACAAGCCAACTTCAAGCTTGTTGCAGCAGACTTGTATGCACAAATATATGCCAAACCATAACCCGACACCCAAACAAACAACAAGAACAAGAAGAGCAGCGACCAACGCAACATTAGAACAGACTTGCTCAACTTCCTTTCTACAATTCCAGCATGTTTATAAACGTTTATTTGCCTCGATGAAACTTGTAGATACCTCACCCAAATGACCCAAATCTTCAACCCAAATTACTTTGCGTCAAACAATAAAATCATAGTTTTAGCCACTGCCTGCCTTCCCCCAGAAAATCTGAAAAACAGAAAAATGCAAACTTTGGCTACTTTCTACAATTTTATCCGATATAATCAACCCAGAAGATCAGCAAAACCCATGAAAACCCAATAGTTCAAACTCACTTCCTATCAAAACCTGGTCATACACACTCCATAGACAAGATTAAAGCCATAGAGATAACAGCAAACCCCTAACTCAGTAACGGTTGAAACATCAATAGCGACACAAATAACAAAACAGGAAACAAAACGCGAGACCCAACTCAGTCACGAAGGGAAAACGGAGAAGCTAAGAAACCGGTTTTTAAAGAAAAGACCTGAGGTTTTTGAATCTGGATTCGGGTGAATGATGGAAAAAAAATGAAAACTTCAGTCTCTTACCTCAGCTCCGGTACCTTCCTTTGCCGGCTTTCTCCTTGGTTTCCCGCTGACAAGACTTCCCTCGGTTTCTTGTTTTCCTCCTCCTCTGGTGCTGCTTCGTTCCTACTCTTGACCTCCCCTCTTTGGTCTCTCTCTTTCACTCTTTCTTTTCTGAACCCAGCCCTTTCTTCTGCCCAGAACCTATGCCGCCAATTATCCCTGTCCCATTTTCCTCGCAAGCCTTTCTCTTGTTTCTTTCTTTTTGCCGTTCACTCCCTTTTTTCTTCCTTGCTGTTTTCCTTTTGGTTTTGCAGCCGTCACTTGATGCCTATTCTCTCTGATTTCTGTTTTTCTTCAGAATTTTCCTTTCAGCCGTGCTCTCTATCCTTCCTCCTCCTTGCGGCTGCTGATTCTTGTTCCTTTTATATGAGCTCCAATCCGTAAACCCTCTCTCGGATGGTGAGGATGAAGAGCTTATCCTCCCTCTTCCATCCAGCCATCCGATGGCTATTGAAGTTGTACCTTGCACGCTGCAAAAAATTGCAGCGTGCATGCTGCGGTAATTTTTTTTTAATTTTAATTAATTTTTTTTTAAAACAACTTGATAATTACAGAAATGATAAAATAAAATATAAATAATAATAATAACAAAATTACACAAACCAGGTAATAATAATAATAACAAAACAAAAATAATTTTAAACAAAAAACTAAACAAAAATGGCCATTTTTAATTTTTCTTTTTTTCATTTTTTCAAAATAAATTAACAAAAATAAACAAAATGCCAAAAGATTGAATTTAAGAGAAATAAACGTATTTTTGTGAACCATTTTCTTTTTCCCCCTTTTTTTTCATTTTTCCATTTTTTCATTTTTTTCTTTTTCCATTTTTTCTTTTTCCTTTTCCCTCTCTTTTTTTTTTCAAGAAATTCTATGCTAAACTTAAAAATAAAAAATAAAACTATAAACTAAAAGCTAAAAACCGAATAAACTAACACGACTAATAAAAAAAACTAAAAATAAACAGTAAATGAAATTACATCAAAAATTTGGTGTCTACAGTTTGCCCCTCTTTTTCTGAGTTTTGAAAAAACTTGAGACAAAGAAATAGACACCAAATACTTACCTGCATTATTTGGCTGCAAAAATGATTCCAAAAATGGGGCTGACCCAAACATAAAATTAAAAACGGGACTGACCCGAACAGAAAATGTAAAATGGGATAGACCCAAACAGAAACGTAAATGGGATAGACTCGAACAGAAAATGAAAAATGGGATAGACCCACGGGATAGACCCGAACAGAAAATGTAAAATGGGATAGACCCAGACAGAAATTTAAATGGGATAGACCCACGGGATAGACCCGAACAGAAAATGTAAAATGGGATAGACCCAGACAGAAATTTAAATGGGATAGACCCATGGGATAGACCCGAACAGAAAATGCAAACGGGATAGACCCGGACAGAAATTTAAATGGGATAGACCCGAACAGAAATTTAAATAGGATAGACCCAGACAGAAATTTAAATGGGATAGACCCATGGGATAGACCCGAACAGAAAATGCAAACGGGATAGACCCGGACAGAAATTTAAATGGGATAGGTCCTAAGGTGGGTGTATTTTGAGTCATCATTTGGCCTTTCATTGTTTTTGGGACTTTTGAAGCTCTTAAATTTTTCAATTGGTTTTATTTGGTTGATTAATGGTTGCTATTGAGTTTTCAAAATGCATGTTTAAATCATTCGTGGACCCTTGTTCATTCTTTGACCTTCAAAATTCCATAATGTTTGTTTGGATCTTGTTATTTACTTGGGGAACTTTTTGTGTTTTTAAATGTTTCAATTAGGTTCAAATGGTTGAGTAGTGCTTGCTTTTGGGTCTTTAGTAGACGTTATGCTTGGGGTTTGGATGATCATGCCTTCTGCCTTGGTCTTTAAGTAGTTTTGACTTCATTGAGTTGCAATTGAGGGAAAGTTTGATGTTTTGGTGGATTCAAATTGTTTAGTTTATATCTTATCACTAAACAACCAAATTTGTTTTCCATGTTGAGGCAAAAATTGTTTAGTTTATTCAAGATCCATTCCCCTCAACAGATTCACAACAACCAGAAAAACATTTCTTGCCGCCTCACCTAAACTCTAGCATGTTGGGTTCAAATTTCTGGTGAATTTTGGATGCCATACAAACTTGCCTAATGGCAAAACCAACAAAATTTGGATCCAAACAACAACATTACCCAGCATTCATCCCATTTTCAAACACAAAGTCTCATTTTTATGCACTAAAAAAAACGCAAGAGAGAGCATGCGGCAATTTGGAAAATTTTTGGCCATTTGAGCTTTCATTCCAGAGACCACAGAAAACTTGCAGCCTAACATTCATTAGATTTCTCATGAGCATATAATGGACACAGCAATCCAGGAGTAGCAATAAATACTAAGAGTTGAACAACAAATTTCAGCAACCTAAGAGAAGAAAGCTTCGAGCTTTGGGCAATCAAAAGAAAAAATTCCACGCTGCTTCAACAAGCCAACTTCAAGCTTGTTGCAGCAGACTTGTATGCACAAATATATGCCAAACCATAACCCGACACCCAAACAAACAACAAGAACAAGAAGAGCAGCGACCAACGCAACATTAGAACAGACTTGCTCAACTTCCTTTCTACAATTCCAGCATGTTTATAAACGTTTATTTGCCTCGATGAAACTTGTAGATACCTCACCCAAATGACCCAAATCTTCAACCCAAATTACTTTGCGTCAAACAATAAAATCATAGTTTTAGCCACTGCCTGCCTTCCCCCAGAAAATCTGAAAAACAGAAAAATGCAAACTTTGGCTACTTTCTACAATTTTATCCGATATAATCAACCCAGAAGATCAGCAAAACCCATGAAAACCCAATAGTTCAAACTCACTTCCTATCAAAACCTGGTCATACACACTCCATAGACAAGATTAAAGCCATAGAGATAACAGCAAACCCCTAACTCAGTAACGGTTGAAACATCAATAGCGACACAAATAACAAAACAGGAAACAAAACGCGAGACCCAACTCAGTCACGAAGGGAAAACGGAGAAGCTAAGAAACCGGTTTTTAAAGAAAAGACCTGAGGTTTTTGAATCTGGATTCGGGTTCTATGCTAAACTTAAAAATAAAAAATAAAACTATAAACTAAAAGCTAAAAACCGAATAAACTAACACGACTAATAAAAAAAACTAAAAATAAACAGTAAATGAAATTACACCAAAAATTTGGTGTCTACATAATCCATTTATACTCATATACAAAAATTTAAAATACCTATACCCATCTATTCATGAGCGGATATGGAGAAATTTAGTTAAATGGGTTGATTTGCCACCTCTACTTCCACCCAAGTTATTTGTGCACTTTTTAAGCTCCAAAGTAGTCCAATTCAAGTCTGCCTACAGTGACTTTTTTTTTGGAAGTGATTTAGCACATTGCTTTGTAAGATTTGATTTTTTGTCTTCACAAACTTGAGTGATAGAAATTGATTAGCCAGTACGAATATGAAAATTTTACCTTATTAAGTTGACAACAGGTTAAACATGCTTGATAAAAGTACCTTCAAGAATGTTTTATCAAGAAATCAAATGAAGTTTCAACAAAATGTTTGTATAGTATATTTTTCCATGTTTGGTTCTACCTCAATAAGATAATTATAGTATAAGAAATTCACATAATGGAAAAAAAATGCTGCAGTGGCTTAATTTGTATTCCACTATTCTTCGTAAGCATATTTCTGAAGAACTTTAAACGTATTTCTCAATTAACATTTTTTGTACTACATTAATCAAAAAAGAAGTTTCAATAAAAGTTTTATAAAAACACCTCAAAACATCTAATTGATGAAATATCATTTCAATTCATGACCTATAATAATCTGGCCAAGCTAAAAGCATCTATAAGAGTTCAAACCAAAGTTTTTTTTCTTTTTCTGAACGACTTTTCTAAAATTATTTTGACAAGAGTACGGGGTGTAAAGTGATGAAGTAAGCATCATTATACAGAAATTTAACTGTAAAACACCAAACTATACGATCCCTATCTGATCTTGCCGCCAAATCTTGGAGGGAAAAAGATGACCGTTAGGCTCAGAGCCGCCAGAAATTCAATCGACCTTTCCTCAAGAACCCTTGAAAAGTTCATCAAAACCCAGAGAAACCTTGCCAGGCCAACTCCAAAACTCTGGTCTGATGCCGATAAACGAGTCCCCAGCCATCTAGACCATGATGGGGTGCAGATTTTAGATCTTAGCCACCCCATCCTGCGCATTTTAGACTCTATCAGTCCTAATCTCTACCATTTCAACCAAATTTATACCCAACTCGTTGTCTCGGGCCTCATTCAACACCCACTTGCTTCCGGCAGAGCAATTAAAAAACTCTGTTCTTCTCAATCGACACTTCCTTTTGCCATTAAAATATTTGATAATCTTGAAAACCCTGATGCTTTTTCATGTAATACTATAATTAGAGGATATGTGAGATTCAATGACCCAAAAAAGGCATTGGCCTTTTACTATAATGGAATGGTTAAAAATTGCATCTCTCAGAATAATTATACTTTTCCTATATTAGTTAAAGCTTGTGCTGATGTGGGTTTGTTAGATGAAGGGATAAAGATTCATTGTCGTGTTGTGAAATGTGGGTTTGAGTTGGATTTATTTGTTAGGAATGCTCTGATTCATATGTATTCTGTTTGTTTTAAAATTTGGGATGCAAGGAAGGTATTTGATTTATGTTCTGACTCAGATTTGGTAACGTGGAACACTATGATTGATGGGTATGTGAAGAATGGAGAACTGGGTTTTGCAAGGCAGATTTTCGATGGGATGCACGAAAGGGATGTTTTTAGTTGGAATTCAATGATTACAGGGTATGTAGGGGTTGGGGATATGGTGGCGGCAAAGGAGTTGTTTGAGGAGATGCCTTCTCGTGATGTTGTTTCTTGGAATTGTATGATTGATGGCTATGCCAGGACTGGAAATAAAGATGGAGCGAGGATGTTATTTGATCAAATGGATTGCCGGAATATGGTTTCTTGGACTACTATGTTGGCTCTTTACGTGAGGTTGAAGGACTATTCTGAGTGTTTGAGATTGTTTGATGAGATGATGGTGGAAGGAGATGTTCAGCCAAATGAGGCTATACTTGTAAGTGTTCTGATCTCTTGTGGACATCTGGGAAGGCTTGATCGAGGTCAATGGATTCATTCTTATATAAAAGGTAGTGAACAAATCAAGCCAGATGTGTTGCTTATGACAACTCTCTTGACAATGTTTGCAAAATGTGGGGCTATGGATTTGGCTAAGTTGATCTTTGATGAGATGCCAGATAGAAGTGTTGTATCATGGAATTCTATGATTATGGGATATGGGATGCAAGGGCATGGAGAAAAAGCTCTTGAAATGTTCATGGAGATGGAAAAGTGTGGACTGATGCCAAATGATGCCACTTTTACATGCATCCTAAGTGCATGTAATCATGCTGGGATGGTGTTAGAGGGCTGGTGGTACTTTGATTTAATGCATAGAGTTTACAATATAGAGCCCAAAATTGAGCACTATGGTTGCATGGTTGATCTCCTTGGCCGGGCTGGCTTGGTGCATGATAGTGAAGAACTTGTTAAGACAATTCCCGTGGAAGCGGGAACAGCTCTATGGGGGTCTGTACTTTCGGCATGCAGGACCTACTCCAGACTAGAACTTGGACAGATTGTTGCAAAGCGATTAATTGATATGGAACCAGGGGATATTGGGCCATACGTGTTATTGTCCAACATATATGCCACAGAAGGGAGATGGGATGATGTGGAGAATGTAAGAAAGTTGATGAAAGAAAAGGGCACAGAAAAGGAAGCTGGGTCTAGCCTTGTGCACTTGATGGATTTACAATCAGATATGTCTCAGAAAACTAGATCAGCCCACAAGAGAAGCATGGTTTACTCTATGTTGAGTGAGATGGGTGCTCAATTGAAGTTGTCATGCAGACAATAGAACAGGAAGAGGAATATATATTCTTTGTGGAAGAAATTATCAATATTGGTTATTCGCAGACCAAATTCATGAATAGAAGGATTAAACCAATACAAAACTCCCTGCTAGAGAAGATTGAGTTCAGGAAATTACATATTTGAGGCAAAGGGAAAACATTTGATGATTCTTTTTTAAACCAAAAATTTCACTCAGCATATGCAAAAAATCAGAACGTGTTTGTGTTAATATTGAGTTGCGATTATTTGAGACGTAAGCATGCTAGGCAACACTGAAGAGGTAAAATGTTGACCTGAATACCAATTATCTACCAGATATCCTAGCCCGGCTTCTGAATTGAAGGTGATGGTATGACTTTTCGTGGTTCATCGCTTGCATAGACAATAGGGTGATTTCCTAAGTTATGATTGCCCAACTTCATCGTGGAATACTTTTGATCTCTCAGTTTATGAATTAGCATTGGCATTCAAGTATTCAAGGCCGTTGCTGCCCAGGTGAGATATAGTTCATAAATACGTATCACTTCTGTAAATTCACAAAAGTTGTTCAGTTTGTTCAGAAGTAACATGAAATGCTGTATATTGACAGATACAATCAACATCTTGTCTATCAGAGATTTGAAGCTTTGAAAGCTTTATGAGTAAATGTTGAGAGAAAAATAATTATGTCTTGCATCCAATTTATTCATATGCAATCAATTCTTTTAACATAGAAGGAGGATACAATTAGTCCATAGTCTATGGTAGAGAATTACTACAAACCTATAATTCTTCTCATGGTTACTTTGACTAGTGAGCAGTAATGGAATGACTACATGTAGAACTCCAACTTCTTGCACCATCTCCTGACTAAAATTGGATAGGAACCGAATAAAAAATAAAGCACAAGAACACCGAGGACTTATTGACCGTAAAATGACAACATTCAGTTTCTTTGGCTAAGCATTTACTTGTACTCCTGAGTCATATGTGTCTCCAGGTTTCCAATTTCCTGGTATGTTGTTGACTGGAACTACCCATGTCTGATCTTCATCATTGGCACTAAATAGCATCCTTATCGATAAAGGCCCACTTGGCGGCGAGGTGGTCGTCCATACTGCTCCATGAGTCCTATCCAAGAGTTTACAAACAAAGTTTTGTGTCTGCACAAAGAAAAATGTGCGTTTATAAGTTAAGCACGCTTCTGAACTATAGTCAAGGAGTCTAGGTGGTGTGCTTTTACCCGGACTGATTAATTAATCTTGTGACACTCAAAGTTGGTGAAACAAAACTATTCTTGTTTCACAGATAATTTGACAATATCTTTCATAAACTTGGTCTATGGAAAATGAGTAGGTTCCAGTATCAAAGGGGGAAAAGCATTGTATGGTACCTCACAGAGCTGCACAGCTGTAATGTCCATCTTTCCTTGCTGGTACAATATTTCAAAAGCTAGATAATAAGGGTTATTGCTGCTCTCATCGATCTTGAATGTAATATTTTTGTTAGGATAGCTACATGAGACCCTGTTCAAAGAGAGACAGAGAGATTCATTTAGTTCACAGAGGTTTTGCATTGTTCTCTATGGAGGATATAATGAAGTTTTGTGTTTTCATGGACTTGCTTAATTACTATATGGAATAAATCGATGATAAACCCAAGGAAACGAACATATAGTTCCTGCAGATGTTCTCCTCTCAGTCATATGAAAGTTCAGTTTGTGAGCTTCTAACTTCTAAATCATCTGTTATTAGTTGAATCTAGAAGCTTTCTTGATGACCATGAAGCATATCTTGTAGTTTTTTTGTTCATATGTAACTCTAACCTTCTATATTCAATGTCAACTATTCCAAGTGCCAGTAGAGAGGCTGCTGCATCCGTGCTCTGTGCCATCTGACTAAAGGCTCGCTGGCTGAGAATGAAGTCAGTTCGATCACTGATTCCATGGTCAGTTATGACTACAGTTACTCCTTTATCCAGGCAATAATAACTGTAAGTGCACCTTACCTGTTAGCAGCATGATAGAGTCATTAGAGACATAAATATAGATACAAGCATATGAAATTGTTTAACATTCTAATGACATGTATAATACCTGATAGCAAGCACCACATCCTACACCCCCTCGATATAGTTCTGATGCAGCCGAAACGTCACCGCCGTTGAGTGTTGCTCCAAACTTACCAAAGCCACATTCCCCAACTGCAATCATGTTAAGCACGATATTAAGCATGAATTCATGTCATCTAAAATTGCAAAGCAAGCAAGACAACACGCTTTCATGCTCATGTTTATAAATTTGTATATGTAGCTTGATCCTGACCTTCTGTTCCTTTTTCGTCAGAATTTGGGTAATAACCTGCCCGAGAATGGATAAAACAATCAGGACAGGTCTCAGACTTTCCAAGACTGTGCATGAAAAGGAAACATGCAACAGAGATCAAGAGCCATCTCAGGGGTGCCATTTTAGGAGTAAGTTGCAGATGCAGGGTAGAGGGATGCAAATGAAACAAGAAGTTGGTTGCAGAAGAAGTGGATGATGAGTTCTGCAGTATTTATAGAGCTAAACAAGCAAATTGCCTCCTGTTCGGTAAAATCTATGACTTTGACATTCTGTTCAAGTTCGATTTGAATTAATGAATTCTGTCAAGTTTGTACCCAGCAACTTTCTTGGACCACTTTCTGACCTTCCATAGTTTATTATTTTTCAAGGCTGCAGTCTGGAATCTGCAAAGACTCACTTTTCTTTCTTTCTCATGGTGTCATTCTTCATTTTTCCATATGTTCGAAGAATCAAAACCACTAAAAAACAACAGATTTGGATTTCATTTGAAAGTAATATCACGTTAGAGTTAGACAACCACTTTTGTGTTTTGTCTGTTCAGCAAGAAGCTAAAAAGTGTTCTATTTGGAGAAGAAAACAGTCTCTTTCTACTGTTTGGTGAGCTACCACAATAGTGGAGTATCTTTTTGCACGCAGCAGATTCAGAGAATTAACGCTTGGCAAGAAAAGAATTCCAATGAAACTTGTTATTCAGCCAAAATGAACACGGCCAGGAGAGGCAACAACATACTTTTCCTTCCTAAAACATCAAATTAGTGACTGTAATTTGTGCTTAATGATGTTGATTTGGTATCAATGATGTAGGCCCGTATAGGCTAATGAGATCAGAGAAGACTAACTAATCAACACATCATCCATGACATGGAAAGCATATTCAGGTAGGATCCTACCCAGTTTTTGTCAACTTGGGTTGCTGCCAGGAACTTACCATCCAAGAAATTAAATGCTGTTTCTGAGACAACACAATCAAGCCCAGGAGCTATCAGAAAGAGACAAAAAAAAAAAAAATCATGTCCAACTTTACAGAGAATTCAATTCGCAGACAAATAAAGCAGAGGTGATTGCAAACTTCATTAGAAGGAAGTGGAACTGATGATGACTTCCAATACACGAGTTACATCAGAACTCTCTGTTACCAAAATAAACTTTTCTGAGTGCAGAGAATCAACCTTTTATACAAAATTAAGACCAAATACCATGATCAAAAAACCATGAAAAAAAAATGAAAGAGTCTAGATTAAAGATTTACACCCATAGAAACTATCAGAACTTAACAGAAAAACAGAAAAGAAAGAACAAAAAAGACCATGCATACTAATTAATCAACCAGTTCCAGTCACACCCAAGTCCCCCTTGTCATCATCCTTGCCAGCACCGAAAACAGGACCTCCCTTGCCCACAGGATCCTCTACTTTCTCCTGAATTTTATCAACCTCAACATAGCCCTCATCCTCCTTGGAATAAAGGTCGGTTCTGGGCTTGTTCTCTCCTCCATCTTTTGATTCATACGTTGTAGCAGTATAGGCCTCCTTTGGTTGTGCTCCTTGTGCCCCTGACATCCTTAATTTCACCTTATTTTGGAACAACTTTAAATCTCTCTACCTATGTTCATTAATTTTTGTATTCCTTGGCACTGGTACCTAATTGATGGGGTTTCCCTTCTTTCTTGTTTTTCCTTAAATTCCATCTATGAGATCCTAGGATGAACAACAACTTTTATCTGCTTCGAATTTTGATCCCTTTGTGCCACGTTTCATGTTGCCAGTTTGTGTTGTGCATGCATGAGGGAGCGATGTTAAATGTGTCACACGTCGACAACCTTCGTAATTTACGTGTTACATGCTCACCCGTGCTACGTACAGACTGTTTTGCAAAGGTTTCGGCCTACATAGCAAGTGCTGAACAATTCTACACAGAATCATACAAAATTGTCCAAGGGCGATTTTCATTTAATTTGAAGGTAGGGACATGGCCCAATAAAATGGAGAAAAAATAGTTCAAAGTGTTGTTTACATTTTGCCAAAATGAATTTTTTCGTCCTTTACTTTTAAAATAGAAACTTTATACCCCTTACACAATCAAATCGATCGAATTTAGTTTTTCAGCACTTTTTATCCTAAATCCCTTACGTAACTTATACATGGTCATTTTTTTAAAGGCAAAAAAATTAAATCTCATTTGTAATTAAATAAATGACCCAATTCATAATCATTTTTTCCTCTAACAAAGTAGTATCTGACCTGAATCATGTTTATTTTTTTTCCTAAAAAGTGAGATCTGATCTAATTCATATTCATTTTTACCTCTAAAAAAAGTGGAATTTGACCTTTTATACATAAAAAATGACTACATGTGAGTCATATAATAATTTCAAACTAAAAATTGGTCGGAGACTTAGATTTGGACAAAATTTTGCTGATTTAAATTTGTAAAAGACGTAAAATTAATATTTTAAAAGTGAAAGACGAAAATTTTCATTTAACAAAATGTGAAAGACATTTTAAAGGATTTTCCCTAAAATGAAATAAAATAGCCTATATCTGTAGGCTTGAGGCACACAGATTAAACAATGTAATTGATTAGTATGAGCCGATAGTCAAATTTTCACTGAATTACTCATAACATTATTGAATTGAGAGTGCAGGGGATTGTTAATATCACCAAAAAAAAATATAGTTGAATAGAGCCATGAAAAGTTTTGGGGATTCGTACAATAATTATGCTATAACGCAATTTAGCCATGAAAAGTTGAATAGAGCATATATACAGCACATTGAGTTGAAAAGTTGAAAGAGATTATTACCAGCAAAGAGTGAGATTCTGATTTCTGTGAAGGCCCAAATATGCTTTTTTGTTGGCAAACAAATAAACTCAAGTAGAAAATATATAGATTTACCATTACGTATCTGAGATTGGCTGATTGACAGTCATTTACTATTACGTATCTGAAGAATAGTGAGTTTTTTTTACGTTTGTTTTTCTTTCACAATAAATATCTTCTTTTAAAAGTGGTTTAATTGATTATTTCTTAAGATTAATTACTACCAGGTGGAAAACTTGCTCATTTTTTTTCCACCCCAAGCCGATACTAGCTAAAATATATTGCAGCAGAACCGATCAATGTCTTCCTTTAAGGGATCGGGGATCCGGAACGGTTTTATGCATTTGAACAAAATATGCATGCATTTGTTCAGAATGTAAATCAATTTGAACAAAATGTAAATTTATCTCTTTTTTTTAGTCTCGCGCCCGTTGTTGAAATCGATGTATAACTTATAATCTGAGCCTTGCAAATTTTCTTTCTTAAGCAATCAAGGCCGTAAAATGTTCAGAAACGATTCCTGCCCCAAATTCTTACTGAAGGACGGGGTGAATACCCAATTTGGATAAAGATTCCATCTCAACCTGCTTAATTAGAGCCCAAATGGCAACCTTTTTGTAAACTGTAAACCTGGCCACAATGTCCTTCTCAATTTTTTGCCACAACACTCAAAAGTTCGCAGCAATGCTTGTGTCCCACTCATGGTTCAAAAACTCGGCTGAGACCGAGACGATTCGGTCGAGTCGTCACTGGAACGGAGCTTCCCAATCCGATACCGGAACAAGATGATTCCAAGATAATAAATTGCCGAGAACTCGGCCGAGAATTCTCCGAAACGGATAGAAACGGCCGAGTTGCCTCGAATTAAGGAATCAGGATGGATCAATTAAGATTCTAACTGATGTCCGATATGTGCCAGAATTGAAAAAGAACCTCATTTCTGTGGGAGTACTAGAATCAATGGACTACAAGGTGTCGGCATATAATGGAGTGATGAAAATCATTTCAGGTGCATTGGTGCTGGTGAAAGGAATCCGAAAAAATAATAACTTGTATTACTATCAAGGTAATGCAGTTGTTGGAGTAGCGGCCGTGGCTTCCAGTGATGATCGAGAATTGAAAGTAACCAGATTATGGCATATGCGCTTAGGGCATGCCGGAGAAAAATCTTTGAATCTTCTGATGAATCAAGGACTATTAAAAGGAGCCAGTGTTTGCAAGTTAGATTTTTGCGAGCATTGTGTCAAAGGAAAGCAGACAAGGGTAAAATTTGGCACTGCAATTCACGATACCAAGGGTATTTTGGATTATGTGCACTCTGATGTGTGGGGACCTTCCAAAACAACTTCTTTGGGAGGCAAGAATTATTTTGTTACCTTTGTCGATGACTTCTCTCGAAGAGTATGGGTGTATACTATGAAGGCGAAAAGTGAAGTATTGGGAATTTTCATCAAGTGGAAAAAGATGGTGGAAACTCAAACAGAAAGAAAGATCAAACGCCTTCGAACAGACAACGGAGGTGAATACACTAGTGATCCGTTCATGGAGGTCTGTGAAAATGAAGGCATTGTTCGGCACTTCACAGTCAGAGATACACCACAGCAAAACGGGGTGGCAGAGCGTATGAACCGGACATTGGTGGAGAAAGTTCGGTGTATGTTGTCCAATGCTGAGTTGGGCAGACAATTTTGGGCTGAGGCTTTAGCATATGCAAATCACCTCGTTAATCGCTTACCATCAACTGCTATTGGCGGCAAAACGCCATTAGAGAAATGGTCGGAAAAACCTGCTACAGATTATGATTCCTTACATGTGTTTGGTTCTACTGCATATTATCATGTTAAAGAATCAAAGTTGGATCCAAGGGCGAAGAAGGCGCTCTTTATGGGGATCACAACAGGCATTAAAGGTTATCGCCTTTGGTGTCCCGAAACGAAAAAGATAGTTTTCAGCAGGGATGTCACCTTTGATGAATCTACCATGTTAACAAAGGTAGATGTACAGCAGAATGATAGTACTCCCCAACAGGTGGAGAGCACTCCTAAGCAGATGGAGTTTGAAAGAAGCATTATCAGACCAGCAGTGGATATCGGAGTAGATGAAAGGACTCCTATGGTAGAAGAAGAATCAACTGAAGAAAATGTTCCAGTTGAAGAACTTTCACAGCAACATGAATCAATTGCAACCAGTAGGCCAAAGAGGACAATCAGAAAACCTACTCGTTTTGCTGATATAGTGGCCTATGCATCCCCAACCATAAATGTTGATATTCCTGCCACTTTCAATGAAGCAGCTCAAAGTTCGGATAAAGAAAAGTGGAGGATTGCAATAGATGAAGAAGTACATTCCCTTCATAAGAATCAAACATGGAGGCTAACCAGTCTTCCAAAGGGAAAGAAGGCAATCGGATGCAAGTGGGTATATGCAAAGAAGGAAGGATTTTCTGACAAGTCTGGTGTTCGCTACAAAGCAAGATTGGTGGCTAAAGGCTACGCTCAGAAGGAGGGAATTGATTACAACGAAGTGTTTTCTCCAGTCGTGAAACATTCCTCCATCAGAATTTTATTGGCTTTGGTAGCACAATTGGATCTGGAACTTGTCCAATTAGATGTAAAAACTGCGTTTTTACATGGTGACTTGGAAGAGGAAATCTACATGACTCAGCCAGAAGGATTCAAAGTTGCTGGTAAAGAAAAGATGGTATGCAAGCTTGACAAATCGTTGTATGGATTGAAGCAGTCTCCAAGACAGTGGTATAAGCGATTTGACAAGTTTATGATGGGGCAAAGGTACACAAGAAGCAAATATGATGATTGTGTATATTTGCGCAAGCTACGAGATGGATCCTACATATATCTTCTTCTTTATGTTGATGATATGTTGATAGCTTCCAAGGATCAAGGTGAGATTGAAAAATTGAAATCTCATTTGAGTCGGGAGTTTGAAATGAAGGATCTCGGCGAAGCCAAGAAAATTCTCGGCATGGAGATAAGTAGAGATAGAAGATTGGGGAGGCTTTATTTGACACAGAAAGAGTATCTTAGTAAAGTATTAAAGAGGTTTGGTATGAATGAAAAGACTAAACCTGTTAGTACTCCACTTGCTCCTCATTTCAAGTTTAGTGCATCGTTATCTCCAAAGAATGATGCAGAACGAGAATATATGGCAAAGGTACCGTATGCAAATGCGGTGGGTAGCTTGATGTATGCTATGGTGTGTACAAGGCCCGACATTTCACAAGCAGTTGGAGTTGTGAGCAGGTACATGCATGATCCTGGCAAGGAGCATTGGCAAACTGTGAAATGGATTTTACGGTATATTTTGAACACCGTAGATGTTGGATTAGTATTTGAGCGGGATGAGAAGATTGGTCAAGGCGTAGTTGGATATTGTGATTCCGACTACGCAGGAGATCAAGATACACGTCGATCAACGACTGGGTATGTTTTTACACTTGCTAAGGCACCAGTCAGTTGGAGGTCTACCTTACAGTCAACAGTTGCTTTGTCTACTACAGAGGCGGAGTATATGGCAGTTACGGAAGCTGTTAAGGAAGCAATTTGGCTTCATGGATTGCTTGATGAATTGGGAATTGGACAGAAGTCTATCAAAGTTCATTGTGATAGTCAGAGTGCTATTCATTTAGCAAAGAACCAAGTTTATCATGCAAGGACGAAGCATATCGACGTACGGTATCATTTTGTGAAGAAAATTTTGGAAGATAGTACGATACTACTTCAAAAGATTCAGACCAAGGAGAATCCTGCTGATATGCTTACGAAGGTTGTGACAACTATCAAATTCCAACATTGTTTGAATTTGATAAATGTTGTGCACAACTTGAAGATTGGCGCTTGACAACGCATTTGAAGACACCACCGAATTTGAGGAAAAAAAATTTGTATTTTTGGTGGGATTAGAAATTATGCCAAGGTGGAGATTTGTTGAATTCAAAGCCAAGCCTCAATTGATGACTTTTTCAAGCCAAAATTGAGGATTTTGAATTCTTTGGCCTAAGTTTCTAAATCCCACATCGGTTAAGTTTAACATTTGAGAGGTTGTTTGAGAACTATAAATAGCTCTCAAACAAACCAATTCAAGTACACCAAGCAAGAGCCAATAACTTGCTTTCTTCTCTCTCTTTGTAATATTTCTTCTAGTGAAATATTAAATTGTCGGTAGTGTCCGAGGACGTAGGCAAATTAGCCGAACCTCGTTAAATTCTGGTGTTCTATTTTATTGTCTATTTAGTAGCTATATTTGTAGGTATATTTGTAGTGAGTTATTGTGCAATTAAGTGCATATATAGGTGATTCTGTCTAGAAAATTGGTACTTAAGCAGGCCAGTGTGCCTCACCAAATATTTCTTGGGAATTACCATTTTTGCAATTTTAGGTACAATAATTTACTCGTTATACCTTAACTTTGGTAGGGCTTCCGCAACACTAACTTCTAAATCATCTGTTATTAGTTGAATCTAGAGGCTTTCTTGATGACCATGAAGCATATCTTGTAGTCTTTTTTGTTCATATGTAACTCTAACCTTCTATATTCAATGTCAACTATTCCACGTGCCAGTAGAGAGGCTGCTGAATCCGTGCTCTGTGCCATCTGACTGAAGGCTCGCTGGCTGAGAATGAAGTCAGTTCGATCACTGATTCCGTGGTCAGTTATGACTACAGTTACTCCTTTATCCAGGCAATAATAACTGTAAGTGCACCTTACCTGATTAAGAGCAGCATGATAGAGTCATTAGAGACATAAATATAGATACAAGCATATGAAATTGCTTAACATTCTAATGACATGTATAATACCTGATAGCAAGCACCACACCCTACACCCCCTCGATATAGTTCTGATGCAGCCGAAACATCACCGCCATTGAGTGTTGCTCCAAACTTACCAAAGCCACATTCCCCAACTGCAATCATGTTAAGCACGATATTAGTGCTAGCAATTAATGTGCCTCTGACTTCATGTCATCTAAAATTGCAAAGCAAGCAAGACAACACGCTTTCATGCTCATGTTTATAAATTTGTATATGTAGCTTGATCCTGACCTTCTGTTCCTTTTTGGTCAGAATTTGGGTAATAACCTGCCCGAGAATGGATAAAACAATCAGGACAGGTCTCAGACTTTCCAAGACTGTGCATGAAAAGGAAACATGCAACAGAGATCAAGAGCCATCTCAGGGGTGCCATTTTAGGAGCAAGTTGCAGATGCAGGGTAGAGGGATGCAAATGAAACAAGAAGTTGGTTGCAGAAGAAGTGGATGATGAGTTCTGCAGTATTTATAGAGCTAAACAAGCAAATTGCCTCCTGTTCGGTAAAATCTATGACTTTGACATTCTGCTCAAGTTCGATTTGAATTAATGAATTCTGTCAAGTTGGTACCCAGCAACTTTCTTGGACCACTTTCTGACCTTCCATAGTTTATAATTTTTCAAGGCTGCAGTCTGGAATCTGCAAAGACTCACTTTTCTTTCTTTCTCATGGTGTCATTCTTCATTTTTCCGTATGTTCGAAGAATCAAAACCACTAAAAAACAACAGATTTGGATTTCATTTGAAAGTAATATCACGTTAGAGTTAGACAACCACTTTTGTGTTTTGTCTGTTCAGCAAGAAGCTAAAAAGTGTTCTATTTGGAGAAGAAAACAGTCTCTTTCTACTGTTTGGTGAGCTACCACAATAGTAGAGTATCTTTTTGCACGCAGCAGATTCAGAGAATTAACGCTTGGCAAGAAAAGAATTCCAATGAAACTTGTTATTCAGCTGAAATGGACATGGCCAGGAGAGGCAACAACATACTTTTCCTTCCTAAAACATCAAATTAGTGACTGTAATTTGTGCTTAATGATTTGTGCTCCTTGTGCCCCTGACATCCTTAATTTCACCTTATTTTAGAACAACCTTAAATCTCTCTACCTATGTTCAATAATATTTTGTATTCCTTGGTATGGGTACCTAATTGATGGGGTTTCCCTTCCTTCTTGTTTTTTTTCCTTAAAATCCATCTATGAGAGATCCTAGGATGAACAACAACTTTTATCTGCTTCGAATTTTGATCCCTTTGTGCCACGTTTCATGTTGCTAGTTTGTGTTGTGCATGCATGAGGGAGCGATGTTAGATGTCTTACACGTCCACAACCTTTGTATTATACGTGTTACGTGCTCATCCATGCTACGTACAGACTGTTTTGCAAAGGTTTCGGCCTACATGAAACTAGCAAGTGCTCAACAATTCTGCACAGAATCATACAATGTTGTCCAAGGGCGATTTTCACATTTGATTTGAAGGTAGGGACAGGGTCCAATAAAATTAGGACAAATCGTTCAAAACGTTAGTTACATTTTGTCAAAATAAATTTATCGTTCTTTATTTTTGAAATAGTAAATTTATATTTCTTATAAAATCAAATCAGTAGAATTTAGTTTTTTATCACTTTTTATCATAAGTCTCTCACGTAATCTATGCATGGTCTTCTTTTTTTTCAGAGTAAAAAAGTTAAATCTCATGTGTAATTAAACAAATGATCCAATTTATAATTATTTTTGCTTCTAAAAAAGTAGAATTTGATCCGAATCATGTTTATTTTTTTTCCTAAAAAGTGAGATCTGATCTAATTCATATTCATTTTTACCTCTAAAAAAAGTGGAATTTGACCTTTTATACATAAAAAATGACTACATGTGAGTCATATAATAATTTCAAACTAAAAATTGGTCGGAGACTTAGATTTGGACAAAATTTTGCTGATTTAAATTTGTAAAAGACGTAAAATTAATATTTTAAAAGTGAAAGACGAAAATTTTCATTTAACAAAATGTGAAAGACATTTTAAAGGATTTTCCCTAAAATGAAATAAAATAGCCTATATCTGTAGGCTTGAGGCACACAGATTAAACAATGTAATTGATTAGTATGAGCCGATAGTCAAATTTTCACTGAATTACTCATAACATTATTGAATTGAGAGTGCAGGGGATTGTTAATATCACCAAAAAAAAATATAGTTGAATAGAGCCATGAAAAGTTTTGGGGATTCGTACAATAATTATGCTATAACGCAATTTAGCCATGAAAAGTTGAATAGAGCATATATACAGCACATTGAGTTGAAAAGTTGAAAGAGATTATTACCAGCAAAGAGTGAGATTCTGATTTCTGTGAAGGCCCAAATATGCTTTTTTGTTGGCAAACAAATAAACTCAAGTAGAAAATATATAGATTTACCATTACGTATCTGAGATTGGCTGATTGACAGTCATTTACTATTACGTATCTGAAGAATAGTGAGTTTTTTTACGTTTGTTTTTCTTTCACAATAAATATCTTCTTTTAAAAGTGGTTTAATTGATTATTTCTTAGATAATTACTTTTTTTTTTTTTTGTCGAAACGATAAGATGATTTCATTGCTTTAAAAGTAAACCAATTACAAGTACGAGCAACGGCTCGATCGGACTCTACACACTAGTGTTCAAAGACACTGAGGAAGCTGTCGCTCCTCATCCACAATAATGCTTAAAGCATCAGCACTGATTTTTTTGCTAACTATCATATCTTCTTCCCTATTCAATCCAAAAGAGCACATGCGAAACAATCTCTGTAGCTGAGATATGTCTTCAAGTACTGTTGCCAATCTGCTGTCCGCTGGGCTCTGGTGTTTCAGTTGTCTCCACAGTTCTTTGTTACCAAAACTCAGCTTAATATTGCTCCACTTGCGCTGCACAGCTTTACACAGCACTAGTTTCAGCGCCAAAGCTTCATCTAGGAGTTTGTTTCCAGAACTGATGTCTTTCATTGCCCACCCTATCGTCGTATCACTTGCAAAAACTTTAACTTTGACTCCAATTCCCATGAATAGCTGCCCTTGTTTCATGGTTGTAGCCACCTCCATTAGCACTTCTCCTTCATTTACATAACTCTGATCCTGAGTTTCTTGTCTAGGGGCTGTTTCTTCTGTGCTCTCTCCTTCCCCCTTGTACTCCAACTGCTGCTGCTCTAACCAACCAGAATGCGCTTTCCTTATAGCTTTGAAGGGAGTATCAGCGGTAGTGTTCTCGAATTCTCTTTTGTTTCTATCTTTCCACACCTGCCACAGGATATTCGCAGTTAAACCAATGTGATCCATCCCTTCTGTCCTGTGCCTTGCTTCTGAGATTCTTAGCCACCACCTTTTGAAATCTCCCTGCTGCTCCTTTGCTCCGTCCCATTGAATGGGAGAGGCCTTCCATATGTTTTCCGTGTGGGGGCAATTTAGCAGAAGATGTTCAACTGTTTCCTGTGCTGTTCCACACATCTTACATATCGGATCCCCCACCCCCGTTCTTCTATACACTGCTGCTTTCACAGGCAGAGCACCTTGAATACATTTCCAAACGAAAAACTTGATTTTGTGTTTGATGTTTAATCTCCAAAGTGTATTCCACATCTGAGCTAAATGCGAATCACTTACTATATAGCTAGAGCTAGCTTCTCCCTGATTGCACCTATCCCTCTTTCTGTGTTGCTTCATCAGAAACTTATACCCAGAATTGACAGTGTACATCCCTCCCTCCTTTGGTTGCCAGTAAAAGCTATCCTCCCTATCAGCCAGGCTTAGAGGAATAGCTAAGATTTTCTGAGCATCACTTCTATTGAAGTATCTGAATATAATATTTCTGTTCCACCTATGCTGACTGATAAGCTCCTCCACCTTTTCCAGCTCACAATGAATTCCTCGACTAGTAGTTGGCTTCCCTGTCTCAGAGTCTGGGATCCACTTGTGTCTCCAAATATTTGTACTCCTTCCATTTCCTATCCTTCTGATCATACCAGCAGTGATTAAACTTCTAGCCCCCATAAGTCCTTGCCAAATCCATGATGCATTTTTGGCGAGATTACACTGCAGAATGGGTTCCTGTGGAGAATATCTGGATTTCAACACCTTACTAACCAACAGATTTGGTTTAGTAAGTATCCTCCAAACTTGTTTTCCTAACAGCGCTTGATTGAAAGCTTCAATATCCTTAAATCCTAATCCTCCTGCACTTTTAGCCCTTGCCAATCTTTCCCAAGACAACCAGTGCATTTTGTTCTTGCCATTAGCTTCACCCCACCAAAAATTGGCCATCAAAGCACAGATATCTTTGCACAGCCTTCTGGACAACTTGAAACTAGACATCACGTATGTAGGCATTGCCATTACCACAGCTTTCAGAAGCACTTCCTTACCTGCTGGACTCAGAAGTTTGTTCTTCCAATTCTGGCATCTTTTCCTTATATTGTCCCTCACAAAACCAAAGATCTGCTCTTTAGACCTTGAAACTACCATTGGAAGCCCCAGGTATTTGCCTTGTTTAGCCTCTACCATTCCTCCTAAGGTCAGGCATACCTCCTTCTTCAGCTCATCATCCATATTTTTGCTAAAGAAAACTGCTGATTTGTCTAGGTTGACTAATTGCCCCGAGGCCTTTTCATATGTTTTCAACACCTTCATGATTTCCACGGCCTCATTCTTGTTAGCCTTGCAAAAAATGATAGAATCATCCGCAAAAAACAAATGTGTTAACACTGGGCCATTTCTGCTGATTTTGAGCCCCTGGATTCTTTTACTTTCCTCCGCCCTTTTTAGCAAGTTTGAGAAGCCCTCTGAACAGATAAGAAACAGATATGGAGACAAGGGATCTCCCTGTCTTATCCCTCTTTCTGGTGTCACAAAGCCTTTGATCTCTCCGTTACAGTTGAAGGAGTAGCTCACTGTCTTCAAACAACTATGGATCCAGTTTATCCATTTAGAGCAGAAGCCCATCTTTTCCATCATATCCATCAAGCATTGCCACTCCACCCTATCATAAGCCTTTGCCATGTCCAGTTTGATAGCCATGTAGCCCTCTTTACCTTGTCTTTTATTTTTAAGAAAATGCATGTACTCATGAGCTATGATCACATTATCTAAAATCTGTCTTTCAGGTATGAAGGCAGATTGAGTTTTGCTAATGCACAGATCCAGAACAAACTTCAGTCTATTAGCCAAGATTTTTGATATGATTTTATAGAGCACACTACATAGACTGATAGGCCTGAAATTTTTCAGATTGGTTGGGTGCAGAATTTTGGGAATAAGGGATATCACCGTATGGTTAACTGATTTGAGCATGTGACCTGAGTGAAAAAAAGCTTTAATAGCTGGAATGATGTCACTTTTAATGGAATTCCAAAATTTCTGAAAAAACAAAGGTGACATTCCATCTTGTCCAGGAGCTTTTTCTGGGTTCATAGAGAACAAAGCCTCACGGATTTCATCCTCCATTACTTCCTTGGTTAGCTTAGCATTCATCTCCTGAGTAATATAGTGAGGAATCCCCTCTAAAATTTCTGTCGTTTCCCCCTTCCCTCCACTCATAAACAGGTCCTTAAAGTACTCAGAAAGTTCAGTCACTACCTCCTCTTCATTAGCTGTCCAAGATCCGTCCTCTCTTTGTAACCTGTTCAATCTATTACTGACTCGCCTCCCCTTGACTGAGGAGTGAAAAAATCTAGTATTTTTATCCCCCTCTCTCAGCCAGCTGATTCTGGACTTCTGACTCCAGAAGACTTCTTCCTCCTTGTAGGCCTTAGCCAACTTTCTTTTGAGATCCTGGAGCTCCTCTTTTTTGTTCACAACAACTGCATTCCTAGTTTTCTCCAAATCCTGCTTAAGGCCCTCAATTTTACTCCTAGAGTTAGCTTGGACAGTATTTTTCCATTTTAAGAGTTCAATTCTGCAGTTCCTAATCTTTCTAGTAACTTTAAACATCTTAGAACCCTGTTCCTCTCTATTCCAGGCTTGCTCCACCACTTGCTGAATCCCCTCCTTTTGGAGCCATCTCTTGTCAAAGTAAAACCTCTTTTTTTTTTTTCCTATCCCTGGATTGGTGTCTAATAAAAGCATTGAATGGTCAGAAGCAAGAGTCTCAATGTGTTGACACTTAGCACTCTCAAAGTCATGAAACCAATCCATACTACCCAAAGCTCTATCTAGTCTTTGACGAACTTCCCCTTCATTGTCCCAGTGATTACTCCAGGTCCAAGGGTGGCCTTCAAAACCAATATCCACTAGTCTGTTCAACTCAATGAATTGTCTAAAGTCCCTCAAACTTCTCTCCTCCCTAAACACACCCCCCCACTTTTCCTCATTGGACAAAATGTCATTAAAATCTCCAGAGATCAGGTATCTTGATCCCCACAATCTACTTCTATCAGTAAGCACCCTCCATTGTTCCTTCCTGATTCTATGCTCACAACTAGCATACACTCCAATGAACCACCAAGCCGCCTGAGAATCATTACCTTCGATCTTGGCTTCTATCGTAAAGGCAGTAGTAGTCACCTCTACAATTTGTGTATCCTTAGTCCATAGCAGGGCCATCCCCCCTGCTCTATTCATAGCTTCCACAGTCACATTGTTATCTAGCCTTAAGCTTCTAGTAATTCTATCAATGACAGGCTTCCTATTCTTAGTCTCACTTAGGAAAATAATATTTGGAGAGGAGAGGTTATTCACCTCCCTCAGCTGGGGAACTGTCAAGGGACTCCCCACCCCTTGGCAGTTCCACACCACAACTCTCATTGACACCTGGAGGTCCCTTTTAGGAAGGACCTCTCCTCCTTTTCCGTAGCTCCCTCAATATACAGCTCCTCCAAATGTTTGGTTTTTTTCCACTGACTCATATCCTGGTATGCTTCCTCCATCACTTCATCTCTAGGTAGGATCTTCCTCTTTCCCGCGTTCACCTGAATATTATCATTACCTTGAATCATCTGCAAAGGCCTTCTGGTTCTAGCTGGAGTCTTTAATTTCCTAAAAGATCTCCTTGTCTGTCTGTCCAGCAACCCCACCATCTTATTTTCACCTTGAGTTTCCTGGCTAACAATTACAAGCGCTGAGTTTTCCTCTAAGACCCTAGCCTCCTGTATGTGATTGTGCACTACTTCAACTACATCTTCCTCCATCTCTTCCTCTACGTGAGGAAGTTGGGAGGCTTCCCCTACGTGATTAACCAGAGGTAGTTCTACTTTCTCCTTATCACCTATCACCTGCTCCTCCTTCCTAATATTATAGACTACCTTGAGAGACTCCACCTGAGAGGAAGGTCCTCCCAACCCCTCCATTCTATCTTCCTCCCCTGCTTTGTCCCTATCCTGGTTACTACCTCCCCCACTATCAGAGGCCTTGAGGACCTCCTGCAAACTCTGGCTTCTAGACATATTATTTTTCTCCTGTTCAACCAGCTCCCCCTTCCTAAAGACCCAGTAACGTCTATCACTTTGCTCAGAGACTCTTGCATTTCTCTTCTGAGGGGAGAACTTAGCATTCCCTGCTCTCATCCAGGGACCGTACTGATTCTCATCAGTGCTCCCTCCTAGCAAACTCCTTACATTGCAAGACCTTTCACTATGCCCCACAATACCGCAATTATAACAGAAATCCGGACACCTTTCATACTTGAAAGCTATCCATTTGCCAGTTCCTGCTATTCTGACCACAGTACCTCTAAGAAGGGGTTTAGATAGGTCGACCATGACCAAGACCTTTAGGTGCCTACCCTCTTTACCCCCCACCTGGGGGATAACGACCTCTCTAACTTCCTTAAACACACCCCCTATCTTTCTTCCAATTTCCCTAGACAGCCAATGGACAGGCAGATTCCAGAGCTGCACCCAGAGAGGTGCCGTCACAAAGGCTTTATAGTCATCTTCAATGCCTTCAACCCATCTTCTGAGAACTAGCATCTGATTATCTATAACCCAAGGCCCTCCCTCCACTATTCTATCTTTGTCTTCAGAGCTGGGTAAGTTAAACTGAAAAACATTTGGTCCCAGTTCCACCACTGACAGATTCCTGGGATACCCCCAGGCAACAGCCACAAAGTTTTTGATACCAGTGAAGTTAATCACTTTTTCTCCTAAGACTCTCCCAATGATACTGTTTTCACAAGCTCTCACGCCAGTTTGAAAGTCTTCCCCCTCCAGCGTAAGTCCTACCAGCTCATTCCCTTCAAGGGAGAACTTCTGTAATATATCTGACAGCTCTCCCTCCATGGAAAGACTCAGCAAAAAAACAGAAGGAAAAACCACTCTAAACCCAGAAGATGAACCAGTACCAAGGCGTAAAAAAAGAAAGATGAACCAAAAAGAAGAACAAACGAAAACACTAATAACAGAATCGCACTGAAGGAAAAAGAAAAACTTGCAGAAAGAAACTGACCACAACAGATAGAAGATCGATACTCACTTGTACACTTAACAGACAGAGAAAACAGAGCACTGGCTATCAAGGTCCAGACGGTATCTTATCATAGTTGAAGATAGCGACACTTGAACTCCCTTCCTTCATGCACTGGCTTGCTTAAACAAAGAGTAGCTGCCATTAACCTTTCATTAAAAATCCCTCGTACAAGTACTGATGATAAACCATGATCCGGAAGTGCGGGAGAAAGACATTTTTGAAAAGGTTTGAAAAAAGCTAACTTTCCCACCAAAGAGGTGGGAGGGCTCTTATCCCAAGAGAGAGAACAGCTACTTTAGAGAGAGAAAGCCTCTACTCTTAGAGAGAGGAAGGCTCCTTAGATAATTACTACCAGGTGGAAAACTTGCTCATTTTTTTTCCACCCCAAGCCGATACTAGTTAAAATATATTGCAGCAGAACCGATGAATGTCTTCCTTTAAGGGATCGGGGATCCGGAACGGTTTTATGCATTTGAACAAAATGTGCATGTATTTGTTCAGAATGTAAATCAATTTGAACAAAATGTAAATTTATCTCTTTTTTTTTTTTTTGTCTCGTGCCCGTCCTTGAAATCGATGTACAACTTATAATTTGAGCCGTGAAAATTTTCTTAAGCAATCAAGGTCGTAAAATGTTCAGAAACGATTCCTGCCCCAAATTCTTTCTGAAGGACGAGGTGAATACCCAATTTGGATAAAGATTCCATCTCAACATGCTTAATTAGAGCCCAAATGGCAACCTATTTGTAAACTGTAAAACAATGCCCTTATCAATCTTTTGCCACAACACCCAAAGCTCGCAGCAATGCTAGTGTCACAATCCCACCACTATCCACAAAGCCGAAGAACCAACCCCACCTAGCATGACTTTTTTCTCTGTCAAGAGACAGAAACACACACACCCAACACACACACCCAATTAGATTAGAAACACTCAAGAGTTAATGACGGAAAGACCCAATTAAGAGTAATATAAGGGAAACCCACAAAAACCCATGTCCAGTCAATTGGTAACTGAACGAGAACCCTATGGGCCTTAAACCCAGGTTGAAGAACCCACATCCAACCGATGTGGGAACGAAACCCCCTCCCCCTCCCGAGCACACCCTCACCAAGTAAATGATTTTTTTTCTGTCAAGAGGCAGAAACATACATACCCAATTAAATTAGAAACACTCAGGAGTTAACAGCAAAAAGACCCAATTAAGAGTAACTAAGACAGACCCACAAAAAAACCACGTCCAACCCACCTAGCATGGCTGGATTGCCCTTTTGAGGAAAAACGCAAACCCAGTTGTACGCTGGTAGCCACCCACTTTATTTGATGGAAGAACCACAGTCGAAAGGTACTCGCCTCCTGAAGACTGAAGAGTTAACGCATACGCCCCACCAACTACGCATAGTCTCCTTAATAATTTCCATGATGTTGTAGTGTAGCGGACAAGGTAGCTTCGCCTTTCAAGATTCCGTTGCTGTCTCTCTTCTTTCTATTGAATTTCCATCATTGCTCATGCTTTAGTTTCTTGTAATTAGCTACTCCTTTCTTTTTCTTTTTGACTGACTTTAATGGCTCCACTCCATTTTTTTTCTTCTTTTTTTTTTTGGCTGCAGTTTCTTGGTTATGAGTAAGAATTTTCTTCGTATTTTGTTCTTAACTTTCTCACACGATTTTGACAATTCTTCTATAGTAAGTTATTATATAAAAATGACAAACATTGATAGGGCTTTATAATGTGGATAATGTCTTTCTGTCTCCTTTTTTATGCTGTTTCTAGGAAATAGTATGTTATGATCACTAAGAAAAATTTGTGCCTCTGTTTCGCCATTTGCTTTCGAAATTGCTCTTCCAGAATACAGTATTAAGTAGCTCAAGTAACGCACCTTATCACATTTGAGTCCAAATTATGACTCAATAATAGTTAATTTTAATAGTGAATTTCAATTCATTAGCTCAAGTGGCGGCTTCCTACTAGGATTTGGAAAAAAAAAAAAAATTGAACTACTACAACTTTTATAGCCTATGACTCGTTAAATTCAGGAAAAACAAATCTAACTATATATATGTCTCAAATTTATCTTTTTCATAACAAAATCCCTATATAAAAATCTTCTTTACAAGGATAAATTCTCACTAACTATAGTCAATATATTTATTTAGTCCTTGCAGATATGTAGGAAAATTTTCCCATAAATTAATTATTCTTGGACAAGTAAAACTGCGAAAGGACAGATTCATTTGTAAGCTCCAGCTTCCGGTAACTAAACTCCCATTTATTCCACATATATCATTACAATGAGGTAAAAAGTAAGACCCCATAATACCAAATGCTAAGATGATATGGTAAATCATAACAAATATCATGCATCTTGTATGAAGCGATTTGAGAAAATCGGTACGTTGTAAATTCAATTCGACGATGAAAGGTGAATATAATCTAGAAAAAAAGGGCAAACTTCAAAAGAAAAAATTGAACAGATAATTATAGAGTGAAACATGTGCCATCTTCAATATTATTGGTCGATGGTAGAGTTAGTGTCATGCTTTCCTACCAATTCGAATTCGAACCTCTCTTAGGACATTCACCCATCACACAACGCTTGCCTAGTGCATCTTACCCCTCCATGTGGCTGGCGGGTTATTGTACGAGGTGGAATTTACCCAATACATCTTACCCCTCTGTGCGGTTGACAAATTATTGCATGGGATGGGGTTTATCCAATGCGCACTCTCAGATAGCGGTAGCTGGTTTCCTTGTTAAAAAAAAAAAAAAAAAAAAGCTTCAATATTAGGTTGAGTATAATCTATAGCATACATAATTTCCGGCAAGATGTAGGAGAATGGTGGCTGACTACATTCCGAGTTGGTGTGTTACTATCATTCATTTTACACAGTAGAAAGAAGAAAAATAGAAACACAAAATTATGATTTGACGTTGTTGAGCGTATCTAATTTTTTTTTTTTTTTTTTACACATTACAATAAACTAACAGAAAAATTAGACATGATAAGATGGTGGTGATTGGATTTGGCTACGTGGTTAAGGGTTTACGTCAATTGTCTTATCCTGAGCATTAAAAAAAAATTTAGCCATCTCCAATATTTTCATTCCCACTTCTTTCTTCACATCCAATCTTGTCTCCAAAATCAGGAAAAAAAAGAAAAAAGAAAAAAGAAAAGCTTTCCTTGATATATCGATTAAAAGTTTGAAAACTAGAAAACACAAGCTGACAGGGTATAGTTCAAATATCATCAGTCACAGCAAATTCAACTTTTTATCAGCACATCTGAGAGTGGAGGGACAGGGCAGCAACCCTAATTCAATTAATCAAATTGATATACCTGCCAACCACCTAATAACGTTCAGACTAATAAAATTAAGGCTTTTTCTGTTATGTACCATGAGAACACAAAATGGGAGATGAGCCCAATATAAAATTACAACATTGTCATGGTACGGTACAAACTCAAAAATTTAAAACTAATATAATTTATACTTTTAATCTTTAAAAAAAAGAATTACTAAAAATGAAATACCCAGGTAAAAAAAATTTTTGATCCTTGGAAAAAAAGAAAAGAATTTTGAAAAAAATTGCCTTGTCTAAAAAAAATTAAATTGGCTCTATCCAAAAAAGCAATTCAAATTGCGGTGGAAATTCTTTTATTTCAATAAATGACAGGATATTGACTTCAGATATAACGGGATGAAAGCTAGGAGGCCTAAAAGTAAAACTGTACACTTCAAAGCTAGGAACAGCAAACGATCGAAGAAAACAACTGAGGTCATTCCAGTTTCCTCCGAGTTCAAACATTATTTATTATTTACTTCTTTTCTCCTTTTTGAATAACTAACATAATCAAAAGTAATATTTATCCATCCATCAAATTATCTTTAAAAAATAAAATTGCATTATTTCACAAGGAAAAAAATAATTTTGAAAGGATTGAAGAATAGAATAGCATAAGTGAATTTTTCCTTGAGTTGCTTATTACAATATATATATATAGAATTAAATTTATCCTATCTTTAGTAAAGTTGAAATTATAAGGTCAAGAGTAATAAAAGAATTTTGTTTCATCTTCAATAAAATTGAAAATATAAGGTCGAGAGTAATGGTACGGGCAGTGGTGGTTGGCTACATTTTTATGGATTAAAATACACAATTTCTTTATGTTGTTTGAAGATGTATTATGTTGCATAAGACGATTCTAATTGGTAAAAAGAGCCGCCTTTCGTCCCATCTAGTCCTAGTCGCTGGAATTCCACAACTGGAGAAAGAGGGGAAAAAAAACAAAAGAAAGAAAGAAGTGATCATGTTTATAACAGGTTGTGTGCTAACACTAACTTGGTTAGTGTGGTGCCTTATTTATAACAGGTTGTTGATAAATTTTATTTAAACTCCGTGTTTTGTAATTTGTAACTTAATCAAGTTATTAGTAGTTCATTGGAACTTCAATTGTTATGTCCAGGCTAGCTAGCTCAATAAAACTTTTGAAGTTTTATTAAATTACTGGTTTAAAATACATAGGCCAAGTTATTAGTAGCTCATGGACCCTAAGTTTTCCTTCTCCATATGCTGATTTATGCTTCTGTCTTCCACAGTTTTCACACTTATATGTGCTGTTATTAACAAAACAATAACATTGAACTAATTAAGTTTTGGAGGTGGGATGCCTTTCACTTGATCATTATTTCAACATCAGAAAGTTAATTTATTGGGTTCTAATTTCTGATGATTCTCCTGTTTAATTTGTTGTTTTCCTTTTCTTTTGGAATGCCATGGTTGACGATCCTAAGAGTCGTCACTGGCATTCCATAGAATTTATGAAATATAAGTACAAAATCCTAAGAGTTACAACCATGATTCTTATTATCTAAGTAAAGTTGTTGAAAAAAACTCAAAAGGATAAAACATTAAGATATCTAATATAACATAAGTTTAGCAGCAAACCTTACATTTGCTGTTTCATTTTTAATTGTCATATTGAGATCGCTGGCATGAAGGCACTTGTGTGTTTAAGACTCATTTATTCTTCAATTTTTTATTTCAGTAGCATAAAGACAACACTACTATTTTTTATTTTTTTGCCTTTTTATACTTCTCAATGATTTACTTTAGTATTTTCTCTCTTTTATGGCCAATAAATGCTGAAGATAATGTCTTGGAAAGTTACATTTTCTATCATATTGCATAATTTTTCATATTTCAGTTAACATGACTTTCCATGTAAAAAAATTTTATTAGCTAACTGTTAGTTTAACCCTCACTCTTAAGATACTAAAGTACATTTTAAGCAATGCCATTGAATAACTGACATAGTCATAATATTCTAATATTTTATAAATTAGTCACTTAGTACAAGGGGTGGCAATGGGGCAGGGGACACCTCCCCCAACCCCCGCCCCGCTTCCCCTGTGGGGGCACCCGTGGGGTTAAAAAAATTTTATTATATAATTTCATTATAATTAAATTTAAGCAAATAATCAAGTATTAAAATATCAACACATCACCAAATTATTATTTATTGTAACTTCACAAGTGAAACTCATAAAAATAATTAAACAAAGGTTATTTGAATACAATCTAATATAATAAAACAAATATAACTAAAATAATCAAGTTTTCACTTTTGATACAAATACAATCACTAAATTATTATTGTGTTTTTTTAGAAAAAAAAGTGTTATTGTATTAAGTGTAGTTAGGAATTTAACATAAACGTATTAATAAATTTAGTATAAATAATTAATAATTTTTATTAATAGACACGTATAATTAGTAGTATAATTGATAATATCATTATATGTATATAGTTATGTACATATAAATATATATATTTCAAACGGGTGGCGGGGCGGGGAGTGGGGCGGGGGAGTATACCCCCGTCCCCCGCCCCGTTTCTAAACGGGGGAAAAATTCCCGCCCCCATCCCAATGACTAGGGGTGCAAACGAACCGAACTCGAGTTAATTTTGTGAAGCTCGAACTCGAGCTCGAGCTCGACGAGCTCAAAATATCAAACTCGAGCTCGAGCTCGACTCAAATTCGAATTGAGCTCGAGCTCGAGCTTAAAAAATAAAAAAATAATTATTATTATTTTATTTTTAAAAAATAAAAAAAAATAATTATTTATTTTTAAAAATGAATAAAACAATAATTTTTTTAATAAATAATAAAATATTAGAGATATATATGTAATTTTACTATTAAAATAAAAAATAAATATATAACGAGTTTAATGTTTTTGAACTCGAGCTCGAGTTCGAGATCGACTTAATTAGCTCGAGCTCGACTCGAGCTCGATATTGACGAGTTCGAGTCGAGCTCATATTCGAGCCGCTCGTGATCGGCTCGCGAGCGGCTCGATTCGCAAAACATCCCTACCAATGACCCCCGCGAGGCGGGTGCTCGTCCCCATTGTCATCCCTACTTAATACTCATAAAATCAATATAGTTTAATAAAGATGTTTTTTTTCTCCATGAAAGAGGTTATAAATTAAAAAAAATTAACATTTCTTATACATATTTGACTGGTTTGGTGTGCACTGTACACACTGAAGATTGACAATTATTGATTTTAGTATATTATAAAAGATATTAACAAAATTGTATCAACTATACAATTAAAAACATTTATTTAGATTCATAGATGACAAGTGTCGAGTCTGTGCAATAATAAATACCTATTCAAATAAAATATAAATTTTGTATATAGTGGTAGGTATGGTCGAATCTACAGGGACTAAGAAAAAATCTGTCACTTTCCAAGTAAATACTAATTGGGGGTTTTGGAAAATTAAAATTAAAATAAATAATTGGTGCAAATAAAAACAATTAAACTAAAGCAAATTAAATTTAAATTAAGAATAAGCAAGCACTAGCTAAGGATATAACTCCGAAAGTGATTCATACAACTGATCATCGATGTAAGAATTATTTCATCTATTCATTAATAAACAGGTTATAGTTGTCAAATAAGCGATGACAACCAACTTTTTCTGAGTGTATCGATAGTTAAGGTATGCCTGTTAACTATTTCCTAATCAAGAAATAACCCTAAGTAAGCCTGTAGAATTTAATTTTTTGATTGCATTAGAAACTAGAAAAACCCTATTCTAATTAATAAACACACTACCAAAGTTTATTTAAACTAGATTATATGTTTTCCTAACATGAAACAAATCACGCACCTAATTTAAAACAATTAAACAATTACGAATTTAACTATCTTAACTGGTATTAGTTTGTTAAGTTGAATTAAATATCGGGGTCTTTGATATTCAAATATTATAATAATCATGAGAAATTAAATTAGAAAATATATGAATACTAACGAATAAAGAAATTAATAAAAACTATTAGATTTCACATATATGGATGAACCAAATCCTTTGTTATTCTTTGACTAGAAAAGAAAATTAGTTACTTTCAATTGAAACTACCATGCGTGTAAATCCTGCATCATCGGATTTGACAGCAATTCTTGGAAAATCACTCTTTTTATCACTTTTTGCTTCATCTCCCTATAATTAGCACCAAATATCAAATATAAGTAAAATCTATCTAATAATACAATGTTTAGCAAATATCAATGGAAAATAATCATAAATTAAATAGTAATTTTGCATCCTATCAATAGACATTTTACTTTGACTCTTTAGAAATCTTTTTTTTTTTTACTCTTTAGAAATCTTTTTTTTTAGTTACATTTTGATTATATATGTTTTGAGATTTTCTTCAAATTTTAGTTTGGAAGAAGTTCAAATCCTTTCGACTTTTTATTTTTGTGATACAAAATATGAAAAATGTCTGATAGAAAATTGTTTTGTATTAAGTTAATTTTATTTGTCCATCTACCCCTTTTTATTATTCTGAATAGTTTCTCAATGAATTTTGTGATTTTACTGGTTTATTTTCTATATTATGCTCAACTATTTGGTCACCATATAAAGTACAACATCATTTGGTCGAAAAAGCATTGAAATACTATTCAATTAAAAAAGAGGTTTTTGGGGGGGGAGGGGGGGAATAAATTCTACTTTCGGTGTTAGTAGGTGGAAATTAAAGGATTTGAAGATAACTAAAGGATTTCTCGGATGCTTTCTGCGTTTCATGTATAATTAGTCATGTGTGTTCACACTAATAAATAACCACAATCATATTACAAATTAATAACTGAATGAGGCTGGTAGAGAGCGTTGCTGTTGCATGCACTGAGCTGGCCAGCTCCACCTCATAGGCCATAGCCATCTTTGCATTATTTTGAAGCCCACAACTGCATTTGCAGTCTCACCACCAAACTCCACCACTTGCAGATTCCCTTCTTTAAAATATGGTGTCTTGGTGCACTAATTGATTTCTTTGTAACTTTAGAACATCTTGTCATTAATTAATTTATTGATCTCCTTCAATTTACCAAGGTGTGTGTTTTTGTAAAGATTAGGTTGAAGTAACTATACCTATTATTGAATCCAAGGGTTTACCAATAAATCATTAACAGGGCCACAGTGCTAAAGGCTGCATTTCGGCATTAATAGGTGCACAAGCACTGGTGTTCTGAAATTTGAAGATAATTTATACTAACCCTTTGGGTGCCTTTCTGCTTCTTGCCTACTAAGTATAATTTTGTATTCTTAACTAGTTTCAGCTACTCTCGGTTAGCTTTCACAAAAGAATTCGGCACCCTGAATTGAGCTTAGGTCTTGAGTTGCATTTTCTGTTCCACCCCGGAGAAATTAACTTTCATCTGCATCACACATTGCTGGAAAACACATAGCTAGCTTCCATTTGATTCAGAACTGTCATTTTTGTTTTGAGGTGGGGTATTCTTTATTCAAAGTAGATTCTCATTCTCTATACCGAAAATTTGGTCAGAAGGGGGGCAAAAAAAATGCAGAAATTAGTTCCACAGAAGGGGGAGGTAATATATGTCAGCAGAAGCTGCAAAAGACTTTGCAGTAGTAGTTTTATTTCTTCGTCAATGAAAGCAACAATGTCCAGTCCAACCGCGTTTTAACTTTATTCCTTCCCCTGTTAAATAATTTGACATCATTGCTCTGGCACGATGCTGCGGTAGTCACTCCTTTTATCTTCATCCGACCGAAGGACCCACAGTTGAAAGAAGGTCCTGAAGACTGATACCAATTGCAGTGTCTTCTTAATAGCTTCCATGATTTTGTATTGTAGCAGGTAAGGCAGCTTCGTCTTTCACAATCATGTTTCTTGCTTTAGTTTCTTCTAGTTGGTTAGTTCTTTCTTTTTCTTTTTGACGCGGTTTTTCTTTGTGATGAGCACTGCACCATATAGCATCGAAGTTCATCACCTTATGAATCTATAACCTCCTCTTCCTTCTTCCTTCTTCCTTCTTCCTTTCAAGATACTACAAGTGGACCGTCCTATAAACCAGAAACCGCCTTCCCGGACATTCTGAAGTGAGAAAGAAAGACTGAAAATGGCAGAAACGGTTCTCTCTTTTGTGCTGGATCAACTCTCAACTTTTCTGCGCGAGGAGGGACGGCTATTGGGAGGGCTTCGGCAAGAAGTCCAATTCATCGGGGATGAGTTGGGGCACATGAGAGCTTTCCTGAGAGAGGCAGAAGCAAAAGAAGAAGATGCTCTACCCAGGCTCCAAGAATGGATCAAGCAAGTGCGAGAGGCTGCTTATGACACTGAAGACATTCTTGATGAATTTGTAGCTCGATTTGCTCGGCATCACGCAACAGGATTCTACGGCTCTGCTCGGAGAATTTTCAGCTCCATCAAGAATTTGAGAGCTCGCCATCGAGTTGCTAGCGAAATACAAAGCATCAAGTCCAGAATCAAAAGTATTTCTGAAGGTCATCAAAGATACCAATCCGAATATGGTACCTCTGCCCAAGCGTCGAACTCACTTTCTGCTGTGAACAACACAACATGGCGCTATAGCAGAGATGATGCACTGCTTGTGGAAGAAGATAAATTAGTTGGCATTGACCAGCCCAAGAAACATCTAATTTCTCTGCTCCTCCAAGGGGATGATTACCAACTGAAAGTTGTTTCAGTGGTTGGTATGGGAGGCCTCGGCAAAACTACCCTAGTGAAAAAAGTCCATGAGGACCTTGAAGTGAGAAGGCATTTCCCAGTTCGTGCTTGGGTAACTGTCTCTCAAACATGTGACTTTCAGTACCTCCTAAAAGACTTGATTCGGCAGTTGCACAAGGAAGGGAAGAAACCAGTCCTACAATGGATCGAGTCCATGACTACCACCGAGCTGAAAGAATTTATCAAAGATTTTCTTCAACAAGCTGGAAGGTATGCAATTGTTTTTGATGATGTATGGGACGTTGAATTTTGGAATACCATCAAATTTGCACTGCCCGAGAGTAGCCACGGCAACCGTGTCATGCTAACAACTCGAAGAGCTGATGTGGCCTCTGCCTCTTGCATTGAATCTCGGCGTTTTGTCTACAGAATAGAGCCACTATCTGTTGAGGATTCGAGGACCCTGTTTTGCAACAAGATCTTTAACGGTGGTAATTGCCCTGGCCATTTGATGGATGTTGCCAAAGGTATATTGGACAAATGTGAGGGCTTGCCCCTTGCGATTCTTGCAATCAGCGGGCTTTTGGCTTCGAAAGATGTAAACAGAATAGATGAATGGGAGATGGTTCGACGCAGTCTTGGGGGTGAATTAGAAGGCACGGGTAAGTTGGACAGAGTTAAAAAGATACTCTCTCTCAGTTATAGCGACCTGCCTTGGCATCTAAAGACATGTCTGTTGTACACAAGTATCTTACCAGAGGGTCATGAAATAAGATGCCTAAGACTCGTTAATTTGTGGATTGCTGAAAGGTTTGTAGAATGGAGAGAAGGAATGAGTATTGAAGATGTAGCTTTGGGTTATCTCAGTGAACTCATCAATAGAAGCCTAATTCAAGTGACTCGTGTATTTTATGAAGGAATGCCTGGAAATTGCCGAGTCCATGATCTATTGCGAGAAATTATCATTTCCAAGTCAAGAGAACAAAACATGGTCACAATTACTACTGGACAACCAACAAGGTGGCCGTCCGAGAAGGTACGCCGTCTAATAGTCCATACTAGTAGTAGTAACAACACCCAGCACCACCAGCAAATGCAAAATTATTGCTTTGATCACCTTCGGTCGTTCGTTACAATTGGATCCACGAACCCATCACTGTCCAGAATGTTGTTATCTAAAGTTTCAGGGAGTAGCAAGTTGTTAAAGGTTTTGGATTTGAGAGGTCAAGAGACACTGACGGAGATACCAAATGAGATTTTCAACTTGTTTCATCTCAAGCTTCTAGACCTATATGATACAAGAGTGGAGAGAGTCCCAAAAGCCATTGGAAAGCTTCAACATTTGGAGTATTTGAATTTGGGAATCACTGAAGTTAGGGAATTACCTATGGAAATCCTAAAGCTGCAAAAACTTCGGGTTCTCAGAGTATATCAACTAGTTGATTCTTCCGATGATGATTATGGATATCACGGATTTAAAGCTCCCTCGAATATGGGAGGGCTTCTTGCCCTAGAAATATTTGGTTGCATAGATGCTAGTAGTGGATCTATAATCATTAAGGAGATAGGAAAGCTGACCCAATTAAGAGAATTACGTATTACTAAGCTAAGAAGAGAAGATGGAAAAGAGCTCTGCTCCTCCCTTGCCAACCTCACCAGTCTTCGGGAATTAAGGGTTGATTCAATTGGAAAAGGTGATGATCATGAGATAATCGATCTAAATCATCATCATCCTTCTCTTGTTTCTTCTTCTTCTTCTTCTTCGTTTCTTCAATCTCTTCGTATGCTGCTTTTGTGTGGCCGCTTAGAAAAGATGCCACAATGTGTAGCTCATCTTCACGGCTTGCAACGAATAGATTTGAATTGGAGCGGGTTAAGGGGTGAGGAGGATCCGCTTGAATCCCTCCAACATTTGCCCAATTTGGGTGAAATTAATTTCTGTGGGTCTTACCAGGGAGAAGGGTTGTGTTTCAAGGCTGGGGGGTTCCTAAATCTGAAGCAGATGCACCTAAAGAGAATGGAAGGGTTGAGATGGATGAGAGTGGAGGAGGGTGCATTGCGTCGTCTACAAACACTATTTCTGCAACAACTTCCATTACTGGAGGAGTTGCCTGTGGGTATTCAGCACTTGAGCCATCTTCAACGACTGTCTCTGTATGAGTTGAGTTCTCAATTGAGAGAGAAGGTGTTAGAGAATCAGAAGGAAGAAAGTGAGGAGTACAGAAGAATCGCACACATTCCTGAAATTCTCATTGGGTACTATACAGATGATAGGAAATGGAGACGCTGCAACCTGTGGGCGGAGAAGGAGAAAACATAATCTTTCCAAGCAGCAGCAGCAGCAGTCGTGGCTCCCTTTCTCTAGTTTGTGGAGAACACTGCTTCCTCTCCTTTTGTTTTTTAGTTTTTATTTTTTATTAGTAATTTTTCTTCCCTTCGATGTCCCTGAGAAAGCTCATCATCTTCTGTGTTTTACATTCTTATTTATTCTATGTATAATGCGTGATGTTTTTTTAATGTACTGTAATAGAGTATTATTCTTTATCTTTGTGTTTTTTGATCTTTTCTATATTTTGTTTAGCAAATGATGAAGAGGTAGGCATGTTAAATAAAAGTGTATTAATAATATCTACAAGAAAATTTTTATTAAAATCTCCAAATAATAACTTTCAGATTTTGGTGAGAGAGAATACATAATCCCAATTTGCCCTGAGTGTTCGTGGACTAGACCGGTTGGATATCAGATAAAGTTCAGTTCATGTGTTTTATTCGTGCATGGTACTATAAATTCTACTCCCTTAGTTATTGGTTTCAGCATTGTTAAACCTTTCATCTGGATGGAAATCTTGTGCTCTCGTACAACTGCATGTCACTTGGGATCAAATTCATATGTTTATAGTCGTTCTACTTCAAATACAGCTGCATGTTCAGTGATTTTGACCATTGTTGTACATTTCATTCGTAAAGGTCCTTTTTTGCAGTGATTATACGAGTGTAGGGATCCTTCTGCTGTGGAGAAAACTAGAAGAGTATGAGCGCCCATTGGAAATGCAGTATGATCTGCGGATGCTTTGACCTGAGTATGATCTGCGGATGCTTTGACCTGAGTATGAGCGCCCATGGGCTAATTGGTTCTACTTAGCTCCTTTGACCTGAGTGTTCGTGGACTAGACCTGCCCTGCTTTGGCTGATTAAATAGAGTTGAAATTCTTAGGTAATCAGAAACCAGTTAAAGAATAAAAGAAAAAGGGAGACAACAATTATTTGTAGACAATACGTATATTATTTTTTAGAATATGATGGTCGGTTCAATTGAATTGAAAAGGACAATGACCAAGTAACAAATGTTATCTGTGGTTTGACATTTAACCATTCCCTTTCTTTTTTTTCCCTTTCTAAAGTTTAGAATCTTTATTTTGATATTCTAAACATTTATAAACTCTATGAATTGATTAAATTATCAACTGAGGTCAATTGGACAAAGTTGTCCCCTTAAAAGTTGTACAAGTCAATTCCTGCTTAGCTTTATGCATTTACAATTTTTTTGTATGTAACTAGACTTAATATATCCGGAGTGGAGTGGGGCCTCCTCTCCCGGGCCGCAGGGGATTAGTCGGGCCCCGTAAAGATTGATCCGGACACTCCTGTGTCGAAAAAAAAAAACTAGACTTCATAATTAATATGAGTTTAGTCCCTTGTTTTCTCTAATTTTTGCTTGTATCCATCTAACGTAGCACGTGTATAATCATAGTTCTAGCCAAAAACTGACAGGTGTCGAATCTATACAATAATAAAATTCTACTCACAAAAAAATTTATTTGAGTATAATGGTAAGTAAGGTCGTCTGCACAAGAATTAGGGAAAAATCTGCTTCTTTCCAAGTAAGAGCTAAAAAGGGGGTTTTGGAAGATTTAAAATTAATATAAAATACTTGACGGAAATTGATAGGTTACATTTTTATCATTAATTTTATGATTATTTTTCTCATTTATTTTACCAAATATTGCATTAATTGGTAGATTTTACATATTTTTGGTAAATGGTACTGGTTGTAGGGATTTGGAACAAAATGGGAATTAAAGTCATGATTTTTCACTAGATTTGCGGTTCTGCATGGTCACCTAAAACCAGTGTTTTGAAAATCGGACCGGATCGGCCGGTTCGATCGGTCGAACTGCGAACCGGCCATGGCACCGGTCCGGTTCCATGCTTAGGTTGATTTTGCCAGAAAACCGATCAAATCCGGTAAAAACCGTGAAACCCATTGAACCGGATTGAACCGATTTTCGAGTTTTCCCTTTTTTTTTTTTTTTTTTGCAAAATGCTTCTATCAAGATTCAAACTCAAAACCTTTGCAATAGAAGACCAATGTAATAACCATTGCACCATCACATCTTATTTGCTTTTTTTGATAATTTATTTATGTAAAACAAACATCTATATTTCATTTTTTCATTTTTCTTACAAAATCTCATTCTCTCATGACTCTTTCTTTTTAATTTTGAACTCTTTCTTTCTCTCTCATCTTTTCTTTTGTCTCTCCCTTTTTTAATCAAACCTCTTTAGTTTTAATTTATTGATGTTTTCTTCTATCTTTTAATTTTGTTTTTGTCCATTAAATTGAAAAAAGTTAAAAAAGAATTATTTTTCTTTAACCCAAATTATTTAATGCCACAACCACTCACTTTTATCTCATTTTTTGTTTCTTATCAAGTTGCATTTTTATTTTCAATTCTCTTGACTTCTTTCGAACTCCAAACTTTCTTTTTTAAATTACAATATTTAAATCTCAAATATGTAAATTAAAATTTAAGTTCACAATGTCAAATTCTCATAGACGTGAATTTTGCATAATTTCAAAATATTGTGATATTTTTGGGTTGGATTTGAGATTTTTTTGGTAGATATAATTAAAATTGAGATGCAATTTATTTGTTTTAACTTATAATTTAAAAAATTTATTTTTGAAAATCCAAATTATTCAAAAATAGTGAACTTTTCATCATATAAAGTTTTAAATTAGTCCATTGCATGTCTTATTTTGTGCATATATATATTTATATAAATTAATTTTAAAAAAAAATCATTGAACCAAGGTTGAACCAGTCCGACCGGTTGAATCTCGACCCTTTCACCTCACCGGTTCAATTGACGGTCCGGATTTTAAAACATTGCCTAAAACTCTATACGTCCGGAAAGCTCGGGAATTAGGGTGTAATTTCTAGACGCTATTTGAAGTCATATGAATAGGACGCTCCACCAAATGGATAGTGTTTTATCAGTACTAGGAAGCTAGACTATTTTGTTTATGATGATATTCCCTTTTTCGATTAAGATATGATTTGTGGAGACAATTTGACTTCAAATAGTAGTAGTAGTTTAGTTGCAGTTGATAAGTGTGTAGTTTACATGTTTTAAGTATGTTTTATTAATTAGTTTTGGTGTGTTTTACTTAGTTTTATAACTAATTAGTTAGGATTGTGGTGAAAATATACATTTTGTAGTTTGTAGTTTGAAGTGTGAAAATTGTATTTTTATGGATTTTAATGGTAAAAACTTCATGTTTTTATAGGTTTAATGATTCAATCATTAAATTGCATGAATTGAGAAGATAATTAGATGATTGCTGATGATTAGAAGTGATAAAAAAAGACTAGTTTCGGAGCTTCTCTTCTAAAGAAAAAAAAAAGAAGTGATAAAAAGAGAATATGAAGTGCAAGAGATGAAATGCAACTTAGTATACAAGAAAAAAGTTTTACAGTTTTGACACCTTTTAGTAATTCGGCTATATCTTGAGTTACAAGCATTAAATTGAGGTGATTCTTGACCATTTTGAAATTAAGAGATAGATATACGTTTGGTATAAAGACATTAAAATCCAGTTTAGTCGTTCTCATTGTCAAAAAGTCAAAATACAAAAGTGCATTTTCATGGTCAAAAGCTGAAACAGAGTTCTGACAAGTCAAGGGTATTTTGGTCATTTTTCATCTACAGAGCTCCAAATTGGATGATTCTTGATACATTGGAAAGTTAACTCAAAGCACTACAACTTTAGTGTTTTGTACAAGAGTTAGTTCAACCTCTATCATCAAGAAAATATTAGTTGTAATTGGATAAAAAAAATAGAGCAATGATGAAATTTGTCCAGAATTGAGCAACCTGCAAAAGGCAATACGTGGGATACAATACGCAACCTAAGGTCGCATTTTCGAGGTCGCGTATTCTTCAATTTCGTGTTTTTTTTTCAGCTCTCCAGCCAGAATTCGACCACGAATCCGGCCAGAATACGTCCGGATTCTGATAGTTCACTAGCAAAAAAAAAAAAAAGAAAAACATTTACCTTCCCTTCTTCTTCAGCCCCACACACACACACTTACACACACTTTACCAATCTCCTCTTATACATCATTTTCTTGCAAGAAATCATTCAACAAATATCATTAGACCTTCATAGAGCCATTTTAACCGATTAGAATTAAAGAAAAACATCTAAAAAATCGGTTGAAGGTTAGGATTCATAGTTCCTTATTCCATCAATTGGAGGTCAATTGGGGTGATTTTCATAGGACTTTTTGCATCATTTATATCACCAAACATTACTCTACCAAATTGAGGTAAATTTCTTGAACTTAATTTGGTATTTTACATTCATCATTTACATATCTTTTGAGTTTAATGTCATACTTTGAATGATGAATTTGTAATGTTATTTGTTGATTTATATAAGTTGCCTTATGCTTATTTAACATCTCTAAAGATGTTTAAATGATCAAATGTGGGAATGTGATGATCTATAAAATGTTTCAATTTATGCATATTCCTATTTTATGATTAATGTGATATTTGGTTTTGGAATGTTGTTAAGCATAATTGGATTGTTCAAATTGCTAAAATGTGACTTATTTGTTATGCTTACATATATACATTCTTTCTATGGTGACATTTTAGCCAATTTGATTACTTACTCTTTATATAGAACTTGATTGGATGATGAATTTTGAATATGTGAAAAAGTTAGCAATTTTAATGATATTTTAGGGATAAAATTGAGCATGTGCATAATGTATGTTCCTTAGATTACATTTTGCTCCTAATCTTGTTATGATATGGTGATGTTATAATTATCTAGAGAATGAGACATGCTTATACTTCATATTCTAGGTAATAAATATGATGATTGTGTTAAATGCATAAAATTTTGGGAATTGTTGCGTGATGATGTAGGAAATGTTGGCACAGAGTTAGTAGCAAATCCTTCATGCCTTTGTCACTATTACATCTTTTGATCCTTATCTAGTTTATTTTTCATTTTCAATTCTTAGGTTCAATTACTAATGGTTATCCAATGGAACTCATGGAGTTTTGGAGATAAGCGGATAACAGTTTGCGACACTTCATGATACGTCAAACACAATAATAGGGGAGTACTATTTTCTTTATCTTGATTTCCCTTTTTACACATTGAGAAAAATGTGCATATTAAGTGTGGGGGGAGAATTGAGATTATATATGTTGGTTGTGATTGAAATAATTTGGACTTGCCTTGAAAATATTTATTGTGCTTAAAAAATTTTCAATTTTAGGTTTATTGGCAGGGAGATTTATACGTTTATAAGGGAAAACTCTGCCAAAATTTTTTCTTCAAAATCTTTCCAAAATTGTGAAATTGCCCCCAAAAGTTTCAAAATTTTTTAATTTTATTCAAGAGGTAACAAGTTCTATATCATTAGTAACTCAAATTTCTTCTATTTTTGAGATAAATATTTGCAGTTTGAAAACTTCTTTTCTTATATAGCTTGAAAATGACTATTATATGATTATAATTTGTGCATTTATTAGAAAGTATATCATGTAAATTGGAGAAAATTATGCCTAAATTTTGCATATTTGATGAAATTTCTTCTCTTTATTTGATTTTATAAGTTAAGTGATAAATATGATCAATAATTGTAATACTCTTCTCATGATTATACTTTTGAGGGACTAACTATTATCTTTACTTTGAAAAAAAAGGAAAAAAAAAGTAAAAGTAAAAAAAAAGCAAAAAATAAACAAAAGAAAAAAAAAGAATAAGAGTTGTTCTACTCCAATGATTCTTGTACTTAGTAATCAGGAATTTTCATCTACAAATGTCGACTTTTATGTAAAACGGGACTACAATTAAGAGTATGCAAGGCAACTTGAATATGTAAAATATTGAGTAATCGGCGATTTTCATCTAAAAATGCCAATCTTCGCATCAAAAGGCACTTTCATAATTTGAGTAATATTTATATATGCGATATGAATAAATCCCTCTTTAAATTAAATAAAAAGATGATCATGGGTTTAGGAAATATTTTTATTGACCATATGAGTAACTTGTTTGTGAAATTGGAAAAGGATGAGAAAATGACTTGAACTAGTTACAATAATGGTATAATTGGCTCTCCTTTATTTGATATTATGAATACTTGAGTTTAGTTGAGTAATTGCATGATAGTTCTTTACCTTGTTTTGAGAAAATGAAGTTGAATTGTGCACATATGTTTATTTTCAAAATTTTGGATCATTGTTTATTTGCATTTCTAATTGATTGAGGACATACAATGATTCAAGTGTGGGAAAGTCTGATAAGTGTATATTTTACATGTTTTAAATGTGTTTTATTTAGTTTTATAGTTAATTAACTAGGATTCTGGTGAAAATATACATTTTGTCGTTTAAAGTGTGAAAATTACATTTGTATGAATTTTAATAGTGAAAACTTCATGTTTTGTAGGTTTAATGATTCAATCATCAAATGGCATGAATTGAAAAGATAATTGGATGATTGATGATGGTTTGAAATGATAAAAAGAGAATATGAAAGTGCATGAGATGAAATGCAACTTAGTATACAAGAAAGAAGTTTTACAGCTTTGACATCTTTTAATATTTTGGCTATATCTTGAGTTACAAGTATTGGATTGGGGTGATTCTTGAACCATTTTGAAATTAAGAGATAGATATACATTTGGTATAAGACATCTAAGTCTAGTTTAGCTGTTTTCATTGTCAAAAAGTCAAAATACAAAAGTGCATTTTCATGATCAAAAGCTAAAATAGAGTTCTGACTAGTTAAGAGTATTTTGGTCATTTGTCGATCCACAGAGTTTCAAATTGGATAATTCTTGATGCATTTGAAAGCTAACTCAAAGAATTACAACTTTCATGTTTTGTACAAGATTTAGTTTAGCCTCTATCATCAAGAAAATATCAGTTGAAATTGGATTAGCAGTAGGAGAGTAGTCAATAATTTTTTTTTCTTTAGTCGTTGTCCTTTTCTCTTAGGGCACAGAAATAAATTTATCCTATTTTATGTCAACTATAGGCCCCAAATTCATGTTAGGAGAAAGTTAGTGCTATTTTCCAAATCTCAGGAAGATGGGTGCAACTGTCAAAAATTTAAGGGGAGATTTCTGCAATTATCCCATTTCTTTTAATCCGATCTAAGTGAGGCTCTTAATATTACAAGAGAAAAGGAAAACGTCTGAGAATCGCATCAGGACACTTGGAATTGCACCAAAAAAAAAAAAGATTTATCTCAAAGAGACTTACGAAAGATTTTGGGAAAAGTCAACGGCTGTTGATTTTTCATAAAACTCCAGTTTCCCATTTCTTTTGTGGACTGATTACAAGGAAACATCAGAGAAGCATCTGATCATCATCGTTTCAGGTTTCACGTGTGCCGTCTTTATTTGACCACATCAGTAAGATGACAGCCCACCAATTAAAATCTTCCACAGTCACGAATGGCAAAAGGCCAGAGGATAATTGGGAAATTTGGCCTCAGCTTCGCATAATTTGCTCCCTGGAAGAAGAAGTGACCGCAGCTGTCAAAATTCGTACCCACAAAAAGATAAAAATATAAAAATATAAGAGTTTCTGTCAAAATGGAAATGTCCAAGCCAATTCTTTAGGAGGGTACAGCTCATTAGATGAAGTTAGGTATTAACGTTTATAAAAAAAAGTTGAGTTAAATTGGAGAATTGTGTAAGTGTGAGTGAGGATGATGATTGCAAGCGTGTATTTATATTTATACGTTACGCTGTAATTCAGGTGTATTAATGAGTATATGCCAGACATCCGGTGAAAAAATTGTTTGACGAATAATACCTTATACTTTTCTTGTTTATAAATCAACTCGAGACAATTTTTAAGTCATCGAATTGTCTAGTTTTGAGATTGCTAGTATGAAGGATAGCAATCTAATTTTTGTCAATTGTGGTAATAATTAGCTCCCAGAACCAAAGGGTATGCTCTGATAGTCACTCTGAAAGAACAAAATATAGCAACAGTTAAAAAAACTATATTTGTTTTCAAAAATATTAAGGAAAAATGATCGGTTTCATCCTTCACATTTCACAAAAATATTCTTTTCGTCCCTTACTTTTAAAATGAAGCAATTTTGTCCTTGGCATTTAAAAACTAAAATTATTACATCCCTAAACCCAAATTTCAATCTAAATCAAACTACCAATCAACCTGATTATAAATTTTGAGGGTGTAATTGATAGATCACTTGGTTAACTCAACATGATATTCATGTAAAATTTAATGAATCTAAAAATAAAAAAATAAAAAATTATAATATAAAAAAGAAAGATTAATCTGTTCTACATTATCATTGTATACACTGACGGTTTTATGTACCGTCATATCATTTTAATTTTAATTTAAATACCAAATTTTATATTTATGATATACATTTAGATTCGTAAGCGGATATACTAACGGTGCATGAAAAAATTTATAAAAAAAAAAAACTCTACTATTCCAAGACAAAGAATGGCCTTTTATATTATAATTTTTATTTTTTTGTTTAATAAATGTCATGTGAATACGATGAAATTGACCGAATGATCTATCAATTCTATTTTCAAAATTTATTATTGGGTTATTGGATGGTTTGATTCAGATTGAAAATTAGATTCAGGGATGTAATAGTTTTAATTTTTAAATGTCAGGAACGAATTTGCTTCATTTTAAAAGTGAGGGACGAAAAGAATATTTTTGCGAAATGTGAGGGATGAAACAGGTCATTTTCCCAAATATTAAATATTTTCAAGACATTTTTTTGATAAGTAAACGATTTTGAACTAGAATTTTCTATTTACAATCCTTTTTTATTTTACCATCTAACTCAATCCTGTTCCTGTTTGGCATTCGGACCCGGTAGGGGGTTGACTGGTGGACGGAGATCGGTGAAAATGGTGTTCTACGGATTTTATATTCTGTGAAGGCAAATGTTGACGGAGAGTCAACGGATGCAGTTATGATCAAGCTCAAGTGGTTTCTGGCTTTTGAAAGCCACCCGTATCCTTGAATTGAACTGTGATTAAATTGTTATCATACTGTATGGTCTCTACTTGATTATATTATGATCTCTACTTGATCATATTATGCACTTATTTGGCTATGTGCTTACTTGTTTTACTTAGAATCTCACTGAATTTTAGCTCACCCCACGCCCTTTGTTTTTCTTAACAGATCGATGATGGACTTATGGTCAAGAACTTTCTTAGCTTTATTTTGCTTTGAACTTGTATTTTGAGATCTGTAACGTTTGTTTGAGAAGCCTTGTAAGTTTGAATTCATAAGTTCGACTTATGTTATGTAATTGTAGTATGGAGTGGTAAGTGTGACATTTAGCTTAACATATTAAGTTTGGAAAGTTGGCTTAACGATTATATGCCATTAGGGTTTGTACGTTTTAATTTGAAGTTATTTCACCGGTTATCTTGAATTGCTAGTTCTTTGATCGAACGAGACCCAGCAAGAGTTAGACAGACAGTCCGCTTACCCTAGGGTTCGCCCTAAGGAGAGGTGGAGCTGTCACAATTTACCCAATACGTCTTACCCCTCTGTATAGTTGGTGAACTATTGCATGGAATGGGGTTTACCCAATACGCACTCTTAGATAGTGGTAGCTGGTTTCCTTGACAAAAAAAAAAAAAAAAAAAAGCTTCAATATTATTGGCAGTTAAAGGTTGAGTATAAAATATAGCATACATAATTTCCCACAAGATGTAGGAGAATGGTGGCTGACTACATTCCGTGAATGCAAATGTACATTTCTTTATGTTGTTTGACTATGTATAATGCATAATTTAATTCTAATTGGTCAAAAGAGCCACTTCTTATCCCTTATTCCTAACCTAGTCTTAGTTGTAATAATTTCACAACCGGAAAAAAACAACTGAGATGAAAGATTACATTGTTGATCCAAAGTGCCAAGTTGGTGTGTTACTATCATTCATTTTACACAGAAGAAAGAAGAAAAATAGAAACATAAAATTATGATTTGACGTTGTCGAGCGTATCTAATATATATATTTTTTACACATTACAACAAACTAACAGAAAAATTAGACATGATAAGATGGTGGTGATCGGATTTGGCTACGTGGTTAAGGGTTTACCTCAATTGTCTTATGCTGAGCATTAGAAAAAAATTTAGCCATCTCCAATATTTTCATTTCCACTCCTTTCTTCACATCCAATCTTGTCTACAAAACCAGGAAAAAAAAAGAAAAAAGAAAAGCTTTCCTTCCTTGATATATCGATTAAAAGTTTGAAAACTAGAAAAACACATGCTGACAGGGTATAGTTCAAATATCATCAGTCACAGCAAATTCAACTTTTTATCAGCACATCTGAGAGTGGAGGGACAGGGCAGCAACACTAATTCAATTAATCAAATTGATATGCCTGCCAACCACCTAATAACGTTCAGACTAATAAAATTAAGGCCTTTTCTGTTATGTACCATGAGAGCACAAAATGGGAGATGAACCCAATATAAAATTACAACATTGTCATGGTACGGTACAAACTCAAAAATTTAAAACTAATATAATTTATACTTTTAATCTTTAAAAAAAAGAATTACTAAAAATGAATTACTAAAAGCAATTCAAATTGCGGTGGAAATTCTTTTATTTCAATAAATGACAAGATTATGACTTCAGATATAACGGGATGAAAGCTAGGAACAGCAAACGAAGAAAACAATTGAGGTCATTCCAGTTTCCTCCGAGTTCAAACATTATTATTATTTACTTCTTTTCTCCTTTTTGAATAACTAACAGAATCAAAAGTAATATTTATCCATCCATCAAATTATCTTTAAAAAATAAAATTGCATTATTTCACAAGGTAATAATTTTGAAAGGATTGAAGAATAGAATAGCATAAGTAAATTTTTCCTTGAGTTGCTTATTCCAATATATATAGAATTAAATTTATCCTATCTTTAGTAAAGTTGAAATTACAAGGTCAAGAGTAATAAAAGAATTTTGTCTCATCTTCAATAAAATTGAAAATATAAGGTCGAGAGTAATGGTACGGGCAGTGGTGGTTGGCTACATTTTTATGGATTAAAATACACAATTTCTTTATGTTGTTTGAAGATGTATTATGTTGCATAAGACGATTCTAATTGGTAAAGAGAGCCGCCTTTCGTCCTATCTAGTCCTAGCCGCTGGAATTCCACAACTGGAGAAAGAGGGGAAAAAAAACAAAAGAAAGAAAGAACTGATCATGTTTATATGGATCGTAAGTTATTTGAGATATTTTTACTGTAATACTTTTTGTGATGTGATGTATGCGAGATAAAAAGGTAATTGAGAAGATAAAAATATGTATTGAAAATTGTAATGATGATTTAAGCAAACTTGAAGTTTGTTAAATTACTGGTTTAAAATACATAGGCCAAGTTATTAGTAGCTCATGGATCCTAAGTTTTCCTTCTCGATATGCTGATTTATGCTTCTGTCTTCCACAGTTTTCACACTTATATGTGCTGTTATTAACAAAAAAATAACATTGAACTAATTAAGTTTTGGAGGTGGGATGCCTTTCACTTGATCATTATTTCAACATCAGAAAGTTAATTTATTGGGTTTTAATTTTCGATGATTCTCCTCTTTAATTTGTTGTTTTCCTTTTCTTTTGGAATGCCATGGTTGACGATCCTAAGAGTCGTCACTGGCATTCCATTGAATTTATGAAATATAAGTACAAAATCCTAAGAGTTACAATCATGATTCTTATTATCTAAGTAAAGTTGTTGAAAAAAACTCAAAAGGATAAAACATTAAGATATCTAATATAACATAAGCTTAGCAGCAAACCTTACATTTGCTGTTTCATTTTTAATTGTCATATTGAGATAGTTGGCATGAAGGCACTTGTGTGTTTAAGACTCATTTATTCTTCAATTTTTTATTTCAGTAGCATAAAGACAACACTACTATTTTTTATTTTTTTTGCCATTTTATACTTCTCAATGATTTACTTTAGTATTTTCTCTCTTTTATGGTCAATAAATGCTGAAGATAATGTCTTGGAAAGTTACATTTTCTATCATATTGCATAATTTTTCATATATCAATTAACATGACTTTCCATTTAAAAAAATTTATTAGCTAATTGTTAGTTTAACCCTCACTCTTAAGATACTAAAGTAGATTTTAAGCAATGCCATTGAATAACTGACATAGTCATAATATTCTAATATTTTATAAATTAGTCACTTAGTACTAGGGATGGCAATGGGGCGGGGGACAACTCCCACAACCCTTGCCCCCGGCTTCCCTTGCCCCGCTTCCCTCGCGGGGGCACCCGTGGGGTTAAAAAAATTTTATTATATAATTTCATTATAATTAAATTTGAACAAATAGTCAAGTACTAAAATATCAACACATCATCAAATTATTATTCATTGTAATTTCACAAGTGAAATTCATAAAAATAATTAAACAAAGGTTATTTGAATACAATCTAATATAATAAAACAAATATAACTAAAATAATCAAATTTTCACTTTTGATACAAATACAATCACTAAATTATTATTGTGTTTTTTTTTTTTAGAAAAAATGTTATTGTATTAAGTGTAGTTAGGAATTTAACATAAACGTATTAATAAATTTAGTATAAATAATTAATAATTTTTATTAATAGACATGTATAATTAGTAGTATAATTGATAATATCATTTTATGTATATAGTTATGTACATATATATATATATATATATATATTTTTTTTCAAACGGGTGGCGGGGCGGGGGAGTATACCCCCGTCACCCGCCCCGTTTCTAAACGGGGGGAAAAAATTCCCCCCCCCCCGCTCCCGCCCCAATGACTCCCCTCGAGGCGGGTGCCCGCCCCCGTTGCCATCCCTACTTAGTACTCATAAAATCAATGTAGTTTAATAAAGATTTTTTTTTTCTCCCTGAAAGAGGTTATAAATAAAAAAAAATTAACATTTCTTATACATATTTGACTGGTTTGGTGTACACTGTACACACTGAAGATTGACAATTATTGGTTTTATTATATTATAAAAGATATTAACAAAATTGAATCAACTATACAATTAAAAACATTTATTTAGATTTATATATGACAAGTGTCGAGTCTGTGCAATAATAAATACCTACTCAAATAAAATATAAATTTTGTATATAGTAGTAGGCATGGTCGAATCTACAGGGACTGAGAAAAAATATGTCACTTTCCAAGTAAAAACTAATTGGGGGTTTTGGAAAATTAAAATTAAAATAAATAATTGATACAAATAAAAACAATTAAACTAAAGCAAATTAAATTTAAATTAAGAATAAGCAAGCACTAGCTAAGGATATAACTCCGAAAGTGGTTCATACAACTGATCATCGATGTAAAAATTATTTCATCTATTTATTAATAAACAGGTTATAGTTGTCAAATAACGATGACAACCAACTTTTTCTTAGTGGATCGATAGTTAAGATATGCCCATTAACTATTTTTCTAATCAAGAAATAATCCTAAATAAGCCTGTAGAATTTAATTTTTTGATTACATTAGAAACTAGAAAAACCCTATTCTAATTAATAAACACATTACCAGGGTTTATTTAAACTAGATTATATATTTTCCTAACATGAAACAAATCACGCTACTAATTTAAAATAATTAAATAATTATGAATTTAACTATCTTAAATGGTATTAGTTTGTTAAGTTGAATTAAATATCGGGTCTTTGATATTCAAACATTATAATAATCATGAGAAATTAAATTAAAAATTATACGAATACTAACAAATAAAGAAATTAATAAAAACAATTAGATTTCACATATATAGATGAACCAAATCCTTCGTTATTCCTTGACTAGAAAAAGAAAATTAGTTACTCTCCATTGAAAGTAACCCAAGCAATTCCATTAATGAAAATCACATGACTATTTGACAATCGGAGAAAAACGAAGGCAAAGGAAGAAAACGAAGAGACAAGCCTCGTCTCTTGCCCGAGACTGATCAATCTCTCGGGATCCGGAAAAACTCTTTGAAGCCAAGAATCCCTACTCCTTACGTCTCTTTCCTAAACTACTACTACTAATACTTCTACTTTCCCACGAAAGAAATACTTCCTAAATTAACGAAAGATAAATATTTGTTTCCTAATACAAAATGAAAAGCTAATTATCTTGGAAAAAGGGCACATGCATTTCAGGACTTCAACTTGAACTGAAAAACTACCATGCGACGTAAATCCTGCATCGTCAGACTTGACAGCAATTCTTGGAAAATCACTCTTTTTATCACTTTTGCCTCCATCACCCTATAATTAGTACCAAATATCAAATATAAGTAAAATCTATCCAATAATACAATGTTTAGCAAATATCAAGGGAAAATAAACATAAATTAAATAGTAATTTTGCATCCTATCAATAGACATTTTACTTTGACTCTTTAGAAATCTTTTTTTTTTTACTCTTTAGAAATCTTTTTTTTTTCAGTTACATTTTGACTATGTATGTTTTGAGATTTTCTTCAAATTTTAGTTTGGAAGAAGTTCAAATCCTTTCATTTTTTTATTTTTGTGATGCAAAATATGAAAAATGTCTGATAGAAAATTGTTTTGTATAAAGTTAATTTTATTTGTCCATCTACCCCCCCCCCCTTTTTTTTTATTCTGAATAGTTTCTCAACGAATTTGTGATTTTACTAGTTTATTTCCTATATTATGCTCAACTATTTGGTCACCATATAAAGTACAACATCATTTGGTCAAAAAAGCATTGAAATAGTATTCAATTAAAAAAGAGGTGGCTGGGTGGGTGGGGTGGGGGGGATAAAGTCTACTTTCGGTGTTAGTCGTTGGAAATTAAAGGATTTGAAGATAACTAAAGGATTTCTCGGATGCTTTCTGCGTTTCATGTATAATTAATCATGTGTGTTCACAGTTCACACTAATAAGTAACCACAATCATATTACAAATTAATAACGGAATGAGGCTGGTAGAGTGCGTTGCTGTTGCATGCACTGAGCTGGCCAGCTCCACCTCATAGCCATCTTTGCATTATTTTGAAGCCCGGAAGCCGACAATTGCATTTGCAGTCTCACCACCTATTAAGAGATTCCCATCTCTTAAAATATGGTATATTAGTGCACTAATTGATTTCTTTGTAACTTTAGAACATCTTGTCATTAATTTATTGATCTCCTTCAATTTATCACGTGGGTTTGTTTGGACAGTGAACTTATCACAAATATTTGCTTGCATCATAAACACATTTTTTAATTCACCTTTTTATATTTTCAATCACCATTTTATCTTACATACATCACATCACAAAAAATACTACAGCAATTATTCTAAATAATACTCTATCCAAACAATTAGTGCACTAATTGATTTCATCGTAACTTTAGAACATCTTGTCATTAATTTATTGATCTCCTTCAATTTACCAAGGTGGGTGTTTTTTTTTTTTGTGGGGGGGGGGGGGTAAAGCTTAGGTTAAAGTAACTATACCTATTATCGAATCCAAGGGTTTACCAATAAATCATTAACAGGGCCACAGTGCTAAAGGCTGCATTTCGACATAAATAGGTGCACAAGCACTGGTGTTCTGAAATTTGAAGATAATTTATACTAACCCTTTGGGTGCCTTTCTGCTTCTTGCCTACTAAGTATAATTTTGTATTCTTAACTGGTTTCAGCTACTCTCGGTTAGCTTTCACAAAAGAATTCGGCACCCTGAATTGAGCTTAGGTCTTGAGTTGCATTTTCTGTTCCACTCCGAAGAAATTAACTTTCCTCTGCATCACGTATTCCTGGAAAAAAGAGAGAGCAGAAATTAGATCCTCAGAAGGAGGAGGTTATATATGTCAGCAGAAGTGCAAAAGACTTTGCAGTAGTAGTTTATTTCTTCGTCAATGAAATCAACAATAATGTCCAGTCCACGCGCGTTGTAACTTTATTCCTTCCCTTGCTAAATGATAAGACACCATTGCTTTTGTACGATGCTGCAGTAGCCACACCATTTTCTTTATCCGACCAACGGACCCGCAGTTGAAAGAAGGTCCTGAAGGCTGACCACCCCACCAACTGCAGAGTCTTCTTAATAGCTTCAACGATTTTGTATTCTAATTTCTAAGCAGGTGAGAAGCAGCTTCGTCTTTCCAACTCACGTTGCTGCCTATCTTCCTGTCTTCAATTTCCATCATGTTTCTTGCTTTAGTTTCTTCTAATTTGTTAATTCTTTCTTTTTCTTTTTGATAAATACTGCACCATGTAGCATCGAAGTTCATCAGCTTATGAATCTATAACCTCCTCTTCCTTCTTCCTTTCAAGATATTACCAAGTGGACTGTCCCCTAAACGAGAAACCGCCTTCCCCGCATTATTAAGTTAGAAAGAAAGACTGAAAATGGCAGAAACAGTTCTCTCTTTTGTGCTGGATCAACTCTCAACTTTTCTGCGCGAGGAGGGACCACTATTGGGAGGGCTTCGGCAAGAGGTCCTGATAGGGTATAATTTGTTAGTAATTTTATTATTGATTTCCCCTTCTATCCCTGACAAATATTGTGTTAATTGCTGATATTTACTCATATTTGGTATTTGGAATCAATTTCAGGAGTGAAGCAGAAAATTACTAAAAAGGAGGGACTTGTATGAAAAAATGCAGACTTCTAAGGGTCTCAACCTTTAGGTCCTTGAATTGGTGGGGACCACAAGCTAGTACAAGGCATTTAGTCATTTGGGCTTTTCAAAGAAGGCAACGTAGAGTGACTTGGAACAACAAGTACTTTGGAGGTTTTGTCCACATGTGCGGGGACCACGGATAAGAAGCATGAGTCATTTGGACTCTAGGAAAAGAAACGTACAAGACTTTGAATTTGGTGTAGGGACCACTAGAGATAGCATTAGACTTCCTTTTGGCTTTAAAAAGGGAGAAACGTACGGGAGGTTTATCAATCAATAGTTTTAGTTTAGACTTTTAGCATAGTTTTAGTTTTCTTTTCTTAGCTCTTTCGCATGGTTGTTCTCCATTAATGGAGAACTAACCTCTTAATTCAAGTCAAGGGGACAACTAAAGATTTGGTTCAACAATTACTGTGAGATCTAATTTATTTTAATTGCTTCCTTAATTTACTGGTATTTATATGTTTCCTGCTTTTAATTGCTATAGCTCGTGTGAGTGATTGAATAGATGCGCAATATTTAATTATTCACATAAACTATTTTGTTAAATTGGGATAATTGAATTCGTAATTGTTCGTTATCTTTATCTCAGTAGCAACTGGCGTAATTGGGTTTATGTCAGGGGAGCATACGATCTAACTTAAACAAACCCTCGTAGCGTGTTTGTTAGTTAGGATTGGACCTTTCTAATTATTAATACAATCTAGAAATTAAATCCTACGGTCGTACCTAGGGTTGTTTTTGGGTTAGAGAAATAGTTAACGGTCGTACCTTAACTATCGAGAAATTAAGGAAAGGTTGGTTGTTTATCGCGTGCATGACAACTATAACTGGTCTATTAATAAATGTGAAATTATCTGTGAATCAATGATCAGTGTCTGAACCATTTCTGAAGTGTACCCTTGGCTAGAGTTTTCCCTTAATTATTTCTCTTAATCAATTATTTTCTGCAGTTAATTTATTTAGTTAGCATTTAATCCAAAACCCCCCATACCTTGGACTCTAGAAGAAACGAATTATCTCCAATCCCTGTGAATTCGACCCTACTCACCGCTATATACAAAATCTGTATTTTTCTCGAGTAGGTATTTATTATTGCACAGGTTCGGCACCTGTCAATTTTTGGCGCCGTTGCCGGGGATTGGTGTCTGATTAATTTGTTTCTTTTTGAGTTCATTTTTTTTTATTATTTTCCTCTTTTTTTTATTATATATATATATAATTTATGGCTGCTAACATTCCGTATTTTGGTGATAGACTGGATTTTATTTCTAGAAAGGGTTATGAAGCTTGTGCTTTTTCTAATGATCAATGGGCTGCTGCAAATTGTGGAACTTATTTTGCCTCAGATCATTCAATCGACATATGCCATGCATCTCAAGATGGTCTAAGTGCTCCAATAAATACTTTTGGAAATTTTTCGCCTCAATATCAAACATGGTATGACCCTATTTCAAACGGGTATGATCAAGGATGGTGGGATGATTCCAATCTTAATTATGAACAAAGGCCAGTGGATTTTCAACAGCTAGAGTTTCAAGAACCGTTATCCATGTCAGGTATGTCTCTTGAAGAAATAGTTGAATCACTAGATACTAACACATATCTGATTCAACAGGAGACACATCAAATTCAACAGGAGGTACATCAACTTCAACAAGAGACACGAAAGATGAGTGAAGAGATGGAAGAAGGAAGGCGTGAATGGGCCTCTAAAATGAGCAAATTGATTTCTCCAGTTTATGAAGAATTGCCCTCACCGACTATTATCGACCATGAGAAAGATGAGAGTGCAATTATTCTGACAAATGACATGGTACTGCAAGGGTCTCAAGAAGAAGAATCTAAAGATGCAGTTGAAAAGAAAGTTGCAGCGCAAGAATTGAGACCCCAACATCAAATGGTTCAAGTGAATGAATCCAGTGAACAATCTCCAAATGCGGTGACATCTCCTCCATTCCTTGATCAATATTTTCCTGACTCTTATTCTTTAGTTCCTGTTAGCGAGATTGATTTTATTATACCAGAAAATTTGAAATTTCATGACAGGAACAAGTCAAGAGTCACGATGGCAAAATATCTCAAACCAATAAGTGCTTGTGATGGAGGAGTGTATGAAGATTTAAGGTCATTACTTGGTTGTTTGGCGCCATCTACTAGTCCATGGAAGATTGTAGCTCGTGTGCTAAAAAATTACTGTACTTACGAGGGCTATCAAGATTACATAGAGGATGAAGCACTGAAGCGAGCTACGCGATTTTATCCTCCATGAATAAACAGGACAATGTCTAGCCAAAAACATTAAACAAAGGCGCAACTTAGGAGGCAACCCAAGACTATTTGTTTCAGTTTTCATGCATTTTTGAAGTTTTAGTTAGGTGTTGGTGACAATTAATAGTTTGATGTTTGGTGGCAGGAAATTAGTAGTTAGACGTGCCCACGCCAGGTGGTCACGCCTGAGGGAAGGAAATTCTCGTTCAGGATCTGCGGACTCTATAGCGGTTAGACGCGCCCACGCCAGGTGGTCACGCCTGAGGGAAAGAAATTCTCGTTCAGGATCTGCGGACTCTATAGCAGTTGAGCGTGCCCACGCCTTAGCCAGAGGTTCCTTGACTAAAAAAAAAAAAAAACATTTTCCGTCTTATACCTTCAGTTTTGATTCTCACAATTCGGATTTTGAAATTTGAAGGTGCAAAAAAAAAAAAAGAACTATTTTTTTTCCTTTTTCCTTCTTTCTTTCTTTCTTTCTTTCTTCTTCTTTCTTTCTTCTTTTTTTCCCCGCTACCCTGTTTCCCTTTTCTTTTATTTCTTCTTTCGGCTGCCCTCCATCCGCCGCCACCCACTCCGCATCAACTCCCCATCGCATGCCGCTGCCCATCGCGAGCCACTCACCTCGCCGTCCGCCGCCATTGGCACCCTCCAGCAGCACCGCAGCGAGCTCCACCGCACCTCACCCACAGTCTGCTCTAGCACCGGCTCTCCTCCAACTTCGCCCACGACCAGAGCACGCCGCGGACCACCAGCCCTTCACCTGCGTGAGCGCCACCGCCTCAGCTCGCCATAGCCGCGCGCCGCACGAAGCTCCACCCACCGTCTCTTCGTGCGCCTCCGTCACCAGATCTCACTCTCCTGCCGCCCGCGCAGCCCAGCCCGCGAGCCTGTTGCCCTTCACCAGCCGCGCACCTCAGCCACGGTCCACTTTGCTGAGGAGCCGCACCGCCGCTAGTGAAACGCAACTGTCCGTCGTTGCTGACCGCCGCCCATCACCACCTGTCAAGTCTGACAGGTGGAGGTATTGCCATTTCTCCCCCAATTAGTTTAACTCACTGAACTCTATGTATGGGCTTCCTGATGGATTAAAGAATGTGATAATTCGGAAATTTCTGGGGTTCATTTTGGACAGATTTGGGTCTAATTGCTACCATATGTGGGGATATTTTCTGCTATTTGTTGAATTGTTGGCCGTCTGACCTTCCCTGTGTGTATACCAGTGGTACTGGTTGGGGTGTTTTGTTTACATTCATTGATTTTATGTGGTCGCCTGTCTGTTTGCGAGCTAATAACCTTGTACTTCAGTTGTTGGTCGCATTTTGACCTGTGGTTGCTGATATTGCCAATTGCTTGGCTAAATTGCTAATTTGGTAAATTGTATTGGGTAATTGACTGTCTAGTTCGAGACAGTGGTTCCGGTTTTGGGTCCAACTGTGTCTAATTCATATCATTGGTGTCAAAGTGTGGGTACATTGCTGCAATTGCTGGTTATATTAGGGGGCGCCTGTGACGCTTCTTTTTGCTTATTGATATTGATTGCATGTTCTAAGCGGTTCTCGTGACTGATTGCTTGTTTTTGGACGGCTACTGTGCTCCTCCTTTGTTTATTGCTTATTGGTTGTGTCTTATTGACTTGCTTGGGGTCTTTGGAGCAGTTGTTGCACTTTGGACGGCCTTAATTCTGAATTTGACTACATGGGGTCCATGAGTACTTATTGATTGCATTTGCTATAAGTGTTGGGGTCTGGTTTAATCTGTAGGAGATTGAATTGTGCATTTTGCTCATTGGGATGGCTTTAAAAATTGTTATTGCTTTGAATTTTCGGCTTCCATTATTTGTTGGCAATGGTAGTCTCTTGTTGCTTAGAGTGATATTTAGAGTTCATGGTGAAGCCACGAATGGCACCAGCTCCAGACGCGAGTTGAGAGACTAGAGACTCGGATGACCCACATTGACGTCACCATGCAAGTCTTGATCCACAATTTCCACCTGAACTGCCCCTGTTTTGATGACTTCAGGGAAGTACCGTTGCCCCTCTCCTTCCTTCTACTTTTACATTATCACATTGAGGGCAATGTGTGAATTAGGTGTGGGGGGGGATCATTGTGGTGCTAGTAATTGTGTTTTTAGTTTCTAGAGTTTTTTGTTTTTCTTTATTTTTTTTTTGTTTGTTTTTGTCCATCTTTCGTTTATTTTCTTTTCTTTTTTCTAGTGGTCAGTCTTTATATGCATACCAAGTTTTGATACCGGATTGTTGTCTCTAATTCTACTATTGTCAAGTTTATTAATAAAAAGGTATCAAGTTGATGTGGTTGAGTTCAGGAATATCTCTTTGGTGAATATCAATAATTGCTTAACTTTTCCTATTTTTGGTTAACTTTTCTAAGCATGGGGAATGATTGTTGGCATTTTTCATGTGAATTGGTCCAATTATTAATTTTAGTTCTCCATATTTGGAAATTTGAGACTAGCTGCTGTTATTTTTGTGTTATTTTAGTTATTGTGCTACATGGTTGTAAATAAGAGTGACTGTACTCCGCTAGTGGTTACTACTGAGTAACCGGGGATCTTCACCTAAAGTGTCGATTCTCGCGTCAAAAGGTAGTAGCTACTATGAGTGCGTGGTCCCGTAGCAATTAGAGCTAAGTAACTGGGCTCCTCCATCTGTCAAATGTTAGAGTTCGCGTCAAAAAGCTCTAAGGGCTATAGATTAAGTCTTTTGTTATTGGTAAAAAAAAAAAAAAGTGAAGTAAAGATTGTGTTAGTATGTGAATAAGTCAGCTTGCCGGTTTGTGATCTTAGTGTCGAGATTTTGGTTAATAGCTGGACCATTTACTGATAAATGTGAGCAACCATTCCTTTTTCTTAGATTAGTTTGCTTTAAATTGGAAAAGTTGGTGGTTGGGAAGCTAACTGGGGGGATGCTTCTTGGATTTTAATTACTAATGCCCGATATATGGTTCTCTCTTGAATATCTTGACAATTTGGTAGATAGAGCAATGACCATTATCAAATTTTGGTGTCTGTATACTTTTCCCATGCTTGAGGGCAAGCATGATTCAGGTGTGGGGGGAATTGATAGGGTATAATTTGTTAGTAATTTTATTATTGATTTCCCCTTCTATCCCTGACAAATATTGTGTTAATTGCTGATATTTACTCATATTTGGTATTTGGAATCAATTTCAGGAGTGAAGCAGAAAATTACTAAAAAGGAGGGACTTGTATGGAAAAATGCAGACTTCTAAGGGCCTCAACCTTTAGGTCCTTGAATTGGTGGGGACCACAAGCTAGTGCAAGGCATTTAGTCATTTGGGCTTTTCAAAGAAAGCAACGTAGAGAGACTTGGAACAACAAGTACTTTGGAGGTTTTGTCCACATGTGCGGGGACCACGGATAAGAAGCATGAGTCATTTGGACTCTAGGAAAAGAAATGTACAAGACTTTGAATTTGGTGTAGGGACCACTAGAGATAGCATTAGACTTCCTTTTGGCTTTAAAAAGGGAGAAACATACGGGAGGTTTATCAATCAATAGTTTTAGTTCAGACTTTTAGCACAGTTTTAGTTTTCTTTTCTTAGCTCTTTCGCATGGTTGTTCTCCATTAATGGAGAACTAACCTCTTAATTCAAGTCAAGGGGACAACTAAAGATTTGGTTCAACAATTACTGTGAGATTTAATTTATTTTAATTGCTTCCTTAATTTACTGGTATTTATATGTTTCCTGCTTTTAATTGCTATAGCTCGTGTGAGTGATTGAATAGATGCGCAATATTTAATTATTCACATAGGCTATTTTGCAAAATAGGAATAATTGAATCCGTAATTGTTCGTTATCTTTATCTCAGTAGCAATTGGCGTAATTGGATTTATGTCAGGGGAGCATACGATCTAACTTAAACAAACCCTCGTAGCGTGTTTGTTAGTTAGGATTGGGCCTTTCTAATTATTAATGCAATCTAAAAATTAAATCCTACGGTCGTACCTAGGGTTGTTTTTGGGTTACAGAAATAGTTAACGGTCGTACCTTAACTATCGAGAAATTAAGGAAAGGTTGGTTATTTATCGCGTGCATGACAACTATAACTGGTCTATTAATAAATGTAGAATTATCTGTGAATCAATGATCAGTGCCTGAACCATTTCTGGAGTGTACCCTTGGCTAGAGTTTTCCCTTAATTATTTCTCTTAATCAATTATTTTCTGCAGTTAATTTATTTAGTTAGCATTTAATCCAAAACCCCCCATACCTTGGACTCTAGAAGAAACGAATTATCCACAATCCTTGTGGATTCGACCCTGCTCACCGTTATATACAAAATCTGTATTTTTCTCGAGTAGGTATTTATTATTGCACAGGTTCGGCACCTGTCAGGTCCAATTCATCAGGGATGAGTTGGGGCACATGAAGGCTTTCCTGAGAGAGGCAGAAGCAAAAGAAGAAGACGCTCAACCCAGGCTCCAAGAATGGATCAAGCAAGTGCGAGAAGCTGCTTATGACACTGAAGACATTCTTGATGAATTTGTAGCTCGCTTTGCTCGGCATCGCGCAACAGGATTCTACGGCTCTGTTCGGAGAATTTTCAGCTCCATCAAGAATTTGAGAGCTCGTCATCGAGTTGCTAGCGAAATACAAAGCATCAAGTCCAGAACCAAATGTATTTCTGAAGGTCATCAAAGATACCAATCCGAATATGGTATCTCTGCCCAGGCGTCCAACTCAGTATCTGCTGTGAACAACACAACCTGGCGCTATAGCAGAGACGATGCGCTGCTTGTGGAAGAAGCTAAATTAGTTGGCATTGACCAGCCCAAGAAACATCTAATTTCTCAGCTCCTCGAAGGGGATGATTACCAACTAAAAGTTGTTTCAGTGGTTGGTATCGGAGGACTTGGCAAAACTACCCTGGTGAAAAAAGTCCATGAGGATCCTGAAGTCAGAAGGCATTTCCCAGTTCGTGCTTGGGTAACTGTCTCTCAAACATGCGAGTTTCATGATCTCCTGAAAGACTTGATTCGACAGTTACACGAGGAAGGGAAGAAACCAGTCCCACAATCGATAGAGTCTATGACTGCCACTGAGCTGAAAAAATTTGTCAAAGACTTTCTTCAACAAGCTGGAAGGTATGCAATTGTTTTTGACGATGTATGGGACGTAGAATTTTGGAATACCATCAAATTTGCACTGCCCGAGAGCTGCTGTGGCAACCGTGTCATGCTAACAACTCGAAGAGCTGATTTAGCTGCTGTGGGGCGTTTTGTCTACAGAATGGAGCCACTATCTGTTGAGGATTCAAGGACCCTGTTTTGCAACAAGATCTTTAACGGTGGTACTTGCCCTGGCCATTTGATGGATGTTGCCAAAGGTATATTGGATAAATGTGAGGGCTTGCCCCTTGCAATCCTTGCAATCAGTGGGCTTTTGGCTTCGAAAGATGTAAACAGAATAGACGAATGGGAGATGGTTCGACGTAGCCTTGGGTGTGAATTAGAAGGCACGGGCAAGCTGGACAGAGTTAAAAAGATACTTTCTCTCAGTTATGGTGATTTGCCTTGGCATCTAAAGACGTGTCTGTTGTACACAAGTATCTTCCCAGAGGATTACGAAATAGAATGCGCAAGACTCGTTAATTTGTGGATTGCTGAAAGGTTTGTAGAATGGAGGGAAGGAATGAGTATTGCAGATGTAGCCTGGGGTTATTTTAGTGAACTCGTCAATAGAAGCCTAATTCAAGTGACTAAGGTGTTTTACGAAGGAATGCCCAACACTTGTCGAATCCATGACCTGTTGAGAGAAGTCATTCTTCTCAAGTCAAGGGAACAAAACTTGGTCACAGTTACTACTGGACAACCAACGATGTGGCCGTCCGATAAGGTTCGCCGTCTTGTAGTCCATAGTTGTAGCAGTGACAACACCCAGCACCACCAACAAGGACACAATGATTGCTTTGACCACCTTCAGTCGTTCGTTACTGTTGGATCCACGAACCCACTACTGTCTAGATGCTTGTTATCTAAAGTTTCAGAGAGTAGTAAGTTATTAAGGTTTTGGATTTGAGAGGTCAAGAGATATTGGAGGAAATGCCAAATGAGATTTTCAAGATGTTTCATCTCAAGCATCTGGACCTATATGGTACAGGAGTGGAGAGAGTCCCAAAAGGCATTGGGAAGCTTCAACATTTGGAGTTTCTGGATTTGGGTAACACTGCAGTTAGGGAATTACCCATGGAAATCCTAGAGCTGCAAAAACTTCGGTATCTCAGAGTATATCAACTAGTTGATTCTTCAGATGATGATTATGGATCTCACGGATTCAAAACTCCATCTAATATGGGAGGGCTTCTTGCCTTAGAAACATTAAGCACCATAGATGCAAGTAGTGGATCTACAATAGTCAAGGAGATAGGAAAGCTGACCCAATTAAGAGAGCTATATATTACAATGTTGAAAAGAGAAGATGGAAAAGAGCTCTGCTCCTCCCTTGCCAACCTCACCAGCCTTCGGAGATTAAGCGTTGGTTCAATTGGAAAAGGTGATGATCATGAGATAATTGATCTAAATCATCATCATCCTTCTCTTTCTTCTTCTTCTTCTTTTCTTCAATCTCTTCATCTGCTGATTTTGCGTGGCCGCTTAGAAAAGATGCCACAATGGATAGCTCGTCTTCACTGCTTGGTAAGATTAGATTTGAATTGGAGCAGGTTGAGGGGTGAGGAGGATCCGCTTGAATCCCTCCAACATTTGCCCAATTTGGTTAGTATTAATTTCTGTGGATCTTACCAGGGAGAAGGGCTGTGTTTCAAGGCTGGAGGGTTCCTGAAATTGAAGAGGTTGCACCTAAAGAGAATGGAAGGGTTGAGATGGATGAGAGTGGAGGAGGGTGCATTGCCTCGTCTCCAAAAACTATTTCTGCAACAACTTCCATTACTGGAGGAATTACCTTTGGGTATTCAGCACTTGAGCCACCTTCAACGGTTGATTTTGCATGAGACGAGTTCTCAATTGAGAGAGAAGCTGTTAGAGAATCAGAAGGAAGAAAGTGAAGATTACAGAAGAATCGCACACATTCCTGAAATTCTCATTGGTTACTATACAGATGATAGGAAATGGAGAAGCTGCAACCTGTGGGCGGAGAAGAAGAAAACATATAATCTTTCCAAGCAGCAGCAGTAGCAGTCGTGGCTCCCTTTCTCTAGTTTGTACCCTCCCTGTTGTGGAGAACACTGGTTCCTCTCCTTTTGTTTTTATTTTTTATTTTTTTTCTTAATTTTTCTTCCCTTCGATGTCCATGAGAAAGCTCATCATCTTCTGTGTTTTACATTATTCTTATTTATTGTAAATGTAGAATGCGTGATGTTTTTTTAATGTACTGTAATAGAGTATTACTCTTTTATCTTTGTGTTTTTTGATCTTTTCTATATTTTGTTTAGCAAATGATGAAGAGGTAGACATGTTAAATAAAAGTGTATTAATAATATCTACAAGAAAATTTTTATTAAAATCTCCAAATAATAACTTTCAGATTTTGGTGAGAGATAATACATAATCCCAAAAGTGTACAAACCCATCTGAACGTGTTGCTGGTCAATTTGTCGCATGGAATGTCGTAGAAGGTTTGGCTAAACAATGACCATTCCCATTCCCAGCACACATTCACGCACTAAAACACAGAAGAAACCCGTGATTTTTAGCAGCTGGTGGTGCTACTGTTCTTGATTGCCAACTTTATATCCAAGTTCTAGCTCTTGCCTTCTCACTTCTCTTGCCCCTTTTTGTATTTTAACTGTTCCCCTTTTTCATTTTTGAATGACCGAATTGCTTTCTTTTTAAGGAAATCATCTTAATAATTGATAGCAAATGAGGATTTTTTCTGAAAATGAAGTGCAAATTTCTTGATTTACCTAAAAATACAAAAAAAAAAAAAAAAAAGAAGACAGATAATATGTCCTTAAATCGGTAACAGCATATATCTGCAAATCTTAGTATCTACTTGAATGGTTGTTTTTAAAGTGTTTTTAGAAAATGATTACTACAATCATTTTATCGCAAATATCATATGTGAATTAAAAATGTAGTCAGAGATTGCGTTAAAAAAAATTTTAAACTTGAGTTTTCTAGAAACCGTCCGTGTAAAACTGATTTTTATTCCACATACTATTAATTATTAGTATAATACTATCTCAAGATATTTTATGTATAAATTTTTATCCTCTCTTGCTAGAGAAAATTGAGAAGTCTTTTATTTGTGAACTAATGATGAGATTTAGGTTCCGTTTGATAAAACTGAATCTGAATTCTGAAGTCTGAATTCTGAAATCTGAATACTGAAACAATTAATTTGCTGAATTTTAAGCATTGAAAAAAATATGTGAATGTCTGAATTTTAATGCTAAACCTATTTATACTGTTTGATAAATATTTATAGCTGAATGCTTAATAAGTTTAATTTGATAATTTTGCCCTTATATCCTTTCATTCAAAAAAGAAATAGAATCTATGATTTAATTAGTTTAAAATTGTTAGGTATGAAATGACAATATTTATTTTTAAATCAAATTAATATAAAAGATGAAATATATTATATGAGGAATATGGAAAATATGTGAAAATGATTAAAAAGGGAGAAAAGAGAAACTAAAAATCGTTAGATAGAGAATATTAGGTTGTTTAATTAGATAAGAATTTTGAATATAATTAACAAACAAGGGTAGATTTGGTAGATAAGATAAGGTAGTTGAAGTAATTCTATTGATTTTTATCAGAATTAAGCATTCAGTTAGGATTCTTGAGCTAAAAAAATACACACAGGTTCAGCACTGCTTAACAAGTTCAACAAATAGATTTTCATTTATCAAACACTCAAAACATCTGACTGTCTGAAAAAATTCAGATTCAGCACTTTTTTATGTTATCTAACAGATCCTTAGACTTTTTGCTCTCCTATAATCAATTATCTTCAATGTTTTGATTTATGAACAATCAAATCAAGTTTCGAGTTCGAAATCTTCCGCTTACAGTAGAAAGAAAAAAAATGAGACCATCATTTGGTGCTATGCGTGGGCTCATGCCCATAGGCCAATTGGTTCTACTTAGCTCCTTTGACCTGAGTGTTCGTGGACTAGACCTGCCCTGCTTTGGCTGATTAAATACAGTTGAAATTCTTAGGTAATCATAAACCAGTTAAACAGTAAAAGAAAAAGGGAGACAACAATTATTTGTAGACAATACGTATATTATTTTTTAGAATATGATGGTCGGTTCAATTGAATTGAAAAGGACAATGACCAAGTGACAAATGTTATCTGTGGTTTGACATTTAACCATTCCCTTTCTTTTTTTTTTTTTTCCCTTTCTAAAGTTTAGAATCTTTATTTTGATATTCTAAACATTTATAAACTCTATAAATTCATTAAATTATCAACTGAGTTCAATTGGACAAAGTTGTACCCTTAAACCTTGTACAAGTCAATTCCTGCTTAGCTTTATGCATTTACAATTTTTTTGTATGTAACTAGACTTAATAATTAATATGAGTTTAGTCCCTTGTCTTCTCTAATTTTTGCTTGTATCCATCTAACGTTGTTGCACATGTATAATCATAGTTCTGGCCAAAAGTCGACAGGTGTCGAATCTATACAATAATAAAATTCTACTTACAAAAAACTTTATTCGAGTATAATGGTAAGTAGGATCGTCTCCACAGGGATTAAGGGAAAATCTGCTTCTTTCCAAGTAAGAGCTAAAAAGGGGGTTTTGGAAGATTTAAAATAAATATAAAATACTTGATGGAAATTGATATGTTACATTTTTATCATTAATTTTATGATTGTTTCCCTTGTTTATTTTACCAAATATTGCGTTAACTGATAGATTTTACTTATTTTTGGTAAATGGCACTGGTTGTAAGGATTTGGAGCAAAATGGGAATGAAAGTCATGATTTTTCACTAGATTTGCTGTTCCGCATGGTCACTTAAAACTCTATACGTCCGAAAAGCTCGGGAATTAGGGTGTAATTTTCAGACGCTAGTTGAAGTCATATGAATAGGACACTCCACCAAATGGATAGTGTTTTATGAGAACTAGGAAGCTAGACTATTTTGTTTATGATGATATTTGACTTCAAATAGTAGTAGTAGTTTAGTAGCAGTTGATACGTGTGTATTTTACATGTTCAAAGTATGTTTTATTAATTAGTTTTGGTGTGTTTAATTTAGTTTTATAACTAATTAGTTAGGATTCTTGTGAAATGTGCATTTTGTGGTTTGAAGTATAAAAATTGTATTTTTATGGATTTTAATGGTGAAACTTCATGTTTTTGTAGGTTTAATGATTCAATCATTAAATGGCATGAATTGAGAAGATAATTGGATGATTGATGATGATTAGAAGTGATAAAAAGAGACTAGTTTTGGAGCTTCTCTTCTAAAGAAAAAAAAAAAGTGATAAAAAGAGAATATGCAGTGCAATAGATGAAATGCAATTTAGTATACAAGAAAGAAGTTTTACAGTTTTGATACCTTTTAGTAATTCGGCTATATCTTGAGTTACAAGTATTGAATTGAGGTGATTATTGAATCATTTTGAAATTAAGAGATAGATATACATTTGGTATGGAGATATCTAAGTCCAATTGAGCTATTTTCATTATCAAAAAGTCGAAATGCAAAAGTGCATTTTCATGGTCCAAAACTAAAATAGAGTTTCGACTAGTTGAGAGTATTTTGGTCATTTCTTGATTCATAGAGCTTTAAATTGGATGATTTTTTATGCATTAAAAAACTAACTTAAAGGACTACAACTTTCATATTTTGTACAAGAGTTAGTTTAGCCTTTATCATTGAGAAAATATCAATTGAAGTTGGACTAGCAATAGGAGGCTAGTCAATAGTTTTTTGTTTCTTTAGTCGTTGCCCTTATCTCTTCGTTATCAAGCGGCAGACTAGTAGTCATTAGGTATTCTTTCTCTGGTAGCCGCAAGGAACAATTAAAAAATGTTCTCTTCTTTTTCCTGACTTCAAATAAAATACATCGCTTTTAACAGTCACGAATGGAACTAGAGTTTTAGATTGAATGGGGTGAAATATACGTGTACACAAACTTTCGAATCAACGTAACATTTTCTTTCCAAATTTTTTGGGGTGACGGAGGAACAAACAGCTTAAAATACATACGAATTTTCAAAATTCTCAAAAATTTCCCGGGATAAGATATGAATATCTAGAACTTGGGAGATAGGGTGGCCCTTTCCTCCTGAGCGCGTTACTTTAGCGCCCAGCTTTACTTTCTTTTGGAATAATTGCATAAACTTCCCCTGAGGTTTATGACAGTTGCACTCACGTTCCAGGAGATTTGAAAAATAGCACTAACCTTCCTTGAATTTAAGATTTTTATAACAACTTCATCCCATGTTAGAGAAAGTGCCATTAAAAAAGTTTTTTGAGAAGTGAGATAATAATTTTGTTCTATTTGTATCAGTTTTGCCTTTTATGATATTATATTAGTAAAAGAATGAAAAACGTTAAAAGATAGAAACAATTAGTGAAACATATAAGATATATGTGCAAAATTTGGAAGAAACAGCAAACATATGTTCAAAAATCTGAGATTCTAAAGCATACAAAGAGACTATTGATCAAGCAAGAAAATTGACCTTTGATCAGTGCAAGAAAGTTTCTTATTGTCATACTTTATAGTATAACAATCTCACATTATTTACCATATTTCATACACAACTATGTTCTCTCATGATTGACACAACAATTTCATCATACTATAATTACCACCACAACTTTGTGTATTAAGTTGAAATGGTAAAGAATTGCTTACCTATTATCTTCTGATTGTCACAAATTTTTAATAAAAAAAAATCCTCAGATTTTGCCTTGATTTCTCCTTTTGTTTCTGATTTTCATGAAATAAGCTCAACCAAAACCACAAAAACTTATTCTTTTATGAAGCCTTTCCTGTAGGTTTCTTTTCTCCTATATTTGTCTTGTTTCTGCTTCTCTTCTATATAGAAAATATATGATTTGCATTGTTCTCACAAGTATTGTCAATCCCAAAATGGCACCATGTTGGAGCATCAAAATGGCACCACTTTATAAGTGCACTTACAATGCCTAATAAAGCAAAACAATTGTTAATCTTGTTTAATTAATTATTTTAGACTTGTTTATTACCCTAATTTTTTTTGCCCCAAATTTGTTTACTAACAGCCTTAAACTCTTAGCGTATAGAAATAAATTTATCCTATCTTATGTCAATTATAGACCCCAAATTCTTGTTAGGAGACGTTAGTGTGTTATTTTCCAAATCTCATGAAGGTGAGTGTAACTGTCAAAAATCTAAGGGGAGATTTCTGCAATTATCCCATTCTTTTAATTCGATCTAAGTGAGGCCCTTAATATTACAAGAGAAAAGGAAAACATCTGAGTATCGAATCAGGACACTTGGAATTGCACCCCAAAAAAAATGATTCATCTCAAAGAGACTTACGAAAGATTTTGAAAAAAAAGTCAACGGCTGTTGGTTTTTCATAAAACTCTCTAGTTTCCAATTGTACAAAGTAGCTAACAAGATAATAGAGTATTATTATATTGAGTTATATTTTTTTTTAGGTTTCGAATCTATAAATCCTGTTGAAGAATATACTCAGGGTGGGTTCAGGGTGAAGCAGACTCCCCCTTCATTTGATAGAAGAGAAGATCATCAAGATTTCGTAATCTGATCATGACTTGACTAATGTCTTTACCAATTCAATCATGGATGCCTCCTTGCTCTGTCTCATTGAATCATGGATGCATAATGGGCTTTTAAATTGGAGGTGCCGTTAGGCCTGATGTGATTTGTTACTGGGCCTAACTGCCACATATGGCTAGAGCCTCAGTTGCTTGGTCCACATGAATATGACTGGCTGGTACTTGGGTAATTTTGATTTAACTGCTTCCAAGACACGTGGAAACGCTTTTTGGGACTGATTACAAGGAAGCATCAGAGAAGCATCTCATCATCACGTTTTGGGTTTCACGTGTGCCGTCTTTATTTGACCACATCAGTAAGATGACAGCCCACCAGCCCACCAACTAAAATCTTCCACATTCACGAGTGGCAAAAGGCCAGAGGATGATTGGGAAATTTGGTCTCAGCTTCACAAAATGTGCTCCCTGGAAGAAGAAGAAGTGACAGCAGCTGTCAAAATTCGTACCCACAAAAAAGATAAAAATATAAAAATATAAGAGTTTCTGTCAAAATGGAAATGTCCAAGCCAATTCTTTAGGAGGGTACAGCTCATTAGATGAAGTCAGGTATTAATGTTTATAAAAAAGTTGAGTTAAATTGGAGAATTGTGTAAGTGTGAGCAAGGATGATGATTGCAAGCGTGTATTTATATTTATACGTTAGGCCGTAATTCAGGTGTATTATTGAGTATATGCCAGACATTCGGTGAAAAAATTGTTTGACGATTAACCATCCTTTGGATTGCATTTTCCGTCAATTTTCATGGAAAAATTACTGTAGCAATTTGATGTATGTGAGGGAAAAAGATAATACGAAAATGTAATTACGAAAAATGACGCAATTTTTTGACAGAAAATGACAATCCAAACAGGGCCGACTCGAGACAATGTTTAAGTCATCGAATTGTCTAATTTTGAGATTGCTAGTATGAAGGATAGCAATCTAATTTTTGTCAATTGTGGTAATAATTAGCTCCCAGAACCAAAGGGTATGCTCTGATAGTCACTCTGAAAGAACAAAATATAGGAGTACTATATTTGTTTTCAAAAATATTAAATATTTTCAAGACATTTTTTTGATAAGTAAACGATTTTGAATTAGAATATCCTGTTTATAATCCTTTTTCATTTTACCATCTAACCCAATCCCCTGATGCCTTCAAGACTTAGAACCATGACACGACAATTTTCTAAGTCAAGTTATTCATTGCGCCTTTTCTTGAATATCCTAAATTCTAGAATCCAAATGAAGGCGAAGTTTCAAACGTTGTTTAATATTTGGTTACGTCTTACTAGCCTATATGAACAAATTGAGTCACTATTTGAACCATTGAAAAGTTCTACTAGGTCTAAAACCAAAAAACATTATTGTGGCGTTATTTAGGAATAAGGATTTTTTTTAATGGAATTGGACAGCCATTTTCACATTTAAATTACATCCAATTTAATTTACTAAATGAATGCACATACTGATAATTATTATCCTACCCTACATTTATATAATTTTTAATTAATTTTATTTTTCTAATAATTTAATGTATAAATTTTATTTTAATGAGTTTTCATGAACAAACCTTAAGAACAAGAGAGGGAGAGAAAAAAGGAAGAAGCAAAGTGGGACTTGATTCTCCTTGCTAGTTGCTATCATCACACAACACGTTTACGTGAGAAGGGTAGATAATTACTTTATTCCTAATCACTCCATGCTCAAGAAAAACTTTAATCCTTGAACTTTGAATAAGCAATTATATAACTTGAAACTTACACATTAATAAATCAAGATGATTGGAAAATCAATTTGACCTCATCTCAAGAAAATTCAAAATTTTTAGCAATATGAATTGCAATCACAAAATTCAATCTATGAAAAAATCATATTAAACTTGAATAATTAATAATTCTTATTTTTCAATCTGATTGGAGTTGGACTCGGTTATAAATGAAAGAAACTAAATACTAGAAACGGTAAGTAAATGCCGTATATACACCATTCGCTCAAAGTGAGGTAGCAAAAAATAGAGGGCAATTATCAATTGCATGTGTGGGTGGGGAAAATAGGAAAGAGAGAGAGGCATCTTCACGATTGTCTGGGGCTCCGCTTTCCTTGATTCCATGGCACATTCTCTTCCTCTGGACCCCTTTATATTCTTCTAGCCACCCATCAGAAAAACTAGAAAGTTTTAGGGGGGCAAAAAAAAAACTACTCATCCCAGAATATTGAAAAACTTTTCATTTTAGAACAGACATCTCACAAATTCACAAGAATGACGGTTTCAGCTACGGGAAACTCTTCAGACAGGTGATTTTCCATCTGGGTTCTGCTTTTCTTTTTTGTTTGTTTGAATGTAGAGGTATTTGGGATGTGATCATTGGGTCTGCAATCTACACTTCGAACGTCGATTTTATTGATCTTTTATGCCAGTCTTTAGAAGAAATTGTTTGTTTAAAATCAGCATTATATGTATACAAGACGCGTCCCTTTGTGTAATTCTTTGTTTTATTTGTCTTGTCTGGGAAAATGTTTTGTTTGACCCTTCTTAAATCTTATTTCTTGGTTATTTTTCCCGTGCAATTGGATCCATGACTTCAGTTTTCGATTAAGTGGAGGAGTTACAATCATCAGCTGTGGGCTTTCATTGACTTTTCCTTCCAAAATAGATTTCTTTGTGGCTTTATTATTTTGGTGGGGCTGTTCGAGTACATGCATGTGGTTCTTTTGATGTCGTTGGAAATGTTAATATGATATTTCACCCTTTAGTTGGGTTTTGTATATGTGTGGTTGGTGTTTTTAGCTATGCTGGGAGTAGAGATGTGGCAACCAGACTCCCCCCCCCCCTCCCTCCCTCGCTCCCTCCCTTTTTTTTTTCTCTTTGATTGATTGATCAAAATTCAAGAAGTTTGTGAGTCGTGGGAATCTTGGTTAATGAGGGAGGCTTTTGTTTATTGATTGGGACTGACTCTTTACATGCCATATGGCACGGATTGCAGACATCCAATTGCCAGTGAAGCATTAGCTTTTCACGGCATCCATTTTGATTTTTCTGCTTCCCTGTTCTTACTCTGGCTTTCTTTGTCAGACTTTGGACCTGAGAATTACCTTTGCCTTTCTTTCCTTTGCGCATATATACAATCTCCTCATGCAACTTTTTGCGTCAAACACCTATCTTTTTGCTGTTGTTGTTGGCAATGGAAAAGGAACAAGCACATATCTTGAAGGTTTTGCTGTGGAGTATAAGTTGTGATAGCTTGATTCTGGATTTTGGTAGTTCAATTTTGAATCATTCTAATTGTAAAGAACAATCATAAGGACTGGATTGATCCATAGCATAGTCCTAGAATTCTGGAAAGGGTATGTTGATTAGGCTCTAAATGATCTAGTATGATCAGGTTCTATTATAATATATTGGGAAAAAGTGTTGTTCTACATAATCAAAAGAAACTATGAGTGAAATATCCTAAAGTATAAGGTGTGTATGAAACCTAATACAGTATACATGTGTATGTTTTGCCCTTGTAAAGTGTTAAATTCAAGTGAGATGCAATGTTATTCTTCTCTGTGCAAAAGATTAGCAAATAACATGCTTGAAAATGGTCATTCTGTAACATTTTTTTTGGGGGTATGGGGGGCGGGGGTTTTTGAGCATTATGAGCTTTCTCATATAGTTACTTTAGATTTATTGATTGATAATCCTCGTGAAATATTCTTAAATTTGACTTTATTGGTGTTAAAACATTAATAATTTTTCCCTTACAAAATTCCGAAGGAAGTTCTCACTGTTCTCTGTTTTCTGGTTGCAGTATTCCCTCTCTGACTCAGGGTGCTCCTCTTGAAGCTGTACTGTTTGATGTTGATGGAACTCTTTGTGATTCAGATCCCATCCATTACTATGCTTTCCGTGAACTGCTTCCAGAGGTATAAATTGTGGTCTCAGCATATCCATTTCAGTTTCGCTAGTTCATCCTTGAGAATAATCAAGTTATTAAAGGATTACATATAAAAAGGGTAAGTACATCTTAACAGAACCTTATTCAGCTTGAGCAAGGCATTTGTGTTATTACTCAATGCACTGTGCTCTCCATCTGTAGGCCCTGTTGCATTTAACAGTTGGGGGTGTAATGTGGTTATAAAGCTGAGATGTATTTTCATAACCTAGTACGCTTGTGGTGGGGTTTTAACAAGAAGTCTGGTGTTTAACAGACAGGATTCAATGGTGGTGTTCCAATAACTGAAGAATTCTACGTTCAGAATTTTGCTGGGAAGCACAATGATGATGTTGCTGCTATTCTTTTCCCTGATGATATTGAAAGGGGCCTTAAATTCTGCGAGGACAAGGAAGCTATGTTTAGAAGGTTAGTAACCATATTCTTATATACCATCTTACAACTTTTAACTTTATGTCCACCGCTGGGGATTGTTTAGTTTCCACCTGTCTTAGACGTTCTTTTGGTTGGAAAATACAGATTGGCAAAGGAGCAACTGAAGGCTGTTGATGGCCTCTACAAACTACGGAAGTGGATTGAAGATCGTGGTTTGAGACGCGTTGCTGTTACCAATGCTCCAAAGCCCAATGCCGAACTGATGATCTCACTACTTGGCCTTTCAGATTTTTTTGAAGCTGTTATTCTTGGAAGTGACTGCACCCGTGCAAAACCATTCCCTGATCCCTACTTGAAGGCACTCGAAATACTGCAAGTGTCCAAGGATCACAGTATCATCTTTGAGGTTTCGACGACTTCTGCCTTTTTTTTTGTGTGTGAATTTAGTTACAGCCTTGCTGTATTCTTAAACTAATTATGGTCATGTTTCTGCTCGGTTAGGATTCTTTTTCTGGAATCACAGCTGGTGTTGCAGCTGGGATGCCTGTTGTTGGCTTAACAACAAGAAATCCTGAGAATTTGCTTATGCAAGCAAAGCCTTCACTGCTTATAAAAAATTATGAAGATCCAAAACTCTGGGCAGCACTGGAAGAGTTTGATAAGAGAGCTGGTAGAACAATAGATACTGCATTTGCTAACAAGTGAAGAGCAGTGCAATATGACCCCATTGGTATGCAATGACTACAGCCCAGAACAGCTTCATATCCTCTCCTCTCCCTGTTGAATTGAGGAAACTTACAGGATTGATTGATGGCGATGTGATATTGGCTTTGGCCACCACAGTTCGAGTCCTTGGACTTGTAAACGTCAATATCCACATTTTTAAGTATTTTAAGGTTAAAAATTTAGTGGACACAACTAAAACATTGAGAAATGAATATTTGTCAAATCCCTCTTACTCTATTATTCTATAATATCAACATATCAGTATGTTTTTTGTGGTGTGAAGAATTTTGATCGTATGGTGCAAGGATGGGAACTTTCATTTGCCGTCTGGATTCACTTGTGCGTCAAATGGCCATGATACCACTGGCAATTACTGTGGGTGGGTATGCATATATGTGAGGAGGAGCTGAGTTGCTAGTTGCTGCCGGATTATTTGAGATATTAGTAAAGATATTCTCCTCACAAATCAACTGGTGAAAACTTGAGAGGTGCATATCTTCGTGATACAAATGTTCAGAACTTTTGGCACAAAACTGAAACCAGTTCTCAGCTTGAGTACCAAAGTAGTCAGTACTCAGTAGGACGAAGGTGCTGCCAGCAAGGAACATTATACAGTTTTTTTTAAAAAAAAATTAGGAGTAGGTGCCTCATTTAAAAAGAGAGAGAGAGAGAGAGAGAGAGAGATCAATGAACATTAAGGTTTTTGCATTTAAATTGGAATGATCAACAAAATTTTGCAACCGAAAATGAAGTGCAGTACCTAAAATCATTCAATCTTTTCATCAGATAAGATGTAATCTACAATCTCTTATCTTGTCCACAACACTGAATCTATTTCATTTCTAGCAGCCTTGTACAACTCCAACTTCCTAGAGCACTGCTGCCTCCTTTCCATTAACACTGGATCTTCATCCAATAACTGAGCAAGCTGACGGCCCTGCAAGATTAAAACAATTAAACTCAAAGCTTTTTGCAAAATCCTGAGTCTATGACCTATCATTAGCAACTTTGTGTGTAAAATTGGCTTTGATGCAAATTTTTTTACGACATGTAGTAACAAAATTTGACTGAGGTTACACCCAATGAGTGAAGATATGGAATTCCAAATCATGAAAAGCTTTTCAGAAGACTCGAGTGTTTTGGCCCACCTCCTGTAACTAAGATGTCGGAGAAGGATATTTACCTCCTTTTTGCCAACTTGTGTATAGAAGTGATCTAGTAAAGTTCGCTTTGCCTCTTGAACTTGACAATATACCACGGCTTTGGGAATATTATTCTTGAGAGTCTCAGACACCATGCCTACATAGGAGGAAACGTTTGAACCTATCCGCCTAAAGTGCCCCTCACTGTAACGGTCAGTAGCAGAGACATTTGGATTTCCACCTTTTTCGGCTTCTTGTGGGAGTTTTCTAAAGAAATCCACAGTGAGGTATGAGGCCTCCATGTCTACCATTCGCAACACAGTCTTCTTGCTGTCATCACGAAACCTTTCCAATGCCTCATTTGCTGCAGCTACTATTTCTGCCTGGAGAGTTGGAAAACGTCGAAGCTCCTGCATTTTAGAGTTCCATCATCAACTCTCTTTTGACGAATAAATGTTAACAAATGTCACCGGGATAGACTTGTGACTTTCTACCTGTGTTTCTCCAATTGACTTGCGGACAAGCTCCTTCAAGATGAAGTGGATCTACAACAAGACCATTTGGTAGTTTAAGAAAAACAAGCAATTACTTTTGCAAAACTATAGACATAGAAACCATCTCTTTGCACATAAGAAAATTTGTTTTGCCTGCAGTATTTTCATTTATTCCAGTTGTACACTTGAAATAAATCCATTGATCCAGTCTTCAAACTTTTGCCTCAACTCAAGTATAATGCTAATGTGTTAGCCTTCTTATCATGCCCATTTAGTGCCAATGGACTGCTAATTCTTCCATACCAGAAATGGTCATTAATCCAACCAAATTAGGCATGCTTAAGCAGTTAATGAGAATCCATTATCCTAGTGATATATGTACCCTGAAGCACTTACTGCATCAACTGAAGCTTCAGCCGGACCTCTGAAATAATTGAGAGAACTCTCAATCAGGCGTCTGTAACCTTGTTCTGGTGCTATAAGATGAGGTTGGTATCCATCTGCTTGACAGACCACTTTCTTTACATTTTGTAGTGAGAGATGCCGATCAAAAGGGAGCTTCCTCAAAGCAATAGGGAGTTGGTGGTCAAAAACTCCATAAATCCGATCTCCCCCTGGCCGCCTATCAAGAGAAGGTATAGATGCTTAACATAACCAATATGGGAGTATAGATGCTTATTACCATGAAAAATGCAAAAGTAAAAACAGTACGCCTATTTATGGAGATTTAAAAAGCTCATGGTCAAACTTATAGTGGAAGTTAGTATAGTGAGATCACAAATTCTTGTAATCCTCGTAAGGGTTTCAAAAAATTCACTGTAGTCAACAGATGTTGAAAATCATTCAATTTACTCCATCCACTTCACAGTTTTTAAGGATAAGGTCCTAAAATCAATTTTAGATTGCAATTTTCCTATAACAATTTATACCACCATCTTATACGACTGCATGACATGGTTTCTTTGCAGGAAAAGGACCTTAAGTTGCAATTGAAAACTCTGGTGCAGCAAATATTAGTGATAGTGAAAGGACTGGTATGAGCACTTTAAATTTGACTGCATTAGCATTTCTGAAAACTTCAGAGTCTAGCAGACATAAACAAATTGTCCTATAAGCTCTGAGTTGCTATTTCAAACATCTCATGTCTCCATCAATTGTATAATCTAAGATGTTTAATACCCAAACTTAGAAACATCCAGCCAGCAGGATGTGCAATAACTCAACCAAATGGCTGGTGTTACATGGTCTTCAGTCATAAGTGGCTGCAGCTACAAACTGCATGATTGCACATTATTTTCTTGGCAAGTGATAGTGTTATTGCCAATTAAATATAGAACCAAATGGTTTCTAAGAAAATCAAATATTCAAGTTTATTTAATTCTCTATTTGATGCATTATACTACTTTTTAAGTGAAGATTAAGTTTTTTTTATACATTTGTGTACTTCTCATCCCCCCTCAACCCCCCTCCTCCAAAAAAAGACCTTTATTTTTGTTTCCTGTTTTGTAGGCCATGGGGGTGGGTGGGGGGAGTGAGTAGTAAACAGTTGCACTAGGTGAGGCTGGAAGAGCTATGTACCCTCCTTCAAGGTGTTCCTTGAATACTCGGTCAAACGCCCGACAGAGCTCCAAGATTGTATACAACTGGGCCTACAAAATTGAACAAATTACTCAACACAGAAATTGACAAACTAATGTTTAGACAAATTTACCAAAGCAGGCATATGTCCTCACCCCTTCATCTATCGAAACAGGTCTGCCAAAATGGGTAAGATCTGATTCAAGTTCATCGGCAGTTTTGTTAATCAAAGACACAAGACTAGGTATGCGGGCCTTTATCACTGATTCTAGGTGCTGAAACCACAGATATTTTCAAAATAATTATTAGTGAACTCTAAATTATTCTAAACAATGGAAAAATATTGCAGCATCAGTAAGCAAAACATACGTGCAAACATGTACCTTGGAAAGAAGTTTTGCAAGATATTCTGAACCCATTCTGCTGGCCAAGTGCCCATATTCAGGGCTAGTTGCAAAGAATTCCCGCTCCCTATGCCTGGCGGCAATCATGTCAAGATTTCTGTTTATGTCAGCTTGTGAACGGTTAACAATCCCAACCCAGGGATGTTGCAGTCTGTATGATCTTCCTTCAAGCACCTTGATGGAAGAAAGGTCAACCTTGAGTGAGTAATCTAGGGGCAGATTGGGGTGGAATTCTAAATCCTGAAATGGCATCTAAATAGAGACATTGCTAGTCGCTCAAATAGATCATTCTCATATCATCCATCATTTGGTGGTGGTAATACATAAGAAACCAAACAGAATAAAAACTGGAAATTTAAAAAAAAAACTGTAAGTTAATAATGTTTGCATACTCAGAAATCTAACTATAGGATATAGGAAAAAAGAAAAACAAAAAAATTGAGTGGCCATACTAATACATTCCCTGAGAACTACAGGCGAAATTTGCAGAGATAAACAATATGGTTATCAAGATTATGGCTTTTAGGATAGCTCTAATAACCAACTTGCATCTGCAGTGGCGACACTTGGTGTGGGTAATGAAAACGAGTAACCCATCAACATTCTTCACAGGCTCGAACGGAACTGCATCCTAATGAAATATATCTATAAGGCCCTTGATAATTATAACCTCCAAATTTATAAGGACTCAAGTGTCAGTTTTTGTCTTTGAAAGGAAACTACATATAATCCTCCAACTCATGCCTGCTCTAACTTCAGCTAATTCAAGAGCCATTCCCTGAAAAACTAAATAACCTGCAACAACTCCATCTAGTTTGGAGATTGATCATGTTAACACAACAATCATGAAGATCCAAAGAATTTAAATGGTTGTTTCTAAAATCCCTTGTCAATCTTCAGCATATCTAATTAGAAATGACCTCAAAAAAACATAGACCTTAACTCTAAAAGTGCTGATGTTAAACTCTGGATATTGAGAAAGTTGACAACAAAAAGAAGGTTAAGAACCAACCAGAAAATTGGCTAAAACCAAGTTTATGGAATAATGTTAGGCACAATACATAATATATTGGTAGAAGCTATCTTGCCAAACAATAGATTGATATAAGCAGTCACTTTCAACCAGTCTCAGACAAACTTCTTGGAGCAAGTAAAGACACTTACATCCAGTGCATTTGTTCCTTTATCCATCAAATCAAGCTTTGTCAACACGCCAAAGGTCCGTTCTCCTGTATATAGGATGCATCAATAGTGCAAAGAGACACAAAATATTTCCAAGAATACATTCCAATAGGTTAAGATGAGAGAGTGACATAGCAAGGTTGTTAAAACTCTTATCACAGAAATTACCTGCTGGATCAACTTCTCGTGCAATCTTGATAGCATCAGATGTTGCAAGATCTTGATTGGCAGGAGTTATGGCTAAGATGATTGTATTTGGCTACAACCAGAAACAAGATGATCAGCAATCAAATGTAATTACAAACTGCAATTTTGTCCAAAATCGACCAATTCTGTAGTTCAATTCCAGTTCAAGGGTGTGCTAAAGGTTAAGAAAATTCCAGTGAAGAAGAATCCTCCGTCATTATATAAAATGGCACTTCATGCTTACAAGAAGCTACTTATCATGTCTCCAAACTCAGAAGTTACCTTCATATGCTTCCAAATCTTATAAGGAGAGTCATTTACCAAATCAAACTAGATAAAAAATGATAGTGAGTGGCAGACCCAAATCAAAGTGCTCCAGTTTTATTATAAGCATCAATCAATAGGATCAGAAGAGTTTACTGAGATTTAGCTATTCAATGAGAGTATTTTCCACATAATATGAGAGCATCATTCTACCTTCTCTACATATGAGCGAACCATATTTTCAATTTCTTGGACTATGCTTTCAGGCTGTCCCTCTGCAAACGCAAACTTGTAAGACATAATGATTGTGCAGCAAAGAATAACAGAAAATTAGCAAAAAAGAATGCCATACCCACAGCAACTTTGGTTAAACCAGGTAAATCTACCAAAGTCAAATTTACAACTGCAAGTAAAGAAATTAAGCGAAAGGAAAAGATATTGTTAGTGAAGGAATAAGATAGGAGAATATAAAGAAAACCAGAACTGCAAAATTAAGGATCACCAAAGTAAGAAATCAATATCTTATACCATAATGGCCAAAAGTTAAGAAATCATGAAAGATTTCTCAAATTAAAACGCACCATTAGGGGAGTAGATACTGAGATTAATGGGCAGCGCGGAGATTTGCTTAGCTTTCCCAGTCACCCTGTCAGTTTCTTCCTGAATCTCTTTCCGAACCATGGCTTCACAAGGAAAGCATAATGAATCAAAATGAACATGGTAATAGTGTACGGGTGTGCAAAATGTCTTTTATGATGTTTTTCACTCCACTTAAAGAAATGGAAAAACCACTAGGAAAAAATCTAAGATGATAAAATGTCTACCAGTGGTAAGACACTGTTACTTTCAAATGAAGCAGATATGGCTATGTTGCCACGTCACCAAGGCAAAAGCTGACAGCTAATCAGAAAATCAACAGATCATCCTATTCTGCAGTTTTATGAATAAAAAGAGGCAATTCATGCAGCCTTACACCTGCAAGTTAAGAAGCTTCGTTGCATTCAACTAGTGATCTTCATGTGACTCTCAAAACTAACCAATGCATTTACAATATTCACAACATTACCATTTAAAACAGCAGAAGAAAAATAACTTACAAAAGTCTATGAATTTTTTATCTCCAGTATGAAGAAACTGTGCATAATCCTCTTTTCCAGGATCTATCTTGTAGAGTTGCAGTATCAGAGGCCTTCTTGTTACAATCCCTGCAAGCATTATAAATTTAAAACCCATAAGCATAATTAGTGGCTCCGAAGAACACTAAAATCAGGAAAATTGAAGCAAGGGGAATAAATGATAGACATTTGCTCTGTTTAAGAGCTGTGATGCATTCAAGCTTCATTCTTAATTCCCTCGAACTCCCTCAGCAAGAAAGACGCTCGTAGTTAATGATGTGAAATCCATTAACAACACGCGATGCCCTCCAGCATTTAGTATTCACCACGAAAGCATTTCTACTCCAACATCAAACTTGTAACTTTCTATCATCATAATACAACTAACTTCTCTTAATTAGTATCAATTAGATCACAAAATTATACACAAAATGACAAAAGGCAAAGAGAAAATGAAGATAAAGAGAATAAACAAGAAAAAATAGAGAAAAAAAAAACCTGATCCTCTAGGCAGAAAATCACGCCCAACGAAGCTCTCCAACACCGATGACTTCCCCGAACTCTGTACGTCATGAGGAAACCAAAACGAATAAAGAAAATTCATATTCTTTTCCCAAAAATAACTAGTCGTATACTTGCATTCCTAATAAACTCTGCCAAAAAAATCAATGTGCATTAAAATTAAAGTACATAGAAACACACTAATGTTATGCATGTTCGCTGTACGAATTTATATAATCACAATTTTAGTGCTACTCACTCTAAAAAAAACCTTTAAAAACAGTAAAAACAGAAAACACTTAAAAATCATCCACCGGCAACTTCTGAAGCCTCGACTCCTCGGTTGCACACACAACAACACACAGCAGTACGTGATGCTATAAAAAGTATATATACAGAGAGAAAGAAGAAAACCTGGCCGCCGAGGACGACGATGGTGGGGAGAGAGTCCCAAAGAGTTGGCAAAGAGCGATCATCACCATAATCTCCGAGAAGAGTACAAGTTTTCTGGAGTGTATTCACAAGTCCGATCACACTTTCCATCTCGCCACAAGTACCAGAGCTAGCCGGCGCCTGAGGAGTTCCGGCGTTCAAAAATCTTCCGACGCCGGTGAAGAAGAGAAGCAGTAGGAGGAGCAGGAGAAGAGGCAGGGGTGAAGTAGAGCAGAGGTAGAGAAGGAAAATGAGAAAAGTAACGGAAGCTATTTTAAAATTATTATATTTTGACCTGTCAGGAAATGTTTGATTAGTTTTAGAGAGAGAAAGTAGAGAGTGGGCCTTTTTGTGCGGCAGTTGTTGGAGCGAAGCGCCACGTACGTGCTCTTTTTATAGTAGTTGTAGTAGGAGCAGGGCTGGATTGAGTGGGGACTATCTGGTCCAGCCGTCCAGGGTGGTTTGAATGATTTTGAAATCCAATTGCGGCGGGATCTTTTTTGAGAGTTGAGATAATGAAGAAATTCTTTTTAGTGGGGGTTTTTTTTTTTCTTTTGAGATAAATTTATTTTGCCCCAATTAACTGCTATGCATTAGCATTTTGCCTTCTTTCTTAATGGTGAAAAACAAACCAACACTCTGAGTGGAGCTCGGTTAAAAAAGAGTTTATTCGAGCTTGATTTATCAATGAATCATGCCAAACATGAACAGTTTTTTTTTGGTGTTAAATTTTCAAACTTGATTTAAACCTGGCTTCATTAACTTGAGGCTTAATTTTATATGTAAAAAATTCAAATTATATGAACTCGACTTGGTAAAAGTATATTTCGTTTCGACTAGGTAAAAGTTTTTGATTTGGACTTGACACATATAACAATGTAAAGTTAAACATAAATTTAAATTCGTGAAAATAAACAAACAAGTTTTAACATTACAATGCTCTATTTGATTAGACTAATTTATATTTCTATTCTTTTCTAGGTTGCACATAAAACTTGTTTCTTTGAACCAGTTGGATTGCTATTTTCAAGAGTTTTTGTAAAAAGAATGTATCATAGTGATTTGATATATATGAGGTAAAAAGATGATTGAAAAATGTGTTCACGAAAGCGTAAAAAATTTTCTTCAAAAAATCACAATTCAAATAAAGTTTCGTACCATCACTAAATGAGGTATTTTGCCAAACAAAGTGTGTGTTTGGATATAAGATTATTTATAATTTTTTTTGGAATAATTGCTCTATCATTTTTTTTTTTTGTGATATGATGTATGTGTGATAATGATTAACTAGATAAGAAGACAATTAAAAAAATTATGTTTGTGATTCTAGTAAATAATTTGTTTCTTGCAAATAATAGCCAATCCAAATTTACTTTAAGGTACTAAAATCTTTTCATTAGAACCAAACTAGTGAATGACTTGTTTAACGAATTTGTATTTTATAATGTCGTACTTGATATATTGGATGCTTATTTGCAACATCAAATTAAACTAAAAAGTGAGTAGAGACTATTGCTCAAATACGTTCATTAGAATTCCCCTAGAGGAAAACATTTCATTGGGCATCATGTGTACAAAGGCAAGGGAGATGCGGGCAATTTTTAAAAATTTCCGTTTAAATCTCTTTTGAATCATTGAACGGTTATTAAAGAAAATTCTAAGAAATGGTTTGTTTAAGGATTATGTTATTTTTTTAATGGTAATTTATATCAGGAAAAAGTACAAAATCAAGGGAACCATAAATTTTACTATGTCCAATTCCTTGAATTGTGTGTACTAATTAGTGCTTGTTAATAATCAGTAGAAAATTCAAAAAGCTATGGAGATTACATGACTAGGAAGATGAAAAATAAATGGTGAAATTCTTAAACCATATGTACTTTAGCATATAAAAACGACCAAAATTTGTTTTGGTGCTCTTAAATTTGATATTTAGCAACAATTACAAAAAAGAACTTAAGGGTTGAGAATAAAAGAATAGGATTAATTTCACTTTGCACCCTAATCTTATATCATTTCTCACTTTATATCATAAATTTTAATTTTGAACACTTTGCACTTTAAACTCTTAATTTTCGGCATTTTGCACCCTAAATTCTCAAGTTTATTTCATTTAAATCTAATCAATGATTACTTTTGCAAAATTTATAAGGCAAAGGGCGGTGGAAATTAATAGCAATGTATCATTTTGTTCTAACTGCAATTGTTTAACTCTTTTTTTTTACTACTTTAAGCATATTATCATTGATTTATATGGTTTCAATTACTAATATTATTAGTAAAATTAATGAAATAAAAGATGGTGCAAATCAATAATAATGTATTGTTTTATTTTTTGCTATTGTGCATCAACACCTTATGACTACTTTTGGTGCATTATCATTGATTTATTGACTACTCCATGCCATTAATTTTGCTAAATTTGTTATTGACTAGACTTAAATGGAACAAATTTGAGAGTTTATGGTGTAAAGCATCAAAATTGAGAATTTTTGGTGTAAAGTGTTCAAAATTGAAGTTTAGATTGCAAAGTGAAAAAGTGATACAAGTTTGGAAGCGTAACGTGGAGTTTGTCCTGAAAGAATATGCAGAGAAAAACGTACATCTTGCATAGAAAAAGCTTCTTCAGGATTTTCTCTTACATGAGAAGGAAATGATAGTTGTTGTAGCATGCCAAAGATGTAGGCACAACAAAATCACAGCCAAAGATACTACTAAAACTTGACTCTACACAAATAAACTCACAATAAAATACTCTACAATGTTGTTAGCTCAAGATTCATGAACAATAAACTCACAACTCTCTGCCAAACCTTGGAGGCTTTGTCAAGATTTCTTATCAATCCTTTTTTAACTAGTAGGCTTTCAACTAAGCGCTAGTTTATATAGGCTAACACAACAGGTTCTGGGTAAGCTAGAAGAATAAAAAGGAAACCATCCAAACCAGTTCCTACACAAATTCTGTCAAGCAAAACATCGGAATTACTACTAAATCCTGTAACATGTCTCTAGTACGTTCATACAACTCTTTCACCTAAATTGCAGTAATTTTTTCCAGCAAAAAGATTGAGTCGTCTTGGGAATGCCACCAACTTGAACTTGGAAAGAAATTTCTCATGCAATCTCCCATCTTCCCACATCTTCTGCTGCTGTGTATACAATTCACAAACCAAGAGTAGGTCAATTAAAGCAATAAGATCATTTTGCTGTTAAAAATGGACAAACGGCCTCCATTATCGTCCATCATAATTGAAAAGGTTGCATGTATGTATTTGTGAACTAATCAAAACCAGCTATGAAGCACATTATCTGTGTTTAAGCCTTTTAAGCTGGATTCGTTTCTTAGCCCCATAAGCATAAAATTTTACATTGACATATGAACAAATTAACTTTTACTTAAACTCGACTTGAATTTGGTTGATAAAAACTGATTTGGGCTTGGACCAGCAAATTACCAAATTAACCTGAAACAAAGGTTTTTTTTTTCCCCTTAAATTATAGAAAAAGGAAGATCAAACCAATCTTGAACATGTACAAAGGCTTGTTTAGATCCTAGCCCGGTCAAGTTATAAGTTTCTGATTGTGTAGCAGAGTGATCTTTTTGGACAATTTCCCAAAAGTCTAACGATGGGGGAGAAGCACGAGCATGAGCTTTGACTAAACATCAGAGGACATGAATACAAAGTGAAGAAAAAAATAGACAAATAGATTAAAAGTAGGAGCTAAATGAGCTCTCAATCATTTGTGCTTTTGTCCCTTAAAGTCCTTTTAGGCAAATATTGGCCTAATTAAGTGTAGCAGAAACTCAAGCTGGAATTTTTCAAGAGGAATATCTCTTCCAGAATACAAGTATATGCATATGACTGGATTATTACCTCTAGTTTCTTTGGTTGCTGAGGCTGACTTGTCCTGGGATTTTCACCAATTTGAACTTGAAAATCAGTTTTCCATGGTTGCCTCTCTCCTTCCACATCTCCTCCACAGTGTACAATCCATCATAAAAGTAGTGCCCAGATATTTCGCTTCTCCGAATTACTCTCACAGGATTCTTTTTCACAATACTATTCATCAATGCAAGATTTCCTTTGCTGAGCTTCTGATCTTCTGCCTTCCCCTGAGTACCAGGTCCATACTGGTTTCCCCCTTGCCCAGAATAAATTAAGGTACCTTGATTGCTCATATGATTACTGTATCCCCCAGAAGCAACCACACTAATAGCAACCTTTCTTCTTCCATAATTCATCCAATCAATTCCTCCTTGTGGTGGACGATGGAGGCATAAAACATGAATTTCCATGCGGTTGTGGAACCTGTCTCCAATCTCTATCCCCGGAACTGACCCTAGGATTGGCACATGCGGGTACCAAAATTTTTTCTTTATCATGTTTGATGCTGCAAATTCAGGCCTCGTCTCCTCCTTAGAGAGATGCTCAACGTAGTGCCGAAAATGGTGTAAGATGTCCTTCACTTTCTTACGAGCCAGAGACTGATCGGAACTGCTAGTAGAGGACCTCAGGCCTTGTGGCTTAGAATTCTCTTGGATCACATCTTTTTTCAGTTCTCGGATTTCATTTTCATTATCAATTGTTGAGACAGGTGGTTCAATTCTTGTTCTTATATCACTGCTTTCATGATGCTTTGAAGAAGATGGAATGTTTTTGGAACTACTTGCTTTTTGTTCATGACCAAGCTTAGGTACCAAGGTTCCATCTTGAAGATTGAAAATCAAGTCCCTCAAGAACTTAGGAGACTTAATGTGGTTAACCTGGATTTCTGGAAGTTCCTTATTGATCATCCCTTGATTAGTATCCACTGGCCTCATGAAAATTCCGTGCGGGACTCGAACAATGGGGAAACTTTTCTCAACTTTCTGAGCCTTGGTGGCGCTGACAGGGCCTTGATCACCATCAACATCCTTCATGTCTCGCTTTTTTCGCCTTCCTCCCAATGGAAAAGGCTCCATTAATGAAGTCTTGCTCCAATGCTCCATGTTTAATGATTTTTCTAGCATTAAGAGGAAAAATTAATGGCCAAAAGCATGAGAGAAGAATGTGCTTTACTAATTTCGAGAAGGTGCAGAAAGTATGGGAAAGGTTATGTACAAAGGAAAAGAAGCAAGGAAATCAAATGAGCGGTTGGATGACTACCAAATGGAAACTAAGCAAATGTTCATATAAAGCACTACTAATTGTGTGACTAAAACACTTTTTTGGCTTGTCTCTCTCTTTTGTTAGTGTTTTTTTTTTTTTTTTGCCGCAAAAGGTTATGATCAGCCATAGTTATTGCTTTACTGCCACCCAAAGCGTGCTGGATTTTCACATGTACCGAGCAGGCGATTTAACCAGTCAAATGTTCTGGAATTTATATCAACATTCTAATCACAGTTTAGTAAAATTCAATGCAAGAATATTCTTTAGTCATATTGAAATCCACATAAAATGAGTGAATGAATGAATGTGATCGCGAAATTCATATGCCATCGTAGAGATGCAAATGAATCGAGCTAGTTAGGAGCATGTTAGATCAACACTCGAGTTCGAACTGGAATTGATCAAGCTCGAATAGGTTGACGAGCTCAAATTCAAGTTTATTATGTGAGGTTCGAAAACTCATCAAGCTTAATTGAGCTCACTCAAGGTTCTAATTTTTTTTATTTTTATATTATTTGTATGAAATGTCAATTATATTCATTGGGTCAAATTCTATTAGTTTATAATACTTGAGTTCGATTTAGTTCAAATAAATTCAATAGGGCTCATTAGAGCTAAATCTGTTCAAATTTGAGCTTGAGCTCATCTTTTAAAAGCTCCATGGACTCGAGTTCAAGTATTTTGATTCGAGTCGAGCTCAAATAACACTTGAAACCCATTCAATCTGATTGTAGCCCTGTCCATAGATAGGTTTCCTTAATGAGTTTTAGTTGGATACTTAAAGAAATAGATAGAGTGAGCGCCTTCACAAAGCTAGCAGCCGAAATGCCTCTCTCTATTAGTATTTACAAGAAGTGTATAATTTTGGAAAACCTTTCTTTGGGATCGCTAGGATTAAAACTCAATTAGGATCAATGGATAAGCAACAAACCTCCATGAACAATAATATTATGAAACTATCTAATTTTTTTTTTTTTTTTTGAAAATCTCTGTCGATTTTAGCAAAAAAAAAAAAATCAAAATTTACAGTTTGTAATTTCTCACATTAACCATGACAAGAAAAAATCTCGAATAATTGTTTCTCACTTTAATCCCTGCTTTCCCACACATATCAATTTAAAAAAAAAAAAAAAGAAAGAAAACGTATTTATCCCCGGTGGACAAAGTCCAATTACATCCGTCCCGATTTGATTGAGCCACGTACCAATGCTACTTTTTCCCGAAATAGGAGAAAAAAAAAACCTTAGCACCTATCCATTTACAATCAATGATCAATTCACAACTAGTGAAACTTTTCTCTCGCTTAAAAGATTTTTGAACGAGAGTTTGTCCCTTTTTTTCTTGTTCTTTATTTTCTCTTGTTTTCTTGTCAGCTCTCATCTAGAATTCTCTGATTTTAGTTATATATGCATGTTAGATCTACACTTGTCTTATGGATATGGAGCTATTCATGTTACTACTACAATTACTACTAGTCTAGTACCAATAGAACTGGCCTTTTTGTTGTGTATGGCTACTGCACATTTTGCCATCTCTAGCTATTACTGATGCGAAACATCCTTTGGCGACATGAGAGTCTATAGAGCATCGTTTGGAAGTTGTGGGAAGTGCGAGGAAAGAGGGAGAAAAAAACCACGAAATCCCGTTTTCACAAAGGATCCGTGTTCATACGAGGGCTGTGTTGGTAAGGACGGGTAATTTTCTTACAAAAAGGTCGTGTGTTCAAATCCCCTATCGATATGAGAATTGTGTTGGTGGACGATGTAAATATCTCTGTAAGCGGCTTATGGTCTCAAAGACCTACCCTGACTTATGGTGGTGACTAGAGTTGAATTTATCCAAATTTTTGTTTAACAAAAAAAAAAGGATCCGTGCGTAGATATATATATATATATATATATATATATATATCTATCTATATAAATTAAAGAAGGGATTTTTGGTTAAAAGCCATCCTAAACCTTTAAACTCTCAATTCCTTTTTTTTTTTTGTAGATTTTCTATTTATCTTAACTAAAATGTAATGAGTTGATTCAAAATCTTGATTGTAGGCTATATTCTCATCATTTCAAAATTTAAATTATTTCTAAGCTCTCAATTCCTTTTTTTTTTTTTTATAGATTTTCATTCATTTTGATTGCTAAAATGTAATGAATTGATTTCAAAATCTTGATTGTAGACTATATTCTCATCATTTCAAAATTTAAATTATTTCCAAACTCTCAATTCCATTTTTTGTAGATTTTTTTTTATTCTAATTCCAAAAATTTAATGAGTTAATTTCAAAATTAATCTGGATTGTAGTCTATGTTCTCATCATTTCAAAACTTAAATTATTTTCAAACTCTCAATTCCTTTTTTGTAGATTGTCTATTTATTTTAAATCCTAAAATGTAATGAATTGATTTCTGATTTTTCTTAGCACTTTCTTGGAGGATTATACAATACAATGCACAAGTAAATAATTTACTTCCCAAACTGATAGCTAGTGAAAAATGAAAATAGGGGACCATATATAATTAGCTGCTAATTTATGAAAATGGTCATGCCTCGAGATATTTGCAATTCGATACATACATCTATATTGGTACTGAATTGGGACGTAAGAACAAAAGTTCTGGGAATCAATTTGCCTATCCGAAAAAGAGCAAATTGATAGCAAGACAATATGATTATATATATATATATATATATATATATATATATATATATATGGCCGTGTCGTTTTCTTCGTAATTTGTCGTGTTGTGAGATCGTTAGAAAGAATCTTCCCGCATTGATCCATGTCAGTAGTTAGTAGTGCGGCTCTGCATGTAGTGGTTAAGCATTGTCACTCCTATCCGATTCCCGTCTGAAATCTGAATTTGTCCCGTATTTCCAACCCTCATTCTCTCTCTCCTTTTCCTCTCTCCCTTCCCATGCCTGTTGCTTTAATTTTCTTGACAATTTAAATTGAACTGCAAAAGTTCCATATCTTGGGTTTCTCATTTTGTTGGCCAACGAAGAAACTAATCTTGGCAAATAAATGGAGCAGTGGAACAAGACTTCTACCATGGAGCCCTCATCACTAGGGACGAGGCAGAAGAACAAGAGAAAAATGGAGGAGGATGGTGATACAAGCACAGATCATTGCCATTGCCATTTTTCTAACACCAGATTTCACAAGGGTCGAAAGGTTTTCCCGGTTGTTCAAGTCCCACATGGAGTTTTCAGAAGACCGGCTGATGGTGGCAAGGCTGATGGGTCAGAAATCCAGATTGATCATATTAACTCTCCAGAAGATATTGGAAGAACTACATCAATGGCGGAAGACAATGTCTCTGGCAGTACTAGACGCAAAGAAGATGGAGATCACCACCAAAGAATGCAAAATGAGTTCATCTTAAAGGATCATTCCCAGTTACCCGCTGCTAGTACTGGTTCTACTCGGGGGAGAAAGCTCCCAAAAAATGTTGACAGGGCCAGGCAGAGAGTGATGGAAATTGTAAGAGAATTCCGAGCTTTTTGTGACCAAATCACGAGGATGGATAAAGAGGATAATTACAAGAGGAAGAGGGTTGATTTCATGGCAGCAAAGATGGTTAAAAAGAAATTCTATTACTACCCAGATAAGCCCTTCCTTGGACCAGTCCCTGGTGTGGAAATTGGAGATGAATTCCACTACAGAATGGAGCTGCACATTTTAGGCCTGCATCGTCCTTCTCAGGGAGGGATTGACTATGTGCAGGATGGAGGAAGAATTATTGCGACCAGTATCGTAGATTCTGGGCTTTATGATAACTACAAGGAAGATCAAGACACTCTAGTATACTGTGGTCAGGGAGGACATAATGCAAATCCAAACGTGGGCCTGCAAATGCCTGAAGATCAGCAGCTGAAAAGGGGAAACTTGGCATTGCGGAATAGCATAAGGGCAAAGAACCCTGTTAGGGTTATCCGCGGTCGTAAGTTACCAAGGGCCTCCACCACCTACTTCTATGATGGATTGTACACGGTGGAGAAGATGTGGGAAGACAAAGGTCAGGTTGGCAAAAGGGTTTTCAAGTTCAAGTTGGTGAAGATGCCCGGACAGGCCAGCCTTTTTACTTCAAGAAACTAAGGTAAGAAGTCTTTGGTTACATGATATTATTGTTTGCTCCATCTTTTAGCAATTTAAGGCATGTAATCGAACTTCTAGTCTAACTTTACAGAAATCAATATCAATCCCTTTGATCTTACTAATTGATGTCACTGTACCTAGAATTGATTCCTAGATTGATTCATCACCGCATATTTGTCAAATTAGATTTTTATAGTATTTACAAGTAATTTTAATCTAAAAAAATGGCTTAATTCCTTTGTTTTGTTGCAAATAATTCTTGACTTTCTAATTCTCTATGCGCGTTCTATGATGTACATACTTTTTATTTTTGGCAAGTGCTATGATGTAAATACTTGCTTTTATTGTATTTCCACGCCTCATTATTTGAGGAAAGTTCGTGTTTAATCTCTGCTATGCGCTTCTCCTTCCAGGACTAACGTTTGATTTACAGATAGAATCATCGTTTTTAGCAGTTATTAGAATCGACTGAATGCTGTTAAAGTCTTGCAAAAGATCAGTTATCTACAGGGATATCACCGTTTGATTGCCAGTTGAAAGCCTTTTCCCTCATTGTACAGGGCTAAAGATGTGCAAAGATGAAGGAGCGCCTGGAAACACCCATTGCTAGTTCAAGTTGGCAAAAATCCCCGGACCACTCACAGTCTTATCTTATGGGGCATCTTAGGACTTGGAGTTCTGAATTTGGATTTGCAGAGTTAATGTTCTAGTACTATGTTGGATTTAGTCTAGTAGTAGTAGAGGAGTATATAGTGGCTTTTCAATACATGCAACTTTGTCCATGCATGATCACTAGACTTCATGTTTCGTGTTCTCAGTTATCAGCATACAACATGAATGGCTGCTATTTACCCAAGGGAACAAAAATTTTAGGTATTCAAGGAAAATAGAAACAAAAAATAAGCGGCTTTTTCATAAGAAATAACCATATAGCAGTTACAAATTAACTCATTTTGGTAAGTTTCATGGGGCAGGAACGGTTGTAGGTTATGTGCATTTTGCATACAGCGTAACTTTGTTTACACATGGTGTAACTTACTTTCAATAACGTGCAACTTTAGAACAAAATTTTGTGGGTCCCACACATATTAAAATCGAGATACAAGATGAAATCTGAATCGTATAATTTTTTTTGGCCAAATCTTAACCGTGAACTGCCAGGAACGGTTGCAGCAGTTCCTGCCCCTCTTCCCATATTCTCCACCTCTAGGAAAGCTCTTAAATTTTGACGCACATAATTAATATGTTGATTGAGTTGCTCTGATTGAAATTTTATTTTTCTCATTGCCTTAAAATCTTGCAAAATGAAAATATCCACAAGAATAAAATTGAGACCCTGATAATCCTACTTTTTCATCAAGTCTATGGGTGCTCCAATTTTAACTTGAAAAATGTCAATATCCACATATTGTACTCAAGTTAAAATGATGGAACTCGTGGTCGAGCTCATGGAGTTTTCATAAGTCGAGTTTAAGCTCAAATGCGACTTCAATTTGTCTTGCTCGAGTTCAAACTCAATCAAGCCTAAGCGATTCCAATTGAGCTCATCTATAAATTAATATTTTATATAATTTTAAGCAAGAAATATAGTCGACATTTCAAACTAATAAATATGAAAAATTACACACACATATAGGTTTGTCAAGTCTGTTAGGCTAGATCGAACTAGATCCATTCATATTCTCGAGTAGCTCAAACTTGACTTGAGCTCAGTCTTAATTAAGCTTGGTCTCGATCTCAATTGATACGGAGCCCAAGCCGAGCACTTAATCAACTTGCACCTGTAATCAAGTCCCAATCTACCAGCTAAGAAAACCCTCGTGTACGTAGCACAATAAGAATAACTACCTGTAGTGCAATTTGAGATTGAGGGTGGGCGGGCTAGAGGTCTAATGGACTACTGGATACGGCTCAATTTTTGTGACAAAATTGATGTGGGTCAACCGTCACCAACGGGCCAGGTTGGTCAAAAGCCCACCAGTGCATGGCATTATGTGGTAATTAACCAACTCTTGTATGTGATGTCGTTTTGGTTTTGAGATACACTGACAGTATATATAAAAATTACTCAAATGAAAATATCCATAATAATAAAATTGAGATCTTGGTGCTCCTTCTTTATCATCAAGCCTAGGGGTATTCCAACTTTAACTCGAGCTCTACTTGAGTTAAAATAATTGAACTCAAGTTCAGGCTTGTGAAACTTTTAAAAGTCGATTTCAAGTTCAATTTTAATTTATCTTACTCGAGTTCGAGATCGATCAAGTCTAATCGAATCTAATCTAATCGAGCCTAATTGAGATCGCCAAATATATATTAATATTTTATTTAATTTTGAACAAGAAGTGTAATTGACATTTTAAACCAATAAATATAAAAAATTAAATACCCTCACATATATAGTCTCATAGAGCTTACAAGGTTAGAAATTTAATATTCGAACTGGATTCATCCATACTATCGAGTAGCTCAAATTTGACTTGAGTTCATGTCGTGTAGCTTAATCAACTTGCACCCCTAATTCCCTAAAAAAAAAAAAAAAAAGAAAACCTTGCACCCCTAATCAAGTCCCATTCTGCCAGCTAAGAAGAGCCTCGTGTATGTCGCAGAATAAGACCAACAACCCGAGATGTGATTTGAGACTTGAGGATGGTTGGGCTAGAAGCCTAGCTAATGGACTACTGAGTATGACCCAATTTCGGGACACAGTTGATGTGGGCCAATAAAAGGGCCAGGCTGGATCAAAGGCCCACCAAGGGTATATAAACTTCGGGAGCTATGACAGATTCTTCTCCTCCCATCTAAGTGCAACACTCCTGAAAGGCTGAAACTGATCTTCCAATGCAAAGAATTCAATCTTGAAAAAGAAAATTAAAAAAAAAATTTCAGCAGTAGTGATCATAGAGCTTACAGAAATTCCTTACCTAGAATCCGAAAAATCCTCTCAAGATTCATCTACCAACGTTTTCTCCAATCAATCTCATCAAGAATTAAAACCCTCAATGGAGCTATGATTAATCAGCTACCTGAAGGTGTATTATCTGAGATCCTCGTCAGGTTGCCCGTCAAATCATTACTTCAATTCAGTTGCGTTTGTAAGAAATGGTGTGCTCTGATCAAGAGCCCTTATTTTGTAGATATGCATCTCAACCATGCCAAAGACTACAATGATCACCGTGTCGTCCTCATCAAGCGGTTCATCAAGGATGGAAAGAAAACCATCTTATCATTCCATTCTCATCATAGTGGAGGAGAAGAAGATGAAACTCTCCGTGTTGTGGCCCCTAATTTAGAGCTACCTTGGTGGGATCGTTACTGGATCGGCCTGATCGGAGCCTGCAATGGCATCGTTTGCATCTCGGATTTCTACGACATTTATCTATGCAATCCTGCCAGGCATGAACTCCTCAAACTCCCTGTTCGCCCTTTTGTTTATCCCGATGGTTGTTCAAAAGGCTCTGTGTTTACAACAAACGGTCTGGCTTTCGGGTTCGATCCATCTTCTGGAGATTATAAGGTTCTTAGGATAATCAGTTTCTCTGCGGGCTCTTTTTGCCTCCCTTCAGTGACAGCTGAAATATACAATCTCAGCACAAATTCCTGGAGAAATCTCGATGCTGACTTACCAAAAATCGAACACCCACACCCATGTTTCCCCGCACTAATTCATGGATCCTATCATTGGTGTGCTGCCAGCACGAAATCACGGCTCAGCGCGCCTAGGATGATCCTTTCTTTCAACATATGCACCGAGGCATTTGGGGAGATGGAATTTCCTTGCTATATAGCAGATGACACAAGGCCCAGCCTTGTTGTCTTAGATGATTCCCTTGCCTTTATCTCATTCAAAAACCCTTACCCGCAGCGGTTCCCATCAATCTATGAGCAGTTCATTGATATCTGGGTGATGGTGGAATATGGCATCAAAGAGTCCTGGATGAAGAAATTTTCCTTAGGACCTCTCGTAGGAATGAATGGGCCATTGATTCACGAGCCATTATGTTCTTGGAATAATGATAAGCTTCTGCTACAAAGCGAGGATGGGTACTTGATTTCTTGCGCTCTCAACAATCACAGCCAGGAAACCAGGAAATTTGACATCTGCGGGCAGAGAGATACGCTGAAGGTCATAATATATCAAGAAAGTTTGGTTTCTCTTAGCAAAAGACATGAAGGTTTATCTTGGTGGAAGATTTAATCATGGAAGTGATAGTAGGACGAGATCAAGTTGGTCCTAGTTGACAGATCGATATCTTAGTATTCCACTTCCTTCTAGGAATAATGTCTTAGTTTCTAAAACATGATGTTGGCCTCAGCGAGTGTGTCAATGTCTTAGTTTAATTCTCAAGCATATCAACTATTGTACTAGTTTAAAACTGCTACTTTTTCCGTGGATGCTTCGGCTCATTTTACTGCAACTTTGGTTTCTTCTTTTACTTTGTTGTTCTATTCATTAGATCACTATGAAGCGGTTGCCTGTATATATACCATTCCAGTTTTACACCTTACACCGTGACTCAAAGCTATATTACATTACATTCCTTTATACCTTAAGACTGTGACTCAAGACCTATATATATTACATTACACTAATGACTAATGTACGTGTAACGTGTTTATGGAGTACTTTTTTAATATTTCCTAATACAATTTATTTGCCCCTTGTTTCTAGCTTTTACTTAATGGATAATTTAGGCAAATTTTTAGGAGTGCTACTACGTATTTTGTTTCCTGCATCAGGGTTCCAATGTTCCTAATTAGACAGACTATGTGCTTTTCTTTCGTTTCTGAACCATATATAAGTTTACTTCTAAAGAAGTCCTCCTCCTAGACAGTGGTGGTAAGGGCAACTTATTGTTACTTCGTCATAATATTTTCTCAGATTTGATGTTTGTAATTTCTCATAAAAGTTTTCATGTACAAGAAAGTAGTCAGCTCTCCAAGCTTGCATCTTTCTATGTGGTGAAAATGTCAATAAGCCGTTATATTATATTCCTGATTCTGTAAAGGAATGTTACATATTTTATAAGCATAAAATTATGGATATATATATATATATATATATATATTTTCTTGTTGGCCTAGAGGCAAGATTATATTTTAGTATGATGTTCGCCAACCTGCAGTTAAAGCAACCGATCGATTGCCTCAAACAATCCTTAATTAGTCGTATGCCTTGGAAGGAAACATGTCTACAAAAAAAGGATGTCGGCTTTCTTACTTTCTTGATCTACTAATTAGTACGTTTATGTTTGGTAAATGGCATGTGCAACTTTACATCAATCAATCAATCAATCAAGATCCCATTAGCTAGGATACGGGACAGGACGGTCATCAGAAGGATCATTCCTGAACAGTTCACGGCTAAAATATGCTAAAAAAAAATTAAACGGTTCAAATTTTATCTTGTATCTCGATTTTAACAATATGTGTGGGACTCATAAAATTTTATTCTAAAATTACACGTTGTTGAAAGTAAATTATACCATGTGCAAATAAAATTACGCTGTGTGTAAAATGCACGAAACTATCAAGCAACCGTGGTTCCATTAGCTAAGAAGAACCTGCACTAGCCATCATTAGGATTTGGGAAGCAGACAGAATTACTTATACGTTGTTGATACCTGTTGACACATATGTACACTCTCCCAAGTACCAGCTAAGCTTCGCAACACATCCCTATGGACCTGATGATGCTGGAAAATGGACGATATTAGACTGAAATATCAACGTTCTAAAAAAATCTGTCCTTTATTTTATGTGCTGCTGTGACTGAGAAAGTGAGAAAACATAGGAAATATGTGGTAACAAAGCCACTCTTATATGTAATATCGTTTTGGTTCTGGGATAAATGTTAAATATTGAAAGTAATTGAATCTTTTTTCCATTGCCACTGAGAGGAGTAATTCGTTACAGAAATATTTAACTTTTAAAATGTTAACATATGGAGGAACAGAAAGGTATTTACAAGCTAGCTAGGAGGATGAATCCCAGAATGAGCAGGTACTGTTTCAAAACAAATGAAGAAGAGATTTATGGATACCTTCTGTAAAAGCCTAGGCTTTAATAATTTCGATAAGCAGTTGGAATTTCCATTGTATCCTCGTAGAGGCAAGAGATATTACACTTTCTACTTGGGAGATAAAACTTCATTTGGGCCCCCAAATGCCGCGGCACTAGGTATATTTAAGTTTCTTTCTACTTAGGTAAAAGTCGTGACAATTGTAAAGGAATTTTATGGGAAAAAAAGAGACAATTATAAAGTAATTTCATGGAAATAAGGGAGAAATGAGGGGAAAAAAAACAAAATTTAAAAATTTTTCTATTCGAAATCATGAGAATTATAGCAAACATCTTGTTAAAAGAAATTGCTAATTTTTTTTGCTGAATCTTGTAATCATTAGTGAAGTTTTGTTGCTTATTTATGTTATTTAATTTATTAAATGTAAAATTTTTGAATGATTAAATGTGTATATTAATTATTTCTAATTTTTAATTATTTTTATTCTTTTATTAATTCGACTTATATACATCTATATGGGGTATTTGTGGAACAAAAGTTTCATCTCTCTCCGTAAATTACTTTTTTAATGTTACTTTTTCTAATTGGACTAACTTTGTTATCAAAATCTTAACGTTAGGGGAGGCTAGTGAAATTGTTAGAAACCTCAAGGGAGGTTTCTGCAATTATCCCGGATTTCTGAAGCTTCACGGTTGCTGGCACTACTTGGAATATCAACTGGTCTTCTGAAAACTCCATGTGGGACTCGCACCACCGGGAAAATCTTTTGACCCTCGTGAACTTTGATATTAGGAAAATGGCATTCATCAGTTACACCAATTTCCTCCATTTTTCGCTTATTCTTCCATCCTCCTAGAGGTAAGGGCTCCACTGAAGAAGTCTTGCTCCAATGCTCCATGCATGCATATGCAAGAATAATTTCTCTGTATTTCGAGTTGAATGCAGGAGGCATATGGGAAGATGATTTCAGAATAGGAATTTTGTTATAGCCATTTTACAATAGGATTAGTTATTCTTGTTCTGGAGTAGTTAGTTTTCAGGAACAGAGATTTATTGCAGCGTGGAGTCTCATAAAAATGGTAATTAGATAGAAGACAGGTCAGTAGGAATTTCTAAGGATCGATCCAACGCTTTGAAAGCAACTTAGTGGTTAACACTTAACTAGTAAGGTTTTCTTTTAGCTGAGAATGTAGGTGTGATTGGATCCATTGTAGTTAAAAGAAAAATAAATTATTGTAAATAACTTTTACTGCCTTTTTACCGGAAAAAAAAGCTGAGGTTTTCATTACTAGTCAAAAGTTAGACAAATAAGGTTTCACAGATTTGGAGGGACATAGTACAGTTTTTTTTAATTTTGTTTTTAATAGGGAAAGAATGAAATTTAAGAAACAGGAAGGAGGAAGACGGATTAGAAGTCAGGACTTCTAGGACCTCTAAATCCTAGAGGGGGACATAATAAGTGATGAGACGATTTTTATATGAAATTTCTTTTCTTATTTGGTTTGAAAAAAAAGGAAAGAAAGAAAGGCATCTAATAAATCATTTTACTACTAAAGAATAAGCTTGGATTACAAAAAAAAAAAAAAAAAAAAAAAAAGCTTGGATTCTTTATAGGGTAGGGTAATACATGATAACATCTCGTGAAATTTGTTGCAATTACAAAGCTTCTTCTCTACATTCTGAATTATGATAGATAAGCCTGTCCTAGATGTTGATTTCACAAACACAATTTTGCATAATTGTGAGTGAATTACCCGTTTTCTTTTAGAAGCTGGTCAAAGCAAAAATTGGAGTTACTTTTAGATGCTTTAGACAAGGTCTTCAAAATTTATACTAGTTTTGAAGAAGACCCATAGAAGTGATCCCTCTATGAACATTCTAGCTAATGCCAAAACGTAATTCCTTAAAGATAATCTTTTTATTAGATTAGACTAGTTAATTAGTTAATTAATTAAGCCACACACTGAAAATATTGCTAGTAGCTATCAATCACTCAAAGATAGCATTAAATGTGCTCAAATTTTAACTTGAAAGACAATATATCTTGTATCAAGAATTGGCATCTGTAATTGTTAGGGGATTGTTATCATTATCCCTAGACAGAGGATTTCCAAGAAGAACACCTTAGCAATGGTTGAGGCTTTTCTCTTGTTCAATTCAAAATGACTGGGATATAGATTATCCTTTCTTTATTCCATTTGATTTTTCTTTAAAGAAAAAGAAAAAAAATGGGCCTTTCCTACTGCATGTTTGTAAAAATAATCAATATACCATTTGTTTTGTAAAGTCACATGCATGACTCCACGAATGCTGTCTTATTTCACACACAACTTTGCTCTCCTTTTATAGACAACTTGATTCCAACTTTTGTTTTCCTCTCCCAGTTTTGGTATCAATGAAGATGATGGCACAGTGGCGATTAATTTGTAGTATTAACTATTATCCAATTGGGACCTAATGAGGGTCCCCTATTTAACAAAGGCAAGCCAAATTGTACAAGGTGTGACCAGTTCTATTGCCCTAGTTTCATCAGCTATCCACATATGGGGAATCCGGGGATGTTACGTATCTCTCTGTTTTTTTTTTACAAGGGAAGCCGCAGCCGCTATCCGAGAGTACGCACGGGTAAATCCCACTCAATGTAATAGCCTGCCAATCACACAGAGGGGTAAGACGCATCCCAGGAAAAGTTCGAACCCGAATTGGCAAAAACATGACACCAACTCAATATTCCAAAAGAGGTTCAAACCCAGATTGGCAAGAAGGTATGGCAGCAACTCCCCCAATCACACGAAGAGGGTAAGACACACTAGGCAAACCCTGTGTGACAGGCAAATATCCAGGAGAGGTTTGAACCCGAGTTGGCAAAAAGGCATGATACCAGCTCTACCATCTTGACTAACTCAAGCGATTGTGCTACAAAATCTCTTGTTCTTTATTTTGTGTTCTTTTTTAAAGGAGGAACTGGATTGGCTCCACCATAGAATTTTTCTTTTTCTTTCCAAATAATAAGACATGTGAAATAGGAAATGACAGAAATCACACACGATAAGAACATTAGAACTCTAATTGCCACAATAAAAGTGAAACCATCACATCATTTGTGTGTATAACCCAATGTTTTAAAACTCGGATCGTTAATTGAACCGGTAAGGTGTTCGAATCAAGGTTCAACCGGTCGGATCGATTCAACCCTGGTTCAATGAATTTTTTTAAAATAATTTCTATATATATATATATATATATATGCACAAAATAAGACATGCAATGGACTAATTTAAAACTTTATATGATTAAAAGTTTAATATTTTCAAAGAACTTGGATTTTCAAAAATAAAATTTTAAAATTATAAGTTGAAACAAATAAATTTCATCTCAATCTCAATTATATCTACCAAAAAAATAATCTTAAATCCAACCCAAAAAAACTACAATATTTTGAAATTATACAAAATTCACGTATAGGGAGTTAGACATTGTGAGTTTAAATTTTAATTCATGTTTTTGGGATTTAGAGATTGCAACTTAAAAAAAAAAACGGAAGTTTGGAGTTTGGAAGAAGTCAGGAGAATCGAAAATAGAGATGCAAACTTGATAAGAAGCAAAAAATGATATGAAAGTGAGTGGTTGTGACATTTAATAATTAGTCTTTATGGTTAAATAAAAATAATTTTTTTTATTTTTTTCAATTTAATAGACAAAAACAAAATTAAAAGATGGAAGAAAACATCAATAAATTAAAACTAAAGAGTTTTGATTAAAAAGGGGTGACAAAAGAAAAGAGGAGAAAGAGAGAGAGAGAGAGACAGTTGAAGATTACAAAGAAAGAGTCGTAAAAGAATGAGATTTTATAGGAAAAATGGAGGAAAAAAAGATGGAGATTTGTTTTATATAAATGTGGTATAAAAAAAAAACTAATTGGATGTGATAGTGCAATGGTTACTATGCTAGACTTCTGTAGCAAAGGTCTCGAAGGGGAAATTGAAAAACCGGAATCACCGATTCGATTGAGTTTACTGATTTTGACAGGTTTGACCAGTTATTTGCCAATTTCAATTGTAGTATAGAATCGGATTGATGTCATGACCGGTTCGCTATTCAACCGGTTGAACTGACAAGTCCGGTCCAATTTTCAAAACATTGGTATAAACCACCACCTCCCGAGAAAAAAAGGAAAAAAAATGCCTATCCTAAGGCTCTATTTGTTTGGATGTAAAATATTTTCATGATGAAAATATTTTCACCTAAAATTATTTTCAAGGAAAAGATTTGCATTTTCATAATATTTGAGTGTTTGGTTGCAATTTTGCAACTTTGTTCATATCCTCAAAATGGTTATTACTAATTACCACCACCACCACTGTTCTTTGCCGACTACTACATTGCCACCTCAACCTGACAAATCCTTAACCCATGAAAATTCATCTTCTCACAACTTGAGATAGAGTAGCAGATTCGTAGTCGACTTGAGAGAATTCCTTGATTGGGAGGTGAGGAAAATGTAATCTCACAGAACCCGAGAATATGATCCATAAACTCCAAATCCAATTTTCACATAAAGATGAAGGCAATTTGACACAAAAAAAATTGGAGTTCCAAAAGATAAGGAGAAAAAAAATGAATCCAATGAAGAAGGAAAAAGATCATAAGGTTATCTGGAAAGCGAGAATTGTATCCAAAACTACACCGAAAAAGTGGCCGGAAACAGAGTCAAGTTCACTAGCAAATTCCCCGGTGAGCCTTTTGAGTCTCTCATCAGTCATCACCTCTGGAAGTTAGGTTCTTTTGTTGAGAGTTTCAATTTCATCAGAGACATGTTCTTCCAGAAAACAACTTCAATCGCTCGTTTAGGGAAGTTATTTTGCACTGACTTCAGGAAAATATTTTACGATGGAAAGTATTTTCACCAGCTTTAAAGCAACGTCCAAACACCAGAAATTGTTGAAAATGATTTCCAGAAAATATTTTCAGTCCAAACAAACACACCCTAAATTTTGATGTGACTGAAACAGCATCAATGTGGTTTATTACCTGTTTCATTTGAGAAGCAGGTCATCCAACGAAGTGTTTAAATAGGAGATTATTTGAAAAAATATTGTAGTACTTTTTTGTAATGTGATGTACATAAGATAAAAAAAAAAGTAGTTAAAAATTGTGTTTATAATGTAAGGTGAATAATTTTTTATTTTTGATTTTTTTTTTTTTTTTGCAAATCATACTAACCAAACAGCTTGTAGTACTGCTTTTGAGTTTTGAAAGAGCATCCATAGAAATGATTTACTCCATGAAAATTCTAGCTTATGCCAACAGGCAGTTCCTTAAGGTTGCATTTCCTTGAGAATAGTTAAATTGGTTGAACAAGACGCATGATAAAGATATTACCAGTAGCTGTTAGTCACACAAAGATAATACAAAATGTGCTCAAATTTTAACATAGAAAGATATCCAACCCTAATTGCTTAACTGCTTAAACCTTGTATAAAACATTCCCGTCTCTGTTAATTAGGGATTAGTCGTTTTCCCAGAGCACAACAATTTCCCGAAAGAACAGGTAAGCAAACTTTGTGATATACCTAATACACAGAAAAGACCCTCGTGAGAGATTAAAAAATAATTAAAAAAAAAGATTTGTAAAGGTGTGAATTTAAAAAAAAAAAAAAAAGATGAGAGATTACTGTGAATTTTTGTAAAAATTAATCGCTATACCATTGTTCTGCAAAGGTGTCTAGTTTGGCTTATCATGTGTGGTCATGGTCAACATGCATGACTCCATGAAAGACGTCTGATTTCATGCACAAATTTTCTCTCCTTTGCTGTCGACTTGACTCCAAGGAACTTTTTGTTTTTACCTCCCAGTTTTAGTACCAATGAAGAAGATGGCATGGAGGAGATTAATTTGTAGTATTAATTATCCGGATTTGGTGACTGATGATGCATGGTCCCCTATTTAATAAAGACAAGAATGATGCATCTCCAAATTGTACAAGAGGTAATTCTTGTACCTATTGTCACAATGTTTATCGAGATGCTAAATCAGCATTGATGGAGATTTGCACTTAAAATATTTCCCATTAATCTTCTGTGCAAAATGGCAACATCCAATTGAAATGCCTTTTCTGATGTTCCTAAAGAAGGATTTAGTTGCTGCCCTTGTATTCAGATAAGCAGCACGATTAGGCACTAGAAAATGAGAAAGTCTTAAAAGAGTCGAACGCTTCAGCATTAGGAACCTACGGCTTTGCACTCTGCAGTCCACACGTGCTCCAATTTACGGGTAGGGATGCAAATCAATCGAGTTCAAATAATTTGTGAACTTGTTTCGTTAAAACTCAAGTCAAAGTTCATATTGACCGAATTCAAACAATTCATATAGTTTGATGAGTTTGGATCTTATATGTGAAGCTCGAGCCTCAAACTCGCCTCAAACTTTGTTGAGCTTGATTAAGCTGAATTTTAGTTAGATCTAATCGAATTCGATCTCGAGATTAAGAAAGCCAAAATTAAATCAAGGTTAAGGTCGAGTTTAAGTATTTTACCTCTAGTACACCTCGACTAGTGACTCGACTCGTTAGCATCTCTACTCACAAGTTATAAGAAAAATCGCACACGATGCGAAATATAAGTGAACCCACCATCACATCATTTGTGTGCATATACCACCGCCTACTACACCAGCTCTACCTCTTATTTAGCGCATCCTTAAGATTGAACAGGAATTTATAATGCATGTAGATGTAAATCATCAATCGCTTAAATCAGCATTAATCTTGCTTCGAAGTTTTTCGCATCGACATTAGCAACATGGATGCAAACCAATTCTATACAAATTTGATAATTTCACTCTAATGGATTGCAAGAGGGAGAGAAGAACATACCTTAGTTGTGCAAATTCTCCTGGGAATGTAGAGATCAAGTAATGATTGAACTTGAGAATGAAAAATGGGAAGACTTCAAATCTAATCTGCAAAAAGATTATCCAGCTTGAGTTCAAAATTAAGTTATGTTAATAACTAAGGGAAAAAGATAACCATAAACTTGTATCATTTTGACAAACCTGATTATGTAAGACTGAGACGCAAGAAACTGAAGGTGAGAGAGCCACAAAAGGAGAAAACTGATGTGATTCTGAAATTCAGTGAGCCTTTCCAAAAGCTGGGTTAACGAGGAAGACGCAATGGACTTTGATAAGAGATGAAGGGCAGAAGAGTTTGGGAATGCGTTGTGCATGAACAACAAATTAGAAATTAGAATGAGTGAGCTAATTTCTTAGAACAAAGATGCGCACCAGTTTTATGTTTTCAACAGACTAGGAAAACATGGATAGAGAATCGCGAAAGTGCAAGATCTTTTTCCTTTTCGAGGTTCAAAGTTGTTAGTTGTTGAAATTCGGACCCTACTTAATTTCAAGGGTTAAAAGGTATACCTAATACACTGAAAAGTTCATCGTGGTTTCAAAACATACAAAACGATACCTCATGTTTTGAACTAAATTGTAAACTAACAGAATTCGTTAAATTTAACAGAATCCGGTAAACTTAACGAAAAATTTAACGGAATCGGATAAATTTTACGGTAAACTTAACGGAATCCGGTAAGTTTAACGGTCGAAACCATCATTTTAGTTAAATTTAACGAATTCTGTTAGTTTACAATTTAATTCAAAACATGAGATGTCGTTTTGTATGTTTTGAAACCATGGGAGCTTTTTTGTGTTTTAGATATACTACAGGGGACTTTTTTGTTTTTAACCCTAATTTCAAAGGAAAATCAATTCTTGGGTGACTTGAATTTTTAAACTTTTATTATAAACATACGCTACAAAAAAAATAATCTACTCATGGTACTGAAAACGTGCCAAAAACAAGTGTCAGGAATAATTTTTATAGCAGTTTTGTGGCACTAAATCAAAGTTCCATGCATTATAAGTCATGGCACCATGAAAAGTGCCATAAAAAATTTCATGACACCTTTAGTGGCACGTTAATATGTGCCTTGATTACATGTTAGAAATTTACTTTAGTTTAAGAAACTTTGGGTTAGCATTGCAACATTTAGTGCAAGTTGGGAGTAAATTAGTAATTTATCTTTAAATTAGACCAAATTGTACCCGATCTACACCAATAATAACAAACCAACAGTAATGATTATGAATAAATATTATATATATACTGATAGTATACACACTATCATCGATAAATTCATGATATATATATATATATATATATATATATATATATATATATATATATATATAAAGTTAAATTTCAAATTCAAATTTTACATAATTATCATTCATCCAATACTGATATTTTGTACACTATCAATATATGAAAGATACCTAAAATAATTTTTTGTCATTCATCCAACCTGAATCTAATTTGTTTTCACTCACATCTAATTTTTTTCCACCAAATTTCAACTTTTAAATACCTAAAGTGATTTACACCAAGGACAAATTTGTGCGAAATTGTGAGAGACACAAACATGGTTTTCATAGTCTAGAATTATATAAAGAGATAAACAAATAAACTTTCCCCTTTTCAGTAGTTTCTTACAGGTTATCATCCGATCAAGTCCTGCGACCTCAAGCAATTTGAGTCAGTTCAATAAGTAACTTAATAAATTGTACTACTTCCAACACCACAACAATTTGAGTCATTTCAGGGAAAATAAAAGCTATGGGGAAACAGTGATCAGGAAGTGAGTAGACTGTAGACCTTCAGAAAAACATATCGAAGTCCTCAACCTAGTTAAGATCCTTTAAGGTAAGTGAGGTCAGTGTAACAAAAGACAGGTACAAAAGGATTTGATCTGTTGAAAGTAAACATATTATGGAAATCACCCTATATAGATAGCTATGTGATTTAATGACTGATTAGAATGTGAAAACAAACACAGGTTTGCTATGACTAAATCTTTCCATGAATTTGCTTATCCCTTGAGCATTATACAGGATTACTCTGGAATCTTTCAAGAAGTCCCTAGGAAAGAACCAGAAGCATCTTCATTTGACATGGATGTTCTTGATTTAGCAGTCACATCATCGAGATAATGCTGATAGACATAGGAAAGGAAGCCCCATATTGCAAGGATCAAAGATATTACTTTCACCCCATCCATTTTGTCATGGAAGAAAATCACAGCAAGAATTGGAATAGCGGGCAGGGAAATGGTACTAATGACATTTGAAAACAGGGAGGACACCTCAGAAATCAACCCCAACAAACCAACAGATGAAATCTGCCATGAGACGGCAGTCCAAAACAAGGTCATGACATAGGACACCCTGCCCTTTTCATACTCTTTCATTTCTGATGGCAATGTTTTCCACTCACCACTAGCAAAAAGTCCCACCACACAAGCACAAGTTGCAACAAATGATGGATATATTTGCATCAGCAAAACAGCATCAAAGGTTTCTCTCTTGATTACCTTCTTGAAAGTTAATTCAAGGAGGGAGAGGAATAGCGAGTACGTAGCTGATGCACCAACTGTGCACAGAAATCCAATGATGTACTTCCCTTTGGAAATTTTTGTCGTGGAGTCGGAGTCTGGATGGACTGCAAGAAGTGAGGCTGAGACAGTAAGCAGGACTAGGGAATTGAAGATATATGCGGTGAATTTTTGGGAATTCAGCACGAACGAAAAGAGTGCATTGAAGGCTAATTGAGTAGCACATATGAGAGAATACGTGGAGACAGGGAGGTATAAGAGGCCGTATGAGTACATTAGATTGTCACCGGCTAAAAGTAGGCCAAAGAAGAGAAAAAGCAACAAAAAGGTGGAGATAGATGGATGTTTTGGAGGAGAATTGTTTGTAGAGGATTTAGATAGCTGGACGTACAGTAAGATGGGAAGCAAGACAGGAAAGCCTGCTGATTGAACAAATGTTGCCATCCATTTGCTGTTCCCACCTTTATCATAGTATAGCCTTCCCAGAAGAGTAGCAGCGGATTGACCAGCAAGAAGAGAAACAATGTAGAGGGATACTCGAAACCACCACATATAGTCTTTGTATGGAGGAAGCCGCTGTTGAGTGGTGGCTGTTGAGGGCATCCGTGACTGCGAGTTCAATTCCTTGTTTTCCACTGTTATCACAGAAGAAGGTAATTTTCATAGGTTTTTAGTCCAGCAAAGAAAAGGATGATAATATAATATTGTCAACAAATACAAAAGAAAACAAAAAGAAAAAGAAACAAATGGTTAATCATGAGATCAACACAATAATCTGGAATGATCGGAGATATGAGATGTCTCATAACTTGAAATTGTTGATACATGATGCGCTCAAGTACTGTACTGTCATGTAGCTGCGGTCTCTAATCTTGATGATGTTAGTGTTTTTGACTTGATGATTTCAATGAAATTATCAGAACTACATATCAGATTCATCAATCTTAAAAATCGACCAACAAAATGAATGTTGGTGTGTGTCAGAAATATACAACACCAAACGTAACTTCCACAAATCCATTTGTTTCATTGAAGTGCTTCTGATTAATCGCGTTCACCTTATGCTGTTCATTGGGCCCATGGATTTTAACTTCTAAGCCTTATTCAGGATAATTGCTCTATTGATCGAGAAAAAATAGCAAGAAAATTGAGCCTGAGCTTTTAGCTTCTCGGGCTCTTCCCAGGAAGAGTCCTACCTAACTACTGTACCCATATCTTCTTGCCTTTGTGGTTACCTCTCTTGTAATTATGCAGGTTTATGCTGGAAACAGCAAACTAATCAATTAAAACTAAAGTTTCACTGAACCATTGGTTTTGTTTTGGTCCCAACATACACTGCATACTCCCAACTAAGTATTCTACTTTAATTAACTGTTTCCAGCATTAACTGCAAACAATTAAAAGAAAAAGCTTAAATTAAGTTAAGCGCAGGATATTGAAGACTGACCTCTAATTTGCAGTTCCATTTCTTGAGTAGTATTCTCCATGAAGACTTATCTTTCATAGGAAAAGCTTCTCTGCTTGCTTTTTGGGTGTTCAATGCAGTGTAGAGCAACAATCATTGATTCTCGGTGGACTATCCCCTGCTTTATAGAGCCCTCTTAGTTTAATTCCGAGCTCATCTAAGTTGACTTCAATAGTCAAACGTGGAATTAGCATATCGGAAATCTCAAAATGGAGGCTTTTGATTGCTGCCATCTAACTTTGTTGTTCATTCATTGGTGAGTGGAGTTTGTAAACTTGACCATTTTAGATTGTTTCGCACCTCAAAAAATCAGTTGTCTTGTGTTTGGGATGAGGCTTACGTATTCACTCTTGGCCATATTCTTTGCTCATGTTGGGGATGAGGTTTACGTATATTAAACAAATTTAGCAAGTTGACAGAGAATAGTCAATATTGGCTAACTAAATCAGTGTACGTCTATAATGCTGAATGGTGGAACATGGAGATCAGCATAGATATCACATCAATTTGACAGTGTGACAAGAAATTAGATCTCTAATTGAAAGTCTTCAACCTATGGGTAGATTACATAGACTTGTCAAGAAGTCTCTAACAGAGAACCAGAGGCATCTTCATTTGACAAGGATGTTCTTGATTTGAGTCATTTGACTTTAACATCATCGAGACAATGCTGATAAACATAGGATAGGAAGCCCCAAATTGCAAGGATCAAAAATATGATTTTCACTCCATCCATTTTGTCATGGAAGAAAATCACAGCTAGAATTGGAATAGCCGGCACGGGAATGGTACTAATGACGTTTGAAAACAGGGAAGACACCCCAAAATCAACCCCAACAAACCAAGTAATGAAATTTGCCACGAGACAGCAGTCCAAAACTGCCCTTTTGATGCTCTTTCATTTCTGATTGCAATGTTTTCCAATCTCCACTAAAAAAAGTCCCGCAACTCAAGCAAAACAGTGTCAAATGTTTGCCTCTTGAGTACCTTCTTGAAAGTTAATTCTAGCAGAAAAAGTAGTAGTGAGGACGTAGCTGATGCACCAACAGTGCACAGAAATTCAATGATGTACTTCCCCGTGGAAACATTTGTTGTCGTATCAGAGTCGGGATGTACTGCAAGAAGTGAGGCTGAGATAGTAAGGAGGACTAGAGTATTCAAGATTAATGCTGTGAATTTTTGGGAGTTCAGGAGTGAGGAAAAGAGTGCATTGAAGGCCAACTGAGTGGCACATATAAGAGATTCGGTGGAGACAGGGAGGTATAGGAATGCATCAGGTTTTCACCTGCTTGAAGCATGCTAAAGAAGAGAAAAAGCAACAAAAGGGTGGAGATAGATGGCTGTTTTGAAGGATCATTTTTTGAAGAGGATTAAGATCGCAGGACAAAAAGTAAGATGGGGGATCAAGATTGGAAAGCCTGCTGCTTGAACAAATGTTGCCATCCATTTGCTATTCCCACGTTTATCATAGTACAGTCTTCCCAAAAAAGTGGCAGCAGATTGACCAGCAAGAAGAAAAACAATGCAGATGCATACTCTTGACCTTTTCTAAACTGAAGTCTAGAAATTCGGCTTTTATAAACCTAATCCCAGAAGAAACCTCAAAAGCCGGCATGCAGATGCATACTCGAGACCACCATTTGTAGCCTTTAAATGTAGGAAGTTGCTGTTGAGTGGTGTCTTTTGAGCTCTTCTGGGAGTTCAATTGCTTGTCTTCCACTGTTTTCACAGAAGAAGGAAGTTCCCAGAGCTTTTTAGTACTACAAAGATGACATGTACCAACACCATATGGTTTGTCAACAAATCCAAGGAGGACCAAGACTTAAAAAAAAAAAGAAAATCAAGTGATTAATCATGATGTTAGTTAACACTATGATCTGGAATGATAAGAAATCTGAGATGTCTCATGACTTGAATTTTGTGGATACATGATGGGCTCAAGAACTGTTACACAGTTATCTCTACTGATCTTGATCCTGTAGTTGTTCTTGACTTGATGATTTGAATAAGTAATCAGAACTCAGATGCTTGAGTCAAGATTCGTACAACAATCATAAAATCGAACAAAAACATGATTGATAGCGATTATCAGATTCATACAACAAAAGGCCTAAATAACACATGCATTTGTTTCAGTCAAGTGTCTCTCATCAATTTCCTATTACTTTAAGGACCTTCAGCTGTTGACCGTGGAGTATGGATATTAACTTTCAACTGTGAAGTCATAATTGCTCTATTGCATTAGAATCCAAAAAAATGCCAAGAATATTCAACCCAATTACAAATCATCTATTCATGAGCTTTATATGTTAGATCTATATCTGAAACAGCATGCTTAACAGTTAAAAGAACTTCCACAGAAACATTAATACAGTACTCCAAGTACAAAATGCACAGTGCATAAACTTCCAAGTTGGATTTTCTTTTTCATATCCACAAGCTTGACTTTTAGCTCTTTTAAACATCATCAGTAAATCCAAACAGCAGCAAAAACGCTAGAATCTAGGTTTGGAAACAAGAATTTTAAGAAATTCCAAGTATTCTACTACAAGAAAAGTATTCAGTAGCTATCCGGCATGCACTGCAAACAAGAAAAGGAAATTAGTTAAGGATAAGTTTAGGAGTTTTGAGAGCTGACTTCTGATTTGCAGCTCCATCGCTTGAGCAGTCTCCATGTAGGCGTATCTATCACAGTAAAGACTAGCTTGCTTCTCAGCTTTGCTTTCTGAGCTGTTCAAAATTTGGATGTAGACTAATTAAGCGTCACGGGATGGACTGAAACATTAAAGGTTCTTCTAAGTTGACTTCCGAACTCATCAAAGTTGCTGACTTCAATGATACATTGTGGAGTAGCATACTGAAAATCTCAAATGGTGACTGTTGATTGCTATCGTTTGACTTTTGGCTTCATTCATTGGTGAATAAAGTTTCTAAATTTGTCCTCAGAGGATTCTATGGTTGGAGGATTTTACAGCTAGTTTAGATAGGAGATTATTTGAAATATTATTTAAAATAATTATTATAATACTTTTTTGTGATATGATGCATATAAAATAAAAAAGAATGATTAAAAAAATAAAAAATTAATTAAAAAAACGTATTTATGCTTAATTACTGTCCAAACAAATTTTGACAATAAAGAATGATCTAATCAACGTGGCAGAAGGGAGAAAGAGTTTAACGAAGAGTACTCTTCGAATCCGGAGTATCATACGATTAAAATTGGCAATTGTAGATGCCCCATATCTCATAAACTCAACATTCAAAATCACTTATCTACAATTGAAAATCTCCTACCTACAATTCTTTTTTACTTACTTATCATCCAATTCAACCCAATTTCAGAATCGCTTATTTATAATCCCTCCCACTTTGCCGCCCAACCCCCAGACTAGTTAAGTATATCTTGCTCCTCATTTTCTTTGTTTACATTTTGATTGAAGTCAAATTTAGCACCTGAAAGATATAATGGTCAATATTGGCTGGCTAAAACAGTAGAATTCACAATGCTGAATGGTGGGACATGCAAATCAACTCAGATGTCTCACTAATTTGGCTAATAGGCAAAGATTTCTATTTTGCCTTTACTTTTTCTACTGACTGGAACCATCGTGTCTATGCTTCCTGCAATTTTCTTGCTCACTAGCTACTTTACAGGATCAGATCGATCTTTTATCATTCCCACATAAATTTTAGATCAAAAAACTTCAATGCTTCAGAGAGTTCTTAGATTACTGTTTGTGTTTCCATACTATATATGCTAGAACAGGTTGAACAATTTCGATAAAACAGGCTAGATGATGTATCACATTTGAAATCCTCTGAGCTTTACCAGTTACAGGCTAGATGTTTAAAGATTCATTATCATCCATTGTCTCGTTTATTTTGAACAATTTCTGCATTGACATCCATCGACATCAAGAACATACACAACATAACAAGAAGAACTGAAAATTAGCTGTCTAAGCTGGAGATTACAACAATCATCCTCAATCACTAGGCCATCATCCCTATCAACAAATACAAGAGAGTTATTACTGCCTGCTACCTTCCTATAGATTTCGATATTGATCACATGCTTTCTTATTCCCGGTTCAGAAGGACAGAGAAGGATCCATAGTCACTAGATTAATAATGCATAGACCTATAATACTTAATTCAAACATGTAATAATTTTCCTTCACTAATGGAGTCGGCTCTCCCTTCTTCTGTCTGAACTCTGCTTCACAAGACATTGATTCTTCCACAACTGCACTCAAGAACATATTAGCAGCACCATAATGGTCTGACAGAAAAGCACCAATTGCCAGTACCACCTTGGAGACCGCATTTGCATAACGTTCCAAGCAATCCCTCAGACAATCAACAACAAATGGATCGAATTTCTTGCTAGCAATCAACCTCTCTATGGTTCTCACCGTGCTGGTAGCATTTGCCAGATCCAGCTCCATGGCAACAATTGCCAGCCCAGGAAGATTTACATGATGGCTTATAGGAACTGCTTGAAGAGAAGTTACACAAAGGTCGTAGTCGAATACGGTGGATACATCAGCACATTGTTGGCAGGTTGAGTTTATCATATCCCCTTGCTGTTGCATCATGAAGTAACTGTTTGTTGTTGGAGCCAGAGAGGATAGAAGCATGAAAATTGCGATGGAGAGAAAATAGAAATGCCTCATTTTGTTCTTCTTGTTTTTTTCTTTGATTTTTTTACCTTTTCTTGTGGTGTTTATATAGCTGAAGTGATGAATGGTAAAGGGTGAATGAACTGCTAACTACATGCAGGAAGCTTCCTAGAAAGCCCATCAGGAATTTCATGCATCGACTTTGAGGCACAATCGTGGTGCTTCGTTTGGGTGGCTGAGAACATTCATGCAGCTATGCATGGGACAAACTCAAGCTTGTTTTACTCTACTTTGAGATTTCCGCAAAGCTCGTACTTGGAACATTAATTTATAAACGCTAGCTCAAATCAATGGTCTGGTGACTCTGGTCTAATTTTGTATGTCCAATTTTTATTGAAAATTCAAAAAATTGTCCATACTATTGATCACTTTCAAAAAATAGACATTTCTACATTCGAGAGGAGGATTTCAAAGTTACCATTTAAGTTAATAACTTAAAAACTTGCACTGTTTTAAATGATCAAATTTCTATCTTCGAAAAATTCAAAACTCATTGGATTATTTAGATTCAAGAAAGAAAAAAAAAACCATTCTGGTCTTGTATATGCTACTTTTCTAGGAGGAGGAAAATACTTAAATTCAACACTAATGCCAAGCTAAATTTAGAGTTCGAACTGAAAATTCGTGTTCCTTTTAGCCAAAACTAAAAATAATTGCTTTTTTTTTTGGAGGGGGTGGGATGGAAAGAAAAAAAAAGACTCGAAATTTGGGCGGATCAAAATATTTTTCCTTTCAGCCAAAACAGGGGGGGACAATTAATAGAGAAATAATTGAAGAACAAATTTTCCAATGACTCCACAATCCCAAAATTAAAGAGACTAGAGAGTGAATATTTGCATAGTAGATCAGCGGGGAGTATTGTTTCGACCAGTTAGATTATAAGAAAGATTTAAGTCCCCATTCCCAGCTAGTACTTCATTTTGCCATGGCAGTAGGCAAATCAACTGCTGCTACGAAATTTCCTGGGCAATTGTTTATGCAAGAAATAGAGAATAGTGCGGACAAAACACTGAAAGGTGTCAGGAATTTCATGTCGGGACATAGATTTGCATTTATCTTGAAGGAAGTCATTTCAATACACACATGGTAAAACATCTAGCCCGACAAGACTGCTAGATTCTCGAGCACTTGTTAAGTTGCTTCTTTTTTTTTTTTTTTTTTTTTGAGGAGAATGTTAAGTTGCTATTTGATAACCTAATTTAATATGTTCATAAGGATTAATAAATTAGATCTTAATATATTCATATGCACTAATTCGGCAATCTATTTCATAATCAAATCTAACAAATTTAATAGGTTAGATCTTAACATGTTCAAATGTATGTAATAATTAAAAATAAAATATTTGAACTAATTAAATAGTACTGCATGTTTTTCCAGCAAAATTTGCTTCCAAAAATAAATAATAAGCTATTCAGTTATAATTTAATGTGATATGCACTCAAATGTAATATATTAGTACTTAACAATTCAATTACTTAACGGATTTAAATTTTAGATTTCAAATTTCAAATTTTTAGTCAGACTTAACTTACACAAAAATAGATCCTCCAGAGATTCTTTTAGAGTGAAGTTTCCAAACTAAAATGCTTCAAAATTCCATACAATTGAATCTCCAATATGGACCATAGTAGTATAATCTTCACGTAGGCTGCTTACTCCAAAAACAATAATATCATTAGGCCTTGTTTGGTTGGATGGAAGGACAATAAGCCAAAGCGGTGGGCCGGTGGCTACCCTTATCGATACAGACACGTCCCCACTCCAATGCCACTTGTCTCCACATGCATAAAGCCCTCTCAAAATCTACACTTTTCCCATTTCACCTCTTTTTTTTTTTTTTTTTTTTCAGTTGGGGGTGTCCGGGCTTACACCCGACTAGTCCCCCAACCCCGAGGAGAGTGGGCCCCACCGATCCCAGGAAGATACCCCGGTTGCTCAAACTCAGGGTCGAACCCCAAACCTGTCTCACCTAAAGAGGCTACACAGGCCAAAAATGTCATATTTATTGTTATCATTTCCTGGCTACTTGCTCGAGATAAATCAAAGCGGCTAAATAAAATTCACTACAAATTACCCAGAACATCACCATTCACTTGCTAAGACAGGGAACTCAAATTTCAGAGAGAAAATATTTGGAATGTCGACTGATGCAGTTATAGACCCTCACGATAAGATGAGGTCTAGGGATGTTAACAAAGTTGCCAGAGGTGAACAAGACTCGAGGCCTCCTAATGATCACCCTATTGTCTCCAAGGCACCCCCTCCAACTTCTACTGATCCTAAGCCCAAAAAGGTCTCTTTCTTTGCACAATGGAATTGCATGTCTTGCTAATATTTTTCTGTCTTTTTTTTTTTTTTTGGGGTAGATTCATGGGTTAAAATTTTTTTAGATATCTTTAGTTTTTTTTTTTTTGGCATGATTGTGTTTCTTAGGAGAGTATTCATGTGTTGTTTATTGTAATTTCCATGTTTGCTTTGAATTATGTTAATTTGTTCGGGTGCATGTACACGAGTTCTTGCTATTGAAAGTTAAGTCAAAGTTTATCGAATTAGTAAAATTGCTTGGAGGGGTTATTGTAGATTTTTGGAAATGAATTTTTGAGTTGATGATCTTGAAGAGTTAATGAACTATATATCTGATCTATTAGTACTAAATTGTGTTCAAATTCTTAGATCTTCACGTCAAATGCTATTGATTTTCGAAAGCGAAATTAAAAACCAAAAGTACCTCCAATGTTTAGCTCTTTTTTTTGGTAGGAAAAGTGAATAATGAGAAATCTACTTTTCTAAGATTAAAAACTAACCAGGGTCTATAAGGAAATATTCCTCATTATTACCAAAGTAAGGTAGAATAATCCCACCATCAAGTTCAAGTTCGAATCCTGTGTCTGACAGTTGGCAACGAGAAGGGCAATAAGAAGAGCGTGAAAAGGGATGGAAAGTTAAAAAAAAAAAAGATAGAATAATGAGAAAAGAACTCAGAAAAATGAGAATTAACACCATACATGCGATGCTCTCTCAATGATGCAGGCAGGGGAGAGGGACGATGTTGAAGACTTAGGGGCTGCACCTGCTGATGATGCTCCTCGCTTCACTAACCAGTTGAGAAACTGTTGCATACGTTACTATGAATTTTACAGGTGAATTTTTTCTGTGTTATGTAATCTCTCTGCTGTTTTTGCTTTCCATATAGAAAAGTGAAAGCATGAAAGCAAAAATGTGTCAAACATTAACCTACTGGTGAGTTGTATAGGTGTATCATGGAGAACGAGGAAGATACATCCAAATGTGACAAGTTTTCAGAGTATTATCGAGCACTATGCCCATATGAATGGGTACGTGATAGCTACTATCTGTGTCATCTTATTTCTATTCATGTTTATTGTTAATCTCATACCCCTTTTCTTCCCTCTTAATTTTTACTGTAATTTGGCTCAATTGTCAGTTTAGTTTTCTTGTCAAGAATTAAAGAGATTGGATTTTGTACATGTTCACAATTGTAGGTTGAGAAGTGGGATGTTGAGAGAGAGCTTGGAATTTTTCCTCAGCCAATTTAGTTTGAACAACAAAGGCTGTTGTCAGTTCGATCTTTGAAGACAAGGAAGGCATCTCGTCGGTGAATAAAACACAAGAACTATCATATCTTTTGTTACCAGCAAATGAAGAAAGAAGGTAGAAGGCGAAAAGAAGAAAAAATAATGTTTGTCCCTAGCTTGGAGGTCTCCTTGCAGTGTGAAGAAAAGAAATTCTGAATTTGTTGTTTTTCATTGCCTTATTGCTTGCCTTCGAAATGTTGGAATAATCTTCAAGGTCACGGTAGAGGCGAGAGATTTGTTGGGATAATTTCCACAAACCTCCCATGAGGTTTTTTATCTCTCGTAAGGTTATGACAATTGTAGATAATAATCCTTCATGTTTAAAAAATTATACCTACCTCATGGTGTAAAATAACAAAATAATCTTCATGAATTACTCAAATTAACATCTCCATGGAGTGAAGTAATGAATATTTACAATTACAGTTAACAAATCGTTAAAAAAAAACAAAAAAGAGCAATAGTAATATATTTTCTCTTATCCTAATTATTTAAATCACTTCAATCCAATCTTACCTAATATTAAAGTAATTTGAAAAAAAAATTTCTAGATTCTTACAAAAATAAGTTATTTACTCAACTATAGGGTTGTAATCAAATTGAGTCGAGTTCGAGTATTGTGGTACTTGAGTTCGACTCGATACTAGGATGACACTACTCGAGCGAGTAACAGAAATGGAGCTCGAGTTTGAATAATTGTTCGAATACTGGAAATCGACTCAATTATGTTCGATTTTCTTGCGAGTATGATCAAGCTCAAGTCAAGTACTCGAGCTCGAGATCCTTGTCTTGTTCCAGAAATACTCGATTTTATTTTTTTACTTATCAAATTATTTTTTTCCATGTGAAATGACTATATGACCTATAAATATTTTAAAATCATAACCAATATTCTAGTAATTTATACAACCATCAAGTCTAAAAGAGTAAAAATATAATAATTAAATATATAATTTTAATTAATTACTTGATGCTCGATAAGGCTCGATGAGCTTTCGAACCTAAAAAAATAATACTCGACATCGAATCGAAGTACACAGTCAAGCCACTTGAACTCGACTCGCTCTCAGCCAAAGCCAAGTGCAAGTCAAGTTCTTGACCGACTCGCGAGTAGCTTGGTTTGATTACATCCCTACTCAACTAGTATTCAAGATTTTTTTTCCATGTGAAAATTGTTTTTATCTGAGGGAAGAGAAATGAATTTGGTAGATAGTTTTCTTAAAATATGTGGCAGTATATTAAGTTTAAAATTACAAAGGAGTATTATTTCTTGGAAAAAAATCATCTAAGGGCAATATAGGATTATCAATGCGGATGTTTAGTTTTACATCAATAAAGTGAGCCCTAAACCATTTTCTAAGAGAGGTTTGTATAACTTTTTAAACCTAGAGGGTACTTCTCGCAATCATTATAAACTTCAAGGGAGGTTTATGAAATTATTTCTTTTTATTTTGCATTAATTTTAGGACAAGTTGAGGCTTGTCAAGCTCATGATGGGGCCAAAAAAAAGGCATAATTTCGGAAACCTCTCCTGAGGTTTTGATAATTTCACTAGTCTCTTTTAAAATTTATAAAATTACACAAATCTCCCCTAAAATTAAGGTTTTGATAACAAAATTAGTTCAATTAGAAAAATATAACATAAAAAAGTACTTTAATGATAGAGATGAAATTTTTATTTCATAAATATGCATGTATGTAAGTTGTATTAATAAAAAATTAAAAACAATTAATATATAAATTTTACCATTCAAAAAGTTCACATTTAATAAATTAGACAGTACAAATAAGCGATAAAACTACACTAATAATCACAAGATTCAACAAAACAAACTAGTCATCTCTTTTGACATGATGTTTGCTATGATTTTTGTGATTGCGAACAAAAAAAATTTTCGAATTTTACTTTTTTTTCCCCTCCGTTCTCCTTTACTACTATGTGTTTGCTATGAATCCATATGTGTTGTTTTTTAGTGTAGGTGAAATGATTTGAGCCTAAAACTTTTCACCTATGTTTCATCTTCAAATCACTCAATCCATTCCTTCTCCACTGAAAGTTGCTTATAGTGAAAGTCGCTTTTGCTTAAAGAGAAAGGCAAAGACATTTCCACATAGAAAGATGGTAACTAGTTTAAGCTTTCAATGTTGGAGGTAGCAATTTTGCTAAAAAAGAAAGAAAAGAAACCTACATCCTAAAATAATTAAATAAAAATCTTTCAAACATTACAGAAGATAGTCCTAACTTCTACCGAAAAAAAAAGAAAGAAAAGAAGATAGCCCTAAATGATAAATATCATAAAAGTAATTACCCTTTGCTTTAATAATCACACCAATTTTAAAAGGTTAAAGGAAAATACAAACATAAACTAGTTCATTTAATTAAATAGCCTGATAGTATTCAAGAATCTTATTCTTTATTTTAATTAGACTCTGGATTTAATAGTAATTAAATGAGGTAGTATGAAAAATTTATGAACCCAACCTTATACAATATGAAAATAAGAAATTAATATTTTTACTAATATTTTAGGGAAATAAGAGAGTCACTCCATAACAACGACAAAATTGAAACAGTGAGCTGTGACGGGGCCGGGAAAACCCAGGCATTATTACTGCGCTTGTTCGTTTCCGGAGAAACGAAAGAGTTAAAAAAAGAAACTTGAGCCCTGGATTGGAATGGTAAAGATTCCAAATTTGGGAAATGGGGAAATGAAGAAAAGAGAATAGCAGAATTAAACCGGAATTGAAAGAAAAAAAAAGTGACTTTTCAGCAAAATCGGCAGCCGTCGTACGTATTTGCTTGACAATTGAGGGAATCCTTCGATTTTTCAATAGTTCCTTCTTCATCCCTGCAGCCTCCATTCGGCACCGCCGGATTCCGCCAGTGTTACTGCACCACCGGTGAGAAAAGGTATGCCTTGGATCTCTTCCCTCCAAAATTACTTCCCCCTCAACGTCCTCCTGCTCTTTCTGATCTCCGTTGATCTCTCTCACCTTCTAACCGATCCCCAATTTGATCATTCGCTTTCTCCTCAATTCCAGTTAGAAATTGATCGTTGTGTTTATACTTTACTTTCTTGTAGGATTCACACGTTAACAATTGTAACCGGTGGGCGAGGTAAGTGTTTTTTTTTTGGGGTCCTGTTACTTTGGATTAATTATTAGGACCTGCTTTGATTTTAGTTCTGTTGAAATTCGTTTGAGATTCTTTCTGCTATATGCAACTATTTTCTTCTATAGTAAATTCCTGGTATAACATAGTGCATAATGCAAGTTAGGTAGTATCTGATGTTCTAATTCCCTCAGTGGTTTCTTTAGGGTGTATAAATGTCTACAATGTTGTGTCAAGTGGAAATAATTGAGTTTTTTCGGACCGTGATCTCAGTAGGTCTTTTGCCATGTTCTGTTAGGTAATCCAAAAAGGGGATGCACCTTGAGATTTTACATAAGCCTTCTTCTGAATCTCTCTATCTTTTGACAAAGTTTATTTCCAAGAGCAGAAAGAATCTCATTCTGAAAACCTTACCTCATATGTAATTGTGTCTCTGATGCTCAAGGCATTGAAAAATAGTGTATTCTGTGCTTTTCCATTAATTTCTTCAACTTAGCACTATCATTAGGACATCAAAGTGCAAATTTCCTGCTAGAAGTTCGGCTCTTGCATAAGGATACCACTTTCAGCTTAACACGTCTTGCTTGATCTTGTGGATTCTCTTCCTTGGTTCATAAACTTCATCTGTTCTTGTTGGAAATGCTTGTGTTGCGGTACTCCATTCTTCATGAGTTTTGTCAAGCTGGAGATAACCACAACTAATAAGTGTATTGCATTTAACTAATGAAGACATGCATGGGGAGCTTTCTCAGAAACCCCAACTAAAAGCTGGATTGGGACTAGCCTTATCAACAAACTATGAGTATGTGTACTTGTATCATCGCTTGAGTGTTAGACCAAGTAATAAACGCCATCTATTTTCTCAGGATGCTATGAAGGGATGAAATATTTAGTTTGGTCCCTATATGACCCATATATTTTGTTTCTTCCTAGTTTGGGTTGAGCTAGCCTATACACAATATGGTTAGATTCCAAAACCACTCTTGCTAAGGGGGATATCTGCGGATTTGGGTCGTATATCTTGAGTTCCTCAATTGTGCTACTTGTGTTTCATCCTGATCAAGTGTGATACCAAGTTTTGAATCTAAGACCTAATAATGGAGCAAGGGGGACAAAGCAAGAGGGAAGATGGATTCCCTGGTGAAAATGAGATGAAGAAAATGAGGATCTAGTATTAAAGGTCTCTACTAATAGTTGCTTGTATACTCTTTTGCACTAGATGAAAGAAAGTAGAGATGGTGCCAGGACTGCTAGAACATCTACAAAATCTTCATCTGCTGACTCCTATCCACTTGTTCTAGACATCGATGACTTCAAGGTGACTTCTGAAGCATCACTTCATTGAGTGGTTGAGTGTGTGTCCACGTAAAGAGCTAACAAGGGCCAGCACCATGCTTATTATGGTATGCAGGGGGACTTCTCTTTTGATGCCTTGTTCGGCAACTTAGTTAATGAGCTGCTGCCTTCTTATCAAGAAGAGGATGCAGATTCAGCAGAGAGCCATAGCAATATCACTGCTAACGATCTTTTGCCAAATGGGAGCTCACGACTTCCATCAGATGCAGGAAAGTCGAGTCCGATGTTTCCTGAGGTTGATGCTCTACTGTCTTTGTTCAAGAATTCCTGTACACAGTTGATTGATCTTAGAAAGCAGGTAGTGGGTCTGAACCAGTGGATATACTTTTGCTTTGTTATCTATCACAATCTGTTTAATATCTTTTCCTCCTTTCTTTAAAGATTGATGGGAAACTGCACAATCTCAAGAAAGAAGTTTCTGTCCAAGACTCTAAGCACCGCAAGACACTTGGTGAGGTTAGTTTTCCTGGATACCTTAAGTAAGACTTTGACAATTTGCTATATTTTGATGGATGTATATGCTAGTTAAGTACTTTGGGTCTGTACCAGTTAAACCTATTGTTTCTGTTGGGAAAAGTAAATATGATTAGTTTAGACAGGCAAACCACTCAAAATTTCGAAGTCCTTTTTTATGCTCTTAAATCTGCAGAGGGAAAGGAAAGTTTTTATATCCACTAGCTTAAGATGAAAGCTAGCTGACTGGAAGCCCTTAATTTTAAATTTTAGCTTAAGAGGAGAATTAATTTTTCAAAAGGAAAAAAAAAAAGAATTTTCATGTGTCCCTTATAATGAGAAAGCCATACACGTAGGAGGTCTAGGGAAATTTTTAGGATGGCACACCATATGCTTTCCTTGTCTTTTCTCAGTAAAGCAGATTCATCTTTATTCTTCTCAATTGGCTTCTCTTTTCTTCTTTACAGCCCTAGCCTTTTTCCTACCACTATGAATGTTTGGTACTCTTTTTTTATGTTAACAATTATTGAGTGCTATCAGAAACACATATGGATTCCATTTCTTTTCACAAATTGCAGCTTGAGAAAGGTGTGGATGGCTTGTTTAATAGTTTTGCTAGGTTGGATTCACGGATATCTAGTGTTGGGCAAACTGCAGCAAAAATTGGTGACCACTTACAGGTAATGTCTGCCTTATGCTTTATTACCTTATTTGGTTGTTCTTGTTCATTTTTTCAAAAAACTATCTTAGTGGACTTTTCCAGTTCCAAGTAGCTAAGATTCTGTAATATTTACTTCCCTACCTAGTTGGTACAATTAGATTGATTTCATGGTGTCTACATGTTTTGATTTTGAGATGCTCTTTTGTCAGAGTGCAGATGCTCAGCGTGAAACTGCTAGTCAGACAATAGAGCTCATAAAGGTGTCTATTTAGCTTATTTCCATTTTTTGTTTCTATTACGTGAATCATTTGTCTGCCATGGCTTATAAAACCTTAACAAAGTCTCGTTAATTCTCATACTGCAGTATTTAATGGAGTTCAATAGTAGTCCAGGAGACCTGATGGAGCTTTCTCCTCTCTTCTCTGATGATAGTCGTGTTGCTGAAGCTGCTTCTATTGCACAGAAATTAAGTAAGATTACCAAATGCTGATGAACCTATTACTTCATTAAATTCTGCATAATAGTTTACTTGACTATTGGATCAGCAAAGTCATCCAGAATTTGTTACATTGACTTAAATTTTAGTGTTCAAACTACTTACTTACTAGCTGTGCCTTTGAATGTTTTCTTTGTTCTTTGAACTTTTTGGTTAGTGGTTGGAACTTATTTCCCTGAAGCCAGGACCTATACAAAAATTTATCCTGTTGAGAACTTGTCATCATTTTTCTTTCACATTATAATATTGTTTGATCAAGACACCTTTGGTGTAAGTATATTATTATGAAGGTTATAGAATACAAGAGATGCATCAAGTGGTTGAGACAATAGTTTTGGAGGTTGAGACAATAGTTTTGACTATGTTAAACTGTGTTGTAGTCCTTTATGCCTCTGTCTGACCCAGGCCAAGCGCCATTTGCATCACTATGTATTATACTGAAAATAGGTTAACTGACACAGCAATATGGAGAAAACTGTCTTGATGAAAGTATTGGTTCCCCAGGTTCCTGCTTTTCTTTTTTCTTTTTTCTTTTTTTTTCCTTTTTTCCTTTTTCCTGCTGTGGGGTGACCACTCCCCAATGGAGTCTACTTTTCTTAAATTGGTGGTACTGCCTCATCCTATTCCTGCCTGAATGTTTTGCGTGGCACCAGAAATGCTGCTTGGTTGTTTGTCATGATCTGGATGTATTTTTCTTTCCAATCTCGTCTTGGCTTCTGTTTTTGATTTGTCGTGTTTGTCTCTTTTAGTTTGTGCTCTTTTGAATATGCATGTTTTATGGACCATAGAATCCACCGTTCATATTGTTAGCTTGCTTGAGGGAAATTCTAATAAGTAATCAGTTTAAGAGTTCTTCAAAATCATCCCTTGGTGTCAGACCCTGGAACTTAAATAATTGTTGTGAAATATGTTTCTGACTCCGATATTAGCGAAGACAACATAGGTTCAGACGAGCTGTTTTAGAAGAATGTTAGCTAATGTGTGCACTTTTTAGGATTACCATACATGTATAGTATCTGTTTTTATTTAGTGTTAATTTATTAAATATACTTGTACCTATTTCTGAATACGAGACTCGCTTTCTATGTTTAATGGAAGAGCTAGGAAGACAGATAGAGTGAGTTTTTTGTTTTTGGTCTTAAAACAGTGATCTGAGGATCCCATCTCGGGGTTTTATACTGCTACACAAGTAAAGATCATTTGGAAACTCCTTTGGAGTTTTTTGAGTGTATGATATAATTTTGTGGATATGCATGTTTCATGTTAGGGTCATTTGCTGAGGAAGATATAGGAAGACAAGTAGTCACTGTCCCATCAGTTGTGGGGAATGCAACAGCAAGCAGAGGACTGGAAGTTGCAGTGGCCAATCTTCAAGATTATTGTAATGGTAAGTGTTTAATATAGTGCTCTTACACCTACATGTTCTAATAGAACTTGTTTGATGTGATGGAAATTTTAACCAAATTGTTTATGCTAACATTATTAAACTATCTGCTAACCATCCTAAATGTTAATCCCCCTAAATGAGAAACTGAGGATTCTGGCTTCAGGAGAAATCGAAGACAGTTTGATGGTTGACTTTCAGATATCATCTAGCTTAGGGTGTTATTAGTGTGCAAATGCAATTTCTCCGTTAAAGTAGTATTTTTTTAGGGTAAAGTTCAAAATTCAATCCTAGAGGCAAACTGTTTGAGAAATATGCCAATTTAGTTTCATTTTTCTTTTACGAATAAATGGTCTTTCTTGTTTGTGTCTGAAAGTAGTAGGCAGATAGATAGTATTAGTTTTGCTGGGATGCTGCCTATGTGCATCGAGATTGCCAAAAAGAATGTGGAGTGCATGTTGAGAATAAGTTTCTAGTAGCTTAATTGGATGACAACGAAAATATCTTGAGAAGATGTGACAAAAGCAAATGTGAACGTTGGTTTGATTCCCAACTGCAGGACAAAACGATTTAAATTGAGGCTTTCAACGACATTGAGGTATTTGTTGAAGCACAACAATGTGCCTCAGTGTGCTTCAAAGTGTGAAGTAATTTTGGTTTGTAAGTGCCAAAGCTTTACGAAAAAGTTCTACATGGCACAATAATGCGACCATCTAAGATTTTGGGAATAAAATAGTAGAAAGAGAATTAAAAGTCGTCATCCCATAGGGCAGAAAAACAGTGAAGGATTTTTCGAACAGTCTCAATTATTTAAATTTGCAATTTGATTATAGATTCTTTCCATGTCTAGTTTTGTGCCAAATGTGTGCTTTAATGCCCTGCAGAATTGGAGAACAGATTATTGTCCCGATTCGATGCAGCATCACAAAAAAGGGATTTGTCTACGATGGCTGAGTGTGCCAAAATTTTGTCACAGGTAAATGGTGCTAATTTTTCCTGATATACCTGATGATTACTTATTTCTGTTATCAACTCATTTATTTGCCCTTTAATCCTGTTTTGAGAAAGAGGGTAAGAAAAAGAACTAAGATTTGCTTGTGATTGTGTACTAGTTTTTGCATTTGTTTAGTTCTTCTGCTTTTCGTTTGCAACCTCCTGTACTTATTCTCCAGTAGGTAGTGGTGCTTGATCGGCATGGCATGAGAAATAGACTACATAAGCAGCAAACAGGCCTGATGTTCCAATCAGCCATTGAACAGTGGGCTTCTTTAATGAATGTAACCTGCATTGGACAGATTACTGTCTAGGGCCTAAGTGCAACTAGCATGGGCTCTCATCCAACATGTTCAAGCACCATTTACAGGATATGTTGATTTTTGGGATTGTTTCTTGATCCAAAATGTTGAGGCAGCGTGTGTATGTGATGTGTTGGTTTGTAGTATTATCTCTTGGTCCCTTAAATACCTCTTATGCTCTGACAAAGGTACAGGTGTAGCTAAAGCTACATAGCCATAAATCCAGGCTACCTGCCTGATGGAAACGAAATTTTTGGGCATAACATGGTTCATTCTAGGTCGTTGGTAGTGAATCTATGAAAGAGATGTTAATTGCACAGGGTGGTGCCTTATTTACCTGGTGTTTGGAGCAAATATTCAAGCGGTCCTACTGTGTGGGTTTACAACATCATGTCGAGGGAGATATTCCTAGAGGGTCTCACTTTCCTTGTGTCTTATTTTGTGCATCTTACACGAATCTTTGGACAAGAAATGAGAAAAAGAGCAAAGGGATTGGTACCTTTCATTTCATTTTGGCTACTTTCCCATTTATGCTGAGTTTTCGGTATTGGCAAAATAAGTAGCTGATCTATCCTGCTCACTATGAACACCTTTTTCAACCTTTCCTTTGCACCTTCCTAACCATTTCTTGCTCCCTTTCTTTATGGAGTCACTTTCTCTTGGATACTTTTTTGGTCCTATAATGCACTGCCTACATGCACCATACCTCCACACTTGCACTTTCCTGTACAATATATTTAGGTGCACCTTACAGCCCCATACGTTTTTTAACCAAACAAACATAAGATAAGAAAATAAACAGGGAAAGCAATGAAAACATATAATGGACATAAACTTAACAACATATATCTTTCCTTCCGTCTTTGGTCTGGTTTTTTATTTTTGATTTTTTGATTTTGCTTTTGTTTGATGTGTGGTTTGTGGCAACCAGTTGAACTGCTTGTAACCTGCTCTGTTTTTAATTTAGATCTTTTTTTTTCCATTATTTCTAACGAATAAGATTTTGGTTTTCATGGATATGAAGTACTGATATTGTATCTGTCAATTAGATTAAAATTGTCTGTCAACTGTTCTTGAGACAGCATTTCCGGCCGGAAGAGATAAATTTATAGTAAAATCTTGTCCAAATGTTCCTTCTTTTTTTTTTTTGGGTGCTGTTGATGAATTTAAAATGGCATGCAGTTCAACAGGGGTACTAGCGCCATGCAACACTATGTGGGACTTCGTCCAATGTTTGATTTGGAGGTTGTGAATGAAGATGCCAGATTAGTTCTTGGTGACCAGGGTTCCCAGCCTAGTCCTAGTAATGTTGCACGTGGCCTTTCTTCGTTGTACAAAGAAATCACTGGTATGGAATAACCGCTCTCGACATAATGCAAGTTAAGTTTTTAGGTAACTTCCATCTGATGTGGTCACAACCACTTACAGATATGGTGCGCAAGGAAGCTGCTACCATTACTGCTGTGTTTCCTTCTCCAAATGATGTCATGTCAATATTGGTTCAGGTTTGATATCCTCCTCTTCTGGCTATTCTTCTATCTTATGGTGTCCTCTCTCTAGGATACGGAGCTTGTGTTTCTGGAAGTTTGGTCTTCGCTTTCATCAAGAGAAGTGACCGACCATTTATTGACTCTATCAATGAAATGCACAGCGCTTTTTACTATGATATGGAACATATGAATGATTTCTGAAGTAAAGAATTTTAACCTCACTACTGATTGTCCATAATAGATTGGACTCCGGCATTAGTGCATCTTATGTAAATTCATCTAGCAAGTTCATGTAAGCAGGAGATATAGCCTATTCAAATAGCATTTCATTTCTATTCTTGTCTGCAGCGTGTATTGGAGGACCGAGTTCCGAAACTTCTTGAGAAACTTTTGGACAAACCATCTCTTGTTAATCCACCTCCCATGGAAGAAGGTGGACTTATATTAGTGAGTCAACTACTTGATTTACTATCTTTAATCACCTAGTTGAATTTAGAATGGCTCTGAGTTGACCTCCTTTTTTTTTTTTTTATTTGCCTGGGAATTCAGTATCTGAGATTGCTAGCAGTTGCATATGAGAAGACACAGGAGCTGGCAAGAGACTTGCGTGGTGTGGGATGTGGTGACTTGGATGTCGAAGGTACAAACACTTGCACACTTACCACTTCTACTTGAGACCACACTTATTTAAAGCAGGACTGGTTAAATTCTAAGCTGTTTATGGGGCAATATGAGCACAAGGCACTGTTGCTGATCGAGTTCCAGTGGTTTTCCTAGTGATCTAGCAACTATTTTCGTTCAAAAAACTTGTTTTTTCGTGTTTAAAGTATGCTGAATGACTAAACTCTAGTAGGTCATTGGTTTGCTCTCTTTTGGTTCATGTTTGTCCTTGGCTTTTCTTTATTTGATCCTACTAGCAGATGAACAACATAGTTTCCAACTGTAGCCAAGGATTTTTAGTAGCAATAAGGCCAATTCCATACTCATAGCCATGCCCACTTAAAATTTGGTGGGACAAATTTGGCTATTGGATTAGGCCCTAAGGGGAAATAGAAGATAATTCCCATTTGGGTTTAAGATACAATGGATCTTTAGTTGAACTTATTTAGTTTTTCCTTTTGGTAGTTATGGAACTTTAAGGTAAATTTTCGAGTTCATGGACTGAGCCAGTTTTTTTTTTATTACAGGCCTAACAGAATCTCTGTTTCTTCCCCACAAAGATATCTATATCGAATATGAGCAAGCCTCTCTCAGACAACTCTACAAGACAAAGGTATGGACCACTGTGTTTGTGTGTGTGTGTGCACGTCTTTCTGTCTATTGCTCATGCAGTGTTTCTGGAATCTCTCATTTTACTCTTTGTTTTCATGCATCTATATAATGCAACTCCTGTTTGTGTTGCATAGTTGGAGGAACTACATGCTGAATGTCAGCAATCATCTGAATCAACTGGGACAATTGGACGCACAAAAGGAGCTTCAATTGCTTCTACCCACCAGCAGATATCTGTTACTGTGGTGACAGAGTTTGTGCGGTGGAATGAAGAAGCCATATCAAGGTGTAATTTGTTTGCCCCACAGGTACTAACCACCTGCAGGTGGGCACCTCATGTTTTTATCATCTAATTGCCACTGGCATCTCACACTGCTTAGCCAAGATCAGGCACAGCCACATACTAGCACTTGCAAGGGACTTGTGCCTGTACTGTTGTTGCGAAGGACATTCTAGCTTTGATATGTTTGACCTATATGGTGCTAAGTCTAGGGCACTATGAAACTTTATCTAAAGATTACCTTGTACTTTACAGTCTTCTTTAGAATCACCTAAGCAAGGGGAACTCCTCTTGTGACTTTGTGGAAATGACACATCAGCAGTCGTTGTTTTGTTGTTGTGGTTGTTGATGGTTTAGTGGTTATCTTGCAGCCTGCAGCACTTGCAGCTATTGTCAGAGCTGTTTTCACATGCCTTCTTGACCAAGTATGCTTTCTGATTTCCTTTTACACTTCTTGATATTTTCTGGTCATGATCATTAGAGTTTCCTTTGTAACAAGGGTGTATTAAGCTCTCCTGTATTTTGGGTAGGTGAGTATATACATAACTGAAGGACTTGAAAGGGCTAGAGATAGTCTTACTGAAGCAGCTGCTTTAAGGGAAAGGTTTGTAATTGGAACAAGTGTTAGTCGAAGAGTTGCTGCTGCTGCTGCTTCTGCTGTAATTACTTGAGCTCTTTCCTTTTGTGGTATAGTTATACTAGTTATATATCTCGGAAAGTTATTGCTGCTCAATTTCTAAGTTGGACTGGTGACACAAAACATTGATTATAATAGGCCGAAGCAGCTGCTGCTGCTGGTGAAAGCAGTTTCAGATCTTTCATGGTGGCTGTGCAACGTTGTGGAAGCAGTGTGGCCATTGTCCAGCAAGTATGTTCGATTGTTGCTAGTAGTATCAGATAGTAAATCTTCTTTCTGCAAACATGTTTGTTGAACTAATTCTTCCCATGCAGTATTTTGCGAACTCTATTTCCAGGCTTTTATTACCAGTGGAAGGTGCTCATGCCGCTTCTTGTGAAGAAATGGCAACAGCTATGTCAAGTGCAGAGGGTGCAGTACATAAAGGGCTACAGCAATGTATTGAAACGGTCATGGCTGAGGTCTGTAGTTGATATTCCTTAATTAAATGTGTAGCATAATTGATGTAGCTTCTGAAGCTGAAAGAACTAGTTTGTTTGACATGCTATCTGAGATGAGCTTAATTGACTCAAATATATTGTCCTAGTTATCTCGTTGTCCATTTTTAAATTAATATCCACTTTGCAGAAAATGGAACTTCTACAGTTTAAAATGACGAGTTCATTAGGTTTATGTGGGTCTATTTGTATGGTCTCTTTTGGGTGTTTGTCTAAAATTTTACTGTAGCTTAGTGCAGTTCTTTTGGGTGTTTGTCCAGAACACAACTTTTTTCTCTCTTTTTTTAATACCCTTCCCTTCCTCCTTCCCACTACCAGCAGCCACCCTTCTACGCTCGTTCCCCGCCCGCCACCACTCCCCTCCTCTCCACCTCTCCCTCCTCCTTCCCTTCTTCTCCTACCCCAATCCCAGCAAACCCCCCCCCCTTTCCTCCCTCTCTCTGTTTTCCATCACCTTCTTCCCCTCCCCATCTCCCCTCCTTCCTTCTCCTCCCTGCTACCCCCACCCCCCTTCCAAAAATTCCTTCCTCTTTTTTTCCCTTTTTTTTTGGGGGGGGGGGAGGAGGAGGAGGAAGTGGAGGGAATGGAGAGGAGAAGGGATGAGGGGAAAGGGGGAGGGGTGGGGAGAAGGTGATGGAGAAGAGAGAAGGGCAGTGAGAAAGGAGGAGGGAGTAGCGGTGGTGCTTTTTTTTAATGTGTTTTAGGAATTTTTTTGGTGTTTTGGGGTGTTTTTAATAAATTACTGTAGGTGGTGTAATGGCAAAAATTTGTCTTTCTAAGACACTCTTAAAATAGGTGTGACAAACGGAGCCTGTATCTTTAATAGTTTAAACATGCATAAGGGTAGCTTACGGCCACATATGTTCCTCCCTTTTTAGTTTGTATTTGAATCTGCTATGATCATCAAAATAAACCTTACAAACAACAATAAAGAAAGAAAGGCACATGTATTATCAATTTAAGAAGATCAAGCAGAATATGACATATTTTAGCACCTGATTTGTAAACTTACTTATTTTGTTGAGAAATTATTTTTATTTAAATCCCAAACAGAGACTAATTTCCCAGTTATAGATGATGTTCCTACTTTTATTGAGCTTGACTTTAGCTGTCTTTTCAGTTATCGCATTTTTTAACTCTAGCTGTGAAGCTTTATGGTGAATCAAAAACATTAAAACTATTCAACATTAGTCATGAAGGTACTTCACCTTTAAAACTCTTATCAGGTGGAGCGGTTACTATCAGCTGAGCAAAAAGCAACAGATTATCGATCACCTGACGACGGGATTGCTCCTGATCATCGGCCAACAAATGCCTGCACGAGGTTTGTGGAACTTGCTAATACTTGCTATGTTTGTTTGAATACCCGTCCATTTTTTGCTCTGAATAACTGAGGTTCGGACATCTCCTCCTTTTTCTAGAGTGGTGGCCTACCTTTCACGCGTGCTTGAAGCTGCATTCACTGCGCTAGAAGGTCTTAACAAGCAATCTTTCCTGACTGAACTTGTACGGAAAATTTCCTTTCCCCTTTATCATACTTTTAAGTCCTGATTCTCATGGCTGTCTTGCCCAGAAACAATAGACATGAACAGTCTGCACCCGTGTGATTTTTTCCATTATCTTTGGTTAAAATTTTGAAGTTGCTCAAAATAAATTTTGTCCTTCAGAATATCCCTGTTTTCCCTGCATGGTTCGCCAATTCTTCTTCACTTTTGCCAGTTACTTAGGAAAAAAAATCTAAGATGCAACTGTGAGCCGAAGTTAATAGTTGATGCAAGCCACAGGTGGTAATATGGTTTTGAACATTTGGCTCTATGTAATGGTAAAGTGTGCCTGATGAAACTTGGAGGGGTGAGAATTGATAGATGGAAGTAGGTTTTCGGTGTTAGGCCAGGCTATGCTATGGCTGTAGCTTCTTTTTTTTTTGGTGAAAAGTCAACTTTCAGTACTGTAAACAATGTTACAAAACTATGGAGTAATGGAGCAAATGCCCAAAGATAAAAACTGTCACACTCACAGCTGGAAGGTTTGAAACCATTCCTCATCTTGGTTAATGCATAAAGCCTAATCTCCTATGGCTGTAGCTGAGCATACATTTTTCGTAGCACTATATAGTAGCAAAGAGTGTGTGTGTGTGTGTGTAGCTATGTATACATATATATGCATCTATGCATAATACTAGCAGTCTATCTTATAGAAATGACAGATGACATCTTGAATAGATTGAAATTTCCATCCTCTGACCATAATGGTGATGATATGCACTTTGCATTGAGTGATCCATCTCAAATTACAATTAAAAAAAAAACTTTTTCTTCTCATGCTTATTCCTTAGAATTGATGTCCTGACATGGTTGTATTTGGCATCTTTGTCATGTTGTAGGGAAATCGCTTGCACAAGGGTCTGCTTAATCATTGGCAGAAGTTTACATTTAATCCTAGGTAATCTTTGCCCTGATATGCTATTGGCTCTTTTTTTTAAAAAAAAAAATTAAGAATCCACTTATATGTGCAACTCTTCTGTCTGGCAATAGATGTCTTCTTCTTTGTGTGTGTCTAATGGTATGTATATGGTAATGTATTTCTTGATTCCATTTGTTTTCATATGTTTACTTTTAAATAGAGGACACGATGCACATCTCATTGCAAGCACAACTTGTATATTCAAGCCTCTGTTATTGTAGGAAATTGCATTTATTGCACAAGGAAAATATATGTTAAAGAAGTGTTAATATTATCTGCCCTATCCTTTCTTTCTTTTTCTTTTTTTTTTTAATGTTTGAATTTGTAGAATAATTCGTGAAAATGGTATCTGTACATGTTAAATGATAAACTGTCAGGAAAATATTAAATGAGTATTTCCTCATCATTTTTAGATAAAAATAAGTACATAATCATTATAGAGATGGTTAAGGATTTTTAATTGAATGGGGCCCCTGTTTTCATGGATAGCTTACCAATTTCCTTTGGTTTCTCTTCATTAGTGGAGGATTGCGATTAAAGCGTGATATAACAGAGTATGGGGAGTTCGTCCGCAGTTTCAATGCTCCTCCAGTTGACGAGAAATTTGAGTTGCTCGGCATGTGAGTTGCAGATGTCTCATTGATGTACCTATAGACCACCTATTTTAATTACTTATCCATTTTGACTAATGAAAAGTTTTCTCACCAGCATGGCAAATGTCTTTATCGTTGCTCCTGAAAGCCTGTCCAGTCTATTTGAGGGAACCCCAAGTATTAGAAAAGATGCACAAAGGTAATTGTGATAGGATATTTTATTTTTTGAATGTGATATAATCACTTTGCCGCAAATGTTCCCAGGTATATTAGAATTCTAGGTGCAATTTGATTTTCTTTGAAGGTATATGTGAGATGATGGTAACTATTAAATTTATATACTAACATTGTTGGGTTGCTGCATATACTTGGGTCTAATATGCAAGTGTTTCTTTAGTGCGGTGTTGTTTTACATCATATAAAAAGTTTGATTATCAATGCCCTGTCCACATATTCTTTTTGTGTTATGAATCATGTTACAAGATCGACTCATAAATTGGATGGGTTCTCAGGTTTATTCAACTTAGAGATGACTACAAGAGTGCAAAACTTGCTTCTAGACTGAGCTCCTTGTGGGCTGGCTCCAATTGAAACAATATGCAAGCTCAAGGCGAAATGAACTACTCCTCTGAATGGTGAAACTCATTGGCAGATGTATCTATCACCCGTGCAACAAAAAATTCTCTGAGACAGATTGCAGAAATATTCGTGTCTAGAGTCTACTATATTCCTGTTTCTTTCTTCTTTTTTATTTGACTTATGGATATGGTCTCGTGGTAGAGTGTATATTGATGAACTGTTGTAGTTTTAGCTAGATTCTATTTGTTTTTCCTGTTCTGATTATTGTAGAGATGGAGGTACGCGACGGGTGATCCCATTTTTGTTGATGAATGGCCATGAGAGCTTGTTTTGTAAGTGGTGTTTGTAGTGGAATTGGGAATTTCCATCCATCCTTAATTCCCTTCATTTTAGGCTTATCAATATCAGAGAAATTCTTTATTCTCTTGGATTAGTTGATTATGTGTAAGCCTTTTTTTTTTTTTTCTTCAAGGTTTTTGTTAAGGGTGATAAATGTAGGATCAAGCAAATAGATCCCTTCCATTTAAGACTGTCAATGGGGTTGGGCCAGCCCGAACTCGGCTTGTTTGACCTAATAAAAAGGTCAATGAACTTGATCTTTAGTGAGTCGGTCTGAAATTGAATCTAAAAAATAGATCCGAATTAAATGTGAGTCGAGCTTGAGCCTTATTAGACTCAAACCCGATATAGATCCGATTCTTTAATTACCTATATATATAATATTTATATTTTGATATTATGTATAATTATATATCTAAATATATTATTATTAAATACCAAATATATATAAATTGCAAAATACAAAAATACATTTAAAGACTTTTTCATAAGTTTTTTTGAGAGCCAATATTAGTAATGCATAACTGAATCTCTAACTTTTTTTTATTGGTCGAGTAAATTTTTGTGTTTGCATAATATTGGTTGATTTCTTTTTGGTCTACAAACACAAATCATCAAGCATGTTTGGATTCAAATAACAAGATTATAAAAAAGTTTCAACTTTTAAAGATATATTGGTTTATGATCGCATGTTTTATTACTATTTTTCATGCATTTTGGGCTAATTAAATATAAATATTGTTGAAAATTTTTTGGTTTATATACTTTTTAAGAACTATTATTTGTTCATATTTAGTTTTAATATTATAGTCTTGTAAATGTTAAATTAGTTTTACAACTTAATAGTTATAGTAATTGTATTAAGAAAATTAAGGAGTAATAAGTGAACTTGGGCTAAACCTGATTAAGGCTCACAACCCGAATATTATGTGAGTTGAGTATGAGTTTCACATTTATGAATCCGAAACTCATAATCCGAAATCCAAATATGTTCCAAATTAAATGATCTTAACTTGAACTTATGAAAATTCGACTTGTTAGACCCGATTGACAGGCCTACTTCCATTTGCCATTTGCTCATAGTAAAAGTAAAACAGTAGGAAATGCGAATGCCAGTCTTTTCTGAATATCTTATAGCAGTATGAAAACTGAAAAGTGAAAACATAGCTATAACAATTTGTAGTTGTGGTAAACGATAAAAATACGAAAGAATCTGACAAGGTGAAAAGATACTTTCCCCTTTTTGTCAGAAGACCTCGTGCGAGGCTTTGCCGAAGACGTGGTTCCTGGTCATGCCTAAAACCGGATCCATTGGAAAAAAGGGTTATATTGTTGTGTGCTGAAATGTTTGTCATATCTTAATTTTAGATTTTTTGAACCTAAAAAGTTAAATTTCGATGCTGTTTTATTCTGATTTTCTAAAATCAGTTTTTATACGATCAAAAGTAGTTGACAATAATGTCATAATACCGTCCAGATGTTTCTAACCAAAAACTTGGGATTCTTTCTACAGTCCGTCTGTTCCCCCATTGCCACAATTCGCTTGTAAACAGAGAACTTTGCACCGACTCAAGGATTGAAATTGAGTGGAGGGGAATGAGAACCACGAAAAATAACTTTCATTACAAAAGCAAAATGGATAATTTGGCTGTAATCAAAGCAGATACTACAAAAAAGGTGTTGCATGTAAGCTATGCAAAACTTTTAATAGTCGTAATTCGTGATTGAAATTGCTTCATTATGAATCTCAAGCGTCAAATTGATCTTGCATGAATTTTCTCCTTATTACCATTTTCAATATTTAAGAATTTGCCTTTATCTCGCACATTTTATATGTCATAAAGTGTTACAGTATATATTATTTTTTTCAAAGACATTCCTAAAAAATGCACCAAAAGCAATCTAACCTAATTTTATGTTGGATTAATTACATTTATCCTGGGGTTGGCAACGGGCCGGGTTTATGCCTGGAGCCCGATTCGGATTCGATAATTTTTTTCTGGTATGGATTAAGAAATAATTCCGATACTCGAACTCGGACCCGATTACTCTAACAAAAAAGTGAGTCGAATACGGAATATAGGATTCCGACCCGTTTTCGATCAAGACCCGGACAATATATTAATAATTATTAAAAAAATAAATATTTCTAAATATATTCTTTTACCAAATTAATAATTTAGTAATGATTTTGTAGATTGATTTGTGTTTAATTTTGGATTAATTATTGTGAGTTATTTGCAATTTTGCTTTATAATTTGATTTGTTTAAGTTTTAAGATTGATTTGTGATTGGTTTTGGATGTAATTTTGGAATGATTGTAATTCATTTTTGCAAACTTCTTAATATGTAGGTAGCTCCAAATCTTACTTTTATATGATTTTTTATTTTCAAATAGACCCGAACCCGAACTGAGAATCGTCAAATACGATTCCGAAACTCTAAGCTCAAATCCGCCGTTGGGTATACGAATCGGATCTGTATCTACTACATTAAATTGGATCCGGGTCCGAAATTTTCATTTCCGCCCCGTTGACGGCCTAATTTATCCTATGTAGTTTTATGTTTGGGAACTTCCCACACAAAAAACAAAAAAGAAAACCAAAAGCAAATTTTTTTAAGACAGAGATATAAAACGAGTTTAGGAAAACGAATCAAATGGAGAGTTGTGGCCAAAAATAGACAGATAGAGATAAAACTCCCAGCGGCGGTGGTGATGGTGTCCACATCTCACTCCCCACTCAGCCCTCAAGCCTTCAGCCTTTGCCCTCCGGTCTCTTTCCCTGCTTCCTCAATTACAGCAGAAATGCTTCCAAGCTCCAATGCCACAGCCACCGCCACCGCCACCGCCACCGCCAACACCAACTCCGCCCTCTGGACCCAACCTGAAGAAACCGAAGCTGCTTCTTCACTTTCATGGTCCGCCCACCCAAGAATAGCAGCTGCTACAGCAGCAGAAGAAGAGACATGCAAAGCCCACCAAGAAATCAACGCCGTCGCAGCCGCAACCGCAGCCTCTACCTTGTCCAAACCCATGCTTGGAACCGACTGGTTCATCAACAGTGCGCAAGATTTCAAGGCCACTCTCTCCAACGACATGGCATTTCCCTCGAATCCATCCTTTGAAACCACTGCCCATTACCAAAATTTCTACTCTCAGCCCTCCTCCTCCTCCTCATATTTTCCTCCGAATTCTTACTTGTCCTCCCTTTTCAGCTTGATTTCCAGCGACCCTGTTGAGCAAAATGGCTTATTGGAAAATAATAGTACTAATTTCTTCTTGCCGAGCGATAACCCCTATTGTTCCGATTCCAGTTCCTCTGTTTTGTTGGGCAATCCGGAGTTGAATTTACCTGCCCTTGGTCTCGAGGGCCTGCAGGGTTATGTTGGGAATGGGATTTTGTTTCCTGACAAGTTTAATTATGTGGGTTTGAGGCCGCTGGAGGTTTTACCGTTAGGTGGGGTGGAGCAGCAGCAGCAGCTGCTGCAGCCGCAGCCGCAGCGGCCCACTCTCTTTCAGAAAAGAGCTGCTCTAAGGAACAACTATTTGGCTGCTGATGCTGAAAAAGGTCTCATGTTGGAGGGAGATGATGGGGTGAAATCAGGAAAGAAGAATGAGAGAAGCAAAAGGAATGATGTTGAAGGGGAGTTGGAGGATGTTGATGATATTTCCTGTCTGAATTATGATTCCGACGAGGTTAATCTGAACAGTAATGTGGATCGAGGGCCTAATGAAGGTAATGATGGCGCTGGTGATAAGTGGAATGTGGGTGACATCAATGCTGTTACTAATGGAGATGAAAAAGGCAAGAAGAAAGGGCCTCCGGCCAAAAATTTGATGGCTGAGAGGCGCCGCAGGAAGAAGCTCAATGATCGGCTCTATATGCTTAGGTCCATTGTCCCCAAAATCAGCAAGGTACATTTCCATTTTTCTGTTGAACTGTGGAATGTCAAGAACTAAATTGTTTGTTCGGTTTGGAATGTTGAACTGAGATTTACAGTTTCATATGGGATTTGATCATCTATGTCCAACATGGCTAATTAATCCCTTAGCTTTTAGGTTGCTATGGCTTATGGCTTAATCTGATGAAAATGTTATTATTGTTTTTGATAGATGGATAGGGCTTCAATACTTGGGGATGCCATTGAGTACTTGAAAGAACTTTTGCAACGCATCAATGATCTGCATCATGAACTTGAGGCTACTCCATCAGGATCTTTGCTGGAGCAAACATCAAGTTTTCATCCTCTGACACCTACCTTGCCTACTTTACCATGTTGCGTCAAGGAAGAATTGAATTCGAGCTCATTGCCAAGCCCCAAAAGCAACCAACCTGCACGGGTAAATATTCAACTTGTCTTTCTGCTGGATGCATGCGACAGAAAGATGAAATAATGTGTTTAATATGATCCTTATTGTTGTGCTTTGAACTCTAACATCGGTTCTGAGAATTCTGAAATAATATATTTTATTTAATTTTATCAATTCCATTAAGCTTTCCACTGTTAATAGTTATGTTTTTAAACCAATCACCCTCTGTTGGTAGCATTGGCTTGAGTGTTATGCAGAACAACTTCCTACATAATAGCAATATGGCATGAGTGCAGAGGGTGCATTGCTAATATATATTGTGTTAGTTTCATTGTGCTTGCTCTACCTAGATGTTTGTCCAGATTGAAACGGCTTAAGCATCATCCTTGGGCTAGTGCTTGTTTTACAGGCTGTTTCCAAGACTTTAGGTACAAAACAGAACAGTTCATGTGCAGCGTAAGTGCTTTAACAGTTTGTGATCCAATAAATGAGTAATTTGTCACTTTCATATATCAAACAGAGGCTGGAAATTTTCAGAAGAAGACCCATGTGGACTCTGTCTGTTGCAATTTTTAAGACTCATATTTGGCTTGCTTTTTCTGATTGTTGGAAAATTATGTCATAATAGAGCTCAGTAATCCAAAGACTACTACCTCTCAAAGAGGGTTACCAAGTATTTCTGATGTTTCACCATGGTAGGCTAACTTAGGCAGTCGCAATTACAGAATTTTTATTGTTAAGAAACTGTTTGTTATACTTTTATTGCCAGTTCTTCTTCTTTGCTGTTTCTGAAATCCTGGTCTACTAAAATTTTTGTAGTTCTTAATTTATAGGTGGAGGTGAGGTTAAGGGAAGGGAGGGCCGTCAATATACACATGTTCTGTGCACGCAGACCAGGTCTTTTACTCTCCACCATTAGCGCCCTGGACAATCTTGGCTTGGATATTCAGCAAGCAGTTATCAGCTGTTTCAATGGATTCGCTTTGGATGTATTTCGGGCTGAGGTGTGGTCCTGCTCTATCGTTCTTATTCTCATTACCTATTTTGTTTTGATACATTAGATATACTTGGTACGGTTCTATGTAAGAAGTTAATACCATCCTAAAAGCATCCTTTATCTCTAAAAAGTTTTCATCTGGCTTCATTGTTCCAGATCCGGTTCTGTTTGTGGTTATTCTTAGTTAATTTACCGGGTTGATACTCATCTCTGGCTTTCTTTCTTCAAACACTTGCATTTAAGCTTTCCAAAGTACAATTGCTTCCTTGATCTGTTCATGCTCATTCTTTGGTTTCTTTTCAACATGTACTTTTAAAACTGCCAAAGCGTTGATGATAAAAGAACCATATATAGATAAAATGTTATACAAAGAACATGTTAGTTATTGTCATGAATCATCAAAACGAATAGTAAAGAAGTCAGACCACTTGTGCGCTTCAGGAGTCGAGAGTTTCATGGATGCACAATAAACATCCAATTGATCCCTGACTTCGAGCATTGTTGTGCAGAACTTGCCATAATGTGCTTAGAAATGAGCTGTTACAGCTACAATTGTGTTAGAATGGTATTTGCTGATCTGTCTTTGAGATTTTTTCTCTGTCCTGCACTTAAAGACAAATTTGTTTGATTTTCAACAGCAATGCTGGGAAGGCCAAGACATTTTGCCTGAACAAGTTAAAGCAGTTCTTCTGGACTCCGCTGGGTATCATGGCGTCATGTAATGTTAAGCCAGCAGCTCAAGAATACTGGTTGCTCGTTGCTGTTTAATGACTGGCTGGTTTCTGATCAACCTGAATTACCATCATTTTGGTTTTACTAATTTGTGATAAGTTCCCTAATGCCTGACGCAGTCAATGCGTATTGTAGGTGCAAATCTTGTAGTTACTTGATTATGAGCATTCCCTCACTAGGTTATGTGCTGGTTGATGAATGAAGTTTCCTGATACATCAAAGTCAGTGCATTTATTGGCCTCCATATAGATCCATTAACACATTTGCCAAACTCCAACAGAAAACAGACCCAATTTTCAAAATACTTATTTACTGAGATTAACGTTGATTTCGTAGCTTGCTACATGACAAGAAACCTAGAACGTCTATTAATGGGTACAAGGGAAGAGACGATTGAAAAAGGGACCGCTATAATTTAGACAAGAATCTTGCACTTCATCAGCAAATGCTACAGATTACACCATAGACGCATCAGGCAAAGCACTCTCTTGGCATCTGTATTGGGATATCTCAGACCACTCTCTGATGCCAGATGTAAGGGCACGGGCACTGTATTGCCAAAGAACTCATCGGAACCAACTGCAACAAACATGATTAGCAATTTTCGCTCCCCATTTAATGGATCCCCAGCCAATTCTCAACTCCTGTCTTCCATGAACTATCACTCACAAATGTATGCAGCCAGAGCATCAGATGCTAAATCATGAATACTTCAAAAGCATTTGACATTTGCTGTACTATGCCGGTGATGGTATGGACGAGTCACCCCTGTCAGTCAGTCCCCTCAGTTTCTTGTATGCCACATCTCTAGATTTGCGTGACTTTCTCTTCTTCAAAGAGGCCTTCTCTTCTAGCTTTTCATGTTCTTGTCCTTCGACCTTATACCTAGCCTGCTCTTCGTCATTCCTGGAATATTCCATATCCTTCTCCCTTGCATCTCTAACATTTGTCTCTGGTTCAATAACAGACATTCCTGTCAGAGTGTAGTCCAAAAGGAATGTGCTTCTTTGCAACCTATCAATCCTACTGAAGTGCCTCTGAGAATATGGGATTAGTCCTTCAAGCAATTCTCCAATGCCTCTTATCTGAAATAATTTCACATAGACGCTCCATTACTCTGCATTTTCCATAAATTTCAATAATGCTCAATTTCACGTAAATAGAGATGATTTTATTTCCTTTTCTAGTGGGGGAGTAAAAACAAGAGCCCATTTAGAGAGCAAGTGTTTGAAGCCCTCAAAAACATCTCATCAAGTAACAAGGAACGTCCAAGTGACACTTTAAATTACTTTCCAATCCTCTATGACGCAAAACCAGCATTAGATCTCCACTACAATTTCATGAGAGTTGCAGTGGGGAGCATAAAGCATGGAGCACCTACCTCTGCAATGTCTGTTGGTGAAAGGATACTGAATATCTTGAAGAGCACAAATTGGGCAACATGACAGAGCTTTGGCTTTGTATTCCATTCTCGAACATATTCCAAAAGCTGAGCGAATTCTTCCTTGTTAAGACATCGGAGAGCTTTCTCAATCTGAACATCTGCACTTCCCTTCCTGCAGAAAATCAAAATTATAGACGATGGGAGAATAATTACAACACAACTGTAGGGGAAAAATTAAAAATTACCTGTAGATCTCCCCAAATAATTCAAAGAGTTTATGAGGTCTGCGCAGCTCAAATGCAAGTTGGATTGCTCTGATATAATCAGCATCCATTACTGCATTCTCAAGGTCTTGTCCTCTCAAAACACCTTCCTCCTACATCAAAAATATAATGATGCTGTAACCTAGATTGGTTCATGTAACAGAATGCCACTAAGGCAAGCCAAAATCGAAAAAAAAAAAGATAAACGAGTTCCAAATCACTATTAGAACTAAAGAAGACAAAATAATGTTTCCAAGCCAAAAAGCCAAATAAATGCCATCCAACTATCTTCCGCTCCACGCCTCCCTCTCACTCTCTGCCCATCCCAAGTAATTCCCAGAGTTTAGCACAAGTATCCATGCATACTATCGCGAAGCATAAAAATGATGCAATGTAAGAACCCTAAACATAATACAGCTTCAATTCGGTAAGTAAACCAAAATCTAGTGGTTCATATCAGTTTCAGAAAATAAAGCACCAGACAGAAAGATGCCTTACCTCTTTACGGAAGGATTCTTCTTTATCAGCAGCTGTCGAGTCATGCCACAAGTTGATTACTGCATCACTGCCTCCAGTAGCAAGCATTTCGGTTTTCTTCCCAATGGCCAGAGCCCATATCTGCAGACCAAAGTTATTGAGCAAACAAGGAATATAAATAACCTGATCTGGAAAAAATGTAACAAGATACGTGGTCACAAAGTGATAGACTCTAGATATAATAATTCTGCACCACATTTTGTCTCGCTTATTTTATTGCCACTAGTTCTTGACAAGAAAACTACTCGGTACACTTAAAATTTGAAGAAGAAGAATATGCAAGTAGTTAACATTATCTTTTAACAAGCACAGAACCAAACGTCCAAAGAATGTCATGCCCACAGTCCCAGCACACATGCACATCCACTGTACAGTCAATCAAGCCATGATTTCCCCTGGTGTGCTTGTAATGCCCAGGGCTCCACTAAGCTAGTTACCGGTACTACATGGCAACCCATACAATACAACTGAGAGTTACCCCAAAACTATAAACCCA